>NC_092165.1:22166864-22766864 GCF_045791955.1 Oncorhynchus clarkii lewisi | reverse complement strand
AGGCTGCTGCCAGACCTCTGACTCAATCCCCTCTCATTCAGACCCCCTTCACAGTAGAAGCCTGAAGCAACGTTCTAAAAACGTTTGAAATCTAGTGGAAGTCTTAGGAAGTGCAAAATGACCCATATCCCACTGTGTATTCGATAGGGGCAAAAATTACAAACCTCAGATTTCCCATTTCCTGTTTGGATTTTTTCTCAGGTTTTTGCCTGACATTTGAGTTCTGTTATACTCACAGACATCATTCAAACAGTTTTAGAAACTTCCAAGGGTTTTCTATCCAATACTAATAATAATATGCATATATTACCATCTGGGACTGAGTAGGAGGCAGTTTACTCTGGGAACGCTTTTCATCCAAAAGTGAAAATTCTGCCCCCTATCCCAAAGAATTTAAGGAACAGTTATGACGAGTGTGTTTCATATGGTGATCTCATGAAGGACAGGAAACATGCATAACTGTATAACTGCATAACTCTCTTAAAGTGTACATTTCCCAGCTGTCAAGTTTATATCAAAATATTGTGAAATGTATGTGATTATACATGAAACTATTTGTGAAAAGATGTAATGTGATATTAACTTTGTAAATGAGAGTATGGATTTTCATATAAAGATTAACTAGTCAGTGGTCCCAGACATCACATTAGGTGTCATAGAACCGCCCCTTCTTCCCCAGAGTATAAAACACGATCCTACAAAATATACATTAAGTCAGAGAACGCCGGACCAGAGTCCCCATGTTGGAATGGCAGTAATTCTAAAGGCCAGGGAGAGACCATAAAGCTGTAGTTTTGGCTACATGGCTGGATATGGTTAAACTCTGAGACTATCGATCACTACAGAAAAAGAAAATTCTAGACGACACAAATTACTAGCCTACTGCTAGAAATTATGTACAGTACCTTGAAAAAGTATTCACCCCTTTTGGCATTTTTCCTATTTTGTTGCATTACAACCTCTAATTTAAATTGATTTTGATTTCATGTAATGGACATACACAAAATAGTCCAAATTGGTGAACTGAAAAATATATATATATTACAAAAAACATTTTATGGAAAAGTGATGCATGCATATGTATTCACCCCCTTTGCTATGAAGCCCCTAAATAAGATCTGGTGCAACCAATTACCTTCAGAAGTCACATAATTATTTAAATGAAGTTCACCTGTGTGCTATCTAAGTGTCACTTGATCTCAGTATATATACACCTGTTCTGAAAGGCCCCAGAGTCTGCAACACCACTAAGCAAGGGACACCACCAAGCAAGCGGCATCATGAAGACAAAGAGCTCTCCAGACAGGTCAGGGACAAAGTTGAGGACTAGTACAGATCAGGGTAGGATTATAACAAAATATCTGAAACTTTGAACATCCTACGGAGCAGCATTAAATCCATTATAAGAAAATGGAAAGAACTCAACTCAACACCTCTCATCACCCCGAGAGCACCATCCATTGCATTGTGTAAATCAAATTATACAACCCCACCCCCCCAAATCAATTTGAATTCCAAGTTGTGAGGCAACAAAATAGGAAAAATGCCAATGGGGTGAATACTTTGCAAGCCACTGTAATCCTGGTACGAGAATACAGACAACCTCCGAAGGATCTATTCTATGAGAACATTTCCGAATGGTACTCTGAAGTTTTCTTTCTAACCACTTACAACCACGAAAGACACTGTGACTTCTGAGAAAGTTAACCAGAGACTCTGATGAACGGATGATTGAGTGTTTTCAATGGAGAGACAACAACGGCAAACAGGCGTAATATGTACATTGCAATTTCTTTCAGAATGAGCGGCCGTTCATGTGCAAAGTATTAGCATGTCCATGAGTACAATTATCCTGTGTGTATTGAATTGTCTAGGGTTCATGCAGATATCCAAGTGTTTGCGACGTTCATTAATTAGAACTGTTGAGGTAATACTAATACATTATTGAGCATGACTAATCGATCAGATATTTAAATATCTGAAGAGTTATATTCTGAAAATTATAACTCTGTAAAGTTCAATATTTTCTGTGGTTCCCCGGCTTCCTAGTTAATTAATGTTTACATGATTTGTTTAATCACGTAATAGTTACATTTAGAGAATTTGATATAAATAAGTCTTCACATTTAATGATAGTCCAGACACGTCACTGGGTTAAGTCAAGGTTTATCTATTATTCTTGTTGCACCAATTTTTAAACCTAGTTTTAAATTAATCCTAGTTAAATTAAATCCTTCCTCTAATCTAAGTTTAGTTTTCACTTTAAACCTAGATTAATTTTAAGCCGGTTGCTCAATGAATTCAAACAAATATATACTTAGATTGGAGATTCATTCTAAACTGCCACTGTTTTAACTGATAAAAGGGCAGCATATCTACTGTGGAGAGACCAAAATGTGCCCAGTTTGTACAACAATTGAATTGGGGCGTATGATATGCCCAGCCTTGGTACGAATGTTGATGTTATGCAACATGCTGTAACGGGCCTGATAACGGTAACATTGTAGCATTAATGTTGGTTTTAATGTGCATTATAAGCGTTGATATTCACCAGTTATTTATGCTTACTAAATATTGGTGTGTCAAGTTGTCCGTCGTCTTCATAGGGGTTATGGAGAGGGGCAAACTGCTGGGGAATCATCTCGCATATCTTCTGGGTGATAGGATCAATTCCCTTGGATGGAGGCCCCCCTCCGGCTCTGGTCTGAAATAGCCCCCGCCTCTCCTCTGCCGCATCCTTTTTGACTTTCGTTTTTTTTTCAATGCTCTCATCCTATTTGGGTCCCTCTTCTCTTTAATCTGTTCACTGTTCCTAGGCCGTCATTGAAAATAAGAATTTGTTCTTAAACTGACTTGCCTAGTTAAATAAAGGTAAAATAAAATCGGTGTCGATCCATTACGATTGTTGCAAAAAATGGCCCAGGTGTCTTCCTTCTTTTTGACAGATGTCTGTCTTTTTATCTTCCAGTACCTTACTAAATTCCTCCATAAGATCTGAAAATATATATATTTTTAATAAGTGGAGAAATTTGAACAACCTTGACGTGCCATGATCAGGTGGCTTGCGGACAAGTAATAAATGACTAAATAACGTTAAGTAATGACAATAAATAATATTGTATGTGAGCTACCTTGGTTTATAAACTAGCTAGCTACAGTAGCTAACAAATTAGTTTTCTGTCGAGTACTGGCAAATAATGGATTTTATTTCCAATCAGCCAACCCATGAGAACTTTTCACGATGGAGTTGCAGTAGTTCTAACGTTACCTTGTTATTATTTTATCAAGGAACAGCAACTTGTGGCCTCATTTGACAAGTAGGCTAGCTACTACTTTTCAACTCATGAAACACCTTATATATTGGTGTAACATGTCACTAATCATAGTTTAAACCCGTTAATGATATATTTACTAATCCAGATTTAAAAGTAAGTGGTGCAACACATCTCAGAATAATTATATACCTAGATTTACAAAACCTACATTAGCTCTAATCCTAGATTATTTTATACCATGTTGGTGCAACCCACCCTGACTGTTTTGCACTCATGGTGAAATCCCTGAGCGGTTTCCTCCCTCTCCGGCAACTGAATTATGAAGGACGCTTTGTAGTGACTGGGTGCATTGATACAGTATCCAAAGTGTAATTAATAACTTCACCATGTTGAAAGGGGTATTCGATGTCTGTTTTTTTTTTGTAAAAATTGTGAAAACATATTTCCACTTTGATGGTAGGGGATATTGTGTGTAGGCCAATGATATTTTTTGGTGCAATTTTAATCAATTTTAAATTCAAGCTGTTACACAACAAAATGTGGATGAGTCAAGGGGTGTAATATACTTTCTGAAGTCACTTTAAATTACAAAAATTATTCCTTTCTAATTGTATGTTAGAATGATTCATAAATCTCAGCTCTTAACTGCCTTATTTCGCAGTCAAGCCCAGGTCATGAGTTCTCATAGCTGTTAAGGAAGACCATTGACATTACTAAATGTTTTGGTTCACCCTTTTAGAATCAAGACTCCTTTGAGATGTTCGGTCTTGTACAATAAGTAATTTTTCTTAATTTGGATGAATCCCACTGAGAAAATGCAAGGTAGAACAAATCCAAACATTCTACATGTTGTGAATGTGCCTCTAACTTCCAACAGATGTAGGGGTGCTGTACCAAAATGTACCAATAATGTACCAATAAGCAATATAACAGAATAACAAGTCCCTGGCATTTATTGTCAAGTTTATTGTTGGCAGAGCTCACTGACAGATCTGGGAAAAGTTTACAGGAATGGTTTTATTAGACCTGCTATTGTTGCGAGCAGGGACAGTTGATGGGAAGAAGTTTTGGCTATTGTTAAACACCCGCTGATGGATGAGAAGAAGCTGGAGTTCAAAGCATGAAGAGACACGTATTGGTCCAGGGCCAGTATTTAACCTATAAAGTGTCTCAGAGTAGGAGTGCTGATGATCTAGGATCAGTTGTGCCTTTTTAGATCATAATTAATCAGATTATTATAGACAAGGGACGACCTGATCCTAGATCAGCACTCCTACTCTGAGAAGCTTGATAAATACAGGCTCAGGTCTTAACAATGCCATGGGTTTGGGCCAACACAGCCGGGACTGCCACTGACCCACATCTGAAGTAGTCGTTGTTGTCCCCCAGACCACCCAAAAATTGTGTTTCCCCTCAATATTTTGTGCCATGTTGTGCCACATGGTTGTGTCGCTCAGGAACACCACAGGGCAGAGGATGCTCGCCAAATGTCTTAAACACATGACAAGAGCAATTTAGTGTGATCTTAGACTTGGCACTCTCCCTGGTGAAACAGGGTGTGAATCCACACACTTGAAGTCTAGCTGCAGATTAATTTAATACTTGGTTTTTAATACTTGATACATACCAAGTCAGCATGCAATTTATTGAATCAGGTTGCCAGCACATATAAAAATCACATTTAACGCACCAACAAATATTTGCATTGGCCTACATAATTATCTTGACATTTCAGATGACAGCCCCATCTCAGTGCTTGCGCTCAGTTAAATATTGGATCCAAGTTGTAAATAAATGTCTCGACATAGTCGTGATGGCGAAGGAAGACATCATTCTGTCAGCTTGGGTTGCTTCAATGAGAGGTGGTCTTAAGGCCTACAGGTTGTTCTTGAACGTTCTGTAACACATTGTACCCTGTTTTTCCTGACCTTGTTTATTAGCTCCCTATTGTTTGGGCATCTAAAATTATGCCCAATATGCTGAACGTTCTTGTAATTTCCCTAAGACTCCATCGAATTAAATGTATTGTCTTCTCAAATGCAATTGCATTAAAAAGTCCTGTGGATGTTTATTATACCTTGTCAGGGTTGTAGCTAGATTACTTTTGTCAGTGGCCTCTGATATACAGTGCCTTCAGAAAGTATTCACACTCCTTGACTTTTTCCACATTGTTGTGTTACAGCCCTGCTTTTAAAATGGACCTGATCTCTGTACCCCACACGTACAGTTGTCTGTAAGGTCCCTTAGTTGAGCAATGAATTTCAGATTCAACCTCAAAGACCAGGGATGTCTTCCAATGCCTCGCAAAGAAGGGCAACTATTGGTAGATACATTTAAAAAAAGAAGATAACTTCACCATGCTCAAAGGAATGTTTGTTATTATGTCTAGCAATGATCAACAACCAATTTGACAGAGCTTGAATATTTTTTTATGGGCAGATGTTGCACAATTCATCTGTGGAAAGCTCTTAGAGACTTACCCAGAAAGACTCACAGCTGTAATCGCTGCCAAAGGAGCTTCCACAAAGTATTGACTCGAGCTATTTCTTTATTTAATTTTCAATATGTTTTCAAAATGTATAAATCATGTTTTCACTTTGTCATTATGCGGTATTGTATGTAGATGGGTGAGAGAAAATAATCTATTTAATCAATTTTGAATTCAGGCTGTAACACAACAAAATGTGGAATAAGTCAAGGGGCATAAATACTTTCTGAAGGCACAGTTCAATTGAATTCAGTTTTTTTCTGTGAACTTAATGCCCACATCGCACAGTTTCTCTTGAGATAAATCAGATCAAGCCCAAACTGTGTGATGTAGTAGGGAGTTGTAGTTTCCAACAGGCCAAAATATTCTACATTGAAAACATGGTAATTAACTACAATAACCATAATCCATTGCACTCCTACTTGTCCGGTCTGTTTTGTTTACGCCTGCTACATAAGAGACAGAAGAATGCGCAATCGAGAGTTGCTTTGCGAGGTATCTCTACCTGAAAATATATGATCTAAGTGATTGATAGTTGGTATTCAAGCAGTCATAAAATTAAGCCTTATTTACTTTTACTAAAATTGTGATTTTGTCAGACAGCATAGACAGCAGCTCTATAGAGATGAGATGATGATTTGGAATTAAATAATAAAGTAATCAAATAAAACATGTAATATGCACAACAACTGAAACATTTTATTAAAGTCAAGTAATGTGAATAAATGATGGTTAAGTGATAAGCAGTAAAGGGCAGTCACTACCATCATGGCACTTTTTTATTAATTGTTTTATTCTGTGCATAGTGCATTTTAATGTAAAAAATAATAATAAATTAAACAAATCTAAAAAACGTGATTATAAAAAAATTATCAAACCAAAACCCAACTGACCTCAAAAAGCCCTAATTGCTCAGCATACTTTTATCAATATCATGGAAGTCATTATAGTAGGTGAAATTGCAATTCAAAACATAATTCCCTGGGGACTTCTTGGCGTATGTTGCTCAGTGCAGTCAAGCAACAACAACGAAGATACACAATTTTAGAATGTAACCGGCTGTTACTACAATTTCAGGTAAAAACAAAAAATATGGAAAATATCTGCTATTATTTTTTTTGTTGGCTCAACGAGACAATTGTGTTTACATTGCCCTGCTTAGAGGGGGGCAAGTGTCGTGCGATACGTCTTGAGGTAGCGGTCGACGTGACAAGTTCGCAAGTTTACATTGCAGTAATTATGTTTAGGTATATTTGCAAAAATTCTACTAAGTGTGAAGGCCCTCTAATTTACCTGTCCCTCAGCTCTTTTCTCTCTCTTCCTCCTCTTGCTCTATTTCTCCCTCTCTCTTTCCCTCTTCTACTCCCTTCTTCCCTCTCTCTTCTTCCTCAGTGAAGTTTCAGTGATATGTCATGTCATAATCCTGACACAGCACTTCCTCTCAGTCCCTCCTCAGTTTCAGCTCCTTCCTGCCCCTGAGCCATCACGATGTCTCTTTGGACAATGCCCATCCTTGTTTGCATCGCCCCCTCATGTCGGGAATCCTGGCATCACTGCTCAGGATGATGATGTCATTGGTACTGAATGGCCTGTCCTTACCCTCTATTTCCTTGTCTGAAGGCCATGACTCCACCTCCAAATCGTTCCCGCTCCAGAGTACAGGCCTCGGTGTAACGCTCATTCCATCTACGATAAACGCGAATCCAACCATCACCCCTGGCGAGACAAAACCGGGACTCGTCAGTGAAGAGCACTTTTTGCCAGTCCTGTCTGGTCCAGCGACGGGTGGGTTTTCGCCCATAGGCGACGTTGTTGCCGGTGATGTCTGGTGAGGACCTGCCTACAAGCCGTCAGTCCAGCCTCTCTCAGCCTCTCTCAGCCTATTGCGGACCGTCTGAGCACTGATGGAGGGATTGTGCATTCCTGGTGTAACTCGGGCAGTTGTTGTTGCCATCCTGTACCTGTCCCGCAGGTGTGATGTCCGGATGTACCGATCCTGTGTTGTTACACGTGGTCTGCAAGGACGATCAGCTGTCCGTCCTGTCTCCCTGAAGAGCTGTCTTAGGCGTCTCACAGTACGGACATTGCAATTTATTGCCCTGGCCACATCTGCAGTCCTCATGCCTCCTTGCAGCATGCCTAAGGCATGTTCATGCAGATGAGCAGGGACCCTGGGCATCTTTCTTTTGGTGTTTGTCAGAGTCAGTAGAAAGGCCTCTTTAGTGTCCTACGTTTTCATAACTGTAACCTTAATTGCCTACCGTCTGTAAGCTGTTAGTGTCTTAATGACCGTTTCACAGGTGCATGTTCATTCATGTTTATGGTTCATTTAATAAGCAAGGGAAACAGTGTTTAAACCATTTACAATGAAGATCTGTGAAAGATATTTACTAATTATCTTTGAAAGACATGGTCCTGAAAATGGATGTTTCTTGTTTTGCTGAGTTTATATACACTACAACTCAAAAGTTTGAACACAGCTACTCATTTCAAGGTTTTTCTCTATTTTTTTACTATTTTCTACATTGTAGGATAGTAGTGAAGACATACACTATGAAATAACACATGCGTCACAATGAAGTAACGCAAAAAGTGATCAAATGAAAATACATTTGATATGAGTTTCTTCAAAGTCATTCAATCAATCAAATTCCTTTATAAAGGCCTTTTTTACATCAGCAGATGTCACAAAGTGCTATACAGAAACACAGCCTAAAACCCCAAATAGCAATTAATACAGATTTAGAAACATGGTGTCTAGGAAAAATTCCATAGAAAGAAACCTAGAGAGAAACCAGGCTCTGAGGGGTGGCCAGTCCTCTTTTAGCTGTACTGGGTGGAGATAAGAGCACATGGCCATTTAAGGCCAGATTGTTCATCAAGCTGTTCACAGATGACCAGCAGGGTCAAATAATAATCTCATTGGTTTTGAGGGTGCAGCAGCTCAGTACCTCCTGATGCTCAGAGAGAGCGAGAGAGCGAGAGAGAGAGACTTAAATTCACACAGGACACCGAATAAGAACGAAGAATTACACCAGATATAACAGACTGAACTGAGCCTCCCGGCACATAAACTATTTCAGCATTGAGACAGGGGTGGGTCTGGGGACACTGGCCCTGTCTGATGATACCCCCAGACAGGGCCAACCAGGCAGGATATAACCCCACCCACTTTGCCAAAGCACAGCCCCCACACCACTAGAGGGATATCAAATGAACCACCAACTTACTACCCTGAGACAAGGCTGAGTACAGCCCACGAAGTTATCCTCCACGCACTTTTCCTAGGGGGTGCAAAACTGGACAGGAAGATCACGTCTGTGACTCAACTCACTCAAGTGATGCACCCTTCCTGGGGACGGCATGGAAGAGCACTAGTAAGCCAGTGACTCATCCCCCATAATAAGGTCAGAGACAGAGAATCTCAGAATCTCTGCCGGCCAGGCAGAGACAGCAAGGGCAGTTCGTCGCTCCAGTGCTTTGCCGTTCACCTTCACACCCCTGGGCCAGACTACACTCAATCATAGGACCTACTGAGAAGATGAGTCTTCAATAAAGACTTAAAGGTTCAGACAGAGTCTGCGTCTCTCATATGGATAGGCAGATATCCATAAAAGTGGAGCTCTATAGGCGAAATGCCTGCCTCCAGCTGTTTGCTTAGAAATTTTAGGAACAATAATGAGGCCTGCGTCTAGGTATGTACAGCAGGACCAAATCGGAGAGGTTGGTAGGAGCAAGCCTATGTAATGTTTTGTAGGTTAGCAATAAAACCTTGAAATCAGCCATTGCCTTAACAGAGTAGAGAGACTAGCACTGGAGTAATATGATCAAATTGTTTGGTTATAGTAAGGATTCTTGCAACCGTGTTCAGAACTAACTGAAGTTTATTTAGTGCTTAATCCCAGTAGGCGGAGAGTAGAGCATTGCAGTAGTCTAATCTAGAACTGACAAAAGCATGGATTAGCTTTTTTGCATAATTTTTGGACAGAAAGTTTCAGATTTTTGCAATGTTACAGAGATGCAAAAAAGCTGTCCTTGAAATATTCTTAATATGTTTGTCTAAAGAGAGATCAGGGTCCAGAGTAACACCGAGGTCCTTCAGTTTTATTTTAGATGGCTGTACAACCATCACGATTAAATTGTCAGATTCAACAGAAGATCTTTTGTTTCTTGGGATCTAGCACTAGCATCTCTGATTTGTTTAAAAGTTTAAAATTAAAAAACATGCTTCCATCCACTTCCTTATGTCTGAAACACAGGCTTCCAGGGTAGGCAATTTTTGGGCTTCACCATGTTTCATCGAAATGTACAGCTGTGTGTCATTCGCATAGCAGTGAAAGTTAACATTATGTTTCCGAATGACATCACCAAGAGGTAAAAATAAATAGTGAAAACAATAGTCGTCTTAAAACGGAACCTTGAGCAACGCCAAAACTTACAATTGATTTGTCAGAAGACAAACCATCCACAGAGACAAACTGATATCTTTCTGACAGATAAGATCTAAACCAGGCAAGAACTTGTCCGTGTAGACCAAATAAGGTTTCTAATCTCTCCAAAAGAATGTGGTGATTGATGGTGTTAAAAGCAGCACTAAGGTCTAGGAGCACGAGGACATATGCAGAGCCTTGGTCTGACGCCAGTAAAAGGTCATTTACCACCTTTACGAGTGCAGTCTCAATGCTATGATGGGGTCTCAAACCAGACTGAAGCATTTCGTATACACTATTTGTCTTAAGGATGGCACTGAGTTGCGGCGCAACAGCTTTTTCAAAATTGTTTGAGAGGAATGGGAGATTTGATATACACTACAGTTCAAAAGTTTTAGAATACCTACTCATTCAAGTTTTTATTTTATTTTTGCTATTTTCTGCATTGTCGAATAATAGTGAAGAAATCAAAACTATGAAATAACACACATGGAATCATGTAGTAACCAGATTCTTCAAAGTAGCCACCCTTTCCTTGATGACAGCTTTGCACACTCTTGGCATTCTCTCAACCAGCTTCACCTGGAATTATTTCCCAACAGTCTTGAAGGAGTTCCTACATTTGCTGAGCACTTGTTGGCTGCTTCCCTTCACTCTGCGGTCCGACTCATCCCAAACCATCTCAATTGGGTTGAGATCGGGGGATTGTGGAAGCCAAGTTATCTGATGCAGCACTTCATCACTCTCCTTCTTGGTAAAATAGCCCTTACACAGCCTGGAGTTGTGTTGGGTCATTGTCCTGTTGATAAACAAATGAAAGTCCCACTAAGGGCAAACCAGATGGGATGGCGTATCTCTGCAGAATGCTGTGGTAGCCATGCTGGTTAAGTGTAAGTGCTGTCTAAATAAATCACAGACTGTCACCAGCAAAGCACCCCCACAACATAACACCTCCTCCTACCTGCTTTACGGTGGGAAATACACATGTTGAGATCATCTGCTCACCCACACTGTGTCTAACAAAGAGACACGGTTCCACGGCGGCTGGAACCAAAAATCTCCAATTTGCACTCCAGACCAAAGGACACATTTCCACCGGTCTAATGTCCATTCCTTGTTTTTCTTGGCCCAAGCAAGTCTTCTTCTTGTTGGTGTCCTTTAGTAGTGGTTTCTTTGCAGCAATCTGAGGTGCAGTTAACTCTAATTAACTTATCATCTGCAGCAGAGGTAACTCTTGGTCTTCCTTTCCTGTGGCGGTCCTCATGAGAGCCAGTTTCATCATAGCGCTTGATGGTTTTTGCGACTGCACTTGAAGAAACTTTCAAAGCTCTTAAAATGTTTTGCATTGACTGACCTTCATGTCTTAAAGAAGTGATGGACTGTAATTTATCTTTGCTTCTTTGAGCTGTTCTTACCATATTATGGACTTGGTCTTTTACCCAATAGGGTTATCTTCTGTATACCCCCCCCCCCCCCACCTTGTCACAACACAACTGATTGGCACAAACACATTAAAGAAGGAAATAAATTCCACAAATTAACTTTTAACAAGGCTTACCTGTTATTTGAAATGCATTCCAGGTGACTATCTCATGAAGCTCATGAAGAGAATACCAAGAGTGTGCAAATCTGTCATCAAGGCAAAGGGTGGCTACTTTGAAGAATCTCAAATATAAAATATACTTTGAATTGTTTAACACTTTTTTTTTTGGATACTGGTTACTACATGATTCCGTATGTGTTCTTTCATAGTTTTGCTGTCTTCACTTATTATGCAATGTAGAAAAGAGTAGAATCAAATAATAACTGTGGAATGAGTAGCTGGTATTGTATGTATGTATGTATGTATGTATGTAGTCATCCTGTCCCCTTTGCAGAAAAGCATCTCCAAAGAATGATGTTTCCACCTCCATGCTTCACGGTTGGGATGGTGTTGTTGGCTCACGGTTGTACTCATCCTTCTTCTTCCTCCAAACACAGCGAGTGGAGTTTAGACCAAAAAGCTCTATTTTTGTCTCATCAGACCACATGACCTTCTCCCATTCCTCCTCTGGATCATCCAGATGGCCATTGGCAAACTTCAGACAGGCCTGGACATGCACTGGCTTGAGCAGGGGGACCTTGCATGCGCTGCAGGATTTTAATCCATGACGGCGTAGTGTGTTACTAATGGTTTTCTTTGAGACTGTGGTCCCAGCTCTCTTCAGGTCATTGACCAGGTCCTGCCGTGTAGTTCTGGGCTGATCCCTCACCTTCCTCATGATCATTGATGCCCCACGAGGTGAGATCTTGCATGGAGCCCCAGACCGAGGGTGATTGACCGTCATCTTGAACTTCTTCCATTTTCTAATAATTGCGCCAACAGTTGTTGCCTTCTCACCAAGCTGCTTGCCTATTGTCCTGCTTGCCTATTGTCCTGTAGCCCAGCCTTGTGCAGGTCTTCAATTTTACCCCTGAGGTCCTTACACCCTCTCTGGTCTTGGCCATTGTGGAGAGGTTGGAGTCTTTTTGATTGAGTGTGTGGACAGGTGTCTTTTATACAGGTAACGAGTTCAAACAGGTGCAGTTAATACAGGTAATGAGTGGAGAACAGGAGGGCTTCTTAAAGAAAAACAAACAAGTCTGTGAGAGCCGGAATTCTTACTGGTTGGTAGGTGATCAAATACTTATGTCATGCAATGAAATGCAAATTAATTACTTAAAAATCATACAATGTGATTTTCTGGATTTTTGTTGAATTTTGGCCCATTCCTCCTGACAGCGCTGGTGTAACTGAGTCAGGTTTGTAGGCCTCCTTGCTCCAACACGCTTTTTCAGTTCAACCCACACATGTTCTATGGGATTGAGGTCAGTGCTGTGTGATGGCTACTCCAATACCTTGACTTTGTTGTCGTTAAAGCCATTTTGCCACAACTTTGGAAGTATGCTTGGGGTCATTGTCCATTTGAAAGACCCATTTACGACCAAGCTTTAACTTCCTGACTGATGTCTTGATGTTGCTTCAATATATCCACATCATTTTACCCCCTAATTTACCCTCTATTTTGTGAAGTGCACCAGTCCCTCCTGCAGCAAAGCACCCCCACAACATGATGCTGCCACCCCTGTGCTTCACTGTTGGGATGGTGTTCTTCAGCTTGCAAGCCTCCCCCTTTTCCTCCTAACATAACGATGTTCATTATGGCCAAACAGTTCTATTTTTGTTTCATCAGACCTACAAACTATAGTTTGTTAACAGGAAATTTGTGGAGTGGTTGAAAAATGAGTTTTAATGACTCCAACCTAAGTGTATCTGAACTTCCGACTTCAACTGTAAATAAGCTATTTCTGTTTTTTAAATGTAATACATTTGCAAAACATCCTACATACCTGTTTTCCTTTTGTCATTATGGGGTATTGTGTGTAGATTGATGAAGGAAATATATATATTTTTTAATGTTAGAATAAGGCTGTAACTTAACAAAATGTGGAAAAAGTTAAGAGATCTGAATACTTTCCGAATGCACTGTGTAATGTATTTTCCAATGGAATTATCCCTTCATTTAGGCTAGGGCCAGGCGATCCATTTTATGTTTTTGTGCGATTTTTATTTTATTTTTTAAATGCCCGTATCACAAGAATGTGAGCGTTTAAATCCGCTTGATCTCATGTGGTATTTTTCGTCTTGTCTCTTTTGCTCCTTGTGTGCTGTGTGCAACTTTCCATTTACACCAGAGATCTGTATATAATGAGGAGATGCTCATGTCTCCGCCCTAACAATGGGAGTTGATGTCCCAAAGGCAGGCTTAGGTCCCAAATTAGCCAATAGAAACGCATCGGGCTTATTTTGGACAGATTTAGGCGAGAGTGAAAAATCTTGCTTCGTATCTTTTTCTCTCTTTACACACTTCAAGCACCTACCCCTTCCACTCACGCCAACAAAGATGAGAGATCACTTCTTCCTCTCTGACAAGAACTTTTAACTCAATATTTGCATTTAAGGTTTGGTCCAACAGAATCGGTCATATAGACACCCAAACAAATTGAGACATTATTTTACTGTAATATAGGAGAAGTTAACCTTTCAAATGATACCCTTTTTATGACTTACCTCCTCAAGTTGCGCACAGAGCAGACACTAGTAATTACAGGAGTATCAATGAACATTTATTCTAGAGAATGTATGCTCAGTTTGTTGCGCGCTGCATTGCGGTGCCATGTACCACTAGCAGCATTTTACCCAGAGGTTGTTATACCAGCTGTCTGGTTTGTGTTTTATAAATGTGCAATAAGCATAAAACTTAATTATTTAGGGAATTATTATAAGTAACTCGTTTTATTCATGAGAAATAAGGTAGGCCTCTTAATTTCAAAATCTGAACAAATTGGACAGTCAAACATTCTCTTCCAACAGTTTGAGATGGACCTGTTTAGCTAGCAAATAGATCTAAATTGGCTAAACTTTAAATATGAAGATTGGGTGGCTACTCACTAGGAAGTGGGCTTGTGCTTGAGAGGTTATGGTACCGGTGTTCATTTTCTATAATGCCTGCTACAAAAAGTTAGTCATTATTGGCGAACGTGCATTCTGCATGGTTCTGGTTAACAAAAAGAGCATTTTCATAAACAGACTTGAAAGACAGATATCAGTGATTATTTTTTATAAAATAATTACATTATTAGTGGGTGTTATGGTTGGAAGGTTTATATTTTGCCTAGTTATGCCCTGAATTCATTATATTAATGCTGACTGTTTGAAATGCTGTGTATTTTAACTTTAACCCTTTGACACGTACGAACACACAGCTGTTATCATTGTCATTAGAACGTCTAGTTACGATTGATGCTACAGTCAGCGTTTGAGTGGGCCACTGTTTTTTTCACAGAAACATTTTGCACAAACACTCTTCACAATGTTATGTCGTCAATGTGAGCAGTTTATTTTTGGATGCAACATCCACAGAAGTAGCAACAGCATAACACGATTCTCATCCACATCTGAAAATGTGTTTCACCAAGTCCAGTCTTTGATGCCTAACCAAACCATTGTGTACCAAAACAGTTGGACAGAGAAAAAAATGTTATTGGCCAAGTCCCTGGTATCCTTATCCGCTTCCTTGAAACAATGCTCCTTCCCATCGCTAACTTTTCTTTTTGTGACTTTTCTTTCCTTTACTCTTTCCTCCTCCTCTTTCAACCATTTTGGTGAATGAGGTCAGATAAATGGCATTGGGGCTGGGAATAATGAAAGCATTCCCTGCTAACCGATGTCACGCTGTGTCGCTTCAGGAAGTCCTGTGCTGCTGCCATGTTCCTGTAATGCAGGAGGAAGAGAGGGGGTGATTGGGATAACAGTTTGGGATTATTCCAGTAATGGCTGTCTATGGGGCCCGGGTGAACCTTATCTTTGCCAGCCATTGTGTTTTTAATTCCTTTCATCGTGTCAGTTGATTTCTCTCCTCTGACATAGCTAAATGGCCTCTATTGTACACAACGTCAAGTCAGTGCCTCGAGTAGGGTTGCAAATCAGGACGGAATAAGCAGGAATTGCAAAATCCTCCAACCAGGATTTCTGGAAAACCAGGGTATTTATTGAAGTTGCTGGAATTTTTCTCTGCAGTTAGTTACCGGAATAGATAGCCACTGTTCATGAATTATGTTACGTCGACCTGAAATGAACATGCTCTTAGTCGTGTAGGCTTTCAGCTATTTTGTTCAAGCTATTTTGTTCACTTTGCACGCAGGCAGAAAGAAAAATTATAGATTACAATCTCGCAGCCGGCCATATTAAAGTTAAGAAAGTGGTTTAGTGGTCTTCCCTTTAAACTATCTACATTTGAATGGACTGTCTCTTCAACCCCATCTACATTTGAGTGGACTGTCCCTTTAACTCTATCTAAATTTAAGTGGACTGTCTCTGTAAACCCATCTAATAACCTCTCACTCTCTCTCTCCAGCACCTGGTCCAGTGGGATGCGGGAGACGCGGAGTGCCTGCTGCAGCTGGTGAAGGAGCTGATCCAGCAGTACCACCAGTACCAGTGCCAGCGTCTGCGCGAGAGCTCCCGGCTGCTCTTCGAGTACGATAGCCTGCTCAAGGACCTCAACTATTGCAGGAGCATGGAGATCTATACCGGGCACAAGAACAGCTGGGTATGCTACATGATACAGCCACATCAAAGGACATGGTTACAACCACTCAGAGTTGTGCACATTATGTGGCTCAGCATTCATCTTCGCTTTGTTTTAAATGTTTGTATACACACACACACACACACATTATTTTTTAGAAGCTTTATATTGGTTTCATCTTATGGACAGACTGATATGAGGCTATAGTTTCTCTGATTCTCTCAAACATTTGACCTCCACATCTAAACTGCATCCTTCCGAGTGGCGCAGCGGTCTAAGGCACTGCATCTCAGTGCTAGACGGGTCACTACAGACCCTGGTTCGATTCGAGGCTGTATCACAACCGGACGTGATCGGGAGTCCCATAGGGCGCAATTGGCCTCCCGGCACACAATTGAACCAGGGTTTAGGGTTTGGCTGGGGTAGGCTGTTATTGTAAATAAACATTTGTTCTTAACTGACTTGCCTAGTTAAAATAAAAAATCCTATCTAAACCCACAGAAACTGCAGCACCTAGACAGAATGCAGACATACTCCCCCAGTTCAGATAGCTCCAGGGTTAGCAAATTAACAGCAGTGAGGTGAATGTCACTGACATGCCATGTGAAAAGGTGAATTATGCTAGGTGAGGATGCAACGCCCCAAGTGTTTTCCAGAGCAAGGACATGCCATACAGTAGCTAGGTTATTTATCATCAACATGATTACTTAATAGCTGTCTTGGCTGCATCAAGCCAGGATAAGCTAGTTAAGCTAGCTAGCTAGGCTAATTGAGGCTGCATGCGCTTTCTCGTCCTACACAGTTACAAACAACATCAAATCCATTCAGAATATTAAGTGGCAACCTACCTGTTGGCTCTTGGTTGTTGTTGACTATCTTTCTACTTTAACTTTAAATTCCGTAATTTTAGTTCCGTCTTCCATTGATTATATATCTCTTAACTTTTGTCACCACACACACAGAGGCTCTATGACTGTAGCCTATTGTCGCTT
Organism: Oncorhynchus clarkii lewisi; assembly: GCF_045791955.1. Taxonomy (NCBI): domain Eukaryota; kingdom Metazoa; phylum Chordata; class Actinopteri; order Salmoniformes; family Salmonidae; genus Oncorhynchus; species Oncorhynchus clarkii. Next base: position 22,749,569 of record NC_092165.1, on the reverse strand, counting down.
TGATGACTTATGATTGGCCAACAACAAGCTACATACTCCTCCCATGAAAAGCAAGAGCAGCAGCAGAAATGATACAATTTCTCTCTCTCTCTCTCTCTAGCAGTCGTGTTCAGATCTGTACAGGTCCTTCCAGAAAAATCAGTTAAAATTACACATACCCGAAACCTGTGACAATCATATCAAACCCGTGACATTATTTAGAATTCTGGATCCATTCGGGTACAGGTGAATCCGTGGAGACAGCTGATCGTGGACTACAGGAGACATGAGGGATCATGCCCCCATCCACAACAACAGGGCTGCGGTGGAGAGGGTCAAAAGCTCCTTTGCGTGTACATCACTGAGGACCTGAAATAGTCCCACTACACTGACTCAGTGTCAAACTACACTCAGTGTCAAAGGAAGGCCAAGAAGATAATCAAGGAGCTCAGCCACCCAACCCACAGTCTGTTGACTCTGCTACCTTATAGCAGACAGAGACGGTACAGGTGCGTCAAAGCTGTGACAGGGAGACTGAAAAAAGCCTCATCTGTATCTCCAGGCAATCAGACTGCCCTGCACCTTCAGTCTCATGCCCCATGCATACAGTCATTGAATGCTGGTCACCTCATATTCCGTTCATATACTGTTGTTTACTCACTATGCCTTTAAAAAATATTTACACCCCTTGACTTTTTCCACACTTTGTTGTGTTACAGCCTGAATTTAAAATTCTGATTTTGTGTCACAGATCTACACCCAATACCCTGTAATGTCAAAGTGGAATTATATATTTTTTAAATATTTACAAATTGATAAAAAATGAAAAGCTGAAATGTCTTGAGTCATTTTTTTTTATTTAACATTTATTTAACTAGGCAAGTCAGTTAAGAACAAATTCTTATTTATATTGACTGCCTACACCGGCCAAACCCGGACAACGCTGGACCAATTGTGCGCTGCCCTATGGGACTCCCAATTATGGCCGGTTGTGATACAGCCTGGATTTGAACCAGGGTGTCTGTAGTGACGCCTCGAGATGCAGTATCTTAGACCGCTGCACCACTCGGGTGCCCCAAGTAGTCAATAAGTATTAAACGTATTTTTTTATGGCAAGCCTAAATAAGTTCAGGAGTAAAAATATGCTTAACAAGTCACATAATAAGTTGCATTTGAACAATAGCGTTAAACATGATATTTAAATGAATACCCTATCTCTGTACCCCACATATACAATTATCTGGTCCCTCAGTCCAGCAGTGAATTTGAAGCACAGATTCAATCACAAAGACCAGGGAGGTTTTCCAATGGTTTGCAACAAAAGGGCACCTATTGGTAGATTTCAAAAATAAAAACAGACATTAAATATCCCTTTGAGCATGGTGCAGTCATTAATTACACTTTGGATGGTATATTAATATACTCAGTCACTACAAAGACCCATGATACATTCCTAACTCAGTTGCCAGAGAGGAAGGAAAATGCTCAGCGATTTCACCATGAGGCCAATGGTGATTTTAAAACAGTTACACAGTTTAATGGCTGTGATAGGAGATAACTGAGGATGGATCAGCAACGTTGAAGTTACTCCACGATACTAACATAAATGAAAGAGTGAAAAGAAGGAAGCCTGTACAGAAAACAATAATCCAAAACATGCATCCTGTTTGCAATAAGGCAAAGTAACACTGCAAAAAAATGTGCAAAGAAATGAACTTTTTATCCTAATTACAAAGTGTTTTGTTTGCGGCAAATCCAACACATTACTGAGTACCACAAGCATGGTGATGACTGCATCATGTTATGGGTATATTTGTCATTGGCAAGGACTAGGGACAGAACAGAGCTAAGCACAGGCAAAAATGCTTTTCAACAAACATTGGTAGACCGTCACCTTTCAGCAGGACAATTACATAAAACACAAGGCCAAATATACACTGGAGTTGCTTACCAAGACGACATTGAATGTTCCTGACCTAGTTAGTGGCCTAGTTACCGTTTTAACTCACAGCTGTAATCGCTACCAAAGGTGATTCTAACATGTATTGACTCAGGGGGTTGAGTACTTCGCTAATGAAGATTTTATGATTTTATTTTCCATTAATAAAAAATAAAGTTTGAATTGTTCTTCCACTTTGATAAAGTATTTTGTGTCGATTGTTGACAAAAAAAATGACAATTCAATCCATTTAAATCTCACTTTGTAATCTCACATAATAAAATGTGGAAAAAGGGGTGTGAATACTTTATTCTCAACATAGCCCTTCCTAATATACCTACTACTACTACTGTACATAGCATTTTCTTTCCAAGTTATATACGGTCTATGCACACCATGTCTTTATATTCTGGATTTTGACAGATGCCCACTTTAATATACATGTACCATTGAAGTCGGAAGTTTACATACACCTTAGCCAAATACATTTAAACTTAGTTTTTCACAATTCCTTACATTTAATCCTACATAAAATTCCCTGTCTTAGGTCAGTTAGGGTCACCACTTGTTTTAGGAATGTGGAATGTCAGAATAATAGTAGAGAGTGAATTTTTTCAGCTTTTATTTCTTTCATCACATTCCCAGTGGGTCAGATTTTTACATACACTCAATTAGTATTTGGTAGCATCGCCCTTTAATTAGTTTAACTTGGGTCAAATGTTTCGGGTAGCCTTCCACAAGCTTCCCACAATAAGTTGGGTGAATTTTGGCCCATTCCTCCTGACAGCTGGAGGTCTGCCCACAAATCTTCTATGGGATTGAGTTCAGGGCTTTGTGATGGCCACTCCAATACCTTGACTTTGTTGTCCTAAAGCCATTTTGCACCACAACTTTTGGAAGACCCATTTGCGACCAAGCTTTAACTTCCTGACTGATGTCTTGAGATGTTGCTTCAATATATCCACCTAAATTTACCTCCTCATGATGCCATCTATTTTATGAAGTGCACCAGTCCCTCCTGCAGCAAAGCACCCCAACATAATGCTGCCACCCCTGTGCTTCACGGTTGGGATGGTGTTCTTCCGCTTGCAAGCATCCCCCTTTTTCCTCCTAACATAACAATGGTCAAACAGTTCTATTTTTGTTTCATCAGACCAGAGGACATTTCTCCAAAAAGTACGATCTTTGTCCCCATGTGCAGTTGCAAACCATAGGCTGGAATTTTTTATGGCGGTTTTGGAGCAGTGGCTTCTTCCTTGCTGAGCGGTCTTTCAGGTCATGTCAATATAGGACTCTTTTTACTGTGGATATAGATACATATAGATACATGTACATGTTTCCTCCAGCATCTTCACAAGGTCCTTTGCTGTTGTTCTGGGATTGATTGCACTTTTCACACCAAAGTACGTTCATCTCTAGGAGACAGAACGTGTCTGCTTCCTGAGCGGTATGGCGGCTGTGTGGTACAATGGTGTTTATACTTGCGTGCTATTGTTTGTACAGATGAACGTGGTACCTTCAGGCGTTTGGAAATTGCTCCCAAGGATGAACCAGACTTGTGGAGGTCTACAAAAAGAAAATCTGATGTCTTGGCTGATTTCTTTTGATTTTCCCATGATGTCAAGCAAAGAGGCACTGAGTTTCAAGGTAGGCCTTGAAATCCATCCACAGGTACAACTCCAATTGATGTCAATTAGCCTATCATAAGCTTCTAAAGACATGACATCATTTTCTGGAATTTTCCAAGCTGTTTAAATGCACAGTCAACTTCTGACCCACTGGAATTGTGATATAGTGAATTATAAGTGAAATAATCTGTCTGTAAACAATTTTTAGAAAAATGATGTCCTAACCGACTTGCCAAAACTATAGTTTGTTAACAAGAAATTTGTGGAGTTGTTGAAAAACAAGTTTTAATGACTCCAACCTAAGTGTATGTAAACTTCCGACATCAACTGTATCTTAATTAATTGGATTGTTAAATTGACCTGTTCTTTAATTTCTTGATTTCTTGTTTAGATTTTCTTTGTTGTTGTTACATTTACATTCTACTGCACTGTTGGAATAAGAATAAGAATATAATTTAGTTGCACCTGCAATAAGACCTGCATTTCTGTTATGCAACCAATCAACTTTGATTTGACACTACCCACTCATATTGCACATCTAACTAACCTACTACTGTTATGGGACAGAATGTCTTATAGATATGCCTTGATGGAAAAAAATAACAAAAACAGTTGCACAACTAGGAGGATTGCAGATTAGGTTTGCCTCTGAAGGATGTGGTGAGGGTTGGTGTGAGCAACAGACAATTATTACGTTTTAGTCTACATCTAGGCATTTTATTTTCTGCATTATAAATTTAAACATCCTTTGAATTGGAACAGTTGGTAATTGCATTGATCATTTCTCATGTTTTTTTTTTACTAGTAAATATTCAGAGGCTAAATTACTCAAAATCCAATGAACCTTTAGAGTTTTATAATCATAAAATTAACTGCATTGAATATCCAAAGAGCAAATAGATCCCTAAAATCAGGAAATACATCTCCATCATTTGCCATAAAATAGGCATATTAAGACAAACAAATTAGATTGAAGCAGATTTTCAAATCTGATTTGCAATGCACTCATCTTTAGCCATCCCTAATCATTCCCATGTAGTGCTCCTTTGTTGTTTCAATATGACCTGTGTCTGTGTGTGTGTGTGTGTGTGTGTGTGTGTGTGTGTGTGTGTGTGTGTTACCCTGTGCGTGTGTATTCTCCATCTGTACACGGTGTGATGTTCTTTTTCCTGTCTCTCGTGTTCCAGGCGGTGGAGTTCTCCGCTCGCTTCCTGCTCAAGCTCCCTGTGGATTTCATCGACATCCCCATCTATCTCCTCAAGGTAACCAACCAACCAACATCCCCTCCTTCATACATGTATTTGCATACACAGAAAGGAATACGAGTTTGTGCGAAGGCAAATTTTCACTGTGTCCTTTATGCATGCAGCACAGCATATACAGTATACAGGGTGTGTTCTAGATACAGAATGTGAGTGTATTGGGGATGGGCATGAGTACTGTAAAACTAAACATGTTATATTGAGAGCGTGGTTAACTATCAGAAAAAATGTACGATTGAAAAATATAAATGGCAAATATTTTATGGCAAGCGCTTCTGATTGGCTGAGGTGGGGCTGTTTCAGGCACATAGCAGGAAGTGGGCACTATCAGCATGGCGGCCAAACACAGCGAAGTTTGGCAGTATTTTGATCCAACTGATGAAACTCATGTACAATGCAAACTATGCAATATCAAGCTGCCCTATCAGAGCACAACTAGCTCCATGAAAATCATATGCTTATCAAGTACAAATACATTATCAAAGGGGGACAAGCAGCAGCAATCTCACATCACATCTTTTGCTACTGCAAAGCGACGCTGTGACCCCGCCAGAGCAGAGACGGATTAATGATTGATTCTCAAAAGGCACTTGTTTTTTATTGACTGAATATATACAGTATGAAGCAATTAGATTTGAGTTCATATTTAATTACCTAACCTACCTTTACATTGTCCTTTTGATTCCTAACATAAGGCTTCTAGAAAGTAGTGCCACTGCTGACGTTACAGCCTTTTTGAAGATTGTGTTCCGTGATATAATATAATCAAATTTCAATCAAATGTACAGTGCCTTGCGAAAGTATTCGGCCCCCTTGAACTTTGCGACCTTTTGCCACATTTCAGGCTTCAAACATAGATATAAAACTGTATTTTTTTGTGAAGAATCAACAACAATCACACAATCATGAAGTGGAACGACATTTATTGGATATTTCAAACTTTTTTAACAAATCAAAAATTGAAAAATTGGGCGTGCAAAATTATTCAGCCCCCTTAAGTTAATACTTTGTAGCGCCACCTTTTGCTGCGATTACAGCTGTAAGTCGCTTGGGGTATGTCTCTATCAGTTTTGCACATCGAGAGACTGAAATTTTTTCCCATTCCTCCTTGCAAAACAGCTCGAGCTCAGTGAGGTTGGATGGAGAGCATTTGTGAACAGCAGTTTTCAGTTCTTTCCACAGATTCTCGATTGGATTCAGGTCTGGACTTTGACTTGGCCATTCTAACACCTGGATATGTTTATTTTTGAACCATTCCATTGTAGATTTTGCTTTATGTTTTGGATCATTGTCATGTTGGAAGACAAATCTCCGTCCCAGTCTCAGGTCTTTTGCAGACTCCATCAGGTTTTCTTCCAGAATGGTCCTGTATTTGGCTCCATCCATCTTCCCATCAATTTTAACCATCTTCCCTGTCCCTGCTGAAGAAAAGCAGGCCCAAACCATGATGCTGCCACCACAATGTTTGACAGTGGGGATGGTGTGTTCAGGGTGTTGCTTTTACGCCAAACATAACGTTTTGCATTGTTGCCAAAAAGTTCAATTTTGGTTACATGTTTGGTGTGTCTCCCAGGTGCCTTGTGGAAAACTTTAAACAACACTTTTTATGGATATCATTAAGAATTGGCTTTCTTCTTGCCACTCTTCCATAAAGGCCAGATTTGTGCAATATACGACTGATTGTTGTCCTATGGACAGAGTCTCCCACCTCAGCTGTAGATCTCTGCAGTTCATCCAGAGTGATCATGGGCCTCTTGGCTGCATCTCTGATCAGTCTTCTCCTTGTATGAGCTGAAAGTTTAGAGGGACGGCCAGGTCTTGGTAGATTTGCAGTGGTCTGATACTCCTTCCATTTCAATATTATCGCTTGCACAGTGCTCCTTGGGATGTTTAAAGCTTGGGAAATCTTTTTGTATCCAAATCCGGCTTTAAACTTCTTCACAACAGTATCTCGGACCTGCCTGGTGTGTTCCTTGTTCTTCATGATGCTCTCTGCGCTTTTAACGGACCTCTGAGACTATCACAGTGCAGGTGCATTTATACGGAGACTTGATTACACACAGGTGGATTGTATTTATCATCATTAGTCATTTAGGTCAACATTGGATCATTCAGAAATCCTCACTGAACTTCTGGAGAGAGTTTGCTGCACTGAAAGTAAAGGGGCTGAATAATTTTGCACGCCCAATTTTTCAGTTTTTGATTTGTTAAAAAAGTTTGAAATATCCAATAAATGTCGTTCCACTTCATGATTGTGTCCCACTTGTTGTTGATTCTTCACAAAAAAATACAGTTTTATATATTTAAGTTTGAAGCCTGAAATGTGGCAAAAGGTCGCAAAGTTCAAGGGGGCTGAATACTTTCGCAAGGCACTGTATTTATATAGCCCTTCTTACATCAGCTGATGTCAAAAAGTGCTGTACAGAAACCCAGCCTAAAACCCCAAGCAGCAAGCAATGCAGGTGTAGAGGCACGGGGGCTAGGAAAGCTCCCTAGAAAGGCTGGAACCTAGGAAGAAATCTGGAGAGGAACCAGGCTATGAGGGGTGGCCAGACTTCTTCTGGCTGTGCAGGGTGGACTGGGGACAGCAAGGAGTCATGAGGCATGGTCCAAGGGCTCAGGTCCTCCGAGAGAGAGAAAGAGAATTAGAGAGAGCTGTAATATATCTTAAATTCACACAGGACACGGGATAAGACAAGAGGAATAGTCCAGATATAACAGACTGAATCTTGCCCACCGACACAAACTACTACAGCATAAATACTGGAGGCTGAGACACGATGGGTCAGGAGACACTGTGCCCCGTCTGACGATACCCCGGACAGGACCAAACAGGCAGGATAAACCCCACCCACTTTGCCAAAGCACAGCCCCCACACCACGAGAGGGATATCTTCAACCATCAACTTATTATCCTGAGACAAGGCCAAGTATAGCCCACAAAGAACTCCCCCACATCACAAACCCAAGGGAGGGCACCAATCCGGACAGGAAGATCACGTCAGTGACTCAACCCACTCAAGTGACACATCCCTCCTAGGGATGTCATGGAAGAGCACCAGTAAGCCAGTGACTCAGCCCCTGTAATAGGGTTTGAGGCAGAGAATCCCAGTGGAGAGAGGAACTGGCCAGCAGAGACAGCAATGGCGGTTTGTTGCTCCAGTGCCTTTCCGTTCACCTTCACACTCCTGAGCCTGACTACACTCAATCATAGGTCCTACTGAAGAGATGAATCGTCATTAAAGACTTAAAGGTCGAGACCACTTCATAAAAATTGAGCTCTATAGGAGAATGTCCTGCCTCCAGCTGTTTGCTTTGAAATTCTAGGGACAGGAGGCCTGCGTCGTATGACCGTAGTGTTTGTGTAGCTATGTACGGCAGGACCATTTCGGAAAGATAGGTAGGAACAAGCCTATGAAATGCTTTGTAGGTTAGCAGTAAAACCTTGAAATCAGCCCTAGCCTTAACAGGAAGCCAGTGTAGAGAGGCTAGCACTGGAGTAATATGATAAAATTTTGGGGTTCTAGTCAAGATTCTAGCAGCCGTGTTTAGCACTAACTGAAGTTTATTTAGTGCTTTATCCGGGTAGCTGGAAAGTAGAGCATTGCAGTAGTCTAACCTAGAAGTGACAAAAGGATTAATTAATTTGTCTGCATCATTTTTGGACAGAAAGTTTCAGATTTTTGCAATGTTACGTAGATGGAAAAAAAGCTGTCCTTGAAACAGTCTTGATATGTTTGTCTAAAGAGAGATCAGGGTCCAGAGTAACACTGAGGTCCTTCAGTTTTATCTGAGACGACTGTACAACCATCAAGATTAATTGTCAGATTCAACAGAAGATCTCTTTGCTTCCTGGGACCTAGAACTAGCATCTCTGTTTTGTCAGAGTTTAAAAGTAGAACATTTGCCGCTATCCACTTCCTAATGTCTGAAACACAGGCTTCCAGGGAGGGCAATTTTGGGGCTTCACCATGTTTCATCGAAATGTATGTCGTCCGCAAAGCAGTGAAAAGTTAACATTATGTTTCCGAATGACATCACCAAGAGTTAAAATATATAGTGGAAACAATAGCCTTGAGAAACACCGAAATTTACAGTTGATTTGTCAGAGAACAAACCATCTACAGAGACAAACTGATATCTTTCCGACAGATAAGATCTAAACCAGGCAAGAACTTGTCCGTGTAGTCCAATTAGGGTTTCCAATCTCTCCAAAAGAATGTGGTGATCTATAGTAAAAGCAGCACTAAGGTCTAGGAGCACGAGGACAGATGCAGAGCTTTGGTCTGACGCCATTAAAAGGTAATTTACCACCTTCACAAGTGCAGTCTCAGTCCTATGATGGGTTCTAAAACCAGACTGAAGCATTTCTCATATACATTGTTTGTCCTCAGGAAGGCAGTGAGTTGCTGTGCAACAGCTTTTTCTACAATTTTTGAGAGGAATGGGATATTCAATATAGGCCAATTAGTTTTTTATATTTTCTGGGTCAAGGTTTGGCTTTTTCAAGAGATGCTTTATTTTTGCCACTTTTAGTGAGTTTGGTACACATCTGGTCGATAGAGAGCCGTTTATTATGTTCAACATAAGAGGGCAAAGCACAGGAAGCATCTCTTTCAGTAGTTTAGTTGGAATGGGGTCCACTATGCAGCTTGAAGGTTTAGAGGCCATCATTATTTTCATCAATGTGTCAAGAGATAAAGTATTAAAAAACTTGAGTGTCTCCCTTGATCCGCGGTCCTGGCAGAGTTGTGCAGACTCAGGACAACTGAGCTTTCGAGGAATACGCAGATTTAAAGAAGAGTCCGTAATTTGCAATTTGCTTGATAATGATCATGATCTTTTCGTCAAAGAAGTTTATGAATTTATCACTGCTGAAGCGAAAGCTATCCTCTCTTGGGGAAATGCTGTTTTTTAGTTAGCTTTGCAACAGTATCAAAAATATATTTTGGATTGTTCTTATTTTCCTCAATTAAGTTGGAAAAATCAGATAATCGAGCAGCAGTGAGGGCTCTTCAATATTGCACGGTACTGTCTTTCCAAGCTAGTCGGAAGACTTCCAGTTTGGTGTTGAGCTATTTCCGTTCCAATTTTCTGGAAGCTTGCTTCAGAGCTCAGGTATTTTCTGTATAGCAGTGAGCTAGTTTCTTATGACAAATGGTTTTTAGGGGTGTGACTGCATCTCTAGGGTATTACGCAAGGTTAAATTGAGTTCCTCAGTTCGGTGGTTAGCTGATTTTTGTACTCTGACGTCCTTGTTGGACAAAACCCGATGTCGATGATGGATCCGAAAGCCTTTTGGAGTGGGTCTGTGGACTTTTTCATGTGAATATTAAAGTCACCAAAATGTTGAATATTATCTGCCATGACTACAAGGTCCGATAGGCATTCAGGGAACTCAATGAGGAATATGTATATGGCCCAGGAGGCCTGTAAACAGTAGCTATAAAAAGTGATTGTGTAGACTGCATAGATTTCATGACTAGAAGCTCAAAAGACGAAAACGCAGTCTTTTTTTTTGTAAATTGAAATGTTCTATTGTAAATGTTAGCGACACCTCCGCCTTTGCGGGATGCGCGGGGGATATGGTCACTATTGTAACCAGGCAAAAAAAGGCCATGGTGGCAAAGTAAATACAATATAGCAAGTAAAACACTGGAATGGTAGATTTGCAGTGGAAGAATGTGCAAAGTAGAAATAAAAATAATGGTGTGCAAAGGAGCAAAATAAATAAATAAAATACAGTAGGGAAAGAGGTAATTGTTTGGGCTAAATTATAGGTGGGCTATGTACAGGTGCAGTAATCTGTGAGCTGCTCTGACAGTTGGTGCTTAAAGCTAGTGAGGGAGATAAGTGTTTCCAGTTTCAGAGATTTTTGTAGTTCGTTCCATCTTCAAATAATATTTTTGCAGGAATCTCCTTGCGAATGATTTTGCCGAAGATTGTATCACCGCCGGGCTGGGCAGAGGCGGAACTGGAAGGAGAGGCGGCCAAAGAAAGAACTGGTTTTGGGGGTGACTAGAGAGATATACCTGCTGGAGCGTGTGCTACAGGTGGGAGATGCTATGGTGACCAGCGAGCTGAGATAAGGGGGGACTTTACCTAGCAGGGTCTTGTAGATGACATGGAGCCAGTGGGTTTGGCGACGAGTATGAAGCGAGGGCCAGCCAATGAGAGCGTACAGGTCGCAGTGGTGGGTAGTATATGGGGCTTTGGTGACAAAACGGATTGCACTGTGATAGACTGCATCCAATTTGAGTTTACAGTCTAACCAGACACCTAAGTATTTGTAGTTTTCCACGTATTCTAAGTCAGAGCCGTCCAGAGTAGTGATGTTGGACAGGCGGGCAAGTGTAGGTAGCGATCGGTTAAAGAGCATGCATTTAGTTTTACTTCTATTTAAGAGCAATTGGAGGCCACGGAAGGAAAGTCGTATGGCATTGAAGCTTGCCTGGAGGGTTGTTAACACAGTGTCCAAAGAAGGGCCAGAAGTATACAGAATGGTGTCGTCTGCGTAGAGGTGGATCAGAGACTCACCAGCAGCAAGAGCGACCTCATTGATGTATACAGAGAAGAGAGTCATTCCAAGAATTTAACCCTGTGGCACCCCCATAGAGACTGCCAGAGGTCCGGACAGCAGACCCTCCGATTTGACAAACTGAACTCTATCAGAGAAGTATTTGGTGAACCAGGCGAGGCAATCATTTGAGAAACCAAGGCTGTCGAGTCTGCCGATGAGGATGTGGTGATTGACAGAGTCGAAAGCCTTGGCCAGATCAATGAATACTGCTGCACAGTAATGTTTATCGATGGCGGTTAAGATATCGTTTAGGACCTTGAGCGTGGCTGAGGTGCACCCATGACCAGCTCTGAAACCAGATTGCATAGCAGAGAAGGTATGGTGAGATTCGAAATGGTCGGTAATCTGTTTGTTGACTTGGCTTTCGAAGACCTTAGAAAGGCATGGTAGGATATATATAGGTCTGTAGCAGTTTTGGTCAAGAGTGTCCCCCCCTTTGAAGAGGGGGATGACAGCAGCTGCTTTCCAATCTTTGGGAATCTCAGACGACACGAAAGAGAGGTTGAACAGGCTAGTAATAGGGGTAAGTTCAAATTGTTTGGGTACAGACCTGGATAGTAGGACAGAACTCTGCAGGCTATCTTTGCGACAGATAATTTTAGAAAGAAAGGGTCCAGATTGTCTAGCTCGGCTGATTTGTAGGGGTCCAGATTTTGCAGCTCTTTCAGAACATCAGCTGAACGGATTTGGGAGATAGTGAAATGGGGAAGGCTTGGGCGAGTTGCTGTGGGGGATGCAGTGGTTTTGACCAGGGTAGGAGGAGCCAGGTGGAAAGCATGGCCAGCCGTAGAAAAATGCTTATTGAAATTCTCAATTATGGTGTATTTATCAGTGGTGACAGTGTTTCCTATCTTCAGTGCAGTGGGCAGCTGGGAGGAGGTGTTCTTATTCTCCATGGACTTTACAGTGTCCCAGAACTTTTTTGAGTTAGTGTTGCAGGAAGCAAATTTCTGCTTGAAAAAGCTAGCCTTGGCTTTTCTAACTGCCTGTGTATATTGGTTTCTAGCTTCCCTGAAAGGTTGCATATCACAGGGGCTGTTCGATGCTAATGCAGAACGCCATAGGATGTTTTTGTGTTGGTTAAGGGCAGTCAGGTCTGGAGAGAACCAAGGGCTTTATCTGTTCCTGGTTCTAAATTTCTTGAATGGGGCATGCTTATTTAATATGGTGAGGAAGGCATTTAAAAAAAATAACCAGGCATCCTCTACTGACGGGATGAGATCAATATCCTTCCAGGATACCCCGGCCAGGTCGATTAGAAAGGCCTGCTCGCTGAAGTGTTTCAGGGAGCGTTTGTCAGTGATGAGTGGAGGTCGTTTGACAGCTGACTCATTACGGATGCAGGCAATGAGGCAGTGATCAGGCAATGAGGCAGTGAGGCTAGGATCTTGGTTGAAGACAGCAGAGGTGTATTTAGAGGGCAAGTTGGTTAGGATGATATCTATGAGGGTGCCCGTGTTTAAGGCTTTGGGGAGGTTCCTGGTAGGTTCATTGATAATTTGTGTGAAATTGAGGGCATCAAGCTTAGATTGTAGGATGGCTGGGTTGTTAAGCATGTCACAGTTTAGGTCGCCTAGCAGCACGAGCTCTGAAGATAGATGGGGGGCAATCAGTTCACATATGGTGTCCAGAGCACAGCTGGGGGCAGAGGGTGGTCTATAGCAGGCGGCAACGGTGAGAGACTTGTTTTTAGAGAGGTGGATTTTTAAAAGTAGAAGTTCAAATTGTTTGGGTACAGACCTGGATAGTAGGACAGAACTCTGCAGGCTATCTTTGCAGTAGATTACAACACCGCCCCCTTTGAGAGTTCTATCTTGTCTGAAAATGTTGTAGTTTGGGATTCAAATGTCAGAATTTTTGGTGGTCTTCCTAAGCCAGGATTCAGACACAGCTAGAACATCCGGGTTGGCAGAGTGTGCTAAAGCAGTGAATAGAACAAACTTAGGGAGGAGGCTTCTAATGTTAACATGCATGAAACCAAGGCTATTACGGTTACAGAAGTCATCAAAAGAGAGCGCCTGGGGAATAGGAGTGGAGCTAGGTACTGCAGGGCCTGGATACACCTCTCCATCGCCAGAGGAACAGAGGAGGAGTAGGATAAGGGTACGGCTAAAAGCAATAAGAATTGGTCGTCTAGAACGTCTGGAACAGAGAGTAAAAGGAGGTGATAAAATAGCTTCAATGTATAATGTACAGACGAAGGTCTGGTAGGATGTGAATACAGTGGAGGTAAACCTAGGTATTGAGTGATGAAGAGAGAGATATTGTCTCTTGAAACATCATTGAAACCAGGAGATGTCATCGCATGTGTGGGTGGTGGAACTAATAGGTTGGATAAGGTATAGTGAGTGAGCAGGACTAGAGGCTCTACAGTGAAATAAGCCAATAAACACTGAGCGACACCGGTGGAACATTCCTACAGCATTTCCCTCCAGAAGCCATGAGAAAATTGTCCGGCTGCGGGGTTTGTGTGAGGGGATTTATACTACTATCTGTACTTATTGGTGGCACAGACGCTGTTTCATCCTTTCCTTCACTTAAATTACCCTTGCTTAACGATTGCGTCTGAAGCTGGGCTTGCAGCACAGCTATCCTCGCCATAAGGAGATCGTTCTCCTGTATATTATGAGTACAGCGAAGGCATAATGTGAATGTTAGTTCTTAGCTTCGGCTGGTGGAGGTCCTGACGAACCACGTTCAGAAAAAGCGTACGGGATGAAAAAAGTCGAGCGAGGGGTAGGAAAAATACAAATATAAAACAGTAATTAAAAAGTACAAACCGTAACAACTTTACAGGTAGCAAAGTAAGGTGAGCAACAAAAGGCATAGCAGCATGTAAACAAGATTACAAGTTGTGACCGGAAATTATGCAAAATTATATAAGCAGTTGATATTACGGCTTCAGTAAATTAATTTTAAATGGCACTTGTTTTTTTATTGACTTATATACAGTGGGGTAAAAAAAGTATTTAGTCAACCACCAATTGTGCAAGTTCTCCCACTTAAAAAGATGAGAGAGGCCTGTAATTTTCATCATAGGCACACTGCAACTATGACAGACAAAATGAGAAAAAAATATCCAGAAAATCACATTGTAGGATTTTTTATTAATTAATTTGCAAATGATGGTGGAAAATAAGTATTTGGTCACCTACAAACAAGCAAGATTTCTGGCTCTCACAGACCTGTAACTTCTTCATTAAGAGGCTCCTCTGTCCTCCACTCGTTACCTGTATTAATGGCACCTGTTTGAACTTGTTATCAGTATAAAAGACACCTGTCCACAACCTCAAACAGTCATACTCCAAACTCCACTATGGCCAAGACCAAAGAGCTGTCAAAGGACACCAGAAACAAAATTGTAGACCTGCACCAGGCTGGGAAGACTGAATCTGCAATAGGTAAGCAGCTTGTTTTGAAGAAATCAACAGTGGGAGCAATTATTAGGAAATGGAAGACATACAAGACCACTGATAATCTCCCTCGATCTGGGGCTCCACGCAAGATCTCACCCTGTGGGGTCAAAATGATCACAAGAACGGTGAGCAAAAATCCCAGAACCACACCGGGGGACCTAGTGAATGACCTGCAGAGAGCTGGGACCAAAGTAACAAAGCCTACCATCAGTAACACACTACGCCGCCAGGGACTCAAATCCTGCAGTGCCAGACGTGTCCCCCTGCTTAAGCCAGTACATGTCCAGGCCCGTCTGAAGTTTGCTAGAGAGCATTTGGATGTTCCAGAAGAAGATTGGGAGAATGTCATATGGTCAGATGAAACCAAAATATAATTTTTGGGTAAAAACTCAACTCGTTGTGTTTGGAGGACAAAGAATGCTGAGTTGCATCCAAAGAACACCATACCTACTGTGAAGCATGGGGGTGGAAACATCATGCTTTCGAGGCTGTTTTTCTGCAAAGGGACCAGGACGACTGATCTGTGTAAAGGAAAGAATGAATGGGGCCATGTATCGTGAGATTTTGAGTGAAAACCTCCTTCCATCAGCAAGGGCATTGAAGATGAAACGTGGCTGGGTCTTTGAGCATGACAATGATCCCAAACACACCGCCCGGGCAACGAAGGAGTGGCTTCGTAAGAAGCATTTCAAGGTCCTGGAGTGGCCTAGCCAGTCTTCAGATCTCAACCCCATAGAAAATCTTTGGAGGGAGTTAAAAGTCCGTATTGCCCAGCAACAGCCACAAAACATCACTGCTCTAGAGATCTGCATGGAGGAATGGGCCAAAATACCAGCAACAGTGTGTGAAGACTTACAGAAAACGTTTGACCTCTGTCATTGCCAACAAAGGGTATATAACAAAGTATTGAGAAAAACTTTTGTTATTGACCAAATACTTATTTTCCACCATAATTTGCACCAAAAATAATTCTCTAATTTTGTCTGTCATAGTTGAAGTGTACCTATGATGAAAATTACAGGCCTCTCTCGTCTTTTTAAGTGGGAGAACTTGCAAAATTGGTATCTGACTAAATACTTTTTTGCCCCACTGTATATATTCATACAATTGAGGTCGGAAGTTTATATGCAGCTTAGCCAAATATATTTAAAATCCGTTTTTCACAATTCCTGACATTTAATCCTAGTAAAAAATCCCCTGTCTTAGGTCAGTTAGGATCACCACTTTATAACCTGATGAGGAGTTAGGGATCCCTTTTGGGAACATCCCCTCCCACGTTCAGCTGGAACGTGGCGCATGGAACGCAAAAATATTCTTAGAAATATTTAACCTCCACACATTAACAAGTCCAATACCTCAAATGAAAGATAAACACCTTGTTCATCTACCCAGAATGTCAGATTTTTTAAATGTTTTACGGCGAAAACACACCACATATTTATATTAGACCACCACCGAAACGAAGACAAGAGGCAGCCATTTTGTCCCAGAAAATATAAAATTATAAAAGCAGGATTAAAAAATAAATCATTCACTAACCTTTTGAAAATCTTCATCAGATGACAGTAATAGGACATGTTACACAGTACATTTTTTTTTCAATAATATGCCATTTATATCCATAAATGTCCATTTACATTGAATTCATGTTCAGAAAATACTCAAAAATGTCCGCAGAAAATATCAGTAGCGCCGCAAGATAACGTAAATAGAAATCATAAACTTTGACTAAATATACATGTTCTACATATAGTTAGAAAGATACACTGCTTCTTAATGCAATCGCTTTGTTACATTTCTTTTTAACGTTACAGAAATCGCTCACTATTCAATATTCTGAGACGGCGCTCAGATATAAGCTATATTTCTCCGCTATGTTGGAGTCAACAGAAACACAGATTTCAACATAAATATTCCCTTACCTTTGATGGTCTTCGTTCAGAATGTACTGGAAGGGTTCATACTTACCCAAAACATCGTTTGGTTTCAAGTCTTGTGTCTTTGTATTACCTACTGCTAACAATATCAGCTGAAATGCACCCAAAATGTCCTCTGGTCCGGAAAAGTTGCGCATCAAAACTTCAAAATTACATATTATATGTCGACTAAACAGGTCAAACTAAGTGCAGAATCAAGCTTTAGGATGTTTTAAACATACGAAACAATTTTCAATTCAACCGGTCATTGTTTGTCCTCCTCCGGAGTGCTGGAACAAAGGAATGGCTGGGACCAATTCGCGCCCTAACGCACAGGTATTTTCTCGCGGCACTCACTCAATTCACTCCCATAGGGCCAATTCTCGCGGGATTTGAACGATTAAACGCTCTACTGAATGAGGACATCTAGTGGAAGACATAGAAAGTGTCCCCAGATCCATAGCTGGTTGGGAAGGGTGGGGGCGATCACGTCAAAGTTGCCCCAACTTTCATGACCACAAAACTAGTTTGGAATAATGCCTGCCCTGTCAGTTCTGCTATACTTACAGACATAATTCCAACAGTTTTAGAAGCTTTAGAGTGTTTTCTGTCCAATAATTATTATTATATACATATATTAGCAATTTTTGACAGATTTTTTTTCAGTTTACTATGGGCACGCAATTCCTCCAAAGGGGGCAGTATTCTGCCTAGCCTTAAGAGGTTTTAAGAATGTGAAATGTCAGAATAATGATTTATTTCAGCTTTTCTATCATCACATTTCCAGTGGATCAGAAGTTTACATACACTCAATTAGTATTTGGCAGCATTACCTATAAATTGTTTAACTTGGGTCAAACATTTCGGGTAGCCTTCCATAAGCTTCCCACAATAAGTTGGGTGAATTTGGCCCATTCCTCCTGACAGCTGGTGTAACCGAGTCAGGTTTGCAGGCCTCCTTGCTCGCATACGGTTTTTCAGTTCTGCCCACAAAATTTCTTTACCATTTGCAAGACCCAGACTCAACAGCCTTGGTTTCTCAAATGACTGCCTCGGCTGGTTCACCAACTACTTCTCTGATAGAGTTCAGTGTGCCAAATCGGAGGGCCTGTTGTTTGGACCTCTGGCAGTCTCTATGGGGATGCCACAGGGTTCAATTCTCGGGCCGGATCTTCTCTATATACATCATTGATGTCGCCCTTGCTGCTGGTGATTCTCTCATCCACCTCTACGCAGACGACGCCATTCTGTGTACTTCTGGCCCTTCTTTGGACACTGTGTTAACTAACCTCCAGACAAGGGGCAATGCCATACAACTATCCTTCTGTGGCCTCCAACTGCTCTGAAATGCAAGTAAAACTAAATGCATGCTCTTCAACCGATCGCTGCATGCACCTGCCCGCCCTTCCAGCATCGCTACTCTGGACGGTTCTGACATAGAATATGTGGACAACTACAAATACCTAGGTGTCTGGCTAGACTGTAAACTCTCCTTCCAGACTCACATTAAGCGTCTCCAATCCAAAATTCAATCTAGAATCGGCTTCCTATTTCGCAAAAAAAAGCATCCTTCACTCAAGCTGCCAAACATACCCTCGTAAAACTGACCATCCTACCGATCCTCGACTTCAGCAATGTCATTTACAAAATAGCCTCCAACACTCTACTCAACAAATTGGATGCAGTCTATCACAGTGCCATCCGTTTTGTCACCAAAGCCCCATATACTACCCACCACTGCGACCTGTACGCTCTCGTTGGCTGGCTCTCGCTTCATACTCGTCGCCAAACCCACTGGCTCCATACTCTTCGCCAAACCCACTGGCTCCAGGTCATCTACAAGACTTTGCTAGGTAAAGTCCCCCCTTATCTCAGCTCACTGGTCACCATAGCAGCACCCACCTGTAGCACGCTCTCCAGCAGGTATATCTCACTGGTCACCCCCAAAGCCGTTCTCTCTTGGCCGGCATTCCTTCCAGTTCTCTGCTGCCAATGACTGAAACGAACTCCAAAAATCACTGAAGCTGGAGACTCATATCTCCCTCACTAACTTTAAACAAATTGTATTGCTTCTTTAATCAGAACAACAGTTTTTAGCTGTGCTAACATAATTGCAAAATGTTTTTCTAATGATCAGTATTTTTTTTTAAATGATAAACTTGAATTAGCTAACACAGTTCCATTGGAACACAGAATTGATGGTTGCTGATAATGGGGCTCTGTACTCCTATGTAGATATTCCATTAAAATCCGTCCGTTTCCAGCTACAATAGTCATTTACAATGTTAACAATGTCTACACTGTGTTTCTGATCAATTTGATGTTATTTTAGGGTATTTTCTAGGGTATGTGGGACGTTAGCGTCCCATCTGGCTAACATCCAGTGAGGTTGCAGAGCGTCAAATTCAATTACAGAAATGCTCATTATAAAAATTCTGAAAACAAAACTTATTTTACATAGGTTCAAAGATTATTGACTTGTTAAACCAACCACAGTGTCATATTTATAAAATGCTTTTCGGCGAAAGCCTACCTTGCCCATAACATACCTAGCCCAGAACATAGCCCAGTTGACAAATTATTACAAACAGTAACCAGCCAAGCAGAAGCGTTACAAAACTCAGAAATAGAGATAAGATTAATCCCTTACCTTTGATGATCTTCATATGGTGGCAATCAGAAGACATTCATTTACTCAATAAATGTTCCTTTTGTTCGATGAAGTCTCTTTATATCCAAAAACCTCCATTTTGTTAGCACGTTTTCTTCAGTAATCCACAGGCTCAAACTCAGTCAAAACAATCAAACAAAAAAATCCAAATTGTATCCATAAAGTTCATAGAAACATGTCAAACGATGTTTATATTCAATCCTCAGGTTGTATCTTAGCCTAAATGATCGATAATATTTCAACCGGAAAATAACGTAGTCAATGTAAAAGATTAACAGAAATGCACATGCGCCTGAAAAAACTCTGCGCCACGTTAGGGTCCACTCGTTCAGACTGCTCTTACTCTTATTTCTAAAGACTGTTGACATCTAGTGGAAGGCATAGGAACTGCAAATGGAGTCCTAAGTCAATGGATACTGTAATGGAATTGAATAGAAAACAACAAAACCTAAAAAAACTACTTCCTGACTGGATTTTTCTCAGGTTTTCGCCTGCTAAATCAGTTATGTTGTACATTGTATGTTGTTCACAGACACTGTTTTAACAGTTTTGGAAACTTTAGAGTGTTTTCTATCAAAATCTGCCAGTTATATGCATGTCATATCTTCTGGGCCCGAGTAGCAGGCCGTTTAATTTGGGCATGCTTTTCATCCAAAATTCCGAATGCTGCCACCTACCCTAGAGAGGTTAATGGACAAAACATTTGCTTTTTTGTGACACCAAACTTTTGAACGTGTGTGTGTGTGTGTGTGTGTGTGTGTGCGCGCAGCCTCGTACACATACAGCCACTGGTCACCGGGGCTGTGAGTTGACTAATCAACAGCCGTCACTTCCTATCAGCTTTAATCTGTGTGATATCTGCAGGCTGCGCAGACCAAGCTCTCGCTCCCTCCCTCTCTCGCTCCCTCCCTCGCTAGCTTGCTTACTCTCTCGCTCAGTCTCTCGCTCGCTCGCTGCATGTGGTTGTGCTGCTAGGCTTTGGGAGGCATGGCCTTTTCCAGCCTGCGCTGTGTTTGTGAAGGGAAATGATGGTAAACATAAGGAAAACAGCAGCAGTCATTGGCATCACAGGCCCTTTCGTCCCTCATGTCTCTCATCCCTCATGCCTCTCAGCACTGAAACACACCATTCTCTCTGTAAAGAGTTAGTAGACTCTTTTAGTGGACTGTCTGTCTACAGATGCATTATTTGGGTATGGCCTGCGTGGCTAAGTTGGTTGTGCACCGTATTTGCACGTCAGGATTGTTGGTTTGATTCCCGCTGGGGCCACCCATACTGAAATGTACATGCACTACTCTAAGTCCCTTTGGTAAAACTGTCTGCTAAATGGCACATATTATTAAGTTAAGTGTGGGAGAACATTGTTGGGTCATTGATGTCAGACCTTTAGGGTCATGCCTAGTTTTCAAAAGCCATTGTCTGTGTCCCAAGGTGGATGCGGAAAATTTAATTTTTATGTTAGCTGTCACTTGACTGTCTAGATTTCCCCCTGGAGATGTCCACAAGCCAGGTAGGCACGTCAACACATTGTGAGCCCTGTGGGGAGGAGTTTTGTAGGCACTAACATAGCATTATCAAAATAGTTTTTTTAATCAACGAAGCTGTTGATAAGAAAATAGGTTCTGCATTGAGTCAGGTCCCTGTCTCCACAATCATACCATGCTTATAGTCACTCACACTTATAAACACACAAAGACAAGCACACACACTCACACATCGCTGTTACATCAGTTCGCCCATTCAGACCTTGCCATGTTCAAGTAGGATATGTAGAGTTATTAAGGGACCACTGGAAAAATCAGGAAGAGCATCCACATACAGTGCCTTGCGAAAGTATTCGGCCCCCTTGAACTTTGCGACCTTTTGCCACATTTCAGGCTTCAAACATAAATATATAAAACTGTATTTTTTTGTGAAGAATCAACAACAAGTGGGACACAATCATGAAGTGGAACGACATTTATTGGATATTTCAAACTTTTTTAACTAATCAAAAACTGAAAAATTGGGCGTGCACAATTATTCAGCCCCCTTAAGTTAATACTTTGTAGCGCCACCTTTTGCTGCGATTACAGCTGTAAGTCGCTTGGGGCATGTCTCTATCAGTTTTGCACATTGAGAGACTGAAATTTTTTCCCATTCCTCCTTGCAAAACAGCTCGAGCTCAGTGAGGTTGGATGGAGAGCATTTGTGAACAGCAGTTTTCAGTTCTTTCCACAGATTCTCGATTGGATTCAGGTCTGGACTTTGACTTGGCCATTCTAACACCTGGATATGTTTATTTTTTAACCATTCCATTGTAGATTTTGCTTTATGTTTTGGATCATTGTCTTGTTGGAAGACAAATCTCCGTCCCAGTCTCAGGTCTTTTGCAGACTCCATCAGGTTTTCTTCCAGAATGGTCCTGTATTTGGCTCCATCCATCTTCCCATCAATTTTAACCATCTTCCCTGTCCCTGCTGAAGAAAAGCAGGCCCAAACCATGATGCTGCCACCACCATGTTTGACAGTGGGGATGGTGTGTTCAGGGTGATGAGCTGTGTTGCTTTTACGCCAAACATAACGTTTTGCATTGCCAAAAAGTTCAATTTTGGTTTCATCTGACCAGAGCACCTTCTTCCACATGTTTGGTGTGTCTCACAGGTGGCTTGTGGCAAACTTTAAACAACACTTTTTATGGATAACTTTAAGAAATGGCTTTCTTCTTGCCACTCTTCCATAAAGGCCAGATTTGTGCAATATATAACTGATTGTTGTCCTATGGACAGAGTCTCCCACCTCAGCTGTAGATCTCTGCAGTTCATCCAGAGTGATCATGGGCCTCTTGGCTGCATCTCTGATCAGTCTTCTCCTTGTATGAGCTGAAAGTTTAGAGGGACGGCCAGGTCTTGGTAGATTTGCAGTGGTCTGATACTCCTTCCATTTCAATATTATCGCTTGCACAGTGCTCCTTGGGATGTTTAAAGCTTGGGAAATCTTT
Source organism: Oncorhynchus clarkii lewisi (assembly GCF_045791955.1). Taxonomy (NCBI): domain Eukaryota; kingdom Metazoa; phylum Chordata; class Actinopteri; order Salmoniformes; family Salmonidae; genus Oncorhynchus; species Oncorhynchus clarkii. Next base: position 22,727,198 of record NC_092165.1, on the reverse strand, counting down.
TTGTATCCAAATCCGGCTTTAAACTTCTTCACAACAGTATCTCGGACCTGCCTGGTGTGTTCCTTGTTCTTCATGATGCTCTCTGCGCTTTTAACGGACCTCTGAGACTATCACAGTGCAGGTGCATTTATACGGAGACTTGATTACACACAGGTGGATTGTATTTATCATCATTAGTCATTTAGGTCAACATTGGATCATTCAGAGATCCTCACTGAACTTCTGGAGAGAGTTTGCTGCGCTGAAAGTAAAGGGGCTGAATAATTTTGCACGCCCAATTTTTTCAGTTTTTGATTTGTTAAAAAAGTTTGAAATATCCAATAAATGTCGTTCCACTTCATGATTGTGTCCCACTTGTTGTTTATTCTTCACAAAAAAATACAGTTTTATATCTTTATGTTTGAAGCCTGAAATGTGGCAAAAGGTCGCAAAGTTCAAGGGGGCCGAATACTTTCGCAAGGCACTGTAGATGGGAAGTGTTGAAAAGACACCTCGTCCGCCCACGCATCCCAAAGGAATGGGGCTTCGTGATTTTTGCCACACGAGCACAGAGGAGGCTTGGAGCGGAAATGTACCGCAGACCAACAACCTAATTTCTCAGATGCATTGCAATTGTTTTAATTGTGGTTTTCTTCCTCTCTATAAAGAACTATTATTTTCCCAAGCAAGCCACTGCAGCTTTGTACAGTGTAACAATTGGACAACTGAATTTACCTCCATATATTTATTAGGAACTCACTTGTAGACTGCACAATGTTACATTTGTGGAATAGTGAATGTTACAATGCACACTCAGAAGAGTATACAGTATATACAGTCGTGGCCAAAAGTTCTGAGAATGAGACAAATTAATTTCCGCAAAGTTTGCTGCTTCAGTGTCTAGATATTTTCGTCAGATGTGACTATGGAATACTGAATTATAATTACAAGCATTTCATAAGTGTCAAAGGCTTTTATTGACAATTACATGAATTTGATGCAAAGAGTCAATATTTGCAGTGTTGACTCTTCTTTTTCAAGACCTCTGCAATCCGCCCTGGCATGCTGTCAATTCACTTCTGGGCTACATCCTGACTGATGGCAGCCCATTCTTGCATAATCAATGCTTGGAGTTTGTCAGAATTTGTGGGGTTTTGTTTGTCCTTCCGCCACTTGAGGATTGACCACAAGTTCTCAATGGGATTAAGGTCTGGGGAGTTTCTGGTGGCCATGGACCCAAAACATCAATGTTGTGTTCCCCGAGCCACTTAGTTATCAGTTTTGCCTAATGGCAAGGTGCTCCATCATGCTGGAAAAGGCATGGGATGGTTGGGAGAAGTTGCTCTCGGAGGATGTGTTGGTACTATTCTTTATTCATGGCTGTATTCTTAGGAAAAATTGTGAGTGAGCCCACTCCCTTAGCTGAGAAGCAACCCCACACATGAATGGTCTCAGGATGCTTTACTGTTGGCATGACACAGGACTGATGGTAGCGTTCACCTTGTCTTCTCCGGACAAGCTTTTTTCCGGATGCCCCAGAACTGTTTCGCTTATCTGGCAGCGAAACAGTTCATTCAGAACTGTTTCGCTGCCAGATAAGGCTCCACTGATAGCCAGGTGTAGCAGTGGTAACTATTCACTCCATGGTGCTGAAAAGAAAGCTCTTTATGTAGGCCCTAACTGCTTGTGGGCACATTTTGTCACCGTTATAGTGCAATTAATGGATTGTTTAATGTTGTGTAGTGGCTTTGCTGGCATGCATAAGACAATATAATTTTATATTTATTTGCCCCACCAAGATCTACACAACGCCACTGATGGAAACACTATAGGCTTTAGAACACCATCTAACTATAACTGTAAGTCACTATATTGGCATTGTTGCATCACTGGTAGAGTTTTGGAATTCCTGAATTTACTGAGTTCAATAACTCTGCATCATAACCTATGAGCATCATTTCCTGGTATCAAACCGTAAATGAAAACATTATACATGTTTTTCATTTTGTTGTGTTACGAAGTGGGATTAAAATTGATTTAATTGTTATTTTTGTCAACTATCTACACAAAATACTCTATCAAAGTGGATGAAAAATTGACTCAATACATGTTAAAATCACCTTTTGCAACGATTACAGAGCTCTGCACACCGAGATTGTACAATATTTACACATTATTCTTTTAAATTCTTCTACCTCTGTCAAGTTGGTTGTTGATCATTGCTAAACAGCCATTTTCAAGTCTTTCCATAGATTCTCAAGCCCATTTTATTCAAAACTGTATCTAGGCCACTCAGGAACATTCAATGTCGTCTTCTTAAGCAATGTCGTCTTCTTATATTTTGCCTTGTTTTAGGTTATTGTCTTGCTGAAAGGTGAATTTGTCTCCCAGTGTCTGTTGTATAGCAGACTGAAACAGCTTTTCCTCTAGGATTTTGCAAATGTTCTGCAAATTTATAAAAACATTTAAAACATAAATATCTTATTTACATAAGTATTCAGACCCTTTGCTATGAGACTCGAAATTGAGCTCAGGTGCATCCTGTTTCTATTGATCATCCTTGAGATGTTTCTACAACTTGATTGGAGTCCACCTGTGGTAAATTCAATTGATTGGACATCAATTGGACATCAAAGCACACCTGTCTATATAAGGTCGCATAGTGCATGTCAGAGCAAAAAACCAAGCCGTGAGGTAGGAGGAATTGTCCGGACAGCACCAAGACAGGATTGTGTCGAGGCACAGATCCGGGGAAGGGTGCCAAAAAATGTCTGCAGCAATGAAGGTCCCCAAGAACACAGTGGCCTCCATCATTCTTAAATGGAAGAAGTTTGGAACCACAAACACTCTTCCTAGAGCTGGCCGCCCGGGCCAAACTGAGCAATCGGGGGAGAAGGTCAGGGAGGTGACCAATAACCCGGTCACTCTGACAGAGCTCCTGAGTTCCTCTGTGGAGATGGGAGTAACCTGCTCCAGAGCGCTCAGGACTTCAGACTGGGGCGAAAGTTCACCTTCCAACAGGACAACAACCCTAAGCACACCACGCAGGAGTGGCTTAGGGACTAGTATCTGAATGCTCTTGAGTGGCCCAGCAAGAGCCCGGATTTGAACCCGATTGAACATCTCTAAAGAGACCTGAAAATAGCTGTGCAGCGACCATCCCCATCCAACCTGACAGAGCTTGAGGGGATCTGCAGAGAAGAATGGGGAAAATACAGGTGTGCCAAGCTTGTGGTGTCATACCCAAGAAGACTCAAGGCTGTAATTGCTTCCGAAGGTGCTTCAAAAAAGTACTGACTAAAGGGTCTGAATACTTATGTAAATGTTATATTTAATTATTTTAAATACATTTGTGAACGTTTTTTAAAACCTGTTTTTGCTTTGTCATTATGGGTATTGTGTGTAGATTGAAGAATAGTAACTATTTAATCAATTTTAGTATGAGGCTGTAACGTAACAAAATGTGAAAGAAGTCAAGGGGTCTGAATACTTTCTGAAGTCACTGTATACCCTTTGATACATACTGTAAGTGCACCTACATAAACTATGAAATGCTTAACAAAATGCATGTACATGTAAAGCATTTACCCAAGTGCACACATTTCTTTGCGTTTGACTGCTGCTCTGAGAACCCATAGTCTTCAAGATGCAGTAGGGAAAACAGTGCTTTATTAACTGTAGTTTTAATTGTTTACATTTTTCTTATCAGAATAATTAGTCAAATTTGCATTAACTTATTATATTTTGCAAGTACTCAACAGATTTGATATAAAACAGATGCCTGAGAGCCATAGCTTTAAAAATAAAATTGATACTTAATCTATTCATCTGTGTATTTACTGTACATAGTTATTGCTCAATGGCATATAGCAACACAGTGCAGTAAATGTAATTTGAACATTCACCCTTTTGTCAAATGTTATTACCTTTTAAAAGCACCCTTACACTTTTCAAAATGTTTTGCTAACCTTGCACCCATTGAAGATTCTTCAATCAATTGAGCTAACACAAGTTATGGTTAGGGTGAGATGCAAGCATCGGTCACAGCAAGAGGTTGTTTTTCGAATAAAGCTCGCAGCATTTATGGGCGTTCTTCACCAAAATTGTTTGATATTATCAACCTATGTATAACCTCCTCTCAATCTCCTACTTTTTGTTGTGATCCAGTCTGAATTTAAAATGTATTACATTTAGGTTTTGTGTCACTGGCCTACACACAATACCCCATAATGTCAAAGGGTGGCAGGGTAGCCTAGTGGTTAGAGCGTTGGACTAGCAGCTGAAAGATTGCAAGTTCAAATCCCCCGAGCTGACAAGGTACAAATCTGTCATTCTACCCCTGAACAAGACAGTTAACCCACTAGGCCATCATTGAAAATAAGAATTTGTTCTTAACTGACTTGCCTAGTTAAATAAAGGTGTAAAAAAAGTGGAATTCAATTATTTTTAACTAATTAATTACAAATGAAAAGCTGCAATGTCTTGAGTCAATAACTAATCCACCCATTTGTTATGGCAAGCGTAAGTTCAGGAATACAAATTGGTTTAACAAGTCACATGTTGCATGGACTCAGTTTGCAATAATAGTGTTTAACATGTTTTTTGAATGACTACATCATCGCTGTACCCCACACACACAATTATCGGTGCCTCAGTCGAGCAGTGAATTTCAAACAGATTCAAACAAAAGACCAGGGAGGTTTTCCAATGCCTCACAAAGAAGGACACCTATAGGTAAAAATAAATAAAAAGCAGACATTGATTATCAATTTGCATGGTAAAGTTATTAATTACACTCTGGATGGTGTATCAATACACCCAGTCACTACAAAGATACAGGCGTCCTAACTCAGTTGCCGGAGAGGAAGGAAACCGCTCAGGGATTTCACCCATGAGGCCAATGTTGACTTTAAAACAGTTGCAGAGTTTAATTAATGGATGTGACAGGAGAAAACTGAGGAAGGATCAACAACATTGTAGTTACTCCACAATACTAACATAATTGACAGAGTAAAAAGAAGGAAACCTGTACAGAATAAAAATATTTCAAAACATGCATATTGCTTGCAATAAGGCACTAAAGTAAAACCGTAAACAATTTGGCAAAGAAATGTACTTCATGTCCTGTATACAAAGTGTTATGTTTAGGGAAAATCCAACACATCACTGAGCACCACTCTTCATTTTTTCAAGCATGGTGGTGGCTGCATCATGTTACGGTATGCTTGTTGTCGGCAAGAACTAAGTGAGTTTTTTATGATGGAAGAAATGGAGTAGAGCTAAGTACAGGCAAAATTCAAGAGGAAAACCTGGTTCAGTCTGCTTTCCAACAGACACTGGGAGACAAATTCATCTTTCAGCATGACAATAACCTTAAAGAGAAGTCCCAAATACACACTGTAGTTTCTTAGCAAGACGGCATTGAATGTTCCTGAGTCGTCTAGTTACAGTTTGACGTAAATCGTCTTGAAAATCTATGGCAAGACTTTCAAATGGCTGTCGAGCAATTATCAACAATCAACTTGACAGAGCTTGAATCATTTTTAAAAGAATAATGTGTGAATATAGTGTACAATCCAGGTGTGCAAAGCTCTTAGAGACACACCGAGAAAGACTTAGAGCTGTAATCATTGCCAAAGGTTATTCTAACAAGGGGGTTGAAATACTTATGTGATCAAGATGGGGTTTTTTCTTCATAAATGTTTTACAAATGTAAGAAAATAAATATATCCACTTTTACATTATGTGTAGATCGTTGGAAAAAAATGACAATTTTATAAATTTTAATCCCACTTTGTAACACAACTAAATGTGGGAAAAGTAAAGTGGTGTGAATACTTTCTGAAGGCACTATGTGTTTCAAAAATAGACACACCTAATCATTTAAGGGTTTTTCTTTATTTTATTATTTTCTACATTGTGGAATAATAGTGGAGACATCAAAACTATGAAATAACACATGGAATCATGCATCACTTTCCTTTTTTGTCAAATAGCCCTAACACAGCCTGGAAGTGTTGGGTCATGCCTTGAATTCTAAATAAATCACTGACAGTGTCACCAGAAAAGCATCATCACACCACCTCCTCCATGCTTCACGGTGGGAACCACACATGCAGAGATCATCTTTTCACCTACACTGCATCACACAAAGACATGGCAGTTGGAACCAAAAATCTCAGATTTGGACTCATCAGACCAAATGACAGATTTCCACTGGTCTAATGTCCATTACTCATGTTTCTTGGCACAAGCAAGTCTATTCTTCTTATTGGTGTCCTTTTCGTAGTGGTTTCTTTACAGCAATTCGAGCATGAAGGCCTGATTATCACAGTCTCCTCTGAACAGTTGATGTTGTGTGTATGTTACTTGAACTCTTTGAAGCATTCATTTGTGCTGCAATCTGAGGTGAGGTTAACTCTAATGAACTTATCCTCTGCAATGAGGTAACTCTGGGTCTTCCTTTCCTGTGGCATCCCTCATGAGAGCCAGTTTCACCATAGCACTTGTTCTGCATTGACTGACCTTCATGTCTTAAAGTAATGATAGACTATTGTTACTCTTTGCTTTTTTTGAGCTGTTCTCACCATAATATGGACTTGGTCTATTACAAAGTAGGGCTATCTTCTGTATACCACCCCTAGCTTGTCACAACACAACTGATTGGCACAAATGCAGTAAGGTGGAAAGACATTCCACAAATGAACTTTTAACAAGCACACTTGTTAATTGAAATGCATTCCAGGTGACTACCTCATGAAGCTGGTTGAGATAATGCCAAGAGCTGTCATCAAGGCAAAGGGTGGCTACTTTCAAGAATTTCAAATGTAAACTATGTTTTGATTAACAGTTTTTTTTGTACCTTTATTTAACTCGGCAAGTCAGTTAAGAACAAATTCTTATTTTCAATGATGGCCTAGGAAGGGTAGGTTAACTGCCTGTTTAGGGGCAGAAAGACAGATTTGTACCTTCTCAGCTCGGGATTTGAACTTGCAACCTTCCGGTCCAACGCTCTAACCACTAGGCTACCCTGCCGCCCCAGGCGGTTACCACATATGTGTTATTTCATAGTTTTGATGTCTTCACTATTATTCTACAATGTTGAAAATAGTAAATAAAGAAAAACCCTTGAATGGGTAGATGTGTCCAAACATTTTACTGACACTGTGTTTAAAAACATAACCAGGTTATTATCTAGTAAATTCTTGTTTAGGAGTTGAAATGCCTGATAATTTCCTCTGCTTTGCAGAGTTACACATTAAGACAAGGTCTACTAATGCATCAGTATTTATTTGTATTATTTTCTTTAGTTATATTGAACGGAGATACTGTAGCATATAACATTCTTTCCATATCAATGTCCAGCAGATGTTCCATTGCAATGCTTTCCTCTTCATTTACTCTCACCCTTCTCTCTCTGCCCTGAATGTTTTTGTTGCTCATTTGGAATTCACATTTGTTATTAAGACCAGGTCTGCCTGAAGTCCATAGATTAGCATTGAATCTGTTTGAGCCCATGGTCTGGTATTTGTAATACCTAAACATAATTTATTTTTGAATATAGGAAGTTTACTGAGGACTACTGTACAGTATGTTCTAAGCCATTCGTTTTGTGGGAAGGGGGATGGGGAAGAGACATGAAAGCGTCCAAAACCTGGATTCAAAGCTAAGTCTCTAAATACCCCTTTCTCTTACTGCACACTAAGCCACAGGACAAATCAAATCATACATCAGTGTGTGCTTGTTTACTGCCTCAATTGAGTCTTATCAATCTCTTCACCTGTCGACTCCCCTGAAAAAACCCTCCTCCTCGACACCTCTTTTGCACAAAGCCCAGATTAAAGGAGAGGGAGAGTTACACAAAGCCATTTACATGGTGGCCTACACTGATTAGTCATCCTCTGGATACAGCAGTGTGGGGACACAGACTAATGTTGAGATGTATTTTCCTGTATGTCCACGTTCGTACTGTCTGGTGTCCTTTGTTGGGAAAACGGTTTCTTTGTGGTTAGAATTTCAGGTGGTCAATGAGACGGATGGTTCTCTGTCTGTACTGGCCTTCACCACTGTTACCTAGTTTTTATCCTGTTGCCACATCGATATGTTGCCCCATCCTCGTCCTCCATGGCCATTCCTTTGTTGCTACGGTTTGCGGCCTTGACGTTCCTCTTGCTGCAGCAGTTTGGATTTTAGAGAAGTTGTGGGCTCAAGATAGCCCACTGAGTCACATGACTGTGTGTATGGAGCAATCCTTGGTCCTCCTCCTCAAAACAACCATGATTCCTCACTCTCAATTGCACACACAAACACAAACAAATGGACAACTGGATCTGACAAGAGTTTAGAAGGAGATTGTGGCCGTGACATCATCCAATGTGACTTTAACACCCTTCATTAGGGCTCCAATAAAGCTACACTGCGTAACTGTGTGTACATGTGTTTTGGAGACCCTTCTGGCAAGAATTAGAAAATGCGATAAACAGCTGCGGACAAAATTGAAAAGAACATAAATAAATTCCATTTTACAATGTCTTCAGAACAGGTAAAAACATTATACGCTGGGGGCTCTTTTAATTAACAAACTAACGCAATGGTAAATCAATGGTAGCGCTGGCGGAAGCGTTATAGGTTACAGGGTGTATCAGAAATATTTGAGCTATTTTCACAAACGAAATTATGGGTGCAGTAGCTGTCAGTGGCGCGAAAGGCCTGTGTTTTGATGTATAAACAAGTTGTGGGTGTGTCGAGGCTTGGCCCCTCACTGGCCAATCTGAACATACTTCATGGCTAAATATGTGGTTGCTTCAAGTTGTGTATTTAGAGTATTTTATCCTATTGCGTTTCAACTCAAATGTTAGTCTGTTATAGCCTAGTTCAGTAAATAGCCTGCCCCATATTTGCTAAATATTTTGAACATATTTGCAGTCCATATCCTTCTAACTACATTGCCTCAAAATTTAAATACATTGTTAAACATAGGCTATAGCATTCACACTGATATAAGGGCTAGGCCTACTGTAAATTGCAGTCTAGACATGTCAAACGTAGTCAATAAGCAAGATTAAATTCACTAGGCTATTGACAAGGCCTGAAAAGACTGTATAATTGTAATCAAATTATTATAAAAAAGAAACAACTTGTTTTAAATAGGCAATTTATAAATGCAGTTACGTGCACCTTAATTGGCTCCCGAGTGGCACAGTGGTCTAAGGCACTGCATCTCAGTGCTAGAGGCGTCACTACAGACCCTGGTTCAATTCCACGCTGTATCACAACCAGCCGTGAGTTGGAGTCCCATAGGGTGGCGCACAATTGGCCCAGCGTCGTCAGGGTTAGGGTTTGGCCGGGGTGGAACGTAATTGTCTAGTTAAATAAAGGTTAAATAAATTAAATAAAAATTACTCCCCGTGGGTGTATAATAGGCATTCAGATCCAATATAAAGAGAAAGGGGGAATAGACGCTCACTGTTATATTGCTCGCAAATGACCATATTTTTACGAAATTGCATTGAATTCTCACCATAAACCGGTGAATCTTTATATTAAGTTTGGTTTTTAATCAAATTAAACAAAAAACAATATTTTTCAAAACCAACAAGAACATTTCTAAATAGGATCGGGTCAGAAGCATTATAATCATAAATCGCATGTCAAGGTGTGTCTAAAGGCGAAGTCAGGTGCAGGAGAGCAGAGTATGATAAATAAAGCGCACTTTATTAAAGTTCCAAACCGGGAGCACAACAATACAAACTCGCTCAAAAGCACGGAACAATAAAGTAAAGCGCTAAAGAACATTGTATGACATGAAAACAATTACACACAAAACGTGATGGGAAACAGAGGGTTAAATACAATTAGATTGATTGGGGAAATGAAAACCAGGTGTGTATGAAAACCAGACAAGACAAATGGATATATGAAAAATGGAGCGGCGATGGCTAGAAAGCCGGTGACGTCGATCGCCGAACGCCGCCCGAACAAGGAGAGGAGCCGACTTCGGTGGAAGTCGTGACATCGCATCTCTCGATCCATGAGTATGAGGCGATGTGTGCACACGTAGGCCTAAGGGCTCTTCAGCAGGAGGCATGGATGTGTGTCCTATCCATTGATATAGTTTATTAAATACTACACTAGCCCTAGTTATAACAAATGTCTAGCATTCTAGTTTTTTTTGTTATTGGCTTCAACATGGAAATATTTGTCTACCCACATTGCATTCACTTTTCCTAAAAGCACAGCATGTTCGAGACATGGACAATTGGACATTGCCCAAACGGTATAATAAGATTAGCCTGTCAACACCTGATATGGGTAGTTAGTGACTTTGCCAGGAGAAAGGTAAACAAATGAAAAGGCAAATAGCCTAGGATACAAGCTGATTTAGCACCAAGGGCAGCAATCAGAATTCCCAACAGATGAAAGTGGAAGATGCCAGAACGAGCAGTATGGCTGGTGGCATTATTATGCTGGAGGGTCATGTCAGGATGAGCCTGCAGGAAGGTTACCACATGAGGGAGGAGGATGTCTTCCCTGTAATGCACAGCGTTGAGATTGCCTGCAATGACAACAAGCTCGGTCCGATTATGCTGTAACAGACTGCCCCAGACCATGACGGACCCTCCACCTCCAAATCGATCCCGCTCCAGAGTACAGGCCTCGGTGTAACGCTCCTTCCTTCAACTATAAACGCAAATCCGAGAGGGATTGAGACAAAACCGCGACTCGGCAGTGAAGAGCACTTTATGCCAGTCCTGTCTGGTCCAGTGATGGTGAGTTTGTGCCTATAGGCAACAATGTTGCCAGTGACGTCTGGTGAGGACCTGCCTTTACAACAGGCCTACAAGCCCTCAGTCCAGCATCTCTCAGCCTATTGCGGACAGTCTGAGCACTGATGAAGGGATTGTGCGTTCCTGGTGTAACTCGGGCAGTTATTGTTGCCATCCTGTACCTAACCCGCAGGTGTGATGTTCGGATTTTCCGATCCTGTGCAGGTGTTGTTACACGTGGTGTGCGAGGACGATCAGCTGTCCATCTTGTCTCCCTGTAGCGATGTCTTAGGCGTCTCACGGTACAGACATTGCAATTTATTGCACATCTGCAGTCCTCATGCCTCCTTGCAGCATGCCTAAGGCACATTCACGCAGATGAGCAGGGACCCTGGGCATCTTTCTTTTGGTGTTTTTCAGAGTCAGTAGAAAGGCCTGTTTAGTGTCCTAAGTTTTCATAGCTGTGACCTTAATTGCCTACCGTCTGTAAACCGTTCCACAGTTGTATGTTCATTAATTGTTTATGGTTCATTAAACAAGCATTGGAAACAGTGTTTAAACCCTTTACAATGAAGATCTGTGAAGTTATTTGGATTTTTACAAATTATCTTTGAAAGACAGGGTCCTGAAAAAGTGGGATTTTAAACAGAGTTTATATGCAGTCTATTGTAATAACTTGATGTTCCTAAACAGACTTCCTACACTCACTGGCACCTTTCATTCGATGGGCATCGCACAGGCCTATTGAGTCCAAGCTTTTTTCGGAAGTTGCATCGACAAACATTTACAATATAAAGGAATGTCTGACTGTTTTGCCGCTCGTAATATTTTAATAAAACCTTAATTATAGTCTACTTATTAAACTACTGTGTGCCTCCATTGACAACATCAATGCCATAAACCAATTGCATTACCGCAAAGACCAGAGTCTTAAATGTCACCAGTAGCGCTGCTTGAAATTTGCACATTGGCGGATGTTTTTAAGGACACAACTCAAATATTTCCACCCCTCCCACCTCAGCGCAAGCATACTTCTGTAAGACGGGTAAATTACAAATAGCAGAGTGCTGGCATTTACAAGTCGAAATTTCCAGAGAGCGTACGTTTGACACTGGCGTACGTTTAACACCAACCGAAAATAGAGCCCTGGGTATAATTATTTGTATTTATATTGTAATAAAAAGTATTCCTGTTGTTTGCCAGAAAGGTACTGTAGCAATGTTAGGGAAGGTATGTTAGGGACATTGTAATAACCTTATTGCTTCTGTGAATTTCTCTGCCTGGTAACGTAAACTCGTACATCGCCTTGGTCCGTACAATTGCCCTTATTTTAGCGCCCCAAAAACGTAATACTTCCAGATCAACTGTAATGTCAATACCATTGTGAAGCACAATTTCTCCCCTTTCCAACAAAATCAATTACATGACCTAAACGCTGCCCGTTTTTGCATAATTCAAGCAGGCAATGAGCCCCGTCGGTTCTTTTTAAAAACGGCGGGTGGGGAAGAGAAACTGATGCGTGATAGTGTGAAGGAGAGATGTTGTGTGGGAAAAAAATGTTTCACTCGATCTGTCAAGCTTATCACCTTATCGCCTCTAAAATGTAAATAAAACACAATTAAGAGTTTTTATAATGTGTCATTAAAAACCTATTTGAAGGTTTGTGTCGAATTTAAATCGGGGTTTTAGGGCGATGCTAAAGTGATCTTAGAAGTAAACAGCGGCTTTGAGAATGATGATCGCATGCTATGATGATGAAAAAATTATTAGGTATCCCCCTTACCCCCGTCACTGTCCATTTCTTGTTTTTAAAGGATGATAGAAGTGCTACACCTGGTGGAGAGAGATTGTAAGACAGAAATAGTTACTTTATGCGTGCTGAATGTTACGACATGACACGTCAAGATGTAATGGAGGGTCAGTTTTTCAACTTTTCTCCAATACTATAGAGCCATTACCATGTCGATCAACACTTGAATAGAAACCTAGTTCACACCCCCGATTTTGACGTCAACACAGTCGCTACAATCCCATTAGTTTTCTTTGTAGCCTCGTTTGAATGTTGCAGTTGCGCACATTTGTACGGAATGGGGTGAGTTTACGTTAAAAGACTAGCTAGATACTGTAGCTATCGAAATTGGTACAATAGCTAGCTATCGCACTTGTGGAAAAAATCAGTTTAATACAATGAATTTTGACTGTCATAGCTCTGCATTCACAGAACATTACTTTGGTTTTGGCATGCATTGGTAGTCCTTTGCCCTTATGACCATACTATTGGTTATGGCCCTTTGGATTCACAAGAACTATGGTAGTCCTTAGGTAGCAATCTAGATACCTAGTTAGACTAGCTAGCAAGCTAATTAGCTAGGCATTGTTTTCAAACAGACCTTTGTGTAATAGACAAGCGGTGATAATGTCACATTTTGTGCTTCAATGTCAAACAAATTGGTATGCATATGATGTAGCCCTAATCATAGATGACACATTACATTTTATTTTATATAATCAACAAAAACTAGCTCATGCATTTTATTTGGTATCTACAGGTGGTTATTTCATTAGCTACGTTGGTTATTTAGATGCTGTGTTGATTGTCGAAGTGTCCTACTCAACCGTTCTGCAATACATTCCTAACGGTGTTGTTTACATGTTTTTTCTGTAGTATTTCAGTTTTGAAGAACCTCAGTCCTCATTTGGGGGAAGCTATCCCATGGATCTCCAGACATCCCAGACTGAGGACAGCCCCACTGGTGCACCTACCTGATTTTCTGTGAGATGGCCACTGACCTTGAAAGGAAGTGCTGCGGTCAGGGCATGGACATGTTGGAGCAGGATGGCACACATTGACCTTTTTTGAATGGAGGAGGGGATTTTGCGGCTTGTCCGGTTTACCAGAAATTACATTTTGGCATTGGCCGATCTGCAGGATCCAGGCACCGATCACATGCAGCATTAAAACAACATGTTATTTGGCAGTATTGATCCCTGGGACAAGAACAGAGTGGTGATCTCTTGGTTGTAGAGCTCTGCGGCCTCATTTATAAACTGTACTTATGTACAAAATATACCCCAAAATGTGCGTGCGCCGGTTTTCTCGCAAAAGATGGCATTACATTTTTTAAATTTGACATAAGAATGTCCTGTCCTCTACGCAAAATTTAGACCATGCGTCCGCACTTATTCTAGTGGTTGAAGTATTGTATTACAAGCAAACACGTACGCCTAAGTATTTTGTGCAAATGGGGAAAATGATGACACGCTTATTCATAAAAACATAATAACAAGATGCAGCCATTTGCCATAATGAGAAGAGTGAAAATCAAGTGGGTTTTATTTTTGGAATCTATAGTAATTTGACATAGGAAATTATTTATTATTTATTTTCATAAACCATTGCAGAATAAATTCCTCACCTTTTCTGCTGTGATGGGTTCATATTCCTGAAGTAGCCATACACCAAATTACCACGAGCATGTCTAATTTAAATGGGCATTTGTAAATAGATAGGCTCTGTATTTCAATTTTTACTATAGGCACCACGGTTTGTAGCCTACAGATACATTTAACAGGTGAATTTTCAAGGCAGTTTAAATTTTACTCTAAAGTATACAGTGGGGAGAACAAGTATTTGATACATTGCATCGATTTTGCAGATTTTCCTACTTACAAAGCATGTAGAGATCTGTAATTTATATCATAGGTACACTTCAACTGTGAGAGATGGAATCTAAAACAAAAATCCAGAAAAGCTCATTGTGTGATTTTTAAGTAATTAATTTGCATTTTATTGCATGACATAAGCATTTGATACATCAGAAAAGCAGAACTTAATATTTGGTACAGAAACCTTTGTTTGCAATTACAGAGATCATACGTTTCCTGTAGTTCTTGACCAGGTTTGCACACACTGCAACAGGGATTTTGGCACACTCCCCCATACAGACCTTCTCCAGATCCTTCAAGTTTCGGGGCTGCCGCTGGGCAGCTCCCTCCAGCTCCCCCCTTTCAGCTCCCTCCAAAGATTTTCTATTGGGTTCAGGTCTGGAGACTGGCTAGGCCACTCCAGGATCTTGAGATGCTTCTTACGGAGCCACTCCTTAGTTGCCCTGGCTGTGTGTTTCGGATCGTTGTCATGCTGGAAGACCCAACCACGACCCATCTTCAATGCTCTTACTGAGGGAAAGAGGTTGTTGGCCAAGATCTCGCAATACATGGCCCCATCCATCCTCCCCTCAATACGATGTAGTCGTCCTTTCCCCTTTGCAGAAAAGCATCCCCAAAGAATGATGTTTCCATCTCCGTGCTTCACGGTTGGGATGGTGTTCTTGGGGTTGTACTCATCCTTCTTCTTCCCCCAAACACGGCGAGTGGAGTTTAGACCAAAAAGCTCTATTTTTGTCTCATCAGACCACATGACCTTCTCCCATTCCTCCTCTGGATCATCCAGATGGTCATTGGCAAACTTCAGACGGGCCTGGACATGCGCTGGCTTGAGCAGGGGGACCTTGCGTGCGCTGCAGGATTTTAATCCATGACGGCGTAGTGTGTTACTAATGGTTTTCTTTGAGACTGTGGTCCCAGCTCTCTTCAGGTCATTGACCAGGTCCTGCCGTGTAGTTCTGGGCTGATCCCTCACCTTCCTCATGATCATTGATGCCCCACGAGGTGAGATCTTGCATGGAGCCCCAGACCGAGGGTAATTGACCATCATCTTGAACTTCTTCCATTTTCTAATAATTGCGCCAACAGTTGTTGCCTTCTCACCAAGCTGCTTGCCTATTGTCCTGTAGCCCATCCCAGCCTTGTGCAGGTCTACAATTTTATCCCTGATGTCCTTACACAACTCTCTGGTCTTGGCCATTGTGGAGAGGTTGGAGTCTGCTTGATTGAGTGTGTGGACAGGTGTCTTCTATACAGGTAACGAGTTCAAACAGGTGCAGTTAATACAGGTAATGAGTGGAGAACAGGAGGGCTTCTTAAAGAAAAACTAACAGGTCTGTGAGAGCCGGAATTCTTACTGGTTGGTAGGTGATCAAATACTTATGTCATGCAATAAAATGCAAATGAATGACTTAAAAATCATACAATGTGATTTTCTGGATTTTTGTTTTAGATTCTGTCGCTCACAGTTGAAGTGTACCTATGATAAAAATTACAGACCTCTACATGCTTTGTAAGTAGGAAAACCTGCAAAATTGGCAGTGTATCAAGTACTTGTTCTCCCCACTGTATGTGATACTACTGTGTGTCATTTCAATTTGTTTTCAGTAGCAAAACAATGTTTCAGAATTGGCGGGCAGTCCAGCATATATAGGTTGGGAGAAAAGTCGACGCAAAACATTGTTGAATTCAAACGTTCTGCTGACAGGTCCACAACATTTTGACTTTTTTTTCCAGAAACTGTCTGTCCTTTGCCAAATACAGCATAAAATACTGCCAACACAGCAAATAGACCGGTAGCTTATGTAAAACATTTGTAAATATGGGTAGGCTACAGTACTGCTGTGAGATAGGAGCACAACATCAAAAACTTAATCTCAGAGCCTATGCCAAGGCAGGACATTGATTAACACAATAACCTAGTAATGAACAAAATACTGAACAGCAATTCGTCCTTAGCATAGAAATGTGGGCTGTAGCCTACTTTTAAGTTGTTTCTAATCACTCTAAGCAGCAAGCATGTTTAGTTTGAAAAAGTCACTGCAATGGGTCCTTCTGAAATCAACTCAGTCTTTAAAAGATTTTTATCACAAACTGTCTCAATCCGAAAATGAAGTTCTAAGGAGGATATAGAACATTTACTTACGGAAATTTTACCAATGATAAGTAAACCAGAGAAAATGTATAGAAATATTACCCCAGGTGAATTGGGGGCCATCAATAATCTATACTGAACAAAAAAATAAACGCAACACGTAAAGTGTTGGTCCCATGTTTCATGAGCTGAAATCAAATCCCAGAAATGTAACATAGGCACAAAAGGCTTATTTCTCTCAAATGTTGTGCACAAATATGGTTACATCCCTGTAAGTGAGCATTTCTCTTTTTACAAGATAATCCGTCCACCTGACAGGTGTGGCATGTCAAGAAGCTGATTAAACAGCATAATCATTACACAGGTGGACCTTGTGCTGGGGACAATAAATGGCCCCTCTAAAATGTGCTGTTTTGTCATACAACACAATGCCACAGATATCTCAAGTTTTGAGGAAGTGTGCAACTGGCATGCTGACTGCAAGAATGTCCACAAGAGCTGTTGCCAGAGAAGTGAATGTTCATTTCTCTACCATAAGCTGCCTCCAACATCGTTTTATAGAATTAGACAATCCCACAGACCACGTGTAACCATACCAGCCCAAGACCTCCACATCCGTCTTCTTCCCCTGTGGGATTGTCTGATACCAGCTTGACTTGACTGCAGTTCGGCGTCGTAACCGACTTCAGTGGGAAATGCTCACCTTCAATTGCCACTGGCATGCTGGAGATGAATCCCAGTATTCAGACCCCTTCACTTGTTCTACATTTTGTTACATTACAGCCTTATTCTAAAATTGATTAAAGTAAGTGTTTTCCTCATCAATCTGCACACAATACCCCATAATGACATAGTGAAAATAGGTTTTTAAAATGTTTAGCAATTGTAAAAACAGAAATAGCTTATTTACCTAAGTATTCAGACCCTTTGTAATGAGACTCGATATTGAGCTCAGATGCATCCTGTTTCCATTGATCATCCTTGAGATGTTTCTACAACTTGATTGGAGTCCAGCTGTGGTAAATTCAATTGATTGGACATGATTTGGAAAGGCACACACCTGTCTATATAAGGTCCCAGAGTTGACAGTACATGTCAGAGCAAAAACCAAGCCATGATGTCAAAGGAATTGTCCGTAGAGCTCTCAGACAGGATTGTGTCGAGGCACAAATCTAGGGATGGGTACCAAAATTGTTCTGCGGCATTGAAGGTCCTCAAGAACACAGTGGCCTCCATCATTCTTATATGGAAGAACTTTGGAACCACCAAGACTCTTCCTACAGCTGGCCGCCTGGCCAAACTGAGCAATTGTGTGAGAAAAGCCTTGATCAATGAGGTGACCAAGAACCCGATATGTGGAAATGGGATAACCATCCAGAAGAACAACCATCTCTTGAGCACTCCACAAATCCGGCCTTTATGGTAGAGTGGCAAGACGGAAGCCTTTCCTCAGTAAGAGGTACATGACAGCCCGCTTGAAGTTTGCCAAAAGGCACCTAAAGGACTCTTAGACCATAATAAACAAGATTCTCTGGTGGTGGCAGCATCATGCTGAGAGGATGTTTTTCAGCGGCATGGACTGGGAGACTAGTCAGGATCGGGGGAAAGATGAACGGCGCAAAGAACAGCGAGATCATTGATGAAAACCTGCTCCAGAGCGCTCAGGACCTCAGAATGGGGCGAAGGTTCACCTTCCAGCACAACAACAACCCTAAGCACACAGCCAAGACATCGCAGGAGTGGCTTCGGGACAAGCCTCTGAATGTCTTTGAGTGGCCCAGCCAGAGCCCGGACTTGAACCTGATCGAAGATCTCTGGAGAGACCTGAAAATAGCTTTGCAGCGACACTCTCCATCTGACCTGACAGAGCTTCAAAGGATCTGCAGAGAAGAATTGGAGAAACTCACCCAATACAGGTGTGCCAAGCTTGTAGCATTATTACCCAAGAAGACTCAAGGCTGTAATCACTGCCAAAGGTGATTCAACAAAGTACTGAGTAAAGGGTCTGAATACTTATGTAAATGTGTTGTTTTTTTAAAATATACATTTGCAAATATGTCTAAAAACCTGTTTTTGCTTTGTCATGGGGTATTGTATGTAGATTGATGAGGGAAAAACAACTAATTAATCAATTTTAGTACAAGACTGTAACGTAACAAAATGTGAAAAAAGTCAAGGTCTGAATACTTTACGAATGTTCTTATTTCGACAAGAGTTCGTATTTTGCAGTTTAGTATCTCTAATATATACAATGGGACAATGATCACTGAGATCATATGCAAATACACCACTAGACAAATATTTATGGGGGTTATTAGTTAGAATTAAGTCAATCAATTAGGATTTAACAGGGTTCTGTGTAGTTCAGTTAAGTCAGATTAAAATCAGTGCATATTAAATTGATCTATTGACAAACTGGGTAAATCAAGATGTAGCCTGGTCCTATTCACAATACAAGTGAATACATATTCAAAGGAGTGTGTTAATGCATTGAGTTATTGAGCTTGTTTTGGATGATTTCATGGGGCTAAATGAAAAGCAACCTGTTTCCCTTCCATTTGGGACTTAATTATACTGATCAACAACATTTGCATAGAAGAAGCAATCTCTTCTTGTATAAATGTGTGTGATGTCTCTATGACCCATGACGTCATTCAGACACACAGTTAGTACTTGACTGGGATTGGGAGCAGTGGTGTAAAGTACTTAAGTAGAAATACTTTAAAGTACTACTTAAGGAGTTTTGGGGGATAATTGTACTTTACTGTTTATACTGAACAAAAAAATGTAAACACAGCATGCAACAATTTCAATGATTTTACTGAGTTACAGTTCATATAAGGAAATTTGAATTAAATTCATTAGGCCCTAATCTATGGATTTCATATGACTGGGCAGGGTCGCAGCCAATGGTCGGCCTGGGAGGGCATGGGCCCACCCACTGGGGAGCCAGGCCCAGACAATCAGAATTAGTATTTCCCCACAAAAGGGATTTATTACAGACATAAATACTCCTCAGTTTCATCAGCTGTCTGGGTGGCTGGTCTCAGACGATCCTGCAGGTGAAGAAGCCAGTTGTGGAGTCCTGGGTTGGCATGGTTACACGTGGTCTGTGGTTGTGAGGCTGGTTGGACGTGCTGCCAAATTCTCTAAAACAACGTTGGTAGAGAAATTAGCATTAAATTATCTGGCAACAGCTCTGGTGGACATTCCTGCAGTCAGCATGTCAATTTCACCCTCCCTCAACATTTGAGACATCTGGCATTGTTGTCTGACAAAACTGCACTATTTAGTGGCCTTTTATTGTCCCCAGCACAAGGTGTAATGATAATACTGTTTAATCCGTTTCTTGATATGACACACCTGTCAGGTGGATGGATTATCTTGGCATAGGAGAAATGCTCACTAAAATGGATGTAAAATATTTGTCAACTAAATTTGAGAGAAATAAGCTTTTTGTGCATATGGAGCATTTTTGGGATCTTTTATTCCAGCTCATGAAACATGGAAGCATATCGAGACATTGGCTGCGCTGACAGACCGACTTGATCCTCTCTCAACCGGTAGATGACATGAGATACATTTGACAGAAGTTCTGAAGTAACAAAAATTGTAGTACCAAATCTTTTTTCATGTTCGAGTATTGAAAAAGATTAGACGTTTCTGTATACTGTGCAAAACTAGACTGACACCAGACCACATTCTTTGACTTTAGTTGTTGAAGGACAGTGTCAAGTCTACTGTAGAAGCTAAAGAGCTGGTACAGTGCTTGAAATTGTACAGTGAAGATACTTTGATAAAACCCTACAGCTGTGTGCGTGTGCGTACAGGACCCGAGGGGTACTAGTTGCACCTGAATGAGAAGGCACTGGGGTAGTGGGACTGGTTGTATTCCCCCACTTTTATTCGCCCTGGTGCTGTACCCTTTCATAGATTAAGTTCAAATCTGTGCGTGACTGCCAAGCATTTGATGCCAGAGCGAATGGTTCTAATTTGTGGCCTCACCGTGCCCTTTGACGGTAAACACTGGCTAAGAGCTCAGGAATCTTAAGAGCTATAAAATATTTGCAGGTTACTCCTGTAATGCTCAGTATGTTTATCTCTCTCTCTCTCTCTCTCTCTCTCTCTCTATGATCCTCTAACTAAAAGCAGGTACAAGTGCCAAACAATGGCCTGAACTGTCCATCAAAATTGGAGTGTAAGTTTTGGTTAAGTTTCTGGATTTTTTTTTTTCATGTCACATTCACTTTTTCAGTCATATCAATCGTTGTTGAAGGGTAAATCATTGTAAGGCATGGCACATTTGGCTCTGTGCTCATGGTAGTAGCAGTCACAGCAAGCCGGCCGCAAGCGCCTGATCCCGCGGTGCCATTTTGCTAGCTTGTCCCCAGGTACTTCAACGGCAGCTGTTTGTTTAGTGTTTCTGTATCAATATGTACCTTTTAAAAATTCAAGTCCTTTGGGGTCCTTTTGACCCCAGCTTAAAAACACCTAATTCCGTCTATAGTAATTTGATAGATAGAACCTTTTTGAATCTAGTTTTCTCAGGAGACAAAATAATAAGTTATCCATACCACCAGGATGATGGGTGGAGAGGACTTGTATCAGAGGACCTGTATCTGCAGAGATAAAGCTTGCCATATACTTACCTAAGAGTGTGCTTTTCTATACCACATCGTATGACTCAGTACAAAACCAAAATTACCTTATTTTTGTGCATATAAAAATCTGCCAATGGTATACAAAGTCTGCCAATGGAATAAATACTTCATACAACTACAATACAGAATTGGTGTGTATTCTCCTAAAAGGTATTTATTCTAGGGCAAATCTAAAAAAGTATTTATTTTAATTCAGATTTCTCTGGTGATATAATATTAAGTTAAACTTATCATCAGAGGGTGGAGGGGTTTTGACCAGCACCTTACGTACTCAACTTATGGTTATAACTGGTTGTAACTATGTATGACCATGTACAAAATTCAAATTATCTTACATATATGCTTAGCTGCAATCAAAACAGCTCATAAAGGTCTGTCATTGGTATGAATAATTGGTAGAACTGTAATATAGAAACTAGCTACCCTCTGAATGTACACATAGTTCTGTATTGGAATGTCTTCCCTGAATAAAATATATTCTATGGGAAATAGTATATAAATATCAGAATTCCTTTAATATCCTCCAATATTCTATGTGTTCAACTTGTTATGGTATTTTGGTTGCTATAACATTTGGTTTGAAGGGGCTTTTTGAAGATTGAGCATTTTCTTTGAAGCGTCCTGCCATAGTCCTTGACACTTTCATTGTTACACTAGCAGTGATGCTATTGCTGGCTGTGTAGTAAGTAAATAAAGAAAACTAAGCCATATTTTTGGTAATTGCCTGTCAGGGTCAATCGATGAATCACCTTTTGTCAATAAAAGTAAGTAACATGTTGGTGTACCGCCCCTTTAAATGGCAGTAATTTTTAAAATATGAACAAAATTGTATTTACTTAAAGATGCACTATACAGAAATTGTTCTGGCATTTCCTGGTTGCTAAAATTCTAATTGTTTGCATAATTTCAGTTTGTGATAAAAACAAACACATTGGAAAAAATATGCATTTATTTATGAGAAACATTCTATTCTATTTTCGTTTGAAACAATATGCAAATTACCTGTAATTTTGCTAAAATAACAATATATTTTCATAGAGCATTTTCAGATAACATTATTTACATGTCTAATGATGTTTTGATAAGAATTAAGTAGAATAATTTTTTTTGCTATGATTGTTGCTTTTTCCAATAGTTTTATTATTGGTTAAAAAATATATATTTTGTATTATTCATTGATAATCCATGTATGGACCTTCAGAAAGTATCCATAATCCTTGACTTTTTCCACGTTTTGTTGGGTTACAGCCTGAATTCAAAATTGATTGATTTTCACCCATCTACACAAAATACCCCATAATGACAAAGTGAACTAAATGTTTTAGAAATCTTTGCGAATGTATTGAAAATTAAATACAATAAATATATAATTTACATAAGTATTCACACCTCTGAGTCAATACCTTATAGAAACACCTTTAGCAGAGATTACAGCTGTGAGTCTTTCTATGCCTGGAATGTACAGCATTTGCCCATTATCAAAGTTCTTCAAGCTCTATCAAATTGGTTGTTGATCATTGCTAGACAACCATGTTCAGGTCTTGGCATGGATTTTCAAGCAGATTTAAGTAAAAACTGTAACTCAACCACTCAGGAACATTTACTGTCTTCTTGGTAAGCAACTCCAGTTTAGATTTGGCCTGGTTTTAGGTTATTGTCCTGTTGAAAGGTGAATTCCTCTCCCAGTGTTTGGTGGAAAGCAAACTGATCTAGGTCTAGGGTTTTGCCATTGCTTAGCTCCACTCCGTTTCTATCCCGAAAAACTCCCCAGTCCTTAACTTTTACAAGTAAACACATAACATGATGCAGCAACCACTATGTTTGAAAATATGGAGAGTGGTAATCATTAATGTGTTGTATTGGATTTGCCCCCAAAATAACACTTTCAGGACCAAAAGGGAATTGCTTTGCCACAATTTTTGCAGTATTACTTTTGTGCCTGGTTGTCAATTAGATTAGTATTGTGGAGTAACTACAATGTTGTTGATCCATCCTCAGTTTTATCTTATCACAGCCATCACGACCTCATGGTGAAATCCCTGAGCCGCTTCCTTCCTTTCTGGCAACTGAGTTAGGAAGGATGCCTGTATCTTTGTAGTGACTGGGTGTATTTATACACCATCCAAAGTGTAATTAATAACTTCACCATGTTCAAAGGGGTATTCAAAAAACAATCTTTATTTTATTTTTACCCATCTACCAATAGGTACCTTTCTTTGTGAAGCATTGGAAATCCTCCCTGGTCTTTGTGGTTGAATCTGTGTTTGAAATTCACTGGTCGACTCGACTGTACAGATAATTGTATGTGTGGGTTACAGAGCTGAGGTAGTCATTCAAAAATCATGTTAAACACTATTATTGCATACAGAGTGGGTCCATGCAACTTATTACAGTATGTAACTTGTTAAGTAAATTTGGATTCCTGTACTTATTATTTAGGCTTGCCATGACAAAGGGGTTGAATAATTGACTCACTACGTTTCAGCTTTTCATTTTTTATTAATTTGTTAAAATAATTTGAAAAACATAATTCCACTTTGACATTATGGAGTATTGTGTGTAGGCCATTGATTAAAAACAATCTCAATTAAATTAATTTTAAATTCAGTCTGTAGCACCACAAAATGTGGAAAAAGTCAAGGGTGTGAATACTTTCTGATATCACTGTAAAATATGTTGGTAGTACAGGGGCGGAGATTTGGGTTGAAGTGTCGGTCATGTGAATGTTCAGAGGGCGGTGTGGGTGATTGAGTACATCGTGAATCATTTGAAACTAGTTTGAATACAGATTTACCAAGTGTCATGGAAAGGCCCACATCTTTCCATTGCAACATCTCATCAAGGACCCGTAACATTTTCTGTGTCAAATTACCTATTTTTAACACTAACAAGCTATTCCTAATAGCAAGACAATGGAAAATAAACATTGAACTAAGTGATCACACGTCAGAAATGCAAGAATTCAGTGAATTTTTTTCTCAAACCTTGTAGTCACCTCTGAATTAAAGCGTAGAGTATGTGTACTTGTCTTTGACTTTTACATATTACTCATATTCAGAGGGATTGTCCAATAATAATATAAATATATGGGTGACATTTGTTGTCTGGGATTGATTTGACACAGATTACTATGAGAATGCACATGGAAGACAGGAAACATGTTGGGGCCCCTTTGCTGACACAGCCATCTGAAGGTCCTGTCTTTGACTGTCGCAAAACAGTAGATACAGTTGCAAAACTATATAAGATGCAGTGTGTGGTTGTTCTGTGACATCTTGCCAAAACTAGATTACATCCGTGTTCCAATGTAGTTGTCCAATCATCCAGTTTATTAGAGGTCCTGGCAGCGCAGCTATCAGTCAATCTACAAAGTGTCAGACAATTCAATATCTCAGTATTGGTCTATCGAAAGAATATCTACACTGTATAAACCATAAAACCAAGTTGTGGTAATTTACTGGCAGCCAGTTACATGTAAGTTACTGTAAAAAGAAGTTACCGTATGTTACCGTAAATTCTGAAGAAACGTTGGTTTAAAAGTACATTACTGTAAAGTTTATTTGGAATTTACGGTAACATACTGTAACTTTTTTGTGTTACTACACACAGTCAATTCAACACAATCACAGACTATTATACAGATGCCGTATCTTAATTTGATCACATTGTTGTTGAACAGCAGAAAATGCAAACGTGAAGTGTATTAGAGGTTTAAGAAAGCTAAAGTTTGTAATCTTAAAATGACTTAATTAACCCTAACAAAAAATGTATCAACCCCTACAAAAATGTCCATTAATTAAAATCCACAATTTTGTTGCTGCAGGGTTATTTTTCTGCTATAGCAAACAGGCTCAAATTAAGATCCTACATCTGTAGCTGAAGATAGCAGAAGCTCTATAAGACTTCAGACTGGGGTCCGTATAGTTTGTGTCTTATACTTCACAGGCTATTCCAAGTTGGTGGTCTGGTGTTGTCTCATAATCCCTACACCAGTGGAGGCTGCTGAGGGGAGGACGGCTCATAATAATAGTTGGAACGGAGTGAATGGAATTGCATCAAACACATCGAAACCGTATGTTTGATGTATTTGATACTATTCCACTGATTACGCTCCAGCCATTACCATGAGCCCGTCCTCCCCAATTAAGGTGCCACCAACCTCCTGTGCCCCACACATATAAGAGTAGTATAATTATGTTTTCCAGGTGGTTAAACATTTTTGAGAGTGCTACAGGTGTTTGAATCTGCTGAGAGAAAGATGGAGGGAATGAAGGAGGGGAGAATCTGCAACACAGCAAAAAGCTGCACCTGTTCTGTAACCTGTTCAGGGCTGGCCTCATTGTGGTGTGTGTTTACTCATACACTCACAGATTCATTTTCTTAAGAACAGAACACACATCAAGGTGGCAACAGGAGCCTTGGAGTCTCAGTAGGAATGTAGACCCTAGCGTGTAAACGCACCATAATCATGGGTAATGGCTGCATCTGTCAAATTGTTGGTGCGTGCCACTGCCAACTCAGGTGCTTTTGTGTTTCAAAGCACCTGTTCAACCAAGGCACTTGCTTTTATGTCTGTGTGGGCTGCTTGCATGTTTTTAGCGTAGCACTCCGGATGCCCAAAATCCCCTCTCGTTTTTACTCTGGAAAAATGCAGTGTGCCTAAGGATGTTTTACATGTTGAGCCAAGGTGTCTATGCTAAACAGGGACGTGATGGGCCACCACTTCTATTAAATCTGCTGCTTCATACATTACCCAAAAGTTGCCCCGGCCCCACTTCACTTGAACTTCAATGCCTCTCCCAAAAGTGATCCCCTGTCTTAACTGACATTCATGATGTAGTAGAGGGATGCATGACCTTCAAAAACTAGCTCTCCCCCCCAGCCTGCCTCACCTCCTTATCTTCGCAAAACGCTCAGCGGTTTGAGCAGCGAAATGTTCTTGTGTGCAAGCTAGCATTCAGATTTCATTTGAGCAATGTTTTAATTAATTAGATTAATCAAGGTTAATTAATCTTGGGGAAGCATACGTCTTAGTGCAAAAGAGAAATAACTGAGAGTGGACACTTGATTGACGCATGCACATGCACACACTCAAGGGAACGTAAACAATGGTTAGTGCGCAGGTTGAGCAACTGTTTAGGCTAATTCAACTAAGGGAGAAGGTGAGACAGAGGGATTTAGTGTTTAGCGATGTAGTTTTCAACATTGTGTGCACTTGCTTTCTTAAGGGTAAGTAAGCAAGTCACGGTTGTATTCGGCGCATGTGACAAATAAGTTTTGATTTGCTGCACTTACTATCCCACTCGTGCAGATGTATTGTTTTCTGTCACGTTTCTGACCTCAGTTCCTTTGTTTTGTCTTTGTTTTAGTATGGTCAGGTTTTGAGTTGGGGTGGGCAAACTATGTTTGTTTTTCTATGTTGGTTTCTGTGTTCGGCCTAGTATGGTTCTCAATCAGAGGCAGGTGTCGGTAGTTGTCTCTGATTGAGAATCATACTTTTTCCACCTGTGTTTCGTGGGTGTTTATTTTCTGTCTTCCGTGTCAGTGTTTGTTAGCACACGGGACTGTTTAGTTTATTCACGTTTATTGTTTTGTTCCAGTGTTCTGTTGTGTTTGATTAAACATTATGGAGACTTACCACGCTGCGCATTGGTCCTCCGATCCTTCTCGCTACTCCTCCTCAGAAGAGGAGGACGAGATCCGTTACATTTTCGTTAAGATCAATTCTATTTTGAAAATGAAAGGGGTGTATGTTACTGGGAAAAGTACCCTCTTTTCTCCTTGTTGATGCTCATTTCATGCTTTCTGGTTGGCTCAAAGTCGACGGCCACGCTGATTCTACGTGTTGAGAAACTGCGGTCCTCTTGGCATACTGCAGGTCTTGTTCTAGCAAGCGAAGGAATGGCCCCCTACTGTGCAGGTCAGCAATCTTGGGGGTGTGTCCCTGTCAAACGTTTGAGGAAGAGAAGGGGCATGAGGTTGCAAGAATTTAAGGTGAAGAGAGGGTGGATGTCTCCACAAACAGCATATACAACTTGAATGATTCTGTCCACATCATTAAGTCAACTTGTCCTCCGCCCTTCATCCATAAGGTTGGTAAAACCATCTGACATAAATAAATATTGTATAATGTATTGAGCATGCTAAGTACTATGCTAGTATGGAACATGGGAACATAGCCAAAGAGTAACAATGCAAAGAGTGACTACTGTGAGTGTAGACTCTCCCATTTGATAGCCCTTGACATAATGTGTATGGAATTCAATGTAGTAACAGCTAGACGTTGATAAGCGGTTGGACTTTGCCCAAAGGGTGCAACTTGGACAATAAAAACATTTGTCTTCCAGCCAGACCATCTAAATGCAGTCTGGTCTAAACTACAAGAGGGAGGCACCTTGAGCAAATAAGCCTATGTTACTTTCTCAGTCACCAACTGCACCACCTTCCGAGTTGCATAGAAAAGATCTTAGCTGATAACAGCTATTGTGAGAAAACAAAGTCGAAATTCTAGAGAACACAACTATAAAACAACTGCATTTGTAATGATATGTAGGGAAGCAAGGATTGCTGTGTCATGCTTCGGCATTACATCCATAATCCACATGATCATATCCTATAAATCAAGTTTAAACGACTTGAGAAGCGAATATGGAAACAGATGTTAGAGTGAGCTGATTGAGGTCACAAGAGGTTCTTGAGGGTTTTAAGTTCATGTACAGACTTGGACAATGAGATCTAGACAGGTCCAAAGAAACCACTACGATCCATTAAAGTACCCAGACCAGGACATGTTGAGACATGTCTGTCTAGAGGTGGCTAATCGTGTAGCTCTGTCCTAGCACCAAATATAGACTACCGAAGCAGTTTTAAACTGACCTGCCTGAAACCCCATCAATTATGTTATGTAAATATACATCTGTGGCACATTATTTTGTAACTGCGGACTGTCCACACCCTTCAGTTGGCGAGCAAGCATGGGCAAGCAAACATTGAGCCTAGAAGGTACTTTTAATGCCTGGAACTCAAGAGAAGCTTTGGGACATGACAATGCCCTCATTGTTTTGCCATGGCACGGCTGGCATGCAAAGGGCATAGGTGTGAGAGAATCACATGAGAGGAGGTCCTTTTGGTTGTGTTTACTCTAATTATTCGTATTTCTTTATTCTAACCTGTTTTCCTGCCTTCCTCTCTGTCAGTATCTTCAACTGACTTTTGCAGTACATTCATAAAGTATTCAGACCCCTTGACTTTTTCCACACTTTGTTATGTTAAATCCTTTTTCTAAAATTTATTAAATAATTTTAATCTACACACAATACCCCACGATAACAAAGCAAAGACAGGTTTTTAGACATTTACATAAGTATTCAGACCTTTTACTCCATACTTTGTTGAAGCACCTTTGGCCCAGAATCTTCTTTCAAATGGTCTTAGTGGACCTGTCCTTGTAACAAGGTCTCTCTGGACTATATAGATAAGATGAGACATTTGTCAAACCCTTGTGAAGCAAATGGCTTCACCTCCACAGTGAGACAACGGCATTTCCACTCTCTAACCTGACATTTTAGGAACTACAACCCCATTGCGATAGAGATGTACGGGTTGTCAGAAATGTCGCGCCTTGGAGCAGTGTAGCGGGGTGCCCTCCTATCCCCTCTTTGTTGTGACACATGACTAGTGGTTACCGACAAGGTGGCAACACCACTGAGAGGCCTGACCTTTGTCTTCTCTCTCGCTTCCCCCTCTATCTCTCTTTCTTCTTCCCTCCTTTTCACTTGTGACATGCTCTCACTTTCTCTATCTGTTTTCTCGTGGTATGCTCCCCCTCTCAATCTCTCTCTTTTTTGTGGCTTGCTCTCTCATGCACTACTCTCCTCCATATGATTTCTAATACTCTTTCACTCTTCTCTCGCTCCATCTCTCTCATACTCGCAATAGCCATGTTGTTTCATCTTAGGCTCTATGGAAATGTGGTACCGAGTACTATTATTCCAGGCATATCTACTGCAATCAGCATCATTACAGTGCCTGCACAAACAATGGCCACTAGAAATGGTTGAAAGTCTCCTTATTATATGGAGGAATGTAGTTAATACGTATACAAAAGTGCATATTTATCGTAAAGATGTATACGATTGTATGTGTTCTTTAGTAAATTTTTGGACAATTTGTATCTACTCAGATTGTTTAGGAGCTTTGCGTCATTGGGACATGAGCGCTGTGATGTCTCCCCATCGGTGATGCACATTCTTCTATTTAGTCTCGGCTAATCATGTCACCGAAATAGGTGTTGGCCATGTGTTATGACTAATATCACTGCTGCCTTTGACGCTAATGAACTGGCACTGAATTTGTTTGCACATTATTAGCAATCTGCTTCAGCCAGTGTCTTGTGTCTTGTCATACGCAGCTATTTGCATTTGACAGACTGGTAGCCATGTTCATACAGTCTTTTGAGCTTTCCAAACCATTAGGTGCATACCACTCTTTCCCCAGACACTTGCTCTCTTTCTCTCCCTCAGTGAAAGGAAGCAAATGATAGAAGCTTTCTTCCTTTGCTTTAGTGAAGGGCAGAAGTTCAGGTTCTCTCTGCGGTTATGGATAGAAGAGTTATTCCTTTACTTCAGTGAAGTGCAGAAGCTTGTTGATAGGAACAGAAGGGAAAAATAGCACCCACTGCCTAAGGAGGGTGGAGGTGGATGGTGCCAGTCACAAAAGCAGCCACTCTTGATCCACTGACCCCATATGACCTCCTTTCCTAAAGGTTACAGCCACCCCCTACCTCCCTCAGAGAAACCAATCGTCGCCTACCACTGTGATTGCTAGCGCTCACCCCTCACATTGTGCACCCTGGCACCCGACCACACACACAGACACACTCCAAATCTTGGCTTCCACCCACCCACCCACCTGCCTCCCCAAACCCCCAGCCAAATAGCAGGGGTTTCCATAATCAGAATCTAAGGAGAGATCCCTCAGGGGACCCCCTCCACTCCCAACCACTGCCAGTACACGCTTCCACGGAATTAGTTCCATCTGGCCTAGTTTATGCCCCAGCACCTGATAAACTAGATGCGATCTATATGTTCGGCTTGCAAAAATCTTTCTTGGCTGCCTTCTCTCTCTCTTTCGCTCGCTTTCTCTCTGTCTCTCCTTTTCCCGTTCCTCTCTTTTCTGTGTTTGTCTGTCTATATCTTGCTTTCATTTTCTCTGTGCTTCTCCATGTCAGAGCTGACAAGCTCACATTCTTAATCCTTTGGTGACTCTGTGGTGTTTTTTTGACCCCAGTGACTCCGGTGTCCATATTCGTTCAGATATCTCCGGCATTGCTTATCTTTTTAAACCCTTTGCGATGTAAAGAATCTGGCTATCTCGGTCTGCTCATTGTCTCACCACAGCAAATGTACAGAGCCGCAAATCAGTTCAATGAGGCTATCAACTCATAGCAGCAGCCTCCTGGCAGGCTCCCAAAGCTAGCTAAGTCGACCAGACATGTTGTTTATGCTCAAACAGATAGGCCTGGAAGAGTAAGAGAGCAAAGCATTGAAGGGGTTGGCTTTTGTTGTGATTTAAATTGCTAATTGTCATAAATTAACTCTGAGATAATCTATAGATAATCCAAGTTAAAAATATATTTATGTTAACTATCGTTGCAATTGTTTATTGGTAATTAAGTTAATGGGTGACGTGTCTCAGTGTATACATTTTTCTGTATTCGTGTGTGGGTGTTCATAGGATCAGAAAAAAAAACATATTACTGTCAGGGGTCACACAAGTTGTCTTCGCGCATAGTTTGCAATTCAACAAGTGATGATTTCATGGTCATTTGGAACATACCAATGCTCCCGGGCCACAGACAGAAGACCATGATGATGGCTCCATTTATGGTGCAGTCGAACGGAAGAAGTCCCTCAACCCAATATCCGTCCCAGTAACCCCCTCACTCAAGCAATAGTAATGCAATGATAATCAAACGAGACAGCAACGTCCGTTTAATCAAACCAGTGTGTACAATTAAGCCCTCTTCTCGGAGGCTAGCCTCTTGAGCTAGCAGCTTCTGGTGAGCCAGTGCTAATGTCTGCTATTTAGACTTGATATTTCATATCTATATAACATATATGACCGAATTCAGGTCTGTGGTAGCCTAGGTCAATGTCAGTGTGGACATTGGTTGGGCCATGGGAATGGAGTCTCCTGGTATATGAGATGTAGTGCCAATGATTCTCAAAACCAATGGGATGTTCTGTCAAAATTATTCTGATAAAGTACTTTTTTTCTTTCAAGACAGTGTGATATTTTAGTTCTGACAATGCACTTTCTGTAACATGCAAGCTATTTGATCTTATTCTCTAAATGTCATACATTTGGTTGAGTTTTATGTGCAGAGTTGTCATTACGTGAAGATTGCAATTGAGAGAGTGTTTTGGGATTTATTTCAGTGTGATGCTGCAGTTAATGTGGACTCCACACACACACACAGTTTCAGACACGTAAAAATTATATCAATCTCTATCGTGGCAGCGTACATTGATTCATCATGATGTGGTTAATGCCTAATCACTCACTGGTGATTCATACAGTACCAACCAAGGCCAGGTCATGGCAGTGACATGCTATCAATGACACTATCATTGATAGCATTTATTGGTCACATACACATACATTTAGCAGATGTTATTGCAGGTTGGTAATCAAGCCTACTACTGTTCTGTCATCTGCAAACTTGATAATTGAGTCGGAGGCGTGCTTGGCCACGCAGTCATGGGTGAACAGGGAGTACAGGAGAGGGCTGAGCACACACCCTTGTGGGGCCCCAGTGATGATGACTCCTTGCTGTCCCCAGTCCACCTGGCCGTGCTGCTGCTCCAGTTTCAACTGACCTGAGCCCTAGGACCATGCCCCAGGAATACCTGACATGATGACTCCTTGCTGTCCCCAGTCCACCTGACTGTGCTGCTGCTCCAGTTTCAACTGCTCTGCCTTATTATTATTCGACCATGCTGGTCATTTATGAACATTTGAACATCTTGACCATGTTCTGTTATAATCTCCACCCGGCACAGCCAGAAGAGGACTGGCCACCCCACATAGCCTGGTTCCTCTATAAATTTGATTTGATTTGATTTGAGTATCAGTGAAGAGTAGGTGTTGTTTCCTACATCCTATGCCTCTTGTCCAGATTTTTTATTTTTTTATTTAACCAGGTAGGCCAGCGGAGAACAAGTTCTCATTTACAACTGCGACCTGGCCAAGATAAAGCAAAGCAGTGTGGCACAAACAACACAGAGTTACACATTGGATAAACAAACATACAGTCAATAGCACAATAAAAAAATCTATATACAATGTGTGCAAATGTAGTAAGATTAGGGAGGTAAGGCAATAAATAGGCCATAATGGCAAAATAATTAAAATGTTGCATTATCACTGGAGTGATAGATGTGCAAGTAGAGATACTGGGGTGCAAAAGAGCAAAAATATAAATAACAATATGCGGATGAGGTAGTTGGGGAGGCTATTTAAAGATGGGCTGTGTACAGGTGCAATGATCGGTAAGCTGCTCTGACAGCTGATGCTTCAAGTTAATGAGGGAGATAGATATAAGTCTCCAGCTTCAGTGATTTTTGCAATTCGTTCCAGTCATTGGCAGTAGAGAACTAGAAGGAAAGGCGGCCAAAGGAGGAGTTGACTTTGGGGATGACCATTGAAATATACTTGCTGGAGCACGTGCTACGGGTGGGTAATTGCTATGGTGACCAGTGAGCTGAGATAAGGCGGGACTTTACCAAGCAAAGATTTATAGAAGACCTGGAGCCAGTGGGTTTGGCGATAAATATGAAGCGAGGGCCAGCCAACGAGCGCATACAGGTCACAGTAGTGGGTAATATATGGGGCTTTGGTGACAAAATGGATGGCACTGTGATAGACTACATCCAACTTGCTGAGTAGAGTGTTGGAGGCTATTTTGTAAATGACATCGCCGAAGTCAAGGATCGGTAGGATTGTCAGTTTTACGAGGGTGTGTTTAGCAGCATGAGTGAAGGAGGCTTTTTTTGTGAAATAGGAAGCCAATTCTAGATTAAATTTTGGATTGGAGATGCTTAATGTGAGTCTGAAAGGCGAGTTTACAGTCTAACAAGATGGGATTAGACAGATGGGACAGGGCAGTGTGCAGTGTGGTGCCGATTTCGTCGTCTGTGGATCTTTTGGGGCGGTAAGCAAATTAAAGTGGATCTAGGGTGGCAGGGAAGGTGGAGGGGATATGATCCTTGACTAGTCTCTCAAAGCACTTCATGATGACAGAGGTGAGTGCTACGGGGCGATAGTCATTTAGTTCAATTACCTTTGCTTTCTTAAGTACTTGGACAATGGTGGCCGAAGCATGTGGGGACAACAGACTGGGATAGGGAGAGATTGAATATATCTGTAAACACACTAGCCAGCTGGTCTGTGCATGCTATGAGGACGCGGTTAGGGGTACCATCTGGGCCGGCAGCCTTGCGAGGGTTAACACGCTTAAAGGTCTCACTCACGTCGACCACGGAGAAGGAGAGTCCACAGTCCTTGATAGCGAAGATGGTGTTCAGCTTGTCCGGAAGCGAGACATCGGTGTCCATGAAGTGGCTGGTTTTCCTTTTATAATCCGTGATTGTCTGCCACGTGTCTGAGCCCTTGAACTGGGACTCAACTTTGTTCCTTTTGTCCCTATACCGACGTTTAGCCTGCTTGATTGCTTTGCGGAAGGAATAGCTAAACTGTTTGTATTCTTCCATATTCTCAGTCCTCTTGCCCTGGTTAAATACGGTGGTTCGCGCTTTCATTTTTGAGCAAATGCTCCCATCTATCCACAGTTTCTGGTTGGGGTAGGTTTTAATAGTCACAGTGGGTACAACATATCCTATGCACTTCCTGATAAACTCATTCACCATATCGGTAAATGTGTCGATATTATTTTCTGAAGCTACTCTGAACATATCCCAGCCCGCGTGATGAAAACAATCTTGAAGCGTCGATTCCGAATGATCAGACCAGCGATGAATAGCCCTTACCACGGGTGCTTCCTGTTTAACTTTCTGGCTATAGGAGGGGAGGAGCGAGATTGAATTGTGGTCCGATTTGCCGAATGGAGGGCAGGGGAGGGCCTTAAATGCATTCTGGAAGGTTGTATAACAATGGTCGAGAGTTTTAGCATCGCAAGTACAACAATCAACATGGTGATAGAATTTCAAGAGCCTTTTCATAAAATGTTCTTTGTTAAAATACCCAGCTACAATAAATGCAGCCTCTCCATTTGTGGTTTCCAGTTTGCATAAAGTCCAGTGAAATTCTTTGAGGGCCATTGTGGTATCGGCTTGAGGAGGAATATAGACCACTGTGGCTATTATTGACGAAAATTATATTGTGAGATTGTGAGATATTCTAGGTCGGGTGAACAGAAGGATTTGAGTTTCTGTATGTTATCACAGTTACACCATCCTTAATCGTCCTTAATCGTAAAACATATACCTCCAACGTTCTGCTTCCCGGAGAGATGTTTGTTCCTGTCGGCGCAATGTACTGAGAACCCAACTGGCTTTACAGAGTCTGACAGTATATCTCGAGAGAGCCATGGTTCCATGACTGGTGTGACTGGGGTGACATATTATGTATCCCCCAGCTTCAGTGTCTCAATGAGAGGGATTGGTCACCTGACAGAAGAATTGGAGAAGAAAAATTGAGAAACAGTAAAATATGAAGGAAAGAGAGAAGCAGGGGGTGAGAGAAACAAAGTGAGTGGAAGAATAGAAAAGGAAAAGGGGAGCTGGCTTTGCTAATATTTTAGAAATTGAAAGTGAAATGTAAACAGCACTGAGTCCTAACATTGAACAAATTATTAATAAGCTGTCTACTCATCTGTATCTACAAAATTTCTGTAATCTCCACCTTTTTTAAACTCTCGCCCATTGTTTACATTTTCTTATCGTTGAAATGCGTCCCTTGAGTTCATATGTTAGTGTGTTCTCTAAAAACTTCCCTGTGCAGAATTCGACATTGGCAGGATTCCAAATCTGATATATCTTTACCTTCCCTCTGCCCTCATTCAATCAAACATGGTGTACTAGTCTGCCCTTGGCTTAAACCACCCACTTAGCTTGCCCATCCACGTAAACTTGCAGTGTCCTCAAACTCTCCATAGTTTCTCCCCCTCACTGAACATGGGAACATAGTCTTCCCCACCTGAAGGTATAGATGTCCATTTGCGTTGACTCCTGTTTTTGGTAATGACTCGTGCTGACTATCGTGTACCCAGCTATTTGTTGTGCTGGGATAATTTAACCTGTGGTTGTGACTCACCAACAGGTGCTTCATTCCATTCTAATTTCCAGGCAATGAATAGTGTGGTTGGGGTGGGGAAACAATGACTGTGTTGTGTTTTGAACTGCTCCAGCACAGGGAAAGATTAAAATCTTCAAATTGGACTAAAGATAGATGTCGACCGAGAGTTGTCTGTTCTTTCGAACAATCGATTGGTCTAAATTTGAAAACATGTATTTTACCATATATAGATAGACACGCCGATGTGTTTTAATAAAATCAATTATATGCACTGAGCTTGTCTGATGCTTTAAGCACACTTTTTGATTAAATAATTAAGACACACAAATGACTCAAGAGGGAGCCAGAGACCAAAATACCCATAAGAAAGAAAGCTGTTCCCGACCCTCCTCTTACCGCTGCTGCTGGCCTGCGCAGATTCTGCCGTTACGCTCCTGAAGTTGTTGGTAATAGGCTACACAATAGGCCTTGTTGTAACTATATTTGAGAAGGCCAGGTATAAAGAATTATGTTGTTTAATTAACTTGCAAACCAGCAGTGCGCCAATTCAGCGGCGCACTGAAGATTATGTTTCACCTTGGTGAGCTCCACTGCAGTGGCCGCTGTCAAGCACATAAAACCTATCAATGTTTTAGCATGCAACTAGAAAAACAAAGTAGGCTAATTTACTGTTTTCAAGTGGTATGTCATATTTGTTTTCTAACTATGGTAAACAAACCACTGTTTGCAGAGTTTCTATGCTATTTTTTTTGGCATCATCCTTTACTACACTGAACAAAAATCTAAACGCAACATGTAAATTGTTGTTACCATGTGTCCCTGTTCGTGAGCATTTCTCTTTTGCCAAGATAAACCATCCACCTGACA
Organism: Oncorhynchus clarkii lewisi; assembly: GCF_045791955.1. Lineage (NCBI taxonomy): Eukaryota > Metazoa > Chordata > Actinopteri > Salmoniformes > Salmonidae > Oncorhynchus > Oncorhynchus clarkii. Next base: position 22,690,851 of record NC_092165.1, on the reverse strand, counting down.
GGTGTGGCATATCAAGAAGCTGATTAAAAAGCATGATCATTACACAGGTTCACCTTGTACTGGGGACAATAAAAGGCCACTCTAAAATGTGCAGTTTTTGCACACAACACAATGCTACAGATGTCTCAAGTTTTAATGGAGCATACAATTGGCATGCTGACTGGAGGAATGTTCACCAGAGCTGTTGCCAGATAATTGAATGTTAATTTCTCCACCATAGACCACCTCCAACGTCATTTTCGAGAATTTGGCAGTACGTCCTGGCCTCACAACCACAAACTGGCCTCACAACCACAGACCACATGTAACCACGTGGCCACTGGCACGCTGGAGAAGTGTGCTCTTTATGGATGAATCCCTGTTTCAACTGTACCGAGCGGATGGCATGACGTATTGTGGGCGAAAGGTGTTTTGATGTTAACGTTGTAAACCCATGGCAATTTGAATGCACAGAGAAACTGTGACGAGATCCTGAGGCCAATTGCCGTGCCGTTAATCCGCCGCCATCACCTCTTGTTTCAGCATGATAATGCACGGCCCAATGTCACAAGGATCTGTACACAAGTCCTGGAAGCTGAAATTGTCCAGATTATTTCAAGGCCTGCATACCCACCAGACGTCACCCATTGAGCATGTTTGGAATGCTCTGTATCGACGTGTATGACAGCGTGTTCCAGTTCCCGCCAATATCCACCAACTTTGCACAGCCATTGAAGACGAGTGGGACAACATTCCACAGGCCACAATCAACACCCTGATCAACTCTATGTGAAGGAGATGTGTTGTGCTGCATGAGGCAAATGGTGGTCACACAAGATACAGACTTTTTTTTTTATCCACACCCCTACTTTTTTTTAAGGTATCTGTGACCAACAGATGCATATCCATATTCTCAGTCATGTGAAATCCATAGATTAGGGCTTAATGCATGTATTTAAATAGACTGATCTCCTTATATTGAACTGTAATTCAATAAAATCTTTAAAATTGTTGCATCTTGAGTTTATATTTTTGTTCAGTGTACAATGAAATGCTGCACTTTGTATTAAGTAGGCCTAATAACAGTATCAAGTAGCTACCATATGTACCGGTAGACAAGTCTTAACCTACAATTAGACTCATTTGCGTGTGCCACCTGCATGAAATAGTCATTTGGACTGCTCATGAATAATAAATCAAAATATTACTCTGCCATTTTTATAGTCATGCCCCCCCTCCATTTGTGATTTTTCCTAAGTCTATATAACACACTGTCATTGTTAGAATCTTAATATCGCAAACAGAACTGGGGTTGTAACCAGTTTTAGGAGGGCATGTCATCTTTTGATGGGGGAAAGGGAACAAGGGGTGAGTTGATGAGCGAGGGGTGGCGAACGATGCATAATTATGTAATTGCCAATTATGAATGAAGAACAGGGTGGGCCATTCTATTGTATTGATCTATTCTAACTATAATCTGAAAATGGTATGTACCCTATATCAGTCCAATCAGATGTATCTGTCTACTCTGGCATACTTGGAGTGCACAGTGAGAGCATGAGTAATTTACAATGGCAAGAAGACCAAGACGAATCGATGCACATGCTGCGTTAGCATTGATATAAAATCAGGATGAAAACGTCTGATCGTGGGGATGAAATGAATCATGACATCTGATTCTGAGCCTCCGCAGAAAAGCCATAACGGTGCTCACTGAGCAGTTGCCTGTGCCACCACCAAATGAAACAGTGAAACAGCAGAGAGTATGGGACAGCTCCGTTTCAATAGAACAAGCCAGTGACAGTGCTACGGATCGATTATCAGTACAAAATGTCATCACTGAGAGAGCAGGCCCATCTCAAGCAAAAAACAATATCACCAATGCATTCACCAGATTTCATTGTTAGCACGAGCAAACAATAATTGAGTATCGACACTTGCCATCGACACATGCCATTATTGCTTTTGTGTTGATTTTCACTATTTTCTGTGCCTTCTGAAAGTATTCAGACCCCTTGACTTTTTCTACATTTTGGTAGGTTACAGCCTTATTCTAACATTAATTTAAATAGTTGTTTCCCTCATCAATCTACACACAATACCCATAATGACAAAGCAAAACAATTATTTATGTGACATTTTTGCTAATTTATAAAAGATAAAAAAATATATATATAGATATCACATTTACATAAGATATCACATTTACATAAGAATTCAGACCCTTTACTCAGTACTTTGTTGAAGCACCTTACAGCCTTGAGTCTTCTTGGATATGACGCTACAAGCTTGGCACACCTGTATTTGGGCAGCTTCTCCCATTCTTCACAATCCTGTCTCGGAGCTCTATCGGAGCTCTAATTCCTGGCTTGGTTTTTGGCTGACATACATTGTCAACCTTATATAGACAGGTGTGTGCCTTTCCAAATCATGCCCAATCAATTGAATTCACCACAGGTGGACTCCAGTCAAGTTGTAGAAACATCTCAAAGATGATAAATGGAATCAGGATGCACCTGAGCTCAATTTCGAGTCTCATAGCAAAGGTTTTGAATACTTATGTTGTTTTTTTTAATACATTTGCAAAAATTTACAAAAACCTGTTTTTGCTTTGTCATTATGGGGTATTGTGTTTTGATTGATAAGATACATTTATGTATATATATTTTTTAATACATTTTAGAGTAAGACTGTAACAACAAAATGTAAAAAAAGGGAAGTTGACTGAGAACACATTCTCATTTACAGCAACGACCTGGGGAAAGGAGGAATGAGCTAATTGGAAGTTGGGGATGATTAGGTGGCCATGATGGTATGAGGGCTAGATTAGGAATTTAGACAGGACAACAGGGTTAACACTCCTGACCCCTCCTGTCTCAGCCTCCAGTATTTATGCTGCAGTAGTTTATGTGTCGGGAGGCTAGGGTCAGTTTGTTATATCTGGAGTACTTCTCCTGTCCTATTCGGTGTCCTGTGTGAATTTAAGTGTGCTCTCTCTAATTCTCTCTTTCTCTCTTTCTTTCTCTCTCTCGGAGGACCTGAGCCCTAGGACCATGCCTCAGGACTACCTGACACGATGACTCCTTGCTGTCCCCAGTCCACCTGGCCGTGCTGCTGCTCCAGTTTCAACTGTTCTGCCTTATTATTATTCGACCAGGCTGGTCATTTATGAACATTTGAACATCTTGGCCATGTTCTGTTATAATCTCCACCCGGCACAGCCAGAAGAGGACTGGCCACCCCACATAGCCTGGTTCCTTTCTAGGTTTCTTCCTAGGTTTTGGCCTTTCTAGGGAGTTTTTCCTAGCCACCCTGCTTCTACACCTGCATTGCTTGCTGTTTGGGGTTTTAGGCTGGGTTTCTGTACAGCACTTTGAGATATCAGCTGATGTACGAAGGGCTATATAAATAAATTTGATTTGATTTTGATTTGATACTCTTAGGATAAGTGCCATGGGATCTTTAGACCATAGAGATTCAGGACTTCCATTCCACATCCCATCCGAAAGACAACACCCTACACAGCGCAATGTCCCCAATCATAAGGAGCTCTGAGGCATTATGCTCTGGGGCATTGGGATATTATTTTTTAGACAGGAAGAAAGAGTGCCTTACTGGTCCTCCAACACCACTTCCAGCAGCATCTGGTCTCCCATCCAGGAACCAACCAGGACCAACCCTGCTTAGCTTCAGAGGCAAGCCAGCGGTGTGATGCAGGATGATATGCTTCTGGTTTTGTCATTGTAGATGATGTAACCATGACTTTATGTTCGTCATGAACTTCGGAACTGCCTGGCATGTAACTAACACAGCGTGGGTTCCCTTTTGCTGCCACTCCCAGCTATTCCTTTTGACACATTTAGGATCTCTCTCTCTCTCTCTCTCTCTCTCTCTCTCTCTCTCTCTCTCTCTCTCTCTCTCTCTCTCTCTCTCTCTCTCTCTCTCTCTCTCTCTCTCTCTCTCTCTCTCTCTCTCTCTCTCTCTCTCTCTCTCTCTCTCTCTCTCTCTCTCTCTCTCTCTCACACACACACTCTCTCTCGCAGAACACACACACGTGTCCATGGCAACGGGCTTTAGGTATGTTTGGTTTGTGGTGTCCCTGGCATACTCTTGACACAGGGGTGGATCCATGTGTGTGTATGCTCTGTAATCAGCCCCCTATTGTCTACATGAAGGCCATACACACAGCACGCAATGTGACGGCATAGAGCAGGTTAGTTAATGATTGACTGATCCCGTTTTTATGCATTTTAGCATGGTCCACTGCCTGGGACAGAGGAATTGTGTGTGTTCACATGCGATTTGTGCCTCTAGTGTCCTCTGCCCGATTTGTGTATATGTATGCAGGTTTGTAAAGGCTTGGGGACTGCGACAGGACACATCTTACCACAGCGCATACTGCACTGTCCTCACACGTCCCCCCCCTTCCACACAGTAGGACTTAATTAGGAACAATGTCATGTCCTCAACTCCCCTCCTAACTCTGTGAGAACAGAACATTTCATGCGATGAGACATGCTTTGGTAACAGCCACCTTGACCCTATGATATACGCTTTTCTGCCTCAGGGCGTTGTGGCACAAAGCTTCCTTCAAGCCTATGAACCTCTGACACAAAACATGTCGCTCTGTATCTCCGATCTGCGTTATTTGTTTGGACATCTTTTCAATCAGTTGAAAGCTGGGTCTCTTGAATATGCATGGCATTATAGCCTTACCTTTCCTATGAATAAAATGGTAAAGAAGACTATTTAAAGACTTATGTTTTGTGCTATAATATTCACGGTGAAACTATAGTAATAACCTTGTATCTTCCATCTTATTCACTCATTCTTGGAAAAACTCATTGAAACGCAGGCAGAAATTAAAAGCGAACTATCTTGTTATGGCATTGATCTTCCAATATCCCCTCCCGTGTGCTTCCTCTTAATGAGAAAATGTCATTTCAACATCAAAGCTATGGAAGACAGTGGAATGAAAATTGACCTACGAGACACTGCTTTCTAATAGCACACTACAGTTATGAGCAATGTTCCCTCTATTTTTTTCCAGAACTGAGCTAATTTCAGGTCTGCTGAGTGCAAACTTAAAAGTTGTGAAATTTCTTTGCAACTTCCAGTGTGCGTTTACTGCTGTACCCGCTTTTTAACAGTGGCCAAGTAGGCTACTATGGTTATTTGATCATAATGTAGGCCTATCAGAGTTGCCTAACATAAAAAACAATGGAGAAAATACATCCCATAACATTTTAACATGGAAATAGATGTTATATCATTCAGCTTACAGTAGCAGCCAATGTGTGGTGTTCAATGTAAATCAAATCAAATCTAATTTTATTTGTCACATACACATGGTTAGCAGATGTTAATGCGAGCGTAGCGAAATGCTTGTGCTTCTAGTTCCGACAATGCAGTACTAACCAACAAGTAATCTAACTAACAATTCCAAAACTACTGTCTTATACACAGTGTAAGGGGATAAAGAATATGTACATAAGGATATATGAATGAGTGATGGTACAGAGCAGCATAGGCAGGATACAGTAGATGGTATCGAGTACAGTATATAAATGAGGTGAGTATGTAAACAAAGTGGCATAGTTAAAGTGGCTAGTGATACATGTATTACATAAGGATGCAGTCGATGATATAGAGTACAGTATATACGTATGCATATGAGATGAATAATGTAGGGTAAGTAACATTATATAAGGTAGCATTGTTTAAAGTGGCTAGTGATATATTTACATCATTTCCCATCAATTCCCATTATTAAAGTGGCTGGAGTTGAGTCAGTGTCAGTGTGTTGGCAGCAGCCAGTCAATGTTAGTGGTGGCTGTTTAACATTCTGATGGCCTTGAGATAGAAGCTGTTTTTCAGTCTCTCGGTCCCAGCTTTGATGCAAGCCTACATTCCATGAGACTTTTGAAAAAAAAAAAACATCCAGGGCTTGACAACCTGCTTATCCACTTGTCCTTCAAGACAAGGTGACTGAAAATGTTGTTTAATGCAAGAAATCACTTTACAAAATAAAATGCATTATTATTCCCATACAATTATTACAAAGAATCAGACAAATTATACCCTCTGCCTATTGGCTACTTAGCTTAATCAAGCCCATCTCAAAATCCAAACTGCCTCTTTAAGACAAAAAAAAAAGATCTTTGTCTGGCTTTTCAGAGATGTCTAGAAATGTTCACGTTTTGTGCTCTTGTAGGAAGCAATCACCCCACTATTGCTGACTAGAAATTATCTATAACTGGGCTAATAACTCACTTTTTTTTCTTTTTTTTTACCTAGGCATAAGAATGTCACGCCGAACACCACCCGAACAAGGAGAAGGGCCGACTTCGGCGGAAGTCGTCATTCTTATGCCTTGGTTAAATAAATAAAATAAAAAAAGTTAGTGGTCGACGTCACCGGCTTTCTAGTCACTACCGATCCATTTTTCTGTTTCGTGTTGTTTTGTCTGATTACATGTTTTACATTCCCTCATTACATTCCCTATTTAACCATCTGACATACATTTCTGTTCTGTCCGTGATTGTTTATGTCGTTAGTGGTTGTGTTTGTGTTAGAGTTTTGTTGTATGTTCCATTTTGGAATGTTGCTTTATTCTTTGAGTAAACTCAGTTGGATTACTCCATACCTGTGTCCTGCGCCTGACTCCGCTTTCACTCTGCACCCAATCGCTGACAAAGAATTTGTTCTTAACTGACTTGCCTAGTTAAGTAAAGGTTAGATTTAAAAAAACTAAATTGCATTGAAAGTGGCTAATATCAAATTGTATTTGTCACATGCGCCGAATACAACAGTGAAATGAAATAATTTTGAATAATTTGTTATCAAATTGTTTGTAGTTTCAATGGAGGAAAATGTAAGACAATTTTGATTCCCCACTTAATAAATCCAAAATCCAGTTGACAAATTCAGAAATGTTTCCTTGGTTTAGTGTCCCTCGTGCAAAGGATCCATTTAGCTCCAAGCACCAACTGAAATGTCAGAGCTCCTTAAAATCTCCCAGACTCCCACCTACATATTTTGAGAAAAAAGATCAGCTCATTACCATCTCATTGTAGACCTCAAAATTTGTACTTTCCTCCTAGAATGTTGACTGGCAGGTTGAGTGGTGGGGGTCCAACATACAGACAGACGGACAGAGAATCTCAAAGCAAGCCCAGGAGCTGCCTTCGTCCTTACGCAATAACACCTTTGTCACTCAAGCTGCCCCATCAAGTTGCCCGTGACATTTCAAGATGGGCAAGTAAGACGAACAAGAGCCCTTACCTCCATACTGCCCCTTTTGAGAGCCTTGTCTGTTTAGTGTGTGTGTGTTTGTGTTGTGACTTTGGCCGGACATGGTCTGGCATAAGGACAGCTGTCACATCTCCAACCTGTCACATGTCACAGAGAAGAGATGCCACAGGCTAAGCATCAACGGACGTAGGAAAGGAACGAGAAGAAGGAAAGAGAGGGAGAGCGAGAAAGGCGGATGAGAGGAGCGAACAAGGCTAGCAGTGGAGTGGAGCAGCCTATACTCCCCACTCATATACACACAGTTTTTGGGGCTGACTCACATACTGCCAGGGTGTGTAGTAAGTAACTGCCTCCATCCACCCACTCCCCTAAGGAGTCCCCCCTGATGCGCATTTCTCCAACTGGGGTCTTTTTAGCAACTCATTACTCCCCATGGAGAGGTTAGGCTCTTCATTAAGGCCCTGCTATGGCCTGTGGAGAGAATGGATTTTTTAATGATCTTAGCTTTTCCGCTCTTTACTTAAGCAGACAGTGCTTGGCCACAAGTGTATTGCTGTTAAAAGCATATATTCTGTGTATAAACAAACGCATAGGAGGCATTCTTTGCTCTTAAATTTGGAGCGCTTTGAGCCTCTTGTTTTCATTTCAGTAGTTTGCAGTTGCCGTTAAAAGCTCACACTTTAAAATATATTTTCTTATTTAAATGCATTTGTTTGTACAATAAATATATTGCTTACTTTCTAGCAATAATAATACAGCTTAAAATGAGTAGGTACGTTTAGTTCACCCTCATGAAAAAGTACTACTGAATTATTACTCATTAATACTACACAATATCTACATAAAACTGACTGGTTTTACTACTTGATTGCTATTGACATGTGTAGTAAACCAGTATTGATTTATCTAGTACTTTAAGTAATAATGAGTGATATATTGGCACATTCTTTCTGGATCTTAAAGGCCTTTGATACTGTGAATCATGAGGTCCTCCTATCCACACTATCCTCCTTTAATGTTTCACCTGAAGCCATTAGTTGGGTGTATTTCTATTTGAAAAATAGAAGCCAACAGGTTTGTCTGGGGGACACTCAGTCAGACTCTCTCTACTATAACATTGGGGTCCCACGAGGGTCAATTAGGCCCCCTACTGTTTACCATCTACTACGCCTCCAGAAAGTATTCACACCCCTTTACTTTTTTCACATTTTGTTGTGTTGCAAACTGAATTTCAATGGATTAAATTGCGATTTTTTTTAACTGGCCTACACACAATACCCCATGATGTCAAAATGGAATTCTGTTTTACAAATTAATAAAAAATTAAAAGCTGACTGTCTTTAGTCAAAAAGTATTCAAACAAGCCTAAATAAGTTCAGGAGTACAAATTTGCTTAAAACCTTTTGCAGCTCCCCCCTACTTTGTGCAATTTCCGCCTGAAGACATACCCATATCTAACAGCCTGTAGCTCAGGCACAGAACCAAGGATATGCATATTCTTGGTACCATTTGAAAGAAAACACTCTGAAGTTTGTGTAAATGTGAATTGAATGTAGGAGAATAACATACAATAGATCTGGTTTAGATAAAACAATGAAAAAAAACATACGTTTTTTATTTTAAAAACAAACATTCAGATAGGATGATGGGGACAATTTCAGTGAAAAATATACAGTACTTGTGCAAAGTTTCAGAATGATAACTTTCAAAATGAGTGTGCTACATGACATTTATCATGAAGTCACCCAGGTGTCCCACACAAGTAGCCCAAATGTACCCAAATTGGTGAAGGTATACCTATTGAAACAAATAACTATATACAAAATACCAAAATGGTATTCTAACACACACCCCCCTCAAAAAATAGAGAAACAAAATGAAGAAAAAAAATGAAATAAATAAATAATTATTGATTAAAAAATATATGAAAATAAATATATTTATACATTTACAAAATAACATGGGTAACTATTTACACACTTCCAATATTTGGAAGACCCTCAGTCCTCTATCAAATGAAATCTATTTATATAGCCCCAGCCTAAAACTCCAAACAGCAAGCAATGGAGGTGTAGAAGCACGGTGGCTAGGAAGAACTCCCTAGAAAGGCAAAAACCTAGGAAGAAACCTAGAGAGGAACCAGGCAATGGGGGGTGGCCAGTCCTCTTCTGGCTGTGCCGGGTGGATATCACAGTGGTTGTAGAGGGTGCAACAGGACAGCACCTCAAGAGTAAAAATGAACAGTTTAGGGTTCAATAGCCGAAGGCAGAACAGTTGAAACTGGAACAGCGGCAAGGACAGGTGGACTGGGGACAGCAAGGAATCATCATGCCAGGTAGTCCTGATGCATGGTCCTAGGGCTCAGGTCCAAGAGAGAGAAAGAGAGAATTAGAGAGAGCATACTTAAATTCACACAGGACACCGGATAATACTCCCATTCGGAGTCAGTGTCACTGTGAAAGAAAATGTTCAGTTAGAATAGTTTCACATATGAGCCCTGTATCAACAGGTATAATAAACAGATATATATAGAGAATGTTGAAGGTTGAATATATTAGGTTGAATATATTATTATATTATTATTACCTGCTAGATCTACTGTCTCTTTTATATTATGACATTTCAGCTAGATCTACTGTCTCTATTATATTATGACAGACCAGCTACAAAAGACCAGCTGTATCTACTGTCCATTTCACTTTGGCCATTGATGTGGTCCTGCCCTCTCCTCCTCTCCTCCTTCATGTAGGTTGGGGTGGGGCGGCAGACACACGCATCTCACATTTCATGACATTACATGTTTATATGTTGCTTCTAAATAAATAAAAAAAAACACAAATAATGTTTTATATTATTAATTTCAAACAAGGGCATTAGCATGATAAGAACTTACCAGTCCAAAACGATGTCCTCTCCCGTTCAAAAAATATTCCTCCACAATCGCTAAATGAAGAGTCCTACAACAATCTCTGTCTCACCTTCCCAATCAATTTATTCTAAAATTGTGTGTACATCTCTATATCTAGACTTAGATTTAGCTTTCACTGACTTAGTCGTCATAATGATTGACATATAAACAGCTGAATCTGCACATTCACCAAACACTGCAGTGCGTAATATGCGTAGCTTCTTCCGGTATGAAACTTCAATAGCGAATGACTCACTTTACGCTGAAGCTTACTACATGTAATCTTATGTGTCTTGCAACACATAAACATGGCGTATTGCCGTTTAGCTCAGCTCATTGGCTATCTACCCAGCTAGATTTCAAGACGATCAGTGGTCATTGGGTTAAAAGACAGTCAATCAACGAAACAGCGGACAAATCATTGGTGCACAATGATGTCATGACTTGTTGTCTTCAAATCGGTTTCTTTCAGTCAATATGTCCCGCGAAATGGCCCATCACGTTTGATTATGTTACAAACAAACCAGTTGATTGCAGTGAAACCAAACATGACTGGAAAAGTCACGTTTAGTGTGGGTTATTTACCTGGAATGTGTCGTCGAAAATGAAATGAGACGGAATTCACGACACAAGCGGTTCACAAAATGTTTCCTGTTAGGCTATAAAAACAGATTTTATCAAACAAAAGATCATTCATTGTGTAACAATGAGCATTGGAATTGCAAACAGGCGAAGATCGTCAAAGGTAAACTATTTATTTTAATGGAGTTTGTGATTATGTTACGTCTGTGCTGGTTAAAACAATTTTTTATGGGGCTCTATGCTCAGATAATCACATCGTATTCTTTCTCAGTAAATCCTTTTTAAAATCTGACAACGCAATTGGATTAGCAAGATTCTAGGCTTTCGATACATGTGAGACACTTGTATTTTGATGAATGTTTAATATGACTATTTATGTAGCGATCACCGTATGTTGTGGAATTTCAGCCCGCTAGCGGGCTCCGTGCGCAGAGGTTAAACAGTTCAGCAAAAAATGTACTTACAGAGTGCATCAAACATGATTTAGACCTTGTTTATGGAAAAGTGTTTATTTCTGTATTTCAATTTTGCATCTTGCTGAAAATTGTCCACAGTGTTCCTATCGTCTAGTTTAACAAGTTACATATTAAGTTGCATGGACTCACATGATTTTTGTACCCCACACATACAATTATCTATAAGGTCCCTCTGTCGAGAAGTGAATTTCAAATGCAGATTCAACCACAAAGACCAAGGAGGTTTTCCAATGCCTCGCAAAGAGGGCCCATATAGTACTAAATGAATGTGGCAAAACAAGTACCTTTTTGTCCTGAATACATAGTGTTATGTTTGGGGCAAATCCAGTACAACACATTACTGAGTACCACTATCCATATTTTCAAGCATAGTGGTTGCTGCATCATGTTATGGGAATACTTGTAATTGTTAAGGCCTGGGGAGTTTTTCAGGATAATTTTTTAAAATTGTATTTATTTATTTCACCTTTATTTAACCAGGTAGGCAAGTTGAGAACAAGTTCTCATTTACATTTGCGACCGGGCCAAGATAAATCAAAGCAGTTCGACACACAACGACACAGAGTTACACATGGAGTAAAACAAACATACAGCCAATAATACAGTATAAACAAGTTATATACGATGTGAGCAAATGAGGTGAGATAAGGGAGGTAAAAGGGGAAAAAAAGGCCATGGTGGCAAAGTAAATACAATATAGCAAGTAAAACACTGGAATGGTACATTTGCAGTGGAAGAATGTGCAAAGTAGAAATAAAAATAATGGGGTGCAAAGGAGCAAAATAAATAAATAAATAAAATAAATACAGTAGAGAAAGCAGGAGTTGTTTGGGCTAAATTATAGGTGGGCTATGTACAGGTGCAGTAATCTGTGAGCTGCTCTGACAGTTGGTGCTTAAAGCTAGTGAGGGAGATAAGCGTTTCCAGTTTCAGAGATTTTTGTAGTTCGTTCCAGTCATTGGCAGCAGAGAACTGGAAGGAGAGGCGGCCAAAGAAAGAATTGGTATTGGGGGTGACCAGAGAGATATACCTGCTGGAGCGCGTGCTACAGGTGGGTGATGCTATGGTGACCAGCGAGCTGAGATAAGGGGGGACTTTACCTAGCAGGGTCTTGTAGATGACATGGAGCCAGTGGGTTTGGCGATGAGTATGAAGCAAGGGCCAGCCAACGAGAGCGTACAGGTCGCAATGGTGGGTAGTATATGGGGCTTTGGTGACAAAACGGATTGCACTGTGATAGACTGCATCCAATTTGTTGAGTAGGGTAATGGAGGCTATTTTGTAAATGACATCGCCAAAGTCGAGGATTGGTAGGATGGTCAGTTTCACAAGGGTATGTTTGGCAGCATGAGTGAAGGATGCTTTGTTGCGAAATAGAAAGCCAATTTTAGATTTAACTTTGGATTGGAGATGTTTGATGTGGGTCTGGAAGGAGAGTTTACAGTCTAACCAGACACCTAGGTATTTGTAGTTGTCCACGTATTCTACGTCAGAGCCGTCCAGAGTAGTGATGTTGGACAGGCGGGCAGGTGCTGGCAGCGATCGGTTGAAGAGCATGCATTTAGTTTTACTTGTATTTAAGAGCAATTGGAGGCCATGGAATGGGGAGTTGTATGGCATTGAAGCTTGCCTGGAGGGTTGTTAACACAGTGTCCAAAGAAGGGCAGAAGTATACAGAATGGTGTCGTCTGCGTAGAGGTGGATCAGAGAATCACCAGCAGCAAGAGCGACATCATTGATGTATACAGAGAAGAGAGTCGGTCCAAGAATTGAACCCTGTAGAGACTGCCAGAGGTCCAGACAGCAGACCCTCCGATTTGACACACTGAACCCTTTCAGAGAAGTAGTTGGTGAACCAGGCGAGGCAATAATTTGAGAAACCAAGGCTGTCGAGTCTGCCGATGAGGATGTGGTGATTGACAGAGTCGAAAGCCTTGGCCAGGTCAATGAATACGGCTGCACAGTAATGTTTCTTATCGATGGCGGTTAAGATATCGTTTAGGACCTTGAGCGTGGCTGAGGTGCACCCATGACCAGCTCTGAAACCAGATTGCATAGTAGAGAAGGTATGGTGAGATTCGAAATGGTCGGTAATCTGTTTGTTGACTTGGCTTTCAAAGACCTTAGAAAGGCAAGGTAGGATAGATATAGGTCTGTAGCAGTTTGGGTCAAGAGTGTCCCCCCTTTGAAGAGGGGGATGACAGCAGCTGCTTTCCAATCTTTGGGAATCTCAGAGAAAGAGAGGTTGAACAGGCTAGTAATAGGGGTGGCAACAATTTCGGCAGATAATTTTAGAAAGAAAGGGTCCAGATTGTCTAGCCCGGCTGATTTGTAAGGGTCCAGATTTTGCAGCTCTTTCAGAACATCAGCTGAACGGATTTGGGAGAAGGAGAAATGGGGAAGGCTTGGGCGAGTTGCTATGGGGGGTGCAGTGCTGTTGACCGGGGTAGGAGTAGCCAGGTGGAAAGCATGGCCAGCCGTATAAAAATGCTTATTGAAATTCTCAATTATGGTGGATTTATCAGTGTTTCCTATCTTCAGTGCAGTGGGCAGCTGGGAGGAAGTATTCTTATTCTCCATGGACTTTACACTGTCCCAGAACTTTTTTGAGTTAGTGTTGCAGGATGCAAATTTCTGCTTGAAAAAGCTAGCCTTGGCTTTTCTAACTGCCTGTGTATAATGGTTTCTAGCTTCCCTGAACAGCTGCATATCACGGGGGCTGCTCGATGCTAATGCAGAATGCTATAGGATGTTTTTGTGTTGGTTAAGGGCAGTCAGGTCTGGGGAGAACCAAGGGCTATATCTGTTCCTGGTTCTAAATTTCTTTAATGGGGCATGCTTATTTAAGATGGTTAGGAAGGAATTTAAAAAAAATACCCAGGCATCCTCGACTAACGGGATGAGATCAATATCCTTCCAGGATACCCCGGCCAGGTCGATTAGAAAGGCCTGCTTGCTGAAGTGTTTCAGGGAGTGTTTGACAGTGAATGAGTGGAGGTCGTTTGACCGCTGACCCATTACGGATGCAGGCAATGAGGCAGTGATCGTTGAGATCTTGGTTGAAGACAGCAGAGGTGTTGTCACGCCCTGGTCTTAGTATTTTGTGTTTTCTTTATTATTTTGGTCAGGCCAGGGTGTGACATGGGTTAATTATGTGGTGTGTTTTGTCTTGTTTTTTTTTGTAGGTATTGGGATTGTGGTATAGTGGGGTTATCTAGGAAAGTCTATGGTTGCCTGAAGTGGTTCTCAATCAGAGGCAGGTGTTTATCGTTGTCTCTGATTGGGAACCATATTTAGGCAGCCATATTCTTTGAGTGTTTTGTGGGTGATTGTTCCTGTCTCTGTGCTTGTTTGCACCAGATAGGCTGTTTAGGTTTTCGTGTTACGTTTCTTATATGGTATTGTGGTACCAATGAGACCGTGAATGTTCCTGAGTGGCCGAGTTACAGTTTTGACTTAAATCTGCTTGAAAATCTATGGAAAGACTTTAAAAAATTTTTGTCTAGCAATGATAAACAACCAATTTAAAAGGGCTTAAAGAATTTTGAAGGGAATAATGGGCAAATATTGTACAATCCAGATGTGCAAAGCTCTTAAAAACTTACCCAGAAAGACACATCTGTAATCGCTGCCTAAGGTGATTTTAACATGCAATGACTCAGGCGTGTGAATATGTAAATGACATACTGTATTTCTGTGTTTCATTTACAATACATTTGCAGAAATTTCCAAAAACCTGTTTTCAATTTGTCATAATAGGGTATTGTGTGTAGATTGGTGAGAAAATATCAGGCTGTAACACAAAATGTGGAACAAGTCAAAGGATACTTTCTGAAGGCACT
Organism: Oncorhynchus clarkii lewisi; assembly: GCF_045791955.1. Taxonomy (NCBI): domain Eukaryota; kingdom Metazoa; phylum Chordata; class Actinopteri; order Salmoniformes; family Salmonidae; genus Oncorhynchus; species Oncorhynchus clarkii. Next base: position 22,675,810 of record NC_092165.1, on the reverse strand, counting down.
TTATATGATTCCCTGTAGTGATTCCTATGTTGTTGATGTATAGAATATTTGTTGGTCCGTGGTGTGTATTGAGGAGCAAACAGATGTTGCAGTTGATTCATTTATGAAATTACTTATCCCAAGTACCAATAAGTATGCCCCCATTAAAAAAAATGACTGTAAAAATTTTTAAATTCTCATGGATTGATGAGAAATGTAAAAATGTTATGGTTGACAGGGATAAGACAAAAGAAATGGCAAATAAGTCTGGCTGTACAAACGATTGGCAAACATACTGCAAATTGAAAAATCATGTGACTAAACTGAAGAAAAAGAAGAAACCACACTATGAAACGAAGAAAAATGACATACAGATGATAGTAAAAAGCTTTCAAGCACCTTCAATAAAGTATTGAGAAAAAAGGGAAACTCAGCTCCATCATTCATTGAATCAGATGGCTCATTCGTCACAATATTGATATTGCCTGCTATTGCCAACTACTTTAAAAAAAAAAAATCATTGGTAAGATTATCCAATTTAGGCATGACATTCCAGCAACAAACACACTGACCAAATTATGAAAGACAAAAATTGTCATTTTGAATTCCATAAAGTGAGTGTGGAAGAGGTGAAAAATATATTGTTGTCTATCAATGACAACTTGGTCTGACAACTTGGGGTCTGGCAACTTGGATGGAAAATTACTGAGGATAGTAGCGGATGATATTGCCACTCCTATTTGCCATATCTTCAATTTAACCTTTTGTGACTAGGGGGCAGTATTTTCATTTTTGCAAAAATAACGTTCCCGTAGTAAACGGGATATTTTGTCAGGACAAGATGCTAGAATATGCATATAATTGACAGTTTAGGATAGAAAACACTCTGAAGTTTCCAAAACTGTAAAAATATTGTCTGTGAGTATAACAAAACTGATATTGCAGGCGAAAGCCTGAGAAAAATCCAAAAAGCGCTGCGTTCCAATGCGTCCCTATTGAGCAGTGAATGGGCTATCAACCAGATTACTTTTTCTCCGTATTCCCCAAGGTGTCTACAGCATTGTGACGTAATTTTACGCATTTATGTTGAAGAATACCCGTAAGCAGCTACATTGCGCAACTGGTCACCTGATGGCTCCCAGAGTGTTCTCGCGTAAAATACAGAGGTAGCCATTATTCCAATCTGTCCTACTGAAAAACCAATTGTCCCAGTGGATATATTATCAAATAGATATTTGAAAAACACCTTGAGGATTGATTATAAACAACGTTTGCCATGTTTCTGTCGATATTATGGAGCTCTGAGTTTTCGTGACTGCAATTTCCAGGCGATTTCTCAGCTAAACGTGAAGAACAAACGGAGCTATTTCGCCTACAAAAATAATATTTTTGGAAAAAGGAACATTGGCTATCTAACTGGGAGTCTCGTGAGTGAAAACATCCAAAGCTCATCAAAGGTAAACGATTTAATTTGATTGCTTTTCTGATTTCCGTGACCAAGTTACCTGCTGCTAGCTGGACAAAATGCTATGCTAGGCTATCGATAAACTTACACAAATGCTTGTCTAGCTTTGGCTGTAAAGCATATTTAGAAAATCTGAGCTAACCTGTGTCTCAATATATTTCACTTGTGATTTTCATGAATAGGAACATAATCTAGGAATATTTATGTCCGTTGAGTTATGCTAATTAGTGTCAGTCGATGATTACGCTCCCTCATGCAGGATGGGGAGTCACTAGAGGTTTTAAGCCTACTAGAAAGTGTGTTCCCTCAGGCCTGCAGGGAAGCAAAAGTCATTCCACTACCTAAGAATAGTAAAGCCACATTTACTGGCTCAAACAGCTAACCCATCAGCTTGTTACCAACCCTTAGTAAAGTTTTGGAAAAATTGCTGTGTGCTTAGGGTCGTTGTCCTGTTGGAAGGTGAACCTTTGCCCCAATCCGTGGTCCTGAGCACTCTGGAGCAGGTTTTCATCAAGGACCTCTCTTTACTTTGCTCCGTTCATCTTTCCCTCGATTCTGACTAGTCTCCCAGTCCCTGCTGCTGAAAAACATCCCCACAGCATGATGCTGTCACCACCATGCTTCTCTGTAGGTATAGTGCCAGGTTTCCTCCAGACGTGACGCTTGGCATTCAGGCCAAAGAATTCAATCTTGGTTTCAACAGACCAGAGAATCTTGTTTCCCATGGTCTGTGAGTCCTTTAAGTGCCCTTTGGCAAACTCCAAGCAAGCTGTCATGTGCCTTTTACTGAGAAGTGGTTTCTGTCTGGCCACTGTACCATAAATACCTGATTGGTGAAGTGCTGCAGAGATGGTTGTCCTCCGGGAAGGTTCTCCCATCTCCACAGAGGAACTCGGAAGCTCTGTCAGAGTAACCATCAGGTTCTTGGTCACCTCCTTGACCAAGTCCCTTCTTCCCCGATTGCTCAGTTTGACCGGGCGGCCAGCTCTGGGAAGAATCTTGGGGGTTCCAAACTTCTTCCATTTAAGAATGGTGGAGGCCACTGTGTTCTTGAGGACCTTCAATGCTGCAGAAATGTTTTGGTACACTTCCACAGATCTGTGCCTCGACACAATCCTGTCTTGGAGCTCTATGGACAATTCCTTCGACCTCATGGCTTGGTTTTTGCTGTGGGACCTTACATAGACAGGTGTTTGTCTTTCCAAATCATGTTCAAACAATTGAATTTACCACAGGTGGACTCCAATCAAGTTGAAGAAACTTCTTAAGGTTGATCAATGGAGACAGGATGCACCTGAGCTCAATTTCCATTCTCATAGCAAAGGGTCTAAATACTTATGTAAATAAGGTATCCCTGTTTTTTTAAGAAATGTGTAATCATTTCTAAAAACCTGTTTTCAAGTTGCCATTATGGGGTATTGCGTGTAAACTTAACTCTAACTTCCTCAAGATGTTACTAAGACACACCTAAAACACTCTTGACATGTTAGCGAGTTATAACATTTCAATTATTATTTTTTATCATCAATAAAGTACCTGAAAACAGGGGAGAAATAATCACGAGAGTGATACGGTGTTATTTTCTCAATTCAACTTTTAGTTCAATGAGAAAAGACCGTGATTTCCCCAGGAATATGGGTGGAGACCAGAGCAATCAATCTCTGGCTCATAGAATAAGAGCATTTCGTAGATCATAGATTAACACTTTTAGGCACCACAAAATAAAGTAATCAATATAACGTTTACATATTACTCTCACAATTCTTACCCTTTGTACGCTTGACGGATTTTAACTTTAACACAATTATATGAATGTTATCAATCTCTATCAACTAATACTGAATGCATGATCTTTCTAACCTTAGATGTTTAAAGATCCTCACATTCTATGAACTTACTAATACTTTTTAATACATAACAGGCTATGAATATTTCCTTTAACCTGTCACAATAGCAGTCACAACATTGGAAGGCAGCTTGCCCTCTTGCCTAGAAAAACCTATTCATATTTGTTTCGCAAAATTCCTTTATGAATTTAAAAGTAATCCTTAGTAAGTAATCATATAGTTTTTCAAGAGTATCTGTAATCTGATTACGATATTTTTGCTGGTAACGTAAGATATTACAGTTTGTAATCAGTTATGTGTAACAGATTACATGTAACCTGTTACTCCCCAACACTGGCTGTAGTGTTTTGACTACTTGTTTACTACCACAATCAATAGTAAATGCAGTCTATCGCAGTGCCATCCGTTTTGTCATCAAAGCCCCATATATTACCCACCACTGCGACCTGTATGCTCTCGTTGGCTGGTCCTTCCTACATATTCGTCGCCAAACCCACTGGCTCCAGGTCATCTATAAGACTTTGCTAGGTAAAGCCCTGCCTTTTCTCAGCTCACTGGTCACCATAGCAACACCCACCCGTAGCACACGCTCCAGCAGGTAAATTTCACTGGTCATCATCTGCTTTGGCCGCCTTTCCTTCCAGTTCTCTGCTGCCAATGACTGGAACGAATTGCAAAAATCACTGAAGTTGGAGACTTATATCTCCCTCACTAACTTTAAGCGTCAGACCAGCTTACCGATCATTGCAGCTGGACACAACCCATCTGTAAATAGCCCATCGAACCAACTACCTACCTCATCCCCATATTTGTTTTTCTTTTGCACACCTGTATTTCTACTTGCACATCCTCATCTGCACATATATCACTCCAGTGTAAATTGATAAATTGTAAATACCACTATTGGCCTATTTATTGCCGTACCTGCTTACTTCATTTGCACACACTGTATACAGATTTTTCTATTGTGTTATTGACAGTACGTTTGTTTATCCCATGTGTAACTCTGTGTTGTTGTTTTTGTCGCACTGCTTTGCTTTATCTTGGCCAGGTCTTAGTTGTAAATGAGAACTGGTCAGGCTCCGGAGACAGGCACATCGCGCACCGCTCTCGAGCATACTACTTGCCAATGTCCAGTCTCTTGACAACAATTTTGATGAAATCCGAGCAAGGGTAGCATTCCAGAGAGACATAAGAGACTATAACGTTCTTTGCTTCACGGAAACATGGCTCACTCGAGACACTCTATCGGAGTCGGTACAGCCAGCTGGTTTCTTCACGCATCGCGCCGACAGAAACAAGCATCTTTCTGGTTAGAAGAGGGGCGGTGTCACGTTCTGACCATAGTTCTTTTGTATTTTCTTTGTTTTAGTGTGGTCAGGGCGTGAGTTGGGTGGGCAGTCTATGTTTTCTGTTTCTATGTAGGGTTTCTTGTTTGGCCTGATATGGTTCTCAATCAGAGGCAGGTGTTAGTCATTCCCTCTGATTGGGAACCATATTTAGGTAGCCTGTTTTCTGTTGGGGTTTGTGGGTGGTTGTTTTCAGTCTTTGTGTGTCTGTACTAGATAGAACTGTTTTGGTTGTCACTTTTCTTTTCTAATTTGAAGTGTTCAGTTTTTTGCTTATTATTAAATTAAGACACTAACCACTCTGCGATTTGGTCCTCTCTGTCTCCAGACGACAACCGTTACAGGCGAGACGTGGTGTGATCATAACAACATACAGGAACTCAAGTCCTTCTGTTCACCTGACTTAGAATTCCTCACAATCAAATGTCGACCGCATTACCTACCAAGAGAATTCTCTTCGATTATAATCACAGCCGCATATATTCCCCCCCAAGCAGACACATCGATGGCCCTGAACTAACTGTATTTGACTCTATGCAAACCACATATCCTGAGGCTGCATTCATTGTAGCTGGGGATTTTAACAAGGCTAATCTGAAAACAAGACTCCCTAAATTCTATCAGCATATCGATTGTGCTACCAGGGCTGGTAAAACCCTGGATCATTGTTATTCTAACTTCCGCGACGCATATAATGCCCTCCCCCGCCCTCCTTTCGGAAAAGCTGACCACGACTCCATTTTGTTGTTCCCTGCCCACGTATAGACAGAGACTAAAACAGGAAGCTCCCGCACTCAGATCTGTTCAACGCTGGTCTGACCAATCTGATTCCAAGCTTAAAGATTGCTTCGATCACGTGGATTGGGAAATGTTCCGCATTGCTTCAAACAACAGCATTGACGAATTCGCTGATTCGGTGAGCGAGGTTATTAGCAAGTGCATCGGTGATGTCGTACCCACAGCAACTGTTAAAACATTCCCAAACCAGAAACCGTGGATTGAAGGCAGGATTCTGAAAGCGCGAACCATTGATTTTAACCAGGGCAAGGTGACCGGAAACATGACCGAATACAAACAGTGTAGCTATTCCCTCCGCAAGGCAATCAAACAAGCGAAGCGTCAGTATAGAGACAAAGTAGTCGCAATTCAACGGCTCAGACACAAGAGGTATGTGGCAGGGTCTACAGTCAATCACGGAATACAAAAAGAAAACCAACCCCGGTATAGAGACAAAGTAGTCGCAATTCAACGGCTCAGACACAAGAGGTATGTGGCAGGGTCTACAGTCAATCACGGAATACAAAAAGAAAACCAACCCCGTCGCGGACCAGTCAAGGACCATATCACCTCCACCCTACCTGACACCCTAGACACAATCCAATTTGCTTACCACCCCAATAGGTCCACAGACGACGCAATCACAACCACACTGCACACTGCCCTAACCCATCTGGACAAGAGGAATACCTATGTGAGAATGCTGTTCATCGACTACAGCTCAGCATTTAACACCATAGTACCCTCAAAACTCGTCATCAACCCTGGGTCTCGACCCCGTCCTGTGCAACTGGGTACTGGACTTCCTGTCGGGCCGCCCCAAGGTGGTGAGGGTAGGTAACAACATCTCCACCCCGCTGATCCTCAACACTGGGGCCAAACAAGGGTGCGTTCTGAGCCCTCTTCTGTGCTCCCTGTTCACCCACGACTGCTTGGCCATATGCACGCCTCCAACTCAATCATCAAGTTTGCAGACGACACTACAGTTAAATTTTGCTTGAAAAAAAGCTTGATTACCAACAACGACGAGACGGCCTACTGGGAGGAGGTGAGGGCCCTTGGAGTGTGGTGTCAGGAAAATAACCTCACACTCAACGTCAACAAAACAAAGGAGATGATCGTGGACTTCAGGAAACAGCAGAGGGAGCACCCCTCTATCCACATCGACAGGACAGTAGTGCAGAGGGTAGTAAGTTTTAAGTTCCTCGGCGTACACATCACGGACAAACTGAATTGGTCCACCCACACACACAGCGTCGTGAAGAAGGTGCAGCAGCGCCTCTTCAACCTCAGGAGGCTGAAGAAATTTGGCTTGTCACCAAAAGCACTCACAAACTTCTACAGATGCACAATCGAGAGTATCCTGTCGGGCTGTATCACCGCCTGGTACAGCAACTGCTCTGCCCACAACCGTAAGGCTCTGCAGAGGGTAGTACGGTCTGCACAACGCATCACCGGGGGCAAACTACCTGCCCTCCAGGACACCTACACCACCCGATGTCACAGGAAGGCCATAAAGATCATCAAGGACAACAACCACCCGAGCCACTGCCTGTTCACCCCACTATCATCCAGAAGGCGAGGTCAGTACATGTGCATCAAAGCAGGGACCGAGAGACTGAAAAACAGCTTCTATCTCAAGGCCATCAGACTGTTAAACAGCCATCACTAACATTGAGTGGCTGCTGCCAACATACTGACTCAACTCCAGCCACTTTAATATTGGAAAAATGGATGTAAAAAATGTATCACTAGCCAGTTTAAACAATGCCACTTAATATAATGTTTACATACCCTACATGACTCATCTCATGTACTCGATACCATACTGTACTCGATACCATCTACTGCATCTTGCCTATGCCGTTCTGTACCATCACTCATTCATATATCTTCATGTACATACAGTGCCTTGCGAAAGTATTCGGCCCCCTTGAACTTTGCGACCTTTTGCCACATTTCAGGCTTCAAACATAAAGATATAAAACTGTATTTTTTTGTGAAGAATCAACAACAAGTGGGACACAATCATGAAGTGGAACGACATTTATTGGATATTTCAAACTTTTTTAACAAATCAAAAACTGAAAAATTGGGCGTGCAAAATGATTCAGCCCCTTTACTTTCAGTGCAGCAAACTCTCTCCAGAAGTTCAGTGAGGATCTCTGAATGATCCAATGTTGACCTAAATGACTAATGATGATAAATACAATCCACCTGTGTGTAATCAAGTCTCCGTATAAATGCACCTGCACTGTGATAGTCTCAGAGGTCCGTTAAAAGCGCAGAGAGCATCATGAAGAACAAGGAACACACCAGGCAGGTCCGAGATACTGTTGTGAAGAAGTTTAAAGCCGGATTTGGATACAAAAAGATTTCCCAAGCTTTAAACATCCCAAGGAGCACTGTGCAAGCGATAATATTGAAATGGAAGGAGTATCAGACCACTGCAAATCTACCAAGACCTGGCCGTCCCTCTAAACTTTCAGCTCATACAAGGAGAAGACTGATCAGAGATGCAGCCAAGAGGCCCATGATCACTCTGGATGAACTGCAGAGATCTACAGCTGAGGTGGGAGACTCTGTCCATAGGACAACAATCAGTCGTATATTGCACAAATCTGGCCTTTATGGAAGAGTGGCAAGAAGAAAGCCATTTCTTAAAGATATCCATAAAAAGTGTTGTTTAAAGTTTGCCACAAGCCACCTGGGAGACACACCAAACATGTGGAAGAAGGTGCTCTGGTCAGATGAAACCAAAATTGAACTTTTTGGCAACAATGCAAAACGTTATGTTTGGCGTAAAAGCAACACAGCTCATCACCCTGAACACACCATCCCCACTGTCAAACATGGTGGTGGCAGCATCATGGTTTGGGCCTGCTTTTCTTCAGCAGGGACAGGGAAGATGGTTAAAATTGATGGGAAGATGGATGGAGCCAAATACAGGACCATTCTGGAAGAAAACCTGATGGAGTCTGCAAAAGACCTGAGACTGGGACGGAGATTTGTCTTCCAACAAGACAATGATCCAAAACATAAAGCAAAATCTACAATGGGATGGTTCAAAAATTAACATATCCAGGTGTTAGAATGGCCAAGTCAAAGTCCAGACCTGAATCCAATCGAGAATCTGTGGAAAGAACTGAAAATTTTGCACGCCCAATTTTTCAGTTTTTGATTTGTTAAAACAGTTTGAAATATCCAATAAATGTCTTTCCACTTCATGATTGTGTCCCACTTGTTGTTGATTCTTCACAAAAAAATACAGTTTTATATCTTTATGTTTGAAGCCTGAAATGTGGCAAAAGGTTGCAAAGTTCAAGGGGGCCGAATACTTTCGCAAGGCACTGTATTCTTCATCCCTTTACACTTGTGTGTATAAGGTAGTTGTTGTGAAATTGTTAGATTAGATTACTCATTGGTTATTACTGCATTGTCTGAACTAGAAGCACAACCATTTCACTACACTCACATTAACATCTGCTAACCATGTGTATGTGACAAATAACATTTGATTTGATTTGAACTTGTTCTTAACTTGTCTACCTGGTTAAATTTAATTAATTTCTTTCTTTAAACAGGACAGATCAGGGGCCTCCCTCGTCTGTTGTTTCTGTTTCCGTGATGCCTTGTGACTTTTGTCAGGTCCTTTGGGACAAAAGGAACTCTGTGTCTAAAACAAACCCTCGCGAGGACCACGACACAGTGCCACCCATGCAGAGGAACCCAATGTTATTTCCCACCCCAACTCTCACCTTCAGCAGATTCCTTCTCTCTCCGCAAGTGTTGCTCTAAAATAAATATCCATTAGATCACCTTGCCAGTGACTGACGGAACTTGACAGTGACAAACTGGGGGAAACAACTGTGCCTTATCTCCCTCTCGTCTCATTCCTCCACCTCCCCCACCTTTCCATGTATTCCAGTCCATTCCAAATAGTAAATTGCGGCAGCCCAGAAGCGCAACTCGGGGAGGGAGTGTGGTTGCTTATTGATGCAGACGTCCACTATGTTGATGCGAGCTGATTCAATCAAGCAACACCTTTGGATGCCAGACAGACACCCTATTCTCTTTTACCCCACATCCCCCTTTCTTTCCCCCTCTATGCTATTTTCTTTGATGAGTGACAGGATTCGACATGAGGTTGCCATCTTCATTGTTGTGGCTGTTGTTACACAGGCATACTGTACATACATACATACATACATACATACACCAAGATGATTTGGGAAGAAGTGTGGCTTCGTTTTGTGTGTTGTGCGTCACTCTTTTCTGCTCGGGCTAGATGGAAGAGAACATTTCCCCTGCTTGCAGAGGACCCTGACAAATTCACATTGTTTTTGAAATACAAAAACTGAGCCACCAACACTAATTCAGATGGTTAATTTTGACCCCCTACCTCTTGAAACAGTGGTATGGAAATCCCATTGTGCGTGGGCAGTGTGGTGGCCATCTTCATTCAGGGCCAGAGAGGGAGTCCTTGATGTGAAAGAGTCATGTATCCAACTCCCTCAAGCCTCATTTAAAACACTTTAAATTAAAAACCCAACCAAAATAGCATTTAGGTTACACAAAACACAATTAACACACTTTAACTCAGAAACTGCTCAATGAGGGAGTGCACACAGTCAACCGTTTCGGGCCTATCAAAGAAAAGGCAGTTTCATCTCCTCTTAACAGAACTCATTGTGCCTGCTTTTGTTACGAGTTGGCCGTGTTGAGTCGCCTGGCTAATGAACTGGTAGCGCTGACCCTTAACCGATACCGTATGGTGGTGAGGGAGATTCCCTTTTGCCACAAAGGGCAGTGATTAGCCCAAATGGATGAGTTCAAACCAACTGTAAGACATTTGTTTAACGCCCCAGCCCTCTTTTGGTTAGCCCGAGCCGTGCTTAATGTCAGATCGTGCTAATGACAATTCGTCACAGGGTGGGCCTAGCTCTAGGAAAAAAGACCAATAGATACAGAGAGAATGGGGGGAAAAAATCAAAACCTTGAAGAGATGGATTGGCATCATCGGCTCATCTAGAGCGGCTTCGAGTGGCTTCTCTCTTTCACACATGGTTAGTGATCCCAGTCATCAGCGACGCTAATCGGCTGCAGCTGTTGAAGTTAACGCGGCGTGAAACAAATCTGGTCTCTTATCTTTCTTTTTTCTTCTCTTTCTCCCTCTTTCTCGCTCTTGCCCTCTCTCTTTGTGTGCCTGTTTAAAACACACACTCAGATTTACTTAAATCAGTCTTAGACTGGGAATTCGGCCTTACTGTAGCTGAGCTAGGCTAAATTGGACTTGGTTGGGTTGGGCTTGACTTATTACTGAAGTGCAGCTCACTTCAGCTGTAATCCAAATGTCCTACATTATGGGGGGAGCTTTTAATTACCTTCATTCACATTGATTTGTTGAATTCATATCAGTCATGCAGAAGTGAATTGAGACTTCTTTGTGAGTACTAACTCCCCCTCCCCCTCCTCCCCCCCTTCCCCCAGGATACATTGTTGGACCCTGGGGAAGACATGGCCCTTCTCTCCGTAAGCTTCAAAGACGCAGAGGCAACCCAGGTGTTCTTTAAACTCCACTTGTCCCCCAGCATTGAACAGTAAGTGTTTTTTGCTTCAGTGTTTTCTTTAGCTCTAATAATATGGGCTGTAGACAACTTCATATACACTCACCAGCCAGTTTATTAGGTATTTAATAGGTACCGCATTCACGGAAGTAGATTGCTATTACAGACAGTCACATGTCCGTGGGCTTGCTATATAAAGCAGGAAGACAGGCATCAAAGCATTCAGTTACTATTCTATTGAACATTACAATAGGCAAAATGAGTGACCTAAGCAATTTTGAGCGTGGTATGATTGTCGGTACCAGGCACGCCAGATCCAGTATCTCAGAAACCGCCGCCTTCCTGAGCTTTTCACGCACAACAGTGTCTAGGGTTTACCGAGAATGGTGCGACAAACAAAAAAGATCCCGTCAGCGGCAGTCCTGTTGGTGAAAACAGTTATTTGATGAGAGAGGTCGAAAGAGAATGCCAAGAATCGTGCAAGCTAACAGGCGGGTCACAAACAGACAAATAATTGTGCAGAACAACAGTGGTGTGCAGAACGGCATCTTGGAACACATCTCGTCGATCCTTGTCATGGATGGGCTAATGCAGCAGACGGGGTTCCACTCCTATCAGCTAAAAACAACGAATTCCAGTTCCTGTTGCGTTATGCTGATGGCCGAGTCAGGATTTAGCGTAAGCAGCATGAGTCCATGAACCCATCCTGCCTGGTATATTTGTATTTACTGCCAAAGCAGCAGCTACTCTTCCTGGGGTCCAGCAAAATTAAGGCAGTTTACACAATTTTAAAACATAACATTACATTCACAGAATTCACAACACACTCAGTGCCCTCAGCATCTACTCCACCGGTACCACATATATACATGTCTAAATCCATGTTTATGTATAGTGCGTATGTTATCGTGTGTGTGCGTATGTATGCATGTGTCTGTGCCAATGTTTGTGTTGCGTCACAGTCCCCGCTGAGGTGTGTGTTATCTATTTTTTTTATCTAATTCTATGGGGATGCCACAGGATTCAATTCTCGGTCCGACTCTTTTCTCTGTATATATCAATGATGTTGCTCTTGCTGCGGGCGATTCCCTGATCCACCTCTACGCAGACGACACCATTCTGTATACTTCAGGCCCTTCCTTGGACACGGTGCTATCTAACCTCCAAACAAGCTTCAATGCCATACAACACTCCTTCCGTGGCCTCCAACTGCTCTTAAACGCTAGTAAAACCAAATGCATGCTTTTCAACCATTCGCTGCCTGCACCAGCACGCCCGACTAGCATCACCACCCTGGATGGTTCCGACATAGAATATGTGGACATCTATAAGTACCTAGGTGTCTGGCTAGACTGTAAACTCTCCTTCCAGACTCATATCAAACATCTTCAATCCAAAATCAAATCTAGAATCGGCTTTCTATTTCGCAACAATGCCTCCTTCACTCACGCCGCCAAACTTACCCTAGTAAAACTGACAATCCTACCGATCCTCGACTTCGGCAATGTCATCTACAAAATAGCTTCCAATACTCTACTCAGCAAACTGGATGCAGTTTATCACAGTGCCATCCGCTTTGTTACTAAAGCACCTTATACCACCCACCACTGCGACCTGTATGCTCTAGTCGGCTGGCACTCGCTACATATTCGTCGCCAGACCCACTGGCTCCAGGTCATCTACAAGTCCATGCTAGGTAAAGCTCCGCCTTATCTCAGTTCACTGGTCACGATGGCAACACCCACCCGTAGCACGTGCTCCAGCAGGTGTATCTCACTGATCATCCCTAAAGCCAACACCTCATTTGGTCGCCTTTCCTTCCAGTTCTCTGCTGCCTGTGACTGGAACTAATTGCAAAAATCGTTGAAGTTGGAGACTTTTAATCTGAGCAGCTAACCGATCGCTGCAGCTGTACATAGTCCATCGGTAAATAGCCCACCCAATTTTACCTACCTCATCCCCATACTGTTTTTATTTATTTACTTTTCTGCTCTTTTGCACACCAGTATCTCTACCTGCAGATGACCATCTGATCATTTATCACTCCAGTGTTAATCTGCTAAACTGTGTTGTTGTCTGTTCACACTGCTATGTTTTATCTTGGCCAGGTCGCAGTTGTAAATGAGAACTTGTTCTCAACTAGCCTACCTGGTTAAATAAAGGTGAAATATATATATATATTTTTTAAATGTAATGAAAGAAATAAAAGCTGAAATAAATAATTCTCTCTACTATTATTCTGACATTTCACATTCTTAAAATCAAGTGGTGATCCTAACTGACCTAAGACAGGGAATATTTAGTAGGATTAAATGTCAGGAATTGTGCAAAACTGCGTTTAAATGTATTTGGCTAACGTTTATATTATGTTAACTTCCTACTTCAACTGTACATGCACGATGCAAACGGAGGCATAAGAAAATTATAAGCAAGAATGTGTTGTGAAAACTGCAGCGCATGATGCCATCATGTTTAATTCGACATGCCAGTGTCTCAACTCGTGTTCCTGAAATACAAAAAAAAAGAAGAAGAACATAAAGAGATATATGATACATAGCCAGTGTCTGAAGCTGAGAGTGTGTGTGTGTGCTTGCGTGCGTGCATACCCAGGTTTCCGTTAGGAAAAGGTGGTGCGGGACATTTGGCTGGCAGCATTTTAATTTACCGAACATTTAAGTAATTTACCGGACCCATATGCATTGGGTGCGTAAACTGATTAGGGCTTCACCCACAGTGCTCAGAATGACAGAAATTACATTTTAATTATGATAATTCACTTTAACAGAACATGGAACTCCAGGATGCAATGGCGAGCATCCTTCCTGTCGAATTCTGATGAGCAATTTGAAGATGTCAGAATAACTGTCCACATTTACTTTTCCTCAGCCAACAAGAGAGTAATCACTAGCCTACAGGCCCTTGAAAAAGTATTTGCCTCCTTTCTGATATTCTATATTTTTGATGCTGAATGTTATCAAATCTCCAACCGAAACCAAATATTAGATCAAGGGAACCTGAATTTACAAATAACTAAAAATATAGATACTTATTTAATTTAATTAATTTAACAAAGATATGCAACACCCAATTTCCTTGTGTTAATTGTTGCGACTAGCAAACCCGTATCCGGGAGCGTAATCATAGCCTCAAATGCATTAGCATAACGCAATGTTTCCTATTCATGAAAATCGCAAATTAAATGAAATAAATATATTCAAACACAAGCTTAGCCTTTTGTTAACAACACTGTCATCTCAGATTTTCAAAATATGCGTTACAGCCAACGCTAGACAAGCATTTGTGTAAGTTTATCATGGCATAATGCTATGCTCTGCTGGCAGCAGGCAACATTTTAACGAAAATAAGAAAAGCAACCAAATTAAATCATTTACCTTTGAAGAACTTCAGATGCTTTCACTCAGGAGACTCCCAGTTCGACAGCAAATGTTCCTTTTTTCCCAAAATAATATTTTTGTAGGCGAAAAAGCTTCCATTTGTTCATCATGCTTGGCTGAGAAATCGACCGAAAAATACTTCAACTATAACGCCAAACTTTTATCAAAATTTGCTCCATAATATCGACAGAAACACGGCAAACGTTGTTTAGGATCCATCCTCAAGGTGTTTTTAACATATGTATTCGATAATATATCCGTCGAGGCAATTGGTTTCTCATAAGAAGCGATTGGAAAAATGGCTACCTCAGTATTTTACGCAAGATTTTCTGCGGGAGACACCATGTGACCACTCGCTATATATGGTCCCTTACAGCCATTCTCCAATGGAAATGCCTAAAAAGACGTCACAATGCTGTAGACACCTTGGGGAATGCGTGGAAGACGTAAGCTCATTCATAGCTCAATCACAGCCATATAAAGAGTCATTGGCATGAGGCGGTTTCAAATCTGGGTTTCGCCTGTAACATCAGTTCTGTGGCACACGATTGTGTGTTTAAAATAAAGAGAAAATGTACGCTCACCAATCTGCACCTTGGTCCTCTTCTTTTAATGGCTGTGACATTATTTCATTTTTAATGCATTTGAGCCCATCAGTTGTGTTGTGACAAGGTAGGGGTGGTACACAGAAGATAGCCCTATTTGGTAAAATACCCCCCCCAAAAAAAGTCCATATTATGGCAAGAACAGCTCAAATGAGCAACAAAACGATAGTCCATCATTACTTTAAGACATGATGGTCAGTCAATCAGGAAAATGTTAGAACTTTCAAAGTTTCTTCAAGTGCAAAAACCATAGAATTCAAGGCACACTTAACCAGCATGGCTACCACAGCATTCTACTGCGATATGCCATCCGATCTGGTTTCTTCTTAGTGAAACTACCATTTGTTTTTCAACAGGACAATGACCCAACACACCTCCAGGCTGTGTTAGGGCTATTTGACCAAGAAGGAGAGTGATGAAGTGCTGCATCAGATGACCTGGCCTCCACAATCACCTGATCTCAACCCAATTGAGATGGCTTGGGATGAGTTGGACCATAGAGTGAAGGAAAAGCAGCCAACAAGTGCTCAGCATATGTGTGAACTCCTTAAAGACTGTTGGAAAAGCATTCCAGGTGAAGCTGGTTCAGAGAATGCCAAGAGTGTGCAAAGCTGTCATCAAGGCAAAGGGTGCTTACTTTGACAAATCTCAAGTATAAAATATTTATTGATTTGTTTAACACTTTTTTGGTTACTACATGATTCCATATGTGTTCTTTCATAGTTTCCATGTCTTCACTATTACTCTACAATGTAGAAAATACTACAAATAAAGAAAAACCATTGAAATGAGAAGTTGTGTCCAAACTTTTGACTGGTACTGTATGTATGTACTGTAAGTATGTACGTGTGCGCGCATATATAAGTATGATAATTGTATTTGGATACAGCGAATACAGGGTTTTATAAGCCCATGTGGGCTGGGCATTATGAAGAGGCATGACAAAATAAATCACATCAAAATATACATGAGTTTGTGTGTGCGTATGCTCGTGTGTGTCGGGCAAAGTGTTAGGTATGTACATCCCCTCTCCTGACCCCAGGCCTCCCTCCAGCCTGCCTGGTCTGGATGTTTGTGCTCGGATGAATCTCTGGAGATGTTTTTTTACGAGTGCACGCCCCGTCACACCAGGTTAAGGCGCCTCTTCCCCCTCTATCTCTCTCTCTTCATCCCTTCTCTCCCTCAAATATCCTCACTCTCTCTGTCTCCCCCCTGTCCTTGTCTCCCTTTTTTTTCCTATTATTATTATTATTATTTTTTTTACTTCTTCCCGGTTTCTTCTGTCCTCCATTTTTCTCTCTCTCTCCCTTTTACCTTCTCATTATCTCTCGCTGTCTCTCTCTCTAGCTGTCTCCCTGTGTCTCTCTCTCCATGTATTCCTGTCTCCCTTTTTGTCCTCTTTGATCTCTAGCTCTCTTTCTCCTTTCCTCCATCTTTCTCTCCCCTCATTTCTCTCTCTCCCGTCCCTCTCTTCCTCTACAGATGTGTTCAGATGTGCTGTGACAGGCTACCCTATCCACCTTCCCTACAGGGCCAACCTCTCCCCCGCATGGCATAGTAATACATAGAAATCAGCCCATAATCACACACTTTAACCAGGGCACACTTTAGCCAAGTCTAGGACGAAAAGACTTCTCAACAGTTTTTACCCCCAAGCCATAAGACTCCTGAACCGATGATCAAATGGCTACTTGCATTGTGTGCCCCCCCTCCCCCCACCAACCCCTCTTTTACCCTGCTGCTACTCTCTGTTTATCATATACACATAGTCACTTTAACTATACATTCATGTACATACTACCTCTATTGGCCCGACCAACCAGTGCCCCCGCACATTGGCTAACCGGGCTATCTGCATTGTGTCCCGCCACTCATCACCTGCCAACCCCTCTTTTACGCTACTGCTACTCTCTGTTCACCATATATGCATGGTCACTTTAACCATATCTACATGTACATACTACCTAGATCAGCCCGACTAACCGGTGTCTGTATGCTACTGTTATAGCCTCGCAACTGTATATAACCTCGCTACTGTTATTTTTCACTCTTTTTCACTGTTGTTTTTATTTCTTTACTTACCTATTGCTCACCTAATACCTTTTATGCGCAGTAAGCATTTCACTGTAAGGTCTACCTACACCTGTTGTATTTGGCGCACATTACAAATAAACTTTGATTTGATTTGATCTAGTTAGTCCCCTGCACTCTCCACACTCTACGTTGAAGTACCCTCTGATCGTGCAAAATAGCACCAGAGTCTATATCATTGGTCAGTTGATTCAGGAAGTGATTCCAACTGCAATTACAGAATTGTGCCATATTTTTTTCCAATGAGGATGAGAATACCAACAATCAAGAGGAGAAGCATGCCCACTCAGCTGTGTGTGTGTGTGTGTGTGTGTGTGTGTGTGTGTGTGTGTGTGTGTGTGTGTGTGTGTGTGTGTGTGTGTGTGTGTGTGTGTGTGTGTGTGTGTGTGTGTGTGTGTGTGTGTGTGTGTGTGTGTGTGTGTGTGGGTCTAGCACGTGACCTGGTCTGGCACATGACCTTGCCCATGTGCTGGACCAGGCTGCAGTGGCATTCAGGGTCCTCTTTCGCCAGTTGAGTGAGGAGGGTGGACAGAAGGAGGCTAAAGGCATGAAAGAAGAGAGTGGAAAGGGGGGCCGTGTGGTGCTGGGGGGAGGAGAGATGGAGCAGAGAGGGCTGCACAGCAGACCTTACTATAATATTAACAGTGCGTTCAGAAAGTATTCAGAGGCCTTGGCTTTTTCCACATTTTGTAACGTTACAGCCTTATTCTAAAATGGATTAAATAAAAAAATGTCCTCATCAATCAACATCCTGATCAATCTACACACAATTACCCCTTAATGACAATACAAAACAGTTTTGTAAATGTATTAAAAACAAAATACAGAAATACCTTATTTACTTAAGTAAATAAGTTTGCTATGAGACTCGAAATTGAGCTCAGGCGCATTCTTTTTCCATTGATCATCCTTGAGATGTTTCTACAAATTGATTGGAGTCCACCTGTGGTAAATTCAATTGATTGGACATGATTTGGAAAGGCACACATCTGTCTATATAAGGTCCCACAGTTGACAGTGCAAAAACCAAGCTATGAGGTCGAAGGAATTGTCAGGGTTGAGCAATCGGGGAAGAAGGGCCTTGGCCAGGGAGGTGACAAAGAACACGATGGTCACTCTGACATAGCTCTAGAGTTCCTCTGTGGAGATGGGAGAACCTTCCAGATGGACAACCATCTCTGCACCACTCCACCAATCAGGCCTTTATGGTAGAGTGGCCAGACTGAAGCCACTCCTCAGTAAAGGGACATGACAGCCTGCTTGTTGTTTGCCAAAAGGCACCTAAAGGACTCTCAGACCATGACAAACAAGATTCTCTGGTCTGATGAAACCAAGATTGAAGTCGTTGGCCTGAATGCCAAGTGTCACGTCTGGAGGAAACCTGGCACCATCCCTACGGTGAAGCATGGTGGTGGCAGCATCATGTTTAGCAGATGTTATTGTGGGTGTAGTGTTTTTTGCTCCAACTTTGGCCTTCCTGTTGCGCCTTCTTCACCATACTGTCTGTGTGGGTGTACCATTTCAGTTTATAAGTGATGTGTACGCCAAGGAACTAGAAGTTTTACACCTTCTCCACTGTGGTCTTGTTGATTTGGATAGGGGGGTGCTCCCTCTGGTGTTTCCTGAAGTCCACGATCAGCTCCTTTGTTTTGTTGACGTTGAGTGAGAGGTTATTTTCCTGGGGATGTTTTTCAGCGGCAGGGACTGGGAGACTAGTCAGGATCACCGGAAAGATGAACGGAGCAAAGTACAGAGAAATCCTTGATGGAAACCTGCTCCAGAGTGCTCAGGACCTAAGACTGGGGCAACGGTTCACCTTTCAACAGGACAACGACCCTAAGCAAACAGCCATGCCAATGCAGGAGTGGCTTCAGGACAAGTCTCTGAATGTTCTTGAGTGGGCCAGCCAGCGCTCGAACCCGATCGAACATCTCTGGAGAGACCTATTTATTTCACCTTTATTTAAACCTCTTACTTCTACCCCCTCCTTTTTCGAACATTCTGTTAAAAATCGCGCAACTTTTCAGCGTCCTGCTACTCATGCCAGGAATATAGTATATGCATATGATTAGTATGTGTGGATAGAAAACACTCTGAAGTTTCTAAAACTGGTTAAATCACGTCTGTGACTATAACAGATTGTGTGTTTCATTGAAAAACGCAAGAAAAACTGCTCTCTGAAAGCTAAAAATAATTTCCATAAGTCACTTTCATGAGTTGTTAAAAGAGGACAAAATTTAATATCGACCTGCATGCAATTCATACAAATTCCACACGATGTCGCCATTGTCGTCATTTTCAATTGAATTTTTTGTTGGAAAATCCAACTATCTGGCTTCCGTTTCTTCCAGTCTCCACCAGGACGCTGTAAATGTGGACTATGGCAGCCATTGATTTGCAGACGAGGAGCTATTGAATATACATCGCCCTGTAATCATTTTGATAGATTATAAACGTTTACTAATACCTAAAGTTGGATTACAAAAGGATTTCGAAGTGTTTTGTGAAAGTTTATCGTCGACTTTTTTAATTTTAAAAAATGACGCAGCGTTTAAAAACGATGTTTTTTTCTGAATGACACAGCTTCCATAGAAAGCTATTTTGGGTATATATGGACCGATTTAAACGAAAAAAAGACCCAATAGTGATGTTTATGGGGCATATAGGAGTGCCAAGAAAGAAGCTCGTCAAAGGTAATGAATGTTTTATATTTTATTTCTGCGTTTTGTGCTGCGTCGGATAAGCAGAGTCTTTGTTTACGTCGCATTCAGGCATTTTGAGGTGGTGCATGCTATCAGATAATACCTTCTCATGCTTTCGCCGAAAAGCATTTTAAAAATCTGACTTGTTGGCTAGGTTCACAACGAGTGCAGCTTTAATTCAATACCCTGCTTGTGAATTTTGATCAAGGTTTGAGTTTTAACGAGTACATTTAGCATTTAGCGTAGCGCATTTGCATTTCCAGGTGCCTACTTGAGACATATGCGTCTCAAGTAGAACCAAGAAGTTAACCAGGTAGGCAAGTTGAGAACAAGTTCAAGATAAAGCAGTTCGACAGGTACAACAACACAGAGTTACACATGGAGTAAAACAAACATACAGTCAATAATACAGTAGAAAAATAACGGAAGAGCCAGTTGGATAACTCCCTCGTGCAGATAACGTCGGTAGTACTGTCGTGAAGGCCCGGTGGGGCTCCGCATCGGCGTAAAACGGGTCCGGATAGGTGATTGTAGCCCAGGAGTGGTTGATGGAACTCTTCAGATGGCTAGCTCCAGAATAATTGAAGTTTACTCCGTACCGACGTAAGCCAATAGTCACACGGATAGCAACTAGCTAACTGCGAGATCCAAGGTGTAAATGTTCAGAGCTTTCGGTTGAAATCCTGGGATATGGAGAGAAAAATAGGTCCGGTATATCGCGTTGTACAAAACTATCGGGTTGTCCAAAACTGCCGATAGCTTTTCGAGCTAAAGGATAGCTGATGATCATCAACCGTGGTTAGCTGAACACTAACGTTAGCCAGTAAACTGGCTAGCTTCTGGCTAGCTTCTGGTTAGCTCCTGGTTAGCTTCTGGTTAGCTCCTGGCTAGCTTCTATTGTGGATTTCAGATTTGAGGTAAATAATACTTTTTTATTTTTTATGGGTGAGGCGGGTTGAAGGAGAATGTTTTGAAGTTGAGTTTTTGGAAAATAAAAGATATGCGAAGAAAGATGTAAATATATATATACACGACAAGATGAGGACAAAGGACGTCTGACTGTTATGCCATCTTGGACATTAATGTGCAGCGACGCTCCACATCTAACCTGACAGAGCTTGAGTGGATCTGCAGAGAAGAATGTGAGAAACTCCTCAAATACAGGTGTGCCAAGTTTGTAGCGTCATAACCAAGAAGACCCGAGGCTGTAATCACTGCCAAAGGTGCTTCAACAAAGTACTGAGTAGTGTCTGAATACTTTGTGATATTTCAGTTGTTTTTTTATACATTTGCAAAACTTTCTAAAAACCTGTTGTTGCTTTGTCATTATGGGGTATTGTGGTGTAGATTGATGAGAAAAAAACAACAATTTAATCCATCAGGGAATATCATTCCGCCGGAGGAGATGGCTGCCGTTTTACGGGCTCCTAACCAATTGTGCTATTGTGTTTTTCGCTTTATTTGATTTAAAAAATACACAATGTTTCTGCCACCATCTCTTATGACCGAAAAAGATATCAGGATAACAGAACAGCGATTACTCACCTTGTGCTGGACAAATATATTTTTCTTTAATGAGTCGAAAGCGAAGGATTTACTTCAGACACCGGACAAGGCCCACATCCCCGTCATTCGCATGAAGAAGAGATGGCGATATATGGGTCATAGGTCGTGGTGCCTTGTAAGAATCCGACGGCGAGTGGGTAACCCGCCTCTACCATCAGTCCTATTAGCCATCTTGCAATCATTGGATAATAAACTGGATAAGCTCTGATCAAGACTATCCTACCAACAGGACATTAAAAACGGCAATATCTTATGTTTCACCGAGTCATGGCTGAATGATGGCATGGATAACATACAGCTGGCTGAGTTTTCCGTGCATCGGCAAGATAGAACAGCTGCCTCCGGTAAGATAAGGGGTAGCAGTCTGTGTCTATTTGTCAATAACAGCTGGTGCAAAAAATCAAATATTAATGTAGTCTCTAGGTTTTGCTCGTCTGAGGTACAGTATCTCATGATAAGCTGTAGACCACACTATTTACCAAAAGAGTTTTCATCTATATTTTTTGTAGCTGTCTATTTACCACCACAAACCGATGCTGCAACTAAGACTGCTATCAATGAGCTGTATAAGGCCATAAGTAAACAAGAAAATGCTCATCCAGAGGTGGCGCTCCTAGTGGCCGGGGACTTTAATGCAGGTCAACTTAAATCAGTTTTACCTAGTTTCTACCAGCATGTTACATGTGCAACCAGAGGGAAAAATAACTGCAGACCACCTTTACTCCACACACAGAGACGCGTACAAAGCTCGCCCTTCATTTGGCAGATCTGACCATAACTCTATCCTCCTGATTCCTGCTTACAAGCAAAAACTAAAGCAGGAAGTACCAGTGACTTGCTCAATACCGAAGTGGTCAGATGACACAGATGCTAAGCTACAGGACTGTTTTGCTAGCACAGACTGGAATATGTTCCGGGATTCTTCCGATGGCATTGAGGAGTACACCACATCAGTCGCTGGATTACAGGCAACATCCGCTGCAACTGAGCTAAAAGGTAGAGTCGCCGCTTTCAAGGAGTGGGACTCTAACCCGAACACTTATAAGAAATCCCGCTATGCCCTCCGACGAACCATCCAAGCGTTAATACAGGACTGAGATTGAATCCTACTACACAGGCTCTGACGCTTGTCGGATGTGGCAGGGTTTGCAAACTATTACGGACTTCAAAAGGGAAGCACAGCCGAGAGCTGCCCAGTGACACGAGCCTACCAGCTAAATTATTTATATGTGCGCTTCGAGGCAATCAACACTGAAGCATGCATGAGAGCACCAGCTGTTACGACGACTGTGTGATCACGCTCTCCATAGCCGATGTAAGACCTTTAAGCAGGTCAACATTCACAAGGCCGCAGGGCCAAACGGATTACCAGGATGAGTACTCCGAGCATGCGCTGACCAACTGGCAAGTATCTTCACTGACATTTAACCTGTTCCTGACTGAGTCTGTAATACCAACATGTTTCAAGTAGACCACCATTTTCTAGTGGGTGGAATATTAGGACAATTAGAGGTTTACAAAGTTACAGCTACAGTATGCTTAACAGTACAAATTATTATGGTACAGCTTATTTGGACACTTAGTCATCATGGTGCTTTTAAGTTTACCAACATTGGTTGTGGTAAGTATAATTGAAACTTGGGTATCATTATGTTAAGTGCGGATATAGGTATAGCAAGTTATAATTGTAATGGCTTAGCAGATCAGAAAAAAATATTTTTTTTACATGGCTAAACGAGAAAGAACATCATATCTATTGTTTACAGGAAACTCATTCTACAAATATAGATGAGGTTGGGTGGAAAAAGTACTGGGCGTGAGAAATATATTTTTGTCATGGGCAAAAGAAACTCAAAAGGGGTGATTTTACTAATTAATACAAATGTTGATCTGATTGTGCAAACAGATCCACAAGGAAGATGGATTCTTTTAAATATGCTATTGAACCAAAAAGATCTGGCTAATTAATCTATATGGGCCAAAGAATGATGATCCACACTTTTTCGAAAATATATATAATAATCTATTAAACTCACTCACAAGCAACAAAATAATCTATTTTTATGGTGGGAGATTATAATATGGTTTTAAGTACCTCAATGAATCTTTAAGGAAATCATTCTACAAACTATCACCCTCAAGCACTTAAGGAGATCACAAAGATCATGGATACATTAGAACTAGTGGATATATGGAGGTTGAAAAACCCTGACCTAGTGAGATATACAGTGGGGCAAAAAAGTATTTAGTCAGCCACCAATTGTGCATGTTCTCCCACTTAAAAATATGAGAGAGGCCTGTAATTTTCATCATAGGTACACTTCAACTATGACAGACAAAATAAGAATCACATTGTAGGATTTTTAATGAATTTATTTGCAAATTATGGTGGAAAATAAGAAAATAAAAATACATTTTAAAAGTATTTATAGAAGACCGAATGCGATCGGACCATCATCTAATTGGCCTCCATTTAACTCTTACAGAATCTCCACATGGACTGAGATATTGGAAATTTTATCAAAGCCAATTGGAAGCCAATTTGCTCTTAACTAAGACAAAATAATTCATAATTTACTTTTTTTTTGTACAACATACACTACCGTTCAAAAGTTTGGGGTCACTTCGAAATATCCTTGCTTTTTGTCCATTTTAAAATGACATCAAATTGTTCAGAAATACAGTGTAGACATTGTTAAGGACTATTGTAGCTGGAAATGGCAGGTGTTTTATGGAATATCTACATAGGCGTACAGAGGCCCATTATCAGCAACCATCACTCCTGTGTTCCAATGGCATGTTGTGTTAGCTAATCAAAGTTTATCATTTTAAAAGGCTAATTGATCATTTTGCAATTGTTAGCACAGCTAAAACTGTTGTTCTGATTAAAGAAGCAATAAAACTGGCCTTCTTTAGACTAGTTGAGTATCTGGAGCATCAGCATTTGTGGGTTCGATTACAGGCTCAAAATGGAGAGAAACGAAGCCCTTTCTTCTTAGACTCATCAGTCTATTCTTGTTCTGATAAATGATGGAAGGCTATTCCATGCGAGAAATGACCAAGAAACTGAAGATCTCGTACAATGCTGTGTACTACTCCCTTCACAGATAGCGCAAACTGGCTCTAGCCTGAATAGAAAGAGGAGTGGGAGGCCCCGGTGCACAACTGAGCAAGAGGACAATACATTAGTGTCTAGTTTGAGAAACAGACGCCTCAGAAGTCCTCAACTGGCATCTTCATTACAGTTTTTTTCGATTGCTAAACGACAGTGGACACAACTGGAGTCACATGTGCAAAACTCTAACTACAGTCTGCACAGCAGCAGTTCATGTGGACCAAACTATAGTTCGTTTTTCATTGCTTGAACACAGTTTTCAAAACTCTACACACTTATCCCATGACTTTAACCACAACCTGCACAACACTGTGGATTTACACACACTGCTGTCAAAACTGTGAACCACACATTTAAAACGGAATAGATTTCAGCCTTGTGCCTTTCAAACACTGCTGATTGCAATTTCAGCTGAAAGGCTAAGCAGGTGTCTTGTTTTGGACTTGTTAGTGAACACACACACATATTACAGTATATATAGGTAGAGCTCAGAAAGACTCATTTTGGAAATGGAACAAGGAAGATGGGTTCGTGGAGGGAGAAGGGTGGCAGGGAGAGGGCGAATGCATGGAGGAAGACAAAGAAGACAAAGAGCTGTTATTTCAGATGAAATAAGGGCTACACTTATAGACCATGTCGTGAACCATGGTCTCTCATTGAGAGAGGCAGGGTTGAGGGTGCAACCCAATCTGCAAAGATCCACAGTGGCATCTGTAATGCGAATTTTCCATCATGCAAACAGGTGAGAGTTACATCCTTACAGTAAATGAAAACATTACAGGAATCTATTTTGTATTGCAATTATAGAATATTTACACAGATATATATTACAGTAATTTTGACTGTAAAATATATTTTTACAACAGGACCCAAAGGCTGCCCCCAACAGGGGGAAGAGGAAAAATATTTTCAGATGCGCAGGAAAATGCTATTGTTGACATGGTTGTTGTCAACAATGCAATAAAACTGCGGGAGATTCAAGATAGAGTGCTGGCTGATAATGATATATTTGAAAATGTTAATTCTGTCAGCACAACAACTATTGCTCGAGTCCTAAAGAAACACCAAGTTACAATGAAACAGTTATACACTGTACCGTTCGAGAGAAACAGTGAACGGGTAAAAGAGCAAAGATACCAATATGTCCAGGTAAGACGTCTGAGGTTACGTACACAGCTATACAAAATATTTACAGTAAAAAAAACACTAGCATTTCTACAGTAAAACTGTGCACTTACTGTTTTTCAGAGAGTAATGGAGGTGGAAGCACTGGAAAGACCACATTCATTTGTATTTATCGATGAAGCTGGATTTAACCTTGCCAAAACACGGCGCAGAGGAAGGAATGTTATAGGTCAAAGGGCCACTGTGGAGGTTCCAGGCCAAAGGGGGGAAAATATCACCATGTGTGCTGCAATGGCCAATGATGGTTTGCTTCTCAACACACCACTCATTGGCCCATACAACACTGTTCCTAGAACAGCTCTATGCTCAGCTAGTGCCAGCAGAACAGGGGGAGCCAGTAAGAAACCCCCAAGTTTTTGTCATAGTTTGCGATAACGTTGCTTTTCACCACTCTGCAGCTGTCACCGATTGGTTTGCAGCACATCACAGATTTATGGTTTTGTACCTGCCTGCATATTCACCCTTCCTCAACCCAATAGAGGAGTTTTTCTCTGCCTGGAGGTGGAAAGTGTTTGGTCACCACCCACATGACCAAATGTCTCTTTTGGAAGCCATGCGTGCCGGATGTGAGGACACAAGTCCAGAGGACTGCCAGGGATGGATAAGGCACTCCAGAAGGTTCTTCCCCAGGTGCATGGCAAGAGAAAACATTTGATGTGATGTTGAAGAAAACTTGTGGCCTGATGCTAGAGAGAGGTAGGATTAGCCCCTCAATTATTTGTTTGAATTACAGTATGTACTTTTAGTTTCTACCTTTTTTTTCTCATTACTGTAATTCCGTAAATTACTACAGACTATTGAAGCAAACTGCTAATTTTAATTTACCTTAAAGAATTGTTATGTTCTAAAAAATTTAATAAATCATGTGAAAGAATGTCACTCTTTTCTTTGAAGAAAATATTACTTTGTATGAAGTCACTGAAATTGTTCAAACTGTAAAGATGAAAAGTTTGTATTTTCTGTATTGGTGTTTGATGCTAGTGTTTTTACTCTCAGTGTGTTCTGAGTGACAGTGTGTGTTATCTCAGTGAGGGTTGTGCATAGTGTTTGGCTGCACTGAGCGTGTTTTGAGCCATGTGTTAAGAGTTGTGTTGCTTGGAATGAGTTTTGCAGGTGATGTGAACTGTTTAGCTCAGGTGACTGTTGGTAGTGCAGACTGTAGTTAGAGTTTTGCACATGTGACTCCAGTTGTGCCCACTGTCGTTTAGCAATCGAAAAAAACTGTAAATAGTACCCGCAAAACACCAGTCTCAACGTCAACAGTGAAGAGGCGACTCCGGGATGCTGGCCTTCTAGGCAGAGTTGCAAAGAAAAAGCCATATCTCAGACTGGCCAATAAAAAGAAAAGATTAAGATGGGCAAAAGAACACAGACACTGGACATAGGAAGATTGGAAAAAAGTGTTATGGACCTAAGTTTGAGGTGTTCGGATCACAAAGAAGAACATTCGTAAGACACAGAACAAATTTAAAGATGCTGGAGGAGTGCTTGACGCCATCTGTCAAGCATGGTGGTGGCAATGTGATGGTCTGGGAGTGCTTTGGTGGTGGTAAAGTGGGAGATTTGTAGAGGGTAAAAGGGATCTTGAAGAAGGAAGGCTATCACTCCATTTTGCAACGCCATGCCATACCCTGTGGACGGCGCTTAATTGGAGCCAATTTCCTCCGACAACAGGACAATGACCCAAAGCACAGCTCCAAACTATGCAAGAACTATTTAGACAAGAAGCAGTCAGCTGGTATTCTGTCTATAATGGAGTGACCAGCACGGTCACCGGATCTCAATCCTATTGAGCTGTTGTGGGAGCAGCTTGACCGTTTGGTACGTAAGACGTGCCCATCAAGCCAATACAACTTGTGGGAGGTGCTTCAGGAAGCATGGGATGAAGTCGTTTCAGAATATCTCAACAAAGTGTGTGTGTGTGTGTGTGTGTGTGTGTGTGTGTGTGTGTGTGTGTGTGTGTGTGTGTGTGTGTGTGTGTGTGTGTGTGTGTGTGTGTGTGTGTGTGTGTGTCTGCCCTTGCTTGTGTACTCATTCCACTTTGGCCCCGGCTTGATGTCCCCCTTCCCTTGAAGCTGACAAAGAAAAATTAAATAAATCTGAAAAATTTGACAGCTTGTGTTCTCTCTTTCCTTTCTTCTCTCTCTTTCAGTTTTCATGTTTCATCATTCTCTCCCTTTATTTCTTGTTCCCGTCATCCCTCTCTCTCCTCTTAATTTCTCCCTCTGTCCTCTCCCTCTCCCTCCCTCCTTCTTCGCTCCCCTGCTTCTCCCCTCTGCTTATGATCTCTCTCTCTCGCCTCCCAGTCAGTCTTGCTGGCGTAGCCTCAAAGGGAGCCGGAGAGAGTGGGACTTAAAAGAGGAGCCAAGAGCCGCTACTATACACAGTGAGGTCGCTCCCACTCGATTGAAGTGAGTGTGAGAGAGAAAAAACCACACATAGGGCTGTTCTCTCCTCTCTTCTGCTCTCTCTTCTCTTCCGTCACTCCTGAAGCCGTTTGATATCTCACTTCCTTCTTGCTTCCCTTTCTTTCCTCAGAGAGACACGGTAGCTCCGGGATATGAGATTCCCCCCCAAAGCTATGATGTTATACCTTTCTAACACTCACTCACTCACTCTCACTCTTAATGTTATACCTCGATCTCTTTCTTGTTCTACCTCTCTCCTGTCTCTCTTTTCAAACAGACCAGCAGTTCCAGTGAGAGAAACTTTATAGCTACTCCACTGACACCCACATATTTGCCCATACATAGGGCTGTAGCTATTGTATGTTAGATTGTACGTTAGTTTGCTCAGACGTAAATACTTTCACCCCTCTTCCTCGCATTGATTTGGAAAGATGTTAAGAGTTTCTTCTCCTACACATTGTGTTTATTCACTTCACATCGATACTTGTATTGACATGCTGTGGATGAGGTTTTGATTCCAAGATAGCAGTGTTTTCTGAATGCATGTAGGCCTACTTCTGTATCTTCAAAAGGACTGTTCCTCTTTGATTGACTGTGAAGTGAAGTCCTTGGGATATTGAAATGTGCCATACAAAAATATGAACATTTATTGTCGTTATTCAAAAGTACATTCAGTAGCCACTTGAATAAGGACAGGCTGTACTGTAGTGCTGATCTCTTTAAAATATGCACTCTCAGAATTTCAGCCAGTAGTTTTTAAAGTGTTGCTTATGAGCCAAAAGTGGTCCCCGTTTTTTGTGTACTACGTCATCCATTTTGTGTGATATGTTACGAATCCAATTAATTCAATATGTTACAAATGTGTTGTAATTAAGATGACAGAGTGCATATTTAAAGGGACTTTAGCCTCTAATTAAATGTCATTACTCAAATCATTACATTATTTAAAGTTAAATGGACATGGTTATGCCAGCCATCTACAAGTCATCTACAAGTTTTAGCCATCTAAAAGGTTTGGATTGACGGACCATGTCTCTTCTGTCCTTCTCCTTCCCCATTTCCCTGCCTCACTGTTATATCTCTTTTTTTCTTCTTTCTCTCTCTTTTCATCTCCACTTTTGGCTGGTCTGAACCTGAGTCGTTCTATGAGATGAGTCGTTTGCCTCTCGATTTAACCAGAAAGCCTGCAGCATTACATAAAATAATTGAGTGGGCACCGTCTCTGCCCCCAAACCAAAGCCGATTTGGTAGCCCCCAAAAAATAAACGGAGAGAGACAGTTTTAGGCTGCGGAAGCGCAATGTTTGGGTCTCTCTGTGTGTGTGTGTGTGTGTGTGTGCATGCGTGCCCCTTGTGAATGCAAGTGCCTTTGTCTTTATGTATGTGCTTCTATGATCTATGTGTGCCTCCACAAATGTATTTCTTAGTGTGCTTTTGTGTTTGTGTGCTTTAAGCTCCCAAATTCTTTGCAATTTTTCTCTATAGTCTTTGTACTGTAGCCATAGCTATAATGCCCTCCCTCTGAATGGACTCATATCCAGAGGGAGCTGCATACTTAAAATAGCCGCGGGCACCCACCAGAACACTCCACATGCACACACACACATACGCGCACGCACACACACATCAAAATAATTGTGAGTGTTCCGCAATGCACCTCATGTATATCAAAAGCACCCAAAGAGCTCCAGGTTGCACACTGTGTGGAGGAGATCCTTTGTTCTACAGAACATCATGCTGCCTGACTTCACCCTCACCCCTGTCATGCTTTTTGTGTCCCTGGTGGATCCAGCATATTCTCTCCCAGTGTAACCTGATTTGGGTTCTGACTATGACAGAGGAAGTTTCATGAGACTACGTCACCCACAATTCCTAGAACAATATTTTGAAGGGAATTATTTTTTACTTGGGCACCATTTTACCTTATGCTATTGAGGTTCTTTGGATTGTGGAACCTGTCTTTGTCACAATTAAAGTTTCTCTAGAAAATGTTCTGTCGTGACTAAAGTTTCTTTGGAAACTCTTTTTGGCATGTCAGGACAGTAACTAGAACAGCAGGGTTGCAGGAACATATTGCCATGGGCCAAAGTCTTCTCATGAAATTCTGAGTAGGGAGAGTGTCATTAATTAGCCCAAAACACCCAAAACATACTGTACACACGGATTTAGGTCTATGGGAACTTTGGGAACCCTTTGGGCCAAAGAATTGATGGGGAGTGTCACGCCCTGACCGTAGAGAGCCTTTTAATGTCTCTATTTGGTTTGGTCGGGGTGTGATTTGGGTTTCGTTTTCTATGATTTTGTGTTTCTATGTTTTGGCCGGGTATGGTTCTCAATCAGGGACTATCGTTGTCTCTGATTGGGAACCATACTTAGGTAGCCCTTTTCCCTCCTTTCTGTGTGGGAAGTAGTCTTTGTTTGTTGGCACTATTGCATCACGGTTGGTTTTTGGATTGTTTATTGTTTTTGTCGGCATCATCCTAAATAAAAAGGGAACATGTACGCTCACCACCTTGCACCTTGGTCCAGTTCTTTCAACAGCTGTGACAGGGAGTGATCAGAACGTTGTATTTAACAAAATATTCCAAATTCCTTTTTGACCTTTTCATTCAGCTTTTGATGAGACACTTTCCTTGCCCCGTTAGCACTCATTTTAATGCTGAAGTCCTTTACACCAGGGGCACCCATACAAAGAAAATAAAAATACATTCAGAGATAGACCAAGCCCCGCTCAGGTAAGACCGCCAATCCTTTCAAAGTGTTATTGTACTACCAGGGGTGTTGTCAGTTGTGATCTTCATTTGAACTCCACTTGTTGGCTCAAAAGAGAAGCCCACTGTGGTCTGCTCACCCAGTGCTTTTAGTTCAAATATGAATTTCATAAACTTCAATATCCAATCGGTTTTCAAATCATAGAGGGCCTGGTCTGTTTCACGATAGCTACCAAAGCCCATGTAAGTCAGTTTATAACATTACATCATTGGTTACTCAGAGTTCCCCATATTGACATTGGCTTCGGCCTCAGGCCCTATTGTGCTAACCTTGGAAAAGTAATTCCAATTTCTACTCCTTCCTTTATTACCAATAGAGATAGAACTGCACCATTTGCTCTATATCATCTTATAGCCATACTAACTATATCAATATCCACCCTCAGATAGGGCCTGCAACCGCCTATTGAACGTAGCTTGTTTGAGTTGGAGACTCCCTGTGACTTTACACATTGTAAAGGCCCTGGATTGATGCATCTGAACATTAGGAGCTTACTTCCTAAACTGGATTACATCAACATCTGAGCTATGCAGATTAATCCAGACATTCTTGTATTGACTGAAACTTGGATCTCTGGGGACTTTCTGGACTCTGCTATTAATATTGAGGGTTATAATGTGTTTAGAGTTGACAGACAGGATAACCTGGCCAGGGTATCCTGGAAGGATATTGACCTCATTCCGACAGTAGAGGATGCCTGGTTATTCTTTAAAAGTGCTTTCCTCACCATCTTAAATAAGCATGCCTCATTAAAAAAATTGGAACCAGGAACAGATACAGTGCCTTGCGAAAGTATTCGGCCCCTTTGAACTTTGCGACCTTTTGCCACATTTCAGGCTTCAAACATAAAGATATAAAACTGTATTTTTCAACAACAAGTGGGACACAATCATTAAGTGGAATGACATTTATTGGATATTTCAAACTTTTTTAACAAATCAAAAACTGAAAAATTGGGCGTGCAAAATTATTCAGCCCCTTTACTTTCAGTGCAGCAAACTCTCTCCAGAAGTTCAGTGAGGATCTCTGATCCAATGTTGACCTAAATGACCAATGATGATAAATACAATCCACCTGTGTGTAATAAAGTCTCCGTATAAATGCACCTGCACTGTGATAGTCTCAGAGGTCCGTTAAAAGCGCAGAGAGCATCATGAAGAACAAGGAACACACCAGGCAAGTCCAAGATACTGTTGTGAAGAAGTTTAAAGCCGGATTTGGATACAAAAAGATTTCCCAAGCTTTAAACATCCCAAGGAGCACTGTGCAAGCGATAATATTGAAATGGAAGGAGTATCAGACCACTGCAAATCTACCAAAACCTGGCCGTCCCTCTAAACTTTCAGCTCATACAAGGAGAAGACTGATCAGAGATGCAGCCAAGAGGCCCATGATCACTCTGGATGAACTGCAGAGATCTACAGCTGAGGTGGGAGACTCTGTCCATAGGACAACAATCAGTCGTATATTGCACAAATCTGGCCTTTATGGAAGAGTGGCAAGAAGAAAGCCATTTCTTAAAGATATCCATAAAAAGTGTTGTTTAAAGTTTGCCACAAGCCACCTGTGAGACACACCAAACATGTGGAAGAAGGTGCTCTGGTCAGATGAAACCAAAATTGAACTTTTTGGCAACAATGCAAAACGTTATGTTTGGCGTAAAAGCAACACAGCTGAACACACCATCCCCACTGTCAAACATGGTGGTGGCAGCATAATGGTATGGGCCTGCTTTTCTTCAGCAGGGACAGGGAAGATGGTTAAAATTGATGGGAAGATGGATGGAGCCAAATACAGGACCATTCTGGAAGAAAACCTGATGGAGTCTGCAAAAGACCTGAGACTGGGACGGAGATTTGTCTTCCAACAAGACAATGATCCAAAACATAAAGCAAAATCTACAATGGAATGGTTCAAAAATAAACATATCCAGGTGTTAGAATGGCCAAGTCAAAGTCCAGACCTGAATCCAATCGAGAATCTGTGGAAAGAACTGAAAACTGCTGTTCACAAATGCTCTCCATCCAACCTCACTGAGTTCGAGCTGTTTTGCAAGGAGGAATGGGAAAAAATACCCCAAGCGACTTACAGCTGTAATCGCAGCAAAAGGTGGCGCTACAAAGTATTAACTTAAGGGGGCTGAATAATTTTGCACGCCCAATTTTTCCGTTTTTGATTTGTTAAAAAAGTTTGAAATATCCAATAAATGTCGTTCCACTTCATGATTGTGTCCCACTTGTGGTTTATTCTTCACAAAAAAATACAGTTGTATATCTTTATGTTTGAAGCCTGAAATGTGGCAAAAGGTCGCAAAGTTCAAAGGGGCCGAATACTTTCGCAAGGCACTGTATAGCCAGCCCTTGGTTCACTCCAGACCTGACTGCCCTTGACCAGCACAAAAACATCCTGTGGCATACTGCATTAGCATCGGACAGCCCCCCGCGATATGCAACTTTTCAGAGAAGTTAGGAACCAATATACACAGGCAGTTAGGAAAGCAAAGGCTAGCTTTTTCTAACAGAAATGTGCATGCTGTAGCACAAGCTCCAAACAGTTCTGGGACACTGTAAAGTCCATGGAGAATAAGAGCACCTCCTCCCAGCTGCCCACTGTACTGAGGCTAGGAAACACTGTCACCATCGATAAATCCATGATAATTGAGAATTTCAATAAGCATTTATCTACGGCTGGCCATGCTTTCCACCTGGCTACCCCTACACCGGTCAACAGCCCTGCACCCCCCACAGCAACTCACCCAAGCCTCCCCCATTTCTCTTTCACCCAAATCCAGATAGCCGATGTTCTGAAAGAGCTGCAAAATCTAGACCCCTACAAATCAGCCGGGCTAGACAATCTGGACCCTCTTTCTAAAATTATCCGCCAAAATTGTTGCAACCCCTATTACTAGCCTGTTCAACCGATCTTTCATATTATCTGAGATCCCCAAAGATTGGAAAGCAGCGCTGTTATCCCCCTCTTCAAAGGGGGAGACACTCTAGACCCAAACTGTTAGACATATATCTATCCTACCCTGCCTTTCTAAGGTCTTTGAACGCCAAGTTAACAGATCACCGTCCATTTCGAATCCCTACCGTACCTTCTCCGCTATGCAATCTGGTTTCCGAGCTGGTCATGGGTGCATGGGTGCCAACACTAGTTAGATGAGAGAGGACGGGTGACTCCTATAACAGTTATGGATGTTTATATATTACATTTTTCAGTAAAGATAAATTATTTTTAATAAGATTGGCCACTCCACCACCTCGTGTATAAAAAAAAATGTATTTCACCTTTATTTAACCAGGTACGCTAGTTGAGAACAATTTTCAGACATCATTCATAAAAGAGGTCAAGGCCAGGAACACAAGCTTAGTCCAAGAATGGCTAGCTTTAAAAGCAACTTAGGAATTATTATGTAAGACAAATCAGAAAGGCTAAATTTGATTATTATGTTACCGCTCTTTCGGATTGTAACGGGAACCCGGCTAAATTCTGGAAAACTTTCAAATCCCTGAAGGGTTCTACTTCCTCCTCTCTGCCACAACAAATTCATTCAGACACTGGTCTCATTAAGGAAAAATACGCCATCACTTATGCATTTAATCACCATTATTTCTCTTTGAAATAACTTCTAAGCCTATTCACAATAATATTGGGCAGGATGCTGATAGGGGAAACTTGCTGAATGATCAGAGAAATTATAGTAAAAGCTTTTATTTTAGGCTATTTACTGGATGCTTTTCTAGCAATAGACAACAATAAATCCACAGAGGCCGACCAATTGGATCCAATTGGCTTAAGTGTGCTGCGCACATTATTGTTGGCTCTATGACCCACATTATTTATTTAACATTGATATCAGGATATATTCCAAAAGTATGGAAATCAGCTCTTGTGCTGCCATTCCATAAGGGGGGATAGTAGTAATCTTAATAATTATCACCCCATTTCAAGGCTTCCTTGTCAAGCTAAGATTCTTGAATCCTTGGTAAATGTACAATTTTGCTCTTTTTTGTCTGATTAATGTATTTTGAATGTAAACCAATCAGGATTTAGGCCTGGGCATACAGCAACCACTTTAGTTTTTAATGATCTATTCAATGCTTTAATCACTAAAATTAAATGTGCTGCTTTGTTTGTGGACCTGTCAAAAGCTTTTGATACTGTTAATCATGTTATTTTATTGAATAAGTTGTCCTCAATACGCTCAATACTGAGTTCAGACAGAACTCAGGTCATCGTGATTGATGGGGTTAAGTCTGACTTTCAGGATGTAAATAATGGTGCACCACAAGGGTTGATTTTGGGACCTCTTCACTATTTATATAAGCACCATTGGCCAATCTGTTAAAAATGGTAAACTTAATCTATATACGGATGATATTTTTATGAATGCTATTGCCCCGACTGATCTGGCTACAGTCAGAATGCAGGAATGTTTCAGATTAACTAAACGTTCACTCATTAGATGGTTGGTTTTTATGAAGTTTGTTAACTTAAAATGAGGTGAAATCAAGTAATTTTTTTATTCAACAAAGTTTTGGCTTGGTGGCCCCAAAAATGATTTCCATTTATCAATATGTAGAGTAATTTAAGAAGCATAATTAGGAATCACCCCTTTTTACCCTCAGAACACCCTCAATACATCAGGGCATGGACTCTACAAGGGTTCAAAAGCATTCCACAGGGATGCTGACCCATGTTGACTCCAATGCTTCCCACAGCTGTGTTAAATTGGCTTGATTTATTTTTGATACCCACAGGAAACTGTTGAGCGTGAAAAATTCAGCAGTGTTGCAGTTCTTGACACTCAAACCGGTGTGCCTGGCACCTACCACCATACCCCTTTCAAATGCACTTAAATATTTTGTCTTGCCCGTTCACCTCTCTGAATTGAACACATAAACAATCCATGTCTCAAGGCTTAAAAATCCTTCTTTAACATGTTTCATCTACACTGATTGAAGTGTATTTAATAAGTGACATCCATAAAGGATCATACCTGGATGTACCTGGTCAGTTTATGTCATGGAAAGAGCAGGTGTTGCTAATGTTTTGCATACTCAGTGAATATTGTAGCAGTGGCAGCCTATTAGAAGACTTGGAAGCATGGCTTGTTGGGGGTGTGGCTTTTCATTGTGCTTTTTGGCCTCCCATGAAATGGATTGTCACACCAGTTAATGTGTTATGGTGTGTTTAATTTAAATTGTAATTAGGTTTAATTGTTGAGACAAGAACCTTTTCATGACAATATGATTTTGTCTACTTTTTTATTTGCCTTGCATTTTAATTAAAATATTCCTGACAAGATACATTTAAGTGCACGTTGGAATACATTTTATTAAACATTTCCAAATACCATTTTAAATATATAGATAAATACATGTGGAAATATATTCTAAAATGTTTCTCAGAATGTTTTTCAAATACATGAATGACATTTTCAAATGCATTACATACACTATATATACAGTACCAGTCAAAAGTTTGGACAACTACTCATTCCACGTTTTTTATTTTGACTATTTTCTACATTGTAGAATAATAGTGAAGACATCAAAACTATAAAATAACACATATAGAATCACGTAGTAACCAAAAAAGTATTAAACAAATCAAAATAAATGTTATATTTGAGATTCTTCAAAGTAGCCACCCTTTGCCTTGATGATAGCTTTGCACACGCTTGACATTCTCTCAACCAGCTTCACCTGGAATGCTTTTCCAACAGTCTGAAGTTCCCACATGCTGAGCACTTGTTGGCTGCTTTTTCTTCCCTCTGTGGTCCAACCATCTCAATTGGTTTGAGGTTGGGTGATAGTGGAGGCCAGGTCATCTGATGCAGCACTCTCCTTGGTCAAATAGCCCCTAACACAGCCTGGAGGTGTGTTTTGGTTCATTTTTCTGTTGAAAAACAAATGATAGTCCCACTAAAGAGCAAACCAGATGGGATGGCATATCACTACAGAATGCTGTGGTAGTCCAGGAAAGAAATTCCACATTAACTTTTAACAAGGCACACTTTTTTTTTTTTTTATGCATTCCAGGTGACTACCTTATGAAGCTACTTGAGAAAATGCCAAAAGTGTGCAGAGCCAAGGCAAAGGGAAGCTACTTTGAAGAATCTCAAATCTCAAATGTTTTTTGGTCACTACATGGTTCCATATGTGTTCCTTCATAGTTTTGATGTCTTCACTACAATGTAGAAAATAGTAAAAATAAAGAAAAATTAGGTGTGTCCAACTTTTTACTCATACTGTATCTAAATCATGAGCAACACTAGATAGTTGCTAAACCGCAATTGTTTGCTTTGCAAAACTGCATTAAAGGGAAGCGGTCACAGCCCACATTGTGTATATTCCGCCCAGTCGTCAGTTTATAAATGAGGCCTGCCAGTAAGAAGACTCCCAAAGAATTTTAGACATGATGAATCTACTGATGAACATCCGTGGATTACATTAACTGCCTCCCACAATGTGCTCAGGCAACTCCCCCTCATGCCTGGATATTGCAGTGTGACTTTTTCA
Organism: Oncorhynchus clarkii lewisi; assembly: GCF_045791955.1. Classification (NCBI taxonomy): domain Eukaryota; kingdom Metazoa; phylum Chordata; class Actinopteri; order Salmoniformes; family Salmonidae; genus Oncorhynchus; species Oncorhynchus clarkii. Next base: position 22,638,461 of record NC_092165.1, on the reverse strand, counting down.
AATGCTTTTTCCAGTTACAACCTCTGTCTGACCCATACGATATCATCATCCTTTCCCACCACACCTTGTGGTTTTGGGCCATCAGACGTGTGTTCAGTAAGGTGAAATGTTCAGAACGTTGCATATAAACTTGTAACTAAAGTTATGTAGAGACCTGAATAGGGGCCTGGGTTCAAATAGTGTTTGTTTTCATTCAGAAAAATATTTGGTTGCTCTTGATTGAGCTTGTTTGGAGCTATAGAAGCAGAATATCCCCAAAAGTGCAAACCCTGTCCATCTGGCACTCCATGCAGGCTCAATCAAATATTTGAAAGAAAATACTATGTGAACCCAGGACTATTAGTTATATTCTTGTTAAAAGGTGAAACACAACACCACTACTGTAGAACACCAAATACTGCCTTATAATGGCATTCAATCTAATTCACACAATGAAAAAACATGGTTTACGATTTCTATTGGGCCTTCGTGATCCCTCGTCAAACACTCATCCCGCCCCCGAGGCTCCGTGGCAGCATGTTTGACCTCTGACATATCCTACCCGTGATAGTTCAGCAGTAAAAAGAGCAGTCAGTCAGTTACGAGGATACTCAAGTCACGTCAATGCCGATCATAATCGTTCACCTATGACTGTTCCGCAAAACTTGTCCCACAACTGCTTCAGCCAGGGACCTCCAACAAGCCCACTGGTTCATCCCTCTCTTTTGCCCACGGAGAAAAGGATAAGAAAAACGAGGAATGACGACCGTCGGTCGGTTAGTCATCCCAGGGCCGAACGAACGGTTGGTTTTCCTGATTATACAAACGTGCGGTAATCACCACCGGAGCGACGCTGCAAGACCAGAGCAGAGGATGTCAGATGAGAAAACAAAGAGAAAAATAGTGGTCCTCACAAGACAGGACGTGTCTTCTCACAATGACCCTAAAGTGTAGTTTTATGGTTTAAGCTATGACCCCTTCTGTACAATACCATACGAATTAGAGGACGTTGTATCATACGTCTTACCCGGCAGTCTAAGGCACTGCATCTCAGTGCAAGAGGTGTCACTGCCTGGTTCAAATCCAGGCTGCATCACATTCGGTCGCAATTGGGAGTCCCATAGGGCGGCACACAATTGGCCCGGTTTGGTCGGGGTAGGCCATCATTGTAAATAATCATTTGTTCTTAACTGTTTCCTATGGCTCTGAGTCCAGGTTGAATGGGCACATGACTATCGTCTTTTTTGCTGATTTGCGTCAAGCATCGTGCCAGAAACCTTCCCCTTCTCTTTGAGGGGTTGTGTGATTTTCAGCTGTTCAAATTAGGCTTTGGAGGGGTTTGTATGTGTGAGAAGGATACATGTGGAGAAATACAGCTACGCAGTGTCTTAATCTACACAGGAAGCCTGTCCGACCCTAGCACGGCTGTAAGCAATCTAGGGATTAGTAGGGATATGAGTTGAATTGCTGTGAATTGCTGTGTACCGTAGTTTAACTCTTTATTTTTCTTTCTGTCCATCAGCGCCCTGGGAGGTTCCTCTGCACTACACATCCCAACATTCCCTAGTGGAGGCTGCCTCATCGACTATGTACCTCAAGTCTGCCAGCTCCTCACCAACAAGGTATGACAGAATAACCATTTACCACCAAGACTTCAAGCCTAGGTACGATAATTTTCATGTCCCTAAAAGATTTCAGCAATAAGGGAGCTTTTTTGAGCTTGGGACTGGGAGCGCAGCCTCGCGAGGCGAAAGCACAGATATTGTAGGCTACACTCTTGTAAAAAATCTATTAAAAAAAGTGCTATCTAGAACCTAAAATACTTCTTTGGCTGTTCCCATAGGAAAACCCTTTGAAGAACCCCTTTTGGTTCCAGGTAGAACCCTTTTAGGTACCATGAAAAACCCTTTCCACAGAGGGTTCTACATGGAACCCAAAAGGCTTCTCCTATGGGGACAGCCAAAGAACCCTTTTTTATACTTTTTTCTGAGAGCTTGTCTGTCTTCACTGTAATCTTGTGCAATTATGCACCTGGCCTCTCCTGGCCTCTCCAATTATGCACCTGCCTTTCAGCTATTCCTTAGGTCTTGTGGAGTCCCAGGAACAGCTAGTCTACAATAGCTTATTGGACAGTTATTTCAAGCTTTTTCTTTACTAATAGCATATTCAAGGAGAAATCCTAGCTGAATGTATAGCCAGCATATATAGTGCCTTGCAAAAGTATTCATCCTCCTTGGCATTTTTCCTATTTTGTTGCATTACAACCTGTAATTTAAATGGCTATTTGGATTTCACATAATGGACATACACAAAACAGTCCAAATTGTTGAAATTAAAAAAATTACTTGTTTCTAAAAAAAAAATTAAAAAAGTGGTGCGTGCATATGTACTCACCCCATTTGCTATGAAGCCCTAAATAAAATCTGGTGCAACCAATTACCTTCAGGAGTCACATAATTAGTTAGATTGCACACAGGTGGACTAAGTTTCACATGATCTCAGTGTATATATACACCTGTTCTGAAAGGCCCCAGAGTCTGCAACCACCACTAAGCAAGGGGTAATATGAGGACCAAGGAGCTCTCCAAGCAGGTCAGGGACAAAGTTGTGGAGAAGTACAGATCAGGGTTGGGTTGTCAAAAAATATCCAAAACTTTGAACATCCCACGGAGCATCATTTAAATCCATAATAAAAAATCTAAAGAATATGGCACCACAACAAACCTGCCAAGAGGGCCGCCCACCAAAACGTCTTGGAATGGCCTAGTCAAAGCCCAGATCTCAATCCAATTGAGAATCTGTGGTATGACTTAAATATTGCTGACACCAGTGGAACCCATCCAACTTGAAGCAGCTGGAGCAGTTTTGCTTTGAAAAAAAGGGGCAAACATCCCAGTGGCTAGATGTGCTGAGCTTATAGAGACAAACCCCAAGAGAATTGCAGCTGTAATTGTTGAAAAAGGGTGAGGGGGAGGGGGGGGGGGGGGGGTGAATAGTTATGCGCGCTGAAGTTGTTTTTTTTGTCTTGTTTCACAATAAATATTTTGCATCTTCAAAGTGGTAGGCATGTTGTGTAAATCAAATACAAACCCCCCAAAAATCCATTTGAATTCCAGGCAGTAAGGCAACAAAATAGGAAATGCCAATGGGGGTGAATACTTTTGCAAGCAACTGTATAAAGCATCCAAAACAACTGGCAGGGAGTTTGACAGGAGAGAGAGCAAGTGCAATGATGTGATCAGATTGGATGGTGATGAAATTATCCTACATAGACTACAACACCAAAAGTATTAACTGTATTATTATTATTACAATATTTTGCTGTAAACTTGAGTAAATTTCATTTTGAAGCTCATCAAAGCCCTGCGTTTTGAATGTTTTCATTCCCGAAATAACTGCATCTGCCTAGGCAACCATTTGGATTAGTTGTGGGTCTACTCTCGACAAGTTCTAAAAAAAGGCACATTAGCAGGCCAGTCTGGATGTATTTTGACTTCTGATACTGAGATACCGGATCTGTTGTTGTGGCTCATCATTCTCCCAAGTCGTTCCTATAATAATGTGGCCCCCAATAATATTATGATGATATGAAGGTGGATTAACACTGTGACCAAACTGTCCATGTATCCACGCTGGCCATCATCTGCATGTTGATTTTGTCTATCCACACCAGACGTGATCATGACACACAGGTTAAAATAATAGAACCAACTATATTCATTTGGGGTAGCTTGCTGTTGCTGTAGTTTGTCCTGGGAGATAAACATTGGGTTGTCATTTTACCTTCAATGCATATGTTCCTTTCTTTAGCTGGATATTTGTAGAATTTGGACCCAGAGTCATACAAAATCACATGTTTCTCTTCTCCGATTAATCCACAGATAAAAGGGAACCTAGTTAGTTTTTAGTTTATCTTTGATTCTCCTTGTTCATCTTTCAAGCACCCACGTGGGTTTGTATACCCATGTGGGTAGATTGGAGACACGGGAATTGCAGTGCGTCAAACATATTAAATAAAACCTCATTCAAGGCTACCAATGTTCTATTTTAGTGTTTGGCAACACAAACGCTTGTTGACATGCGCAAGCAGTGTGGATAAAATAATTTACTAACATGCACGCGTTAGTTTATTTTGCAACGCTCACGCATGCAATGTGGCATGTTTGCTTTCCCTGTAAGCCAGGGGGAAGAAAAGAGCAGCACAACAGGGTGGAGAGAGAAGGGGATAGGTCAATGTTACTCCATCAAATAGGAGCAGAAGTTTGTGTGTAAGCATCCAACTGCTTTTCTCCACAAAACAGGACGTCAATTATTCATTGAGTGTTTTGATGAATAGAAAAAAAATAACATCTGCATATCGATAGACTTGGAGCACATGCTTCACATCAAAAAAGTGTACTCTGTACACTGCATTATGCTCCCATGTGAATTGATTAGACAATGTTTAGACCACCAGGTCTTCATCAGGCTCCCATTGGACCGGATTTTGTTCAATTGTATTGTTAAAGAAGAAAGAACTGTCTTTTACCTGGCCAGACACAGACTAAATTGAACCAAAATCCAAACACATGAGAATTTGTTGGTTTAAATTATATTCAGGAACAAGCATTCACAATGAAGCACACTAAAGGTGGGCTGTACTACATGAATCAGTCAGACCTCAAAATGTAATAGCATGTTATTTTGGTAATTTTAGTCACCTATTTTTCTGTTGAACTCAGTATTTAGAGCACAACTGACATCTGTGTCACCTTTGCTGATGCAATGCTGAATATGTCTGAGCCATTCTTTTGGTTTATGAAACACACTGTTTTTCAAAGACTCCAGTCATAGACTGTTCTCTCTGCTATGCACCACGAGCGGTCCCGGAGCGGAACCCGGTAGCGGGATGAAATTTGACAACATACGGTGATCGCTACATAAATAGTCATATTAAACATTCATGAAAATACAAGTGTCTCACATTTTTTTAAGCCTAGAATCTTGCTAATCCAACTGCGTTGTCAGATTTTAAAAAGGATTTACTGCGAAAGAATACGATTAAATGAGGATAGAGCCCCATAAAAAACAACTATTTCAACCAGCACAGGCGTAACAAAATCACAAACTGCAATAAAATAAATAGTTTACCTTTTGACGATCTTCCTCTGTTTGCAATCCCAATGCTCATTGTTATACAATGAATGGTCTTTTGTTCAATCAATTTTTATAACCTAATACGAAACATTTTGTGAACCGCTTGTGTCGTGAATTCCTTCTCATTCCATTTTTGACGACACATTTGAGGTAAATACACACACAAAACGTGACTTTTCCAGTCATGTTTGGTTTCATTGCAATCAACTGGTTTGTTTGTAACACAATTAAACCTGATGGGCCATTTCGCGGGACGTATTGACTGAATGAAACCGATTTGAAGACAACAAGTAATGACATCATTCTGCACCAATGATTTGCCCGCTGTTTCGTTGATTGACTGTCTTTTAACCCAATGACCACTGATCGTCTTGAAATCTAGCTGGGAAGATAGCCAATGAGCTGAGGTAAACGGCAAAATGTAATGTTTATGTGTTGGAAGACCAACCCATGTAGTAAACGTCGGCGTAAAGAGGTTCATTCGCCATTGACGATTCCTACCGGAAGGAGCTACGCATGTTGCGCAAAGCATTGTTTTGGTAAAGCGCATATTCAGCTGTTTATATATCAATCAGTATGGCGACTAAGTCAGGGAAAGCTAAATCTAAGTCTAGATATACAGATGTACACACAATTTTTTAAGAAATTGATTGAGGATGATTCATATAGCGATTCCCAAATGGAGGAATATTTTTTTGAACGGAGAGGACATCATTTTGGACTGGTAAGTTCTTCTCATGCTAATGCCGTTGTTTGAAATTAATAATATAAAATATTATTTGTGAAATGAAATAGCCTATTTGAGGCTGTTGAGTGGAGGGCAGGCCCACAACAATGGCCAAAGTATAATGGAGACACTAGATACAGCTGGTCTGTTGTAATATAATAAAGACAGTAGATCTAGCTGGTCTGTCATAATATAATAGAGACAGTAGATCTAGCTGAAATGTCATAATATAAATGAGACAGTAGATCTAGCAGGTCTATAATAATATATTCAACCTTATGTTCCCTGTACTCTATATATATCTGTTTATTATACCTGTTGATACAGGGCTCATATGTAAAACTATTCTAACTGAACATTTTCTTTCACAGTGACACTGACTCCGAATGTGAGCCCCCAGTGCCAAGGTGTCCATCCCCCACTGAAGCTGGTTCATCCAGCTCCTGTCACAAGTGGTGTTCATCTGCCCAAATGTATTTTGGTATTTTGTATATAGTATATAGTTATTCCATTCAAAATGTATAACTTCACAAATTTGGCCACTTGGGTACATTTGAGCTACTTGTGTGGGACACCTGGGTGACTTCATGATAAATGTCATGTAGCACACTCATTTTGGAAGTTATCATTCTGAAACTTTGATGATGATGATACAACAATAAAAATACAAAATGTATGTTTTTTTTATTGTATTATCTAAACCAGATCTATTGTTATATTCTCCTACATTCAATTCACATTTACAAAACTTCAGAGTGTTTTCTTTCAAATGGTACCAAGAATATGCATATCCTTGGTTCTGTGCCTGAGCTACAGGCAGTTGGATTTGGGTATGTCTTCAGGCGGAAATTGAAAAAAGTAGGGGGGTAGCTCGAAGAGGTTTAACAGCTTCTGCCCCCAAGCCATAAGACTGCTGAACAATTAATCAAATGGCCACCTGGACTACTTACGTTGAACCTCCCCCTTTGTTTTTACACTGCTGCTACTCTCTGTTTATTATTTATGCATAGTCACTTTACCCCTACCTAAATGTACAAATTACCTTGACTAACCTGCACATTGACTCGGTACCGGTACCCCCCAGTATATAGCTTTGTTATTGTTATGTAATTTTCTTGTTTCTTTTTTCACTTTAGTTTATTTAGTCATTCTTAACTTTATTTCTTGAACTGCATTGTTGGTTAAGGGCTTGTAGTAAAGCATTTCACGGTAAGGCACAATTTGATTTGAGATGTGTTGATGGAAGACCTGACACATTATGAAAAGCAAAACTTCAGTGTATGAGAGAGAGAAATGAGGTGAATGAGGATTGTTACACATTACTACAGGAAACACTTCCGGACACATTGCATAATACCCTCCAGGGGCATGTACACATGCCAGAAGCGGAGGCGGCACGTCCTGGGTGCGGGCACATTGAATACCTGCTGCATGATCTCACCTTTTTGTCATCGGTTAGACTACCACACAGCCAATAGGAATGCTTGATTCCCTGTTGTCATGCCAGGGAGGGCGGGTGTGTTTAAGTACAGTGATCCACAATTCCACACACACCCTGCTGTGACTAAATAAACACACTCTTTACAGACAGTGGCCTTGCTGCTTTTCAGAGAGCTGTGACTACCCCCCACTTGGTCCTACGTAAACAAAGACGAATAGACTTGAATAGGGGTTTCTGAGTCACTGTGTTGTGTGTTTCCCAGCAGGAGGTGTACGTGTGTGTGTGTGTGTGTGTGTGTGCGTGCGTGTGTGTGTGTGTGTGTGTGTGTGTGTGTGTGTGTGTGTGTGTGTGTGTGTGTGTGTGTGTGTGTGTGTGTGTGTGTGTGGCAGACTGAGAAAAACCCACTGAGAAAAGGCACCCAATGCATCGGGAAACACAGGCATTTATTCATAACCTTTGTGAATGGATACTATGTTTGTATTTATAAATAACCACAACCATAGGTGATGTAATGAAATCACCAGCAACACAGACATATTGTAATGCATGGTTAAGATTGGAATTGGAGGGAAACAAGCTAATGCCTTGTCTATGGTACAGGGAAACTTCCCCTTCTGTGCATGCTTATATACTTTACTAATGACAACTGATTTTTGACACAGAATACCCATTGGTTGACTGGACTATGCTATTTTTGCGATTTAGAAATTAGGATTTCGGTCTGGGGCTGTAAGGTGGTCAGTGCAGTCACAGCAGTCTTGCTCACCTGTCCAGAACGTCAATAGTCAGAACGGTCAATAGTTGACCGAACCTGGAGCGTCCCTGCTAGGCACACACACCAGCAACCGCAACTCAGAGCTATCAACACACTACAACAGTCTGGTTTGTGTGTGTGGGGTGGTGGGTGGATGCGTGCGCTTCATGCTTATTAGCGTCATTAAGGGGTCGTCAGGTTGGTGTCTGACCCCAAGTGTACACACATTCTCTGATACGCTTTGAGTTTGACATCTCAGTGTTTCGATAAGTGCACATTAAAAACCCTGCCGTATTAAGTTGAAGAGTATCGATTGATGCTTTAATGATATGGTTTCTCGTCTTCTTGAGAGGCTGGATACGTATTTGATCAGTGTACATTTTTGCATCAAAGTAGCAAAACCCTGGTTGGTACACATGGATTTTAAACTGGGGCGAATTTGAACTCAAGTCACTCAATTGATTAAGTGATTTAAATAGCTTTTTATTTTCAGTTTATTTGGTTGGCTTTTCAGGATGCCAATCCAAAAAGTAAAATTTTAATATTGTACAGTTCTGCTTCAGCTGTTATCTGAGAATAATGTAGGTGTTTCTCTCCCTCTCTTTCTCCCTCCCCTGTTCTCAGGTGCAGTATATCATTCAAGGCTACCACAAGAGGAGAGAGTACATTGCTGCCTTTCTCAGTCACTTTGGAATGTGAGTCTGGTGTGCGTGCGCATGTAAAGGGAGAAGGGCAAGGAAACGTTTTGTGGGAGCAAGCATATCTGTAACATTGTATTTGATTTTTATGGTGGGCACATTAGTGTCTTTATGCAGGGGGGTGGTGGAGTACGATGCAGAGGGATTCACCAAGCTCACTCTTCTCCTCATTTAGAAAAACATATGTTTCCTTGTCCATGGTGAGTAACACACACACCTTTCATTCTCACTATGTCTTCCTCCCCAAACTCTCTTTTTCTCCCTCTCTTTCACCTCTCCTCCTCCAGTGGACCTTCCTCTACTCCCCACGGGACCAGCCCACCCTGACATTCCAGTCTGTGTACCACTTCACCAACAGTGAGCAGCTCCACTGGCAGGTGCAGAAGTCCTATGTAACAGTTTTCTTCCTGGGAAGGAGAGGAGGACCAAAATTCAGCGTGGTTAAAGTCCATGGTTCTTTAATCAGAGAAACTAAACAGAATACAAAACAAGAAACGTGAAAACCCGAAAACAGTCCCGTGTGGCACTGACACAGGAGACAACCACCCACAAAATACCCAAAGAATATGGCTGCCTAAATATGGTTCCCAATCAGAGACAACGATAAACACCTGCCTCTGATTGAGAACCACTCTAGGCAACCATAGACTTGCCTAGACAACTACACTGAACACAACCCCATAAATCTAAGAAACCCCTAGACAAGACGAAACACAAATAAATCACCCATGTCACACCCTGGCCTAACCAAAATAATAAAGAAAACACAGATAACTAAGGCCAGGGCGTGACATCCTACCCTTACAGCCCGCGATGGGACGGCAACGAGATGGCCAAAAGAGCCAAGTAAGGCAAGACACTACTGGACAGATGTAAGGTAGATGCTAGATGCCCTAGATGCTGATGAATAAGTTTTGCCTTTTCCTCACTAATGGTTAGGATTGGGGAGGGGAAGCTGATCTGTACCTAGGGGAAACAATCACCCGTAGCATACTGGACAACATTGACTATTTGAGCTACCATACTGTACAGTAATTACCCATAATACATGATGATAATGATTCAAATCGAAGTTATTTGTTTAAGTCACGTAATCCAATCGACTAGCACAAAACTAGAACCTGCTGCCATCTTTGGACTAGGTCTCCCTCGCAAAATAGATTTGATCTCAATTAAACTTATCTGGATTTATAATGGTAACATGAAAAGAAAAACAATCCTTGTCATACTAATAATCACTACCAGTATGGACATCAAATCACTTTAATTGAATCCACATATCACTACTCACACTGGTAAAGATTTATATGGCATTTTTTTTTAAATAAAATTATAGATGTATGGCTCTCCCAAATTGTATTTACTTGACCTTTTTTCTATTTAACAAGAACCCGTTGAACCTATTAGTGAATTAATGGCTTTATCTCTAGCATTATCGTGTTTACTTAGCACAGCAAAGGAGTGCTTAACTGTAACAGTTGAGTTTTTGTCCTAAAGTTGATAGTTACATGGAACAGATGAACTTTTCTTTGTTTACATCGCTAGTCTCCAAGGAAAGTCAGTATCTTATCTCTGTTTTGCTGACAAGTAGTTTTCAGTCTTAGTTTGGAACTGTGGAGGGCCCAAAATATGCAAACATTCCAAATGCCTGGGATTCCAACCTATCAGCTACTGGTTTATAACTGAGAAGAGTTTGTATTCTCGGCTTCCTGACCTGGAGTGAAACTCGCCCTTAAACACACACGCACACACTGTTTGGTTTTGACAGCTCTTAATTATTGTACATTGTCATTCCATTGCATTTTTTGTCTTGGTTTTTCTTTTAGTTTTACTTGCTTGCTCCTCACAATTTCTCATTTTCTATAAGGAAGATTGAACATTGAGATAATCAGGAGTAGTCATCGGTCTCTCTGTCTTGATTTCACAGTGGGAAATTGTTGAGATGTTTTGTGTTTAGATTATACTCTCAGCATGTCAGGAGAAAACTTTATCCTGCTGAAAGAACAAACTGGTGCTGTGCTTTTATGGTCAGATAAGAACTGTAGTACTCCCAGTAAATCTGTCTGTCTAAATTACTTTTAATTGGTATCTTTCTCTCTCACTCCACAGAGCATATTTCAAGAGCTTCATTCCTCAATTTCAGGAAGAGGCCTTTGCCACTGAAACTCTAGGAGTGTAGTGTAGTGTGTGTCAACATGGACTCTCTAACTCCATGTTGAGCCATGTGTTTTATGCTTACCCTGAATTGTCTGCGTTTCCATTTTATTTTGTTTTTTTACCCTTCTTAAAAATTACAGAAAGAATATGCTGTTGCTAAAATGGTTAGGGTCAGTAGTTCAGAACCACTTAGTCTGTCAATAGACAGATGTTGGGCTTGCCCAGCCAAGGTGCTACAGCCTCAAACAAGACATCACTTCTGATCTTCTGATTGGTTGTGAGAACTGGAAAAGGGCCCTGAACTCTTTGGCTGGAGCTTGATGTGATACGGTCATCTTCTGGAAAAACCTTCAGTGGTTCATCTTGATTCATATAATACATTCTTACGAGTGGTACCATTACTTTATCATTCTACAGTTGTCTTAATCTTTGCCTTGAGAGGAGTATTCCTCAGTACTATGTACATTGGAGAGAATACTGTATGTTCTATTTTTCATTTGTAAAGACCTGTGATCATATTTTATTCACTTACTCCATGAAGGTAAGTTACTAAATGTTTTCTGTTATTTTCATTTCACCACCATCTCAATCACTCCTATTCCCAATAAAACCCTGAAATCCTCTACTGTCTGTAAATACATTCTTTATTGTTGCTTGTCACTAAGCCACTGATGCACTGTGATTAAATTATGGCCTGTGCTAAATGTAGCTGTGTTTGAAAGAAAGGGAGCGAGAAACAGGGAATGAGGGATGGATGGTGTGTGAGAGAGAGTGAGACTAACCGGGAGAGTAGGGAGGGAGGGATGGTCTGTGTAAGGGAGGAAGGGTGAAAGAGAGAGTGGGAGTGCGTGTGCATGTTTTCATCATTAAATCTTAAGGGGTCATTGTTAGGGGTCTTTCCTGGCCCGGGGGCCAGCCGTTTGCTATATTCATTGTTGGTAATGCAGCAACTGTCAAGTCTAATTGGGAACTATACAGTGAATGTATCTGAGGCATTTAATAGCATTAAGTCTATTAATACCAAAATATTAAAAGCAAGATTTTTTTTTTTTTTTTGCTGCGTTCCGTGTTTTACGCGGTAACCTTTGCCGAACTGCTTTCAAATGGTCTCGCTCATCAGCCTGGGGATGAACTGCTATCTTTATTTTGAGGAGTGGAAGGAGGGTGTGCAGAGGAAGGACGGAAGGATATGGGGTAACAGCCTCTCTAACGAAGGCTTCTCGATTGCAGTCTTTATTTCAGTTTTTGTATTCATTTCACATTCAAAATTAATTTTGTTTTCCTTTAATTGATTTTGGCTTAGCAAATCCTCTTGATCCTAATTTTTTATCAGCTTTAAATATATTTCAAAATAAGGTATTTTTATTATTCAGTACATGAGTATAAATTGGAGTGAGCTGTGAGGAATCTACAGACGCTAACATTGTCAACGATTCACAGAAATTGGTTTTAAGTTCGAAGGTGAAACACTTTGAAGTAAACCTTATAAGTTGCTCGTAAGCAACTCTTTCAATTTAAACTAAGGCACAGGTGTCATATCACGTAGTCCACATGGAACTCGCCTCTCTCACTCACTTTAAACCTCTCAATAGTGATCCGGTCTTCGTAATGATCTTACCAAGGTTGCTGCTCAAGGTACCTTTTGAAGCTGTGTTTCTCACTTCCTGACTCACGGCACAGAGGTCTCCTGCCTGCCAACTCTGCTAATACTCCAAATCCACTAATCCAGCCTTATTTAGGAGATTGCAATGGCAGTCGGCCGGAATCATTAAAGGTAGGAATAATTACTCGGGGATCTCTGGAGAGAGATGAATAAAATGACGCTCAGCATCTCTTTACCCCTGAAAACCAGTTTGCTGAACCGTGGAATGGTTTTGCTAATGATTGTCGGCCATTTTGGTTTTGGAGAAGCGGTTTGGTGCACAGTTAAACAAGCCACAACCTCTTTGCCTGATTGTAATAAATGTATATGTTCTTTGATTACTTAATTATATATTGCAATAGGGCCCAGTTGGCCTTTGTGGCCCCTGCAGGTTAATGCTGAGGGCTCCCAACCAAAGCTGAAACCTCACACACCTCACACTATTTCTCCTTCCTCGAGCTCCTGGCATGTTTTGCTCAGCAGGTGTTTCCAACTCAAGGGAGTTGGCTTGCTAGCAGTAGTGCTGTGCGTGGGTAAAATCACCGGGGAAGCCAGTCCAGAAATGAAAACAATATCACAACCTACTGTATGTGTTGTGATAATTGCGTTGTTTGCTCTATAACCTGTTCGTTCATATGCCTTAACACTGTGATATACAGTGCCTTGCGAAAGTATTCGGCCCCCTTGAACTTTGCGACCTTTTGCCACATTTCAGGCTTCAAACATAAAGATATAAAACTGTATTTTTTTGTGAAGAATCAACAACAAGTGGGACATAATCATGAAGTGGAACGACATTTATTGGATATTTCAAAACTTTTTTAACAAATCAAAAACTGAAAAATTGGGCGTGCACAATTATTCAGCCCCCTTAAGTTAATACTTTGTAGCGTCACCTTTTGCTGCGATTACAGCTGTAAGTCGCTTGGGGTATGTCTCTATCAGTTTTGCACATCGAGAGACTGAAATTTTTTCCCATTCCTCCTTGCAAAACAGCTCGAGCTCAGTGAGGTTGGATGGAGAGCATTTGTGAACAGCAGTTTTCCGTTCTTTCCACAGATTCTCGATTGGATTCAGGTCTGGACTTTGACTTGGCCATTCTAACACCTGGATATGTTTATTTTTGAACCATTCCATTGTAGATTTTGCTTTATGTTTTGAATCATTGTCTTGTTGGAAGACAAATCTCCGTCCCAGTCTCAGGTCTTTTGCAGACTCCATCAGGTTTTCTTCCAGAATGGTCCTGTATTTGGCTCCATCCATCTTCCCATCAATTTTAACCATCTTCCCTGTCCCTGCTGAAGAAAAGCAGACCCAAACCATGATGCTGCCACCACCATGTTTGACAGTGGGTATGGTGTGTTCAGGGTGATGAGCTGTGTTGCTTTTACGCCAAACATAACATTTTGCATTGTTGCCAAAAAAGTTCAATTTTGGTTTCATCTGACCAGAGAACCTTCTTCCACATGTTTGGTGTGTCTCCCAGGTGGCTTGTGGCAAACTTTAAACAACACTTTTTATGGATATCTTTAAGAAATGGCTTTCTTCTTGCCACTCTTCCATAAAGGCCAGATTTGTGCAATATACGACTGATTGTTGTCCTATGGACAGAGTCTCCCACCTCAGCTGTAGATCTCTGCAGTTCATCCAGAGTGATCATGGGCCTCTTGGCTGCATCTCTGATCAATCTTCTCCTTGTATGAGCTGAAAGTTTAGAGGGACGGCCAGGTCTTGGTAGATTTGCAGTGGTCTGATACTCCTTCCATTTCAATATTATCGCTTACACAGTGCTCCTTGGGATGTTTAAAGCTTGGGAAATCTTTTTGTATCCAAATCCGGCTTTAAACTTCTTCACAACAGTATCTCGGACCTGCCTGGTGTGTTCCTTGTTCTTCATGATGCTCTCTGTGCTTTTAACGGACCTCTGAGACTATCACAGTGCAGGTGCATTTATACGGAGACTTGATTACACACAGGTGGATTGTATTTATCATCATTAGTCATTTAGGTCAACATTGGATCATTCAGAGATCCTCACTGAACTTCTGGAGAGAGTTTGCTGCACTGAAAGTAAAGGGGCTGAATAATTTTGCACGCCCAATTTTTCAGTTTTTGATTTGTTAAAAAAGTTTGAAATATCCAATAAATGTCGTTCCACTTCATGATTATGTCCCACTTGTTATTGATTCTTCACAAAAAAATACAGTTTTATATCTTTATGTTTGAAGCCTGAAATATGTCAAAAGTTTGCAAAGTTCAAGGGGGCCGAATACTTTCGCAAGGCACTGTATAGGCCTAAGGCCGAGACAATAAGAATAAATTCAACCACACATTTGTTTTATTAGAAAACCGGAGGGCAACATCTGTGTGGTGAAGTCCACAAACATATTGCATGTAATAAACAGATACAAGACCTACAGCATGGTCAAGCGAGGTAATGTTTCCGACATTTTCAGATCACTAAACAACTATTGATTTAGAAACAGAGTTACCTCAAGTTACAAAGAAAACAGGAGCTGCCCACACTATTCCAGCACCATTCCAACTTCAACATTTCAACATCATCTAATCACCTGTGCTTAATCTAATACAGTGACAACTACATGCACCAAAAACGATTTAGTCCAATCAACGTAAGCTAAATATTATGTGGGTGTCCATGGTACTGATTTCTGTGTATGCGTGCAAGTATAAGAAAACATGTTTACTCACCTAACACCTAAACGCCAATGCCATCCTCCTCTTTCATGTTGCCTAAACAGCAGTACACACTTTTAGTTTTTGTTGTACTAGGTTACATGGCTAAAATACTTGCTCGCTAGCCTAACTTCCTTTCATGGGCAACGATACGCCAGGCCAGCTAGTTAACATTAGCATACTACATCTAGCTACATGTTGAACTTCCATCCTCTCAGGCCAGTGGCACAATGCATGAATTTATGGTTGGATCAGAAATGCCTTGATGATGATAATTTGATAATTTACGGAGAATTAAGTAAAACCACAAGTCCGAATCCCTATCTCCACCCATGGCTAATTAAGGAAAGGGATGATTTTAGCTAGCTAGCCACTGGATGACAACAGCACAACAAGATGTAAAAAAGAAATGAAAAATGTGTGAATAATGACATTTGGCTTGTCATGGGATTGGTCTGAAGCCAAATCCAAACTGGCTTCCCTTCAGACTTTTTTTTTTGTGTGCCAGGACCATTCACAGCTGAGCTCACTCAGTTAGGGTCAATGCTGATTGGTTATTATTTTTGTCATACTCTCGTCATACTCTTTCTGACCAGACAGCATCGGATAGATATACGCTCCACATACTGAGACATATGGGCGCTGTTTTGTTCGCTTGGATGCTTTCTCTGGTGAGATACATTTCCTTCAATTTGCAAAAGGCTGAATGTATGAAACACAGAGAGACAAAAGATAAATATTTTTTCTTATTCTGGGGTTAATCTTTTGGGCAAGCCTGGATTCCCTTGGCATCCATGAATACACGCCACTGCTAGCTAGCTTTATCAACATTAGACTGATATCCTGTTTGCGGTTAGCTTCAAGGCAGCCATGAATCTGCCAGTCTCAGCTAATGACGGGTGTGTGAAACAGGATCACTTAAGCTCTGTAGCACCTTCCCTAGATGATAACCCAGGGCTAGATTTTAGCATCACTCACACCGGTTCCACCTAAGAAGAAGTAACTCGAAGAACTAAAAAAAACTTTCAAAAGCAGAGACTGAGGCCAAGAAAGTCAAAGGCTCCCCACTTTTAACAAGCTGGAGAGCTAATATAGGGACTTCAGCAGTAGACAATGTTTGGTATGCAGCGGGGTTGTTGATGCAAGCCATGTTTAAGATTTTGGAGCTGAGGGGCTTAGCTAATTTGGGAAGGAGTGGGGGGGATTTGCCTAAAATTAAAAAATAGCCCAGAGATGTCATGGATTTGAGAGAATTACTGGTTCGGGCCTCTTTTTTTTATCCCGAAGTCACAGGGATATTCTAATGCACTCACTGTCAAAGCAGCAGATTTTTCCCTCTCGTATAGATAAAAATGGGATCTCGTTAAAAGGTGATTGTTAATAGCTAATTACTCTCGTCCTAGCCGAAACATGAGGAGCCAGGAGAGCGTGGCTAAGCCGATCAAAGGACTCCTCGCTCCAGAGCTTGTAGGTTTTCCATTTTTGTCACGTTGTTTGGGCGTTTTGGATGGGTTGGATGGCTTTTGACGAGATGAGGGCAGATATTTTTTTATACTCCGTCTTCCTCTAGGGTACAATCACAAATATTTGATTTAAACATGTTGTGGATTTACCAAAGCACATCCTTCAGGTGGTTTGTCTCTGGAATGCAGCTTTTGGTTCTCTGATATTTAACCGGGAATTTGGCAAAGGCTTGACACGCTAAATCAGCATAAAAGCTTCATCTTGATCTGCCTAATAGGCCTAGTTGGCAATCGTAGACACTGTTTTTCTTGGCAGAGAGGTTTGACTGAAGATTTAGGTGGAGTTTAGAGGTAATGTAAATAAAAGTGACTTGAAGTTGACCTTCATGGGTTTCTCATGGGTTGACCTTTCTCTTCCCTTTTACAGTTTTGTGGCCCATCTGTCTCTCTTTCTTTGCACTCTACCACTTTTCCTCTGCTCTTTCTCCCCTCCTTCTCCATCTCTCTCTTCTCCCTCTTTTCCACTGGCAAGTCTACCTGAGGAGCTGTCACTCTGGGTTGGGATGCTGCCGGTTCAGCCTGTCACACTGACTGAGGGACACATCCCAATCTGCCTTGTACACTGATAGACCTGTCAGGTGGAGTGACAGCCGGGACTTGGACAAGCAGGAAATAAATAGATGTAAATACGTGCATGTTGGTAACTTCTCATAGTGTGTGGACTAGTGTCCATGCAACTTGGAAAACTTTACCTGAGCCTAAATGAATGTGAAATAGCCTACTGTAAGCATGTGATATGTCAATTATAGATGAACACGAAATTAGAACTGCATTTTTTAAATTTTTTCAGGTTTTCGAATTCATGTTTGAGTGAAATGTGCTCCAAATGAATTTCGTTGTTTTTTTTACAATTGAATTCTCGCTATTTACAGTAACAGGCTTATTACTAAATATTGTGTTATGCCGATTATAACTTTTTTAGCTATAAAGATTAGCACTGTTCTATAGATACAGTGGGGAGAACAAGTATTTGATACACTGACGATTTTTGTAGGTTTTCCTACTTACAAAGCATGTAGAGGTCTGTCATTTTTTATCATAGGTACACCTCAACTGTGAGAGTCTGAATCTAAAACAAAAATCCAGAAAATCACATTGTGTGATTTTTAAGTAATTAATTTGCATTTTATTGCATGACATAAGTATTTGATCACCTACCAACCAGTAAGAATTCCGGCTCTCACAGACTTGTTAGTTTTTCTTTAAGAAGCCCTCCTGTTCCACTCATTACCTGTATTAACTGCACCTGTTTGAACTTGTTACCTGCATAAAAGACACCTGTCCACACACTCAATCAAACAAACTCCAACCGCTCCACAATGGCCAAGACCAGAGAGCTGTGTAAGGACATCAGGGATAAAATTGTAGACCTGCACAGGGCTGGGATGGGCTACAGGACAATAGGCAAGCAGCTTGGTGAGAAGGCAACAACTGTTGGCGCAATTATTAGAAAGTGGAAGAAGTTCAAGATGAGGAAGGTGAGGGATTAGCCCAGAACTACACGGCAGGACCTGGTCAATTACCTGAAGAGAGCTGGGACCACAGTCTCAAAGAAAACCATTAGTAACACACTATGCCGTCATGGATTAAAATCCTGCAGCGCACGCAAGGTCCCCCTGCTCAAGCCAGCGCATGTCCAGGCCCGTCTGAAGTTTGCCAATGACCATCTGGATGATCCAGAGGAGGAAAGGGAGAAGGTCAAGTGGACTGATGAGACAAAAATAGAGCTTTTTGGTCTAAACTCCACCAAATCAAATCAAATCAAATTTTATTTGTCACATACACATGGTTAGCAGATGTTAATGCGAGTGTAGCGAAATGCTTGTGCTTCTAGTTCCGACAATGCAGTAATAACGAGTAATCTAACTAACAATTCCAAAACTACTGTCTTGTACACAGTGTAAGGGGATAAAGAATATGTACATAAGGATATATGAATGAGTGATGGTACAGAGCAGCATAGGCAAGATACAGTAGATGGTATCGGGTACAGTATGTACAAATGAGATGAGTATGTAAACAAAGTGGCATAGTATAGTATAAAGTGGCTAGTGATACATGTATTACATAAGGATACCGTCGATGATATAGAGTACAGTATATACGTATGCGTATGAGATGAATAATGTAGGGTAAGTAACATTTATATAAGGTAGCATTGTTTAAAGTGGCTAGTGATATATTTACATCATTTCCCATCAATTCCCATTATTAAAGTGGCTGGAGTTGAGTCAGTGTCAGTGTGTTGGCAGCAGCCACTCAGTGTTAGTGGTGGCTGTTTAACAGTCTGATGGCCTTGAGATAGAAGCTGTTTTTCAGTCTCTCGGTCCCAGCTTTGATGCACCTGTACTGACCTCGCCTTCTGGATGATAGCGGGGTGAACAGGCAGTGGCTCGGGTGGTTGATGTCCTTGATGATCTTTATGGCCTTCCTGTGACATCGGGTGGTGTAGGTGTCCTGGAGGGCAGGTAGTTTGCCCCCGGTGATGCGTTGTGCAGACCTCACTACCCTCTGGAGAGCCTTACGGTTGAGGGCGGTGCAGTTGCCATACCAGGCGGTGATACAGCCCGCCAGGATGCTCTCGATTGTGCATCTGTAGAAGTTTGTGAGTGCTTTTGGTGACAAGCCGAATTTCTTCAGCCTCCTGAGGTTGAAGAGGCGCTGCTGCGCCTTCTTCACGATGCTGTCTGTGTGAGTGGACCAATTCAGTTTGTCTGTGATGTGTATGCCGAGGAACTTAAAACTTGCTACCCTCTCCACTACTGTTCCATCGATGTGGATAGGGGGGTGTTCCCTCTGCTGTTTCCTGAAGTCCACAATCATCTCCTTAGTTTTGTTGACGTTGAGTGTGAGGTTGTTTTCCTGACACCACACTCCGAGGGCCCTCACCTCCTCCCTGTAGGCCGTCTCATCGTTGTTGGTAATCAAGCCTACCACTGTTGTGTCGTCCGCAAACTTGATGATTGAGTTGGAGGCGTGCGTGGCCACGCAGTCGTGGGTGAACAGGGAGTACAGGAGAGGGCTCAGAACGCAACCTTGTGGGGCCCCAGTGTTGAGGATCAGCGGGGAGGAGATGTTGTTGCCTACCCTCACCACCTGGGGGCGGCCCGTCAGGAAGTCCAGTACCCAGTTGCACAGGGCGGGGTCGAGACCCAGGGTCTCGAGCTTGATGACGAGCTTGGAGGGTACTATGGTGTTGAATGCCGAGCTGTAGTCGATGAACAGCATTCTCACATAGGTATTCCTCTTGTCCAGATGGGTTAGGGCAGTGTGCAGTGTGGTTGAGATTGCATCGTCTGTGGACCTATTTGGGCGGTAAGCAAATTGGAGTGGGTCTAGGGTGTCAGGTAGGGTGGAGGTGATATGGTCCTTGACTAGTCTCTCAAAGCACTTCATGATGACGGATGTGAGTGCTACGGGGCGGTAGTCATTTAGCTCAGTTACCTTAGCTTTCTTGGGAACAGGAACAATGGTGGCCCTCTTGAAACATGTGGGAACAGCAGACTGGTATAGGGATTGATTGAATATGTCCGTAAACACACCGGCCAGCTGGTCTGCGCATGCTCTGAGGGCGCGGCTGGGGATGCCATCTGGGCCTGCAGCCTTGCGAGGGTTAACACGTTTAAATGTCTTACTCACCTCGGCTGCAGTGAAGGAGAGACCGCATGTTTTCGTTGCAGGCCGTGTCAGTGGCACTGTATTGTCCTCAAAGCGGGCAAAAAAGTTATTTAGTCTGCCTGGGAGCAAGACATCCTGGTCCGTGACTGGGCTGGGTTTCTTCCTGTAGTCCGTGATTGACTGTAGACCCTGCCACATGCCTCTTGTGTCTGAGCCGTTGAATTGAGATTCTACTTTGTCTCTGTACTGGCGCTTAGCTTGTTTGATAGCCTTGCGGAGGGAATAGCTGCACTGTTTGTATTCGGTCATGTTACCAGACACCTTGCCCTGATTAAAAGCAGTGGTTCGCGCTTTCAGTTTCACACGAATGCTGCCATCAATCCACGGTTTCTGGTTAGGGAATGTTTTAATCGTTGCTATGGGAACGACATCTTCAACGCACGTTCTAATGAACTCGCACACCGAATCAGCGTATTCGTCAATGTTGTTATCTGACGCAATACGAAACATCTCCCAGTCCACGTGATGGAAGCAGTCTTGGAGTGTGGAGTCAGCTTGGTCGGACCAGCGTTGGACAGACCTCAGCGTGGGAGCCTCTTGTTTTAGTTTCTGTCTGTAGGCAGGGATCAACAAAATGGAGTCGTGGTCAGCTTTTCCGAAAGG
Organism: Oncorhynchus clarkii lewisi; assembly: GCF_045791955.1. Taxonomy (NCBI): domain Eukaryota; kingdom Metazoa; phylum Chordata; class Actinopteri; order Salmoniformes; family Salmonidae; genus Oncorhynchus; species Oncorhynchus clarkii. Next base: position 22,617,426 of record NC_092165.1, on the reverse strand, counting down.
GGGGCGGGGCAGGGCCTTATATGCGTCGCGGAAGTTAGAGTAACAATGGTCCAAGGTCTTTCCTCCCCTGGTTGCGCAATCGATATGCTGATAAAATTTGGGGAGTCTTGTTTTCAGATTAGCCTTGTTAAAATCCCCAGCTACAATGAATGCAGCCTCCGGATAAATTGTTTCCAGTTTGCAGAGAGTTAAATAAAGTTCGTTCAGAGCCATCGATGTGTCTGCTTGGGGGGGGATATATACGGCTGTGATTATAATCGAAGAGAATTCTCTTGGTAGATAATGCGGTCTACATTTGATTGTGAGGAATTCTAAATCAGGTGAACAGAAGGATTTGAGTTCCTGTATGTTTCTTTCATCGCACCATGTCACGTTAGTCATAAGGCATACGCCCCCGCCCCTCTTTTTACCAGAAAGATGTTTTTTCCTGTCTGCGCGATGCGTGGAGAAACCTGTTGGCTGCACCGCTTCGGATTGCGTCTCTCCAGTAAGCCACGTTTCCGTGAAGCAAAGAACGTTACAGTCTCTGATGTCCCTCTGGAATGCTACCCTTGCTCGGATTTCATCAACCTTGTTGTCAAGAGACTGGACATTGGCAAGAAGAATGCTAGGGAGTGGTGTGCGCTGTGCCCGTCTCCGGAGTCTGACCAGAAGACCGCCTCGTTTCCCTCTCTTTCGGAGTCGTTTTTTTGGGTCGCTGCATAGGATCCACTCCGTTGTCCTGTTTGTAAGGCAGAACACAGGATCCGCGTCGCGAAAAACATATTCTTGGTCGTACTGATGGTGAGTTGATGCTGATCTTATATTCAGTAGTTCTTCTCGACTGTATGTAATGAAACCTAAGATGACCTGGGGTACTAATGTAAGAAATAACACGTAAAAAAACAAAAAACTGCATAGTTTCCTAGGAACGCGAAGCGAGGCGGCCATCTCTGTCGGCGCCGGAAGTTGATAGGTTTGCCGTGTTTGGAGGAAGAAGAAGGATGAGTACAACCCAAAGAAAACCATCCCAACCGTGAAGCATGGAGGTGGAAACATCATGCTTTGGGGGTGCTTTTCTGCAAAGGGGACAGAATGACTGCACAGTATTGAGGGGAGGATGGATGGGGCCATGTATCGCAAGATCTTGGGTCTTCCAACATGACAAAGACCCAAAACACACAGCCAGGGCAACTAAGGAGTGGCTCTGTAAGAAGCATCTCAAGGTCCTGGAGTGGCCTAGCCAGTCTCCAGACCTGAACCCAATAGAAAATCTTTGGAGGGAGCGGAAAGTCTGTATTGCCCAGCGACATCCCCGAAACCTGAAGAATCTGGAGAAGGTCTGAATGGAGGAGTGGGCCAAAATCCCTGCTGCATTGTGTGCAAACCTGGTCAAGAACTACAGGAAACGTGTGATCTCTGTTATTGCAAACAAAGTTTTCTGTACCAAATATTAAGTTCTGCTTTTCTGATGTATCAAATACTTATTTCATGCAATAAAATGCAAATTAATTACTTAAAAATCATACAATGTGATTTTCTGGATTTTTGTTTTAGATTCCATCTCTCACAGTTGAAGTGCACCTATGATATAAATTACAGACCTCTACATGCTTTGTAAGTAGGAAAATCTGCAAAATCGGCAGTGTATCAAATACTTGTTCTCCCCACTGTAAGTACCATTTTGGCTATATAGATTAAATAAAATTGGCACACCATCACACACATACTCTCATACACACCTACAAATGTCTGACGTTTAAGCTCATTAATATTACATTTTGTTGTGAGTATGTAGCTACAAATAATATTTGCCCTTTTTTGCGTAACCATAAAGAAATGTTAACCCAATCCAGAGACAACAGCACCTGAAACTACCCTGACACTCGATGGCAGCTCAATAAAATGCTCGGCCAGCTATACAGTATGTGGCCACTGCACAGCTGTACACGGTTGACCTCGATCTGCCCCGTCAGCCCTGTAGGTCATGTCCCCAAGGACTGTAGGTAAAAAGTGAGGTGCGGGATGGACTACAGCAAACACAGTAATGAAAGAGTGAAGGGGAGAGGGGTCGCTCGTGCCAAGTGACACAAACCCCCCTTGGCAGCCTAATTAAATTTTCCACTTTTCCACACTCGCATTAAGCCTCCATCCAGCCAGAAGAAATGGACTCACCGGAGGAGTAGACCTCAGGAAAAGACTCTGCCCCCCACCCCTCCCTCCTTCCTTCTTTTTTGCTCCTGTCTCCTCTTTTCTCTTCCCTTGCATTTGTGCTGTAGTTGTTTGCGTATGGCAAAAGGGAGAAAGAGTCTGTTGTGCATGCGACAAGAGCAGTCAGGAGAAGTCAGTCTCTTCGTCTTCACCAGCTGACTGTCCCTTAGCACCTAGAAGAGAAGCCCTATAGTGGGAATACTCATCAGTCATTATAGAGATGCCTGCTCATTTGCTTCCATTTAAAATGTACATGAGGGAACATGATCAAAAGCATAGATAAAACACAAAATTATTGGGACGATTCTTGCAGATTAGAAGCAACATGCTGAGCTTGAGGCAGTTATTGGCACACACTTCGCAGCACCATGAATTATTTTCTTCAAGATTAAGAAATACAAGCTCAAGTCTATTGTGTGGTAATCTTGCTCAAGCATTCCATGGGAATTCAGGGATATAAGCACAATTTCTGGATTCCTGATTTTCCTTCGTTAATGTGTCTGTAAAGAGAGTATTCAGACAGGACGATGCTCATTTGAGTGTGCACAGTGACAAAAGAGATATTCTGCCTGTGTGTCGCTCTCTATTTCTTTCCCTTTGATGCTATCATTTTCTCTATCTCGCTTCCTTTTTTCCCCCTACTTCTCAATGTTTGCTGTGCTGTGGCACACCTGCCTTCTAGATGGCCATTGTTGACAACCTCAAATTCTTCTCATATCTTGTCTGACAACCTACATTTCTTCTTAGATCCTCTAGATCATCTTTGAGGTAAGCAATTACACTTTATCACTGTATTTAGGAGTCATCATAAGAAAGGATCAGTTAGTGAGGATCATACTCAGCAAACTGGATGCAGTTTATCACAGAGCCATCCGTTTTGTTACTAAAGCACCTTATACCACCCACCACTGCGACCTGTATGCTCTAGTCGGCTGGCCCTCGCTACATATTCGTCACCAGACCCACTGGCTCCAGGTCATCTACAAGTCCATGCTAGGTAAAGCTCCGCCTTATCTCAGATCACTGGTCACGATGGCAACACCCACCCGTAGCACGCACTCCAGCAGGTGTATCTCACTGATCATCCCTAAAGCCAACACCTCATTTGGCCGCCTTTCATTCCAGTTCTCTGCTGCCTGTGACTGGAATGAATTGCAAAAATCGCTGAAGTTGGAGACTTTTATCTCCCTCACCAAATTCAAACATCTGCTATCTGAGCAGCTAACCGATCGCTGCAGCTGTACATAGTCTATCGGTAAATAGCCCACCCAATTTTACCTACCTCATCCCCATACTGTTTATATTTATTTACTTTTCTGCTCTTTTGCACACCAATGTCTCTACCTGTACATGACCATCTGATCATTTATCACTCCAGTGTTAATCTGCAAAATTGTAATTATTCGCCTACCTCCTCATGCCTTTTGCACACAATGTATATAGACTCTTTTTTTCTACTGTGTTATTGACTTGTTAATTGTTCACTCCATGTGTAACTCTGTGTTGTTGTCTGTTCACACTGCCATGCTTTATCTAGGCCAGGTCGCAGTTGCAAATGAGAACTTGTTCTCAACTAGCCTACCTGGTTAAATAAAGGTGAAATAAAAATAAATTAAATAAAAAAGTGTAGTTAATGGGAGCACGACTTGCTCTCCGACCCCAAAAAAAGCCATTAACATTCCAAGCTGACAGGCCTTCCCGCTCAGGCCGACATTTTCGTATGCACTGGACAACATTGTTGACGGACAGAGATAAACTTCCCCATTGTGTTGTGGTTCCCTTGAAAAGCACTACTGAAAACACAATTCGATTTGACCTGTTTTGGAGCAGTGAGGGGTGAAAACAAGGCCGAGAACTACCAAAATAAAAACCTGACCTACGGCACTACTTGTCAGGTGGCCAACTAACAGGTTACTTTGTCATTGTTTTTATTGGGCCTTTTTCCAGTCTGCAAAACAAGTTGGCGAAATGTCCGGTAAGGTGATGGACGTATGAGGGTCCTGTTTATCCATAGCTGCAGATGGAGGGGTTGACTCCTCCATTGCCTGTTCAGAAGTCCCCCAACCACCAAAGGGGTGGAAAGGTTGCAAGGGTAGAAAGGTTGCAAGTTCAAATCCCCGAGCTAACAAGGTACCAATCTGTCTTTCTGTCCCTGAACAGGCAGTTAACTCACTGTTCCTCGGCCATCATTGAAAATAAGAATTTGTTCTTAACTGACTTGCCTAGTTAAATAAAGGTTAAAAAAAAAAGTTATTTTCCTCTCCAAGTCCAGGCTATTTGTTCGCTTCTTTGACCACACACTCCAACATTTCCCCTCTTCTGTTTTTCGCCTTGCCTGAGCAGTGTTTCATTCTTCTTTGTTTTGTGGTGTACTTCCTTCCATTGTAGCAGGAAGAACTGATACCCTCTGGTTGTAAACTTATGGTAAAGAAAAACTCACTTATTACTGTTAAGTTTGTTCACGTGTAACGTGATTGAGGATATCAACATAAGAACGCCTTGATTCTGTCCTATGTAGAAAATTGGAGATTCTGTTTTTTACATTGGATAAAAGCAGAAGCACAAAGCTACAAAATGGTATATCATACACTGCATTTGAGGAACACTGAGAAAGTAATTCTGCTTTGAAAGTTGATAAACTTGTAACTTCACTTTTGAGAAAATGGCCTTTGAATGTTTTGGTACCTACTAGAGAGCTCTTCTTTGTCTACACCCATTCAGCATCGTTCACACAGACTTTAGCCCCCACCCAAACTCTGACCATTTTACTCACCCTTGCAGAGCTGGTTAGGCTGTTTTCATGTTGTCCAGAGCGTTGGTGAATGTAACTGTGCCACTGGAAACAATGATTATTATTAAATATTTTAAAAAATGTACCCCTTTTTCTCCCCAATTTTGTGGTATCCAACGGTAGTTACAGTCTTGTCCCATCGCTGCAACTCCCGTACAGACTCGGGAGAGGCGAAGGTCGAGAGCCATCCGTCCTCTGAAACAAATGGACAGAAGTGTGCTACAGCATATGGCAGACCAATCCAAACTCATCTTTCGGCATGTCTAGCCCACTCATTATCTTAGCCAATCATGGCTAGCGGGAAAGTTGCTGTCTTTTTCTGTGGCTAAACCAATGAGGCTCGTAATTCAACAATTGTATTCATATTTACATTTGGCATACACGTTTGTTATTAAGGCACATGAAAGTTCACATGTTCGAGAATGCATTTCTGCCAAAAAACGCATTTTGATTTAAAAAAAGTTTATGTTCAAACGGCTTTCCTGTGAAGTAGTCACCTGCGACATAAGCCTAGTTTCCTGAAACAGATCACATATGGTACCTTCACTCACAGTCATCTCTTGTTGCACATGGTGTTGTTGCAGCTTGTTTTTGCCACTAGAATGGCTAGGGTAAAGGTTATGATTCCATTGCAGAATTGTATAGCATTTAGCAACGAATATCGAGAATCACCTTTAGTCCACTATGCAATGGACTGCGGGTTGTCAACATACAAAGGAGTAGTGTTGAACCGTAGCGTTCCTTAACAACATTGAGTCACCTCTCAGGTCACCAGCTCGATTTTTCCGCCCTCAGCAAACAAACAAAGAACCATTTGGTGGTTGCTACATAATGGCAAGTTGGCATTTTAGCCAGTGCTATTTCTCAGAGGTTTTCACATAAGACTATTCTTTTTTCTACAGCACTAGTGTCCAATTGGATACTTTATGACATATTGAAATTATAAGGAGACTGAGGCATTATGAATGCAAGGTTTGTTGACTACTACGAATACTCGAATACTGTTTAAAATAAGCAAAGAGGTAGGCCTACCTACTAGCGCCTCATCCATAAGCAACCTTTAAAGGTTGGATTCCTGAGATCACCACCTGTTTAAAATTGTATCAAAGCCTGCCCATACCTCCTTGAACAGATCAGTGATCTGACAAGGATGTAAAGAAGAAGTTTAAGATCGAGTCATAGAAATAGATCATAGTTGGGGTTATCAATCACTGTGAAGCCCTGGAAGCTCTTGGCTTGACGTGTCCAAAACACCATATTGGCTTTCTGATTTTCTTGCTCTGACCCTCTAATTAGTTCACATCATAATGACGGCTGTCAGAATAGAGACCAGAGGATTAAAACTGCACTTGGATAAAATAAATTATCCTCGGTATCACACATTCCACTATGGTCAGGAATGCTCTATTGTGCTGATGTGCTCCTCTGTTTCTTACTACTTGACATTAGTTACCATGGTAACCGGCAAACACAATTGCAGAAAGATAGGTTGCTAATATGGATCAGCTGTGTCTACCAATCTGGATTAAAATACAATACAAATCTGTGCAAGGTTCATGACGTGAATGGGTTGTCATCTTGAGTACTGGTTCTTCAAAATATTACATGAAATGTAGTAAGTAACATTATGAAGACCATGGTAGATGTCACCAACAATGGGGTGCATATTTGGCTCTTACATTTTGTCATTTAAAATAGGTTGTAACAAAATTATATGTTCTTGCTTAAATTCAGGTGGTGGTTAGAAAATCTTATAGACAAACCACTATATTTTCAGTCACCTGGATAACATGTCAGCTAATGTATAGTATAATAATAACAATAACAATAATAATAATGGTAGTACAACTAGGCTTTTGAATTTTTATATGTAAAATATATATATATGACTGTCATGCTGACATCATAAATAGTTGTACATACACCACGTGCATATGACTGCAATAACAGCTCACACTGCCTAGTTCCCTGCCTGATCCTTTACCCCATTGCCCTCCGAGTCAGCACTTTAGCGTGTGCACGCATAGACAGCATTTGGAGTGATCAGATTAGCTAGTCTGATCACATGAGGTATTATCCAGGTTAGAGTGTTAATTAAACCTGTTTAAAAAATACTGTCGCGGAGGTGATACAGAGAAAGAAAACAAATGAGTTTTGTCATCCAATTCCCATACATTCATTAAATGATTTGATAGCCGATATAAACATTTTCTCATACTTTGAATATCAGTATATATCCTTGGCTAACTTTTAAACAAATGGAACTGAGCCCACTTCAGTTTATAGTCTGGTTAATCACACAGTTCTTCTCCCCGCCTTTCCAGCCATCTCACTTTTATCTTAACACTTTCATCATTACACGTTACCTTACGTTCCTAATCTTTCAGATTTGTCTTCGCACAAGTGAAAACATTAGTACACCAAAAAGCATACTATTTATATCATTCAATCAGACAAATACTATTTCAAATATCTCAATTACTTTCACATACATTCAAATCAAGTATTCAGATATATTTTCTTTGAAAGACAAGTAATTGAATATTTTAAGGTATTTGGAAATACACTTGGAAAGTATTCTACAGTATTTTCAAAAATGTATTTCAAATATTTTCAGATACCTGAGTTAAATGCATGGGAGTGTATTTGAAATATGTCTTCCATACTGTATCTCCAATACAAACCACCATAAAACAATATTACAATGTACGTGTGTGTAGAGTGCGTGTGCTAGCGTGTACCTGTGTTTGTGTGTGTCTTCACAGTCCCCGCTGTTCCATAAGATGTTTTTTTTTTATCTGATTTTACTGCTGGCATCAGTTACCTGATGTGAAATAGAATGCCATGTAGTAATAGTCATAGTCTGTTCTGGACTTGGGGATTGTGAAGAGACCTCTAGTGGCATGTCTTGTGGAATACGCATGGGTGTCCGAGGTGTGTGCTAGTATTTTGAACAGACAGCTCGGTGCACTCCACTTGTCAACACTTAAACTAGAAGTAGTGATGAAGTCAATCTCTTCTCCACTTTGAGCCATGAGAGACTTACTTACTGACTTTATTGTCCCCGTGGGGAAATGTTGTTGCAGTGTCATGTACACAGTGGTGTTTTAAATACATAACACAATTGACAATACAACTTTCAGAACAGTTACATACCAATAAAACATTTTTTTTTAAAGCCTACTGGCCTTACTGAGTCGATAGGAACATTAGCCCGAGCTATTTAGGAGGGATATCACATCTGGAACAAATTATTGTCTAGTTCTGTTGTTCCTGTTGAGGGGTGCCCTGTATACCCGCGCCAAGAGGGGAGTAGTTTAAAGTCCGGGTACAGGGGGTGGCTTGGGTCTAAAATTATTTTGTGAGCCTTGCGGAGGGTCCTGACCTTAAAGATCTCATCCAGGCCTGTCCGTTTGACTCCAAGTACCCTGCTTGGTGTGGTGATAATCCTTCTCAGCATATTCTGGCTGACAGTGGCATTGCCAAACCAACAAACAAAGACAGACATGCATATCATTAATGTTAACTCTGCTGCCCTGTTCTAAGCCAATTGTAATTTTCCTAAGTCCCTCTTTGTGACACCTTACCACACGACTGACCAGTAGTCCAGGTGTGACTAAACTATGCCCTGTAGGATCTGCCTTGTTGAAAGTGTTGTTAAATAGGCAGAGCAGCGCTTTATTATGGACAGACTTGTCCCCATCTTAGCTACTGTTGTATCAATATGTTTTGACCATGACCATGCCACTCCAGTGTTACGCCAAGCAGTTTAGTCACATCAACTTGCTCAATTTCCACATTATTCACCACAAGATTTAGTTGAGGTTTAGTGAATGATTTCTCCCAAATAGTTTTTGAAATATTTAGGACTAACATATTCCTTGCCACCCATTCTAAATCGAACTGCAGCTCTTTGTTAAATGTTGCAATCATTTCAGTCACTATAGTAGCTGACGTGTATAGAAGTGAGTCATCCGCATACATGACACACTGGCTTTAAAAACAATTTTAAAAAGTAAGGGGCCTAGACAGCTGCCCTGGGAATTCTACCTGGATTAAGTTGGAGAGGCTTCCATTAAAAAACACTTTTTGTGTTCTGTAAGACGGGTGTAAAGCCATAACACAATTTTTTTCCAGCAGCAGACTATGATCGATAATGTCAAAAGCCGCACTGAAGTCTAACAAAACAGCCCCCACAATCTTTTTATCATCAATTTCTCTCAGCCAATCATCAGTCATTTGTGTAAGTGCTGTGCTTGTTGAGTGTCCTTCCCTACAATCATTCTGAAATTATGTTGTCAATTGTTTACTGTGAAATAGCATTGTATCTGGTCAAACACTTAAAAAAAGGGAGCTTTACTATTTTTGGGTAGCGGAATTACTTTTGCTTCCCTCCAGGTCTGAGGGCACACACATACTAGTAGACTTTGATTGAAAATATGGCAAATAGGAGTGGTAATATAATTCGCTATTATCCTTAGTAATTTTCCATTGAAGTTGTCAGGGGGGTAGTGGCTTGTCATTGTTGTCTGGACAACATACATTTTTTCACTTCTTCCAGACTCACTTTACGGAATTCAAAATTACAATGCTTGTCTTTCATAATTTGGTCAGATATACTTGTATGTGTAGTGTCAGTGTTTGTTGTTGTCATGGCATGCCTAAGTTTGCTAATAATTAAAGTAGTTGGCAACATCAGTGGGTTTTGTGGTGAATGAGCCATGAATGATGGAGCTGAGTAGCCTTTTTACCCAAAGTTTCATTGAAGGCGCTCCAAAGCTTTTTACTTTTGTTCTTTATATCATTTATCTGTGATTCACAGCACAGTTTCTTCGTCTTTTTATTCAGTTCAGTCACATGATTTCTCAATATGCAGTACGTTGCCAATTGGTTGTGCTGCCAGACTTATTTGCTGTACCTTTTGCCTTATCCCTCTCAACCATACAATTTTTCAATTACTCATCAATCCAAGGGGATTTAACAGTTTTTACAGTCATTTCCTTAATGGTGTGTCTTATTAGTAACTGGAATAAGCAATTTCATAATTGTGTCAAGTGCAAGGTCTGGTTGCTCCTCATTACACACCACAGACCAGCACATATTCTTTACATCATCAACATAAGAATCACAACAAAACTTATTGTATGACCTATTTATTATACACTACATTAGGTCCATCCTTTGGAACTTTGGTTTTCCTAGATATGGCTATTATATTGTGATCACTACATCCAATGAATTTGGATACTGCTTGAAAGCACATGTCTGCAGCATTAGTAAAGATGAGATCATTAAATGTTGATGATTTCATTCCTGTACTGTTTGTAACTACCTATGTGTTGCACGGCCTTGTCCTACATTGTTGATAAGGCTGTAGAGAGCCCATGTAAAACAATTAGGTAACAATGTATAATTACTTTCATGAATAAATCTTCTTAAACTATAGAAGTAATGTACATATTATTAATCAATGAGTATGTACATTTGTTGATTGCAAAATTATGTATTGATACATTTGAAACAATGTCTAATTGTAACCGGATTAGATTGTGAACGTCTCTTGGCGGAATGCATTGCTTGACTGCTGTGAGGGGTGATAAGCATGATATCGTTTGTGAACTGCAGCACCCAGGCAGACCCCCAAACAATTTGTTCTCGAGTTCGAGTTTGTTAAGCAGAGGCTGTGTGTGTTTTGGTTCTACAAAGCTGTGTCCATCATAACATTCAATAAACAATTATTTGCATTCGTTCTTGCACCATGCGATCAATTATCAATTCTAAACATATATTTTTATTCTCTATGCTGTCTGCAGCATGCTCTATTTTCCTGCGCACATACAGTAAAACTGAGTGTACAAAATATTAGGAACACCTGCTCTTTTCATGACATAGACTGACCAGGTGAATTCCGATGAGATGAAGGGGAGGAGGCAGGTTAAAGAATGATTTATACTCTTAAGACAATTGAGGCATGGATTGTGTATGTCTGCCATTCAGAGGGTGAATGTGCAAGACAAAATATTTGTGACTTTGAACATAGTATGGTAGTAGGTGCCAGGCACACTGGTTTGCGTTTGTCAAGAACGGCAACGCTGTTGAGTTTTTCACGCTCAACAGTTTCCTGTGTGTATAAAAAATTGTCAACCTCCTAAAGGACATCCAGTCAACTTGACAACTCTGTGAAGCATTGGAGTCAACATGGGCCAGCATCCCTGTGGAATGCTTTCGACACCATGTAGAGTCCATGCCCTGACGAATTGACGCTATTCTGAGGGCAAAAGGGGGTGCAAAGGGGGTGCAGCCTCCAGTGATGATCCACGGCAAGAAGCCTCCAGTGATGATCCACGGCACGAAGCCTCCAGTGAGGAGTCATGGCACGAAGCCACCAGCGACGTCCTTCAGTCCGGAGCCTCCAGCGACGGTGCCCAGTACGGGGCCTCCAGAGACGGTGCCCAGTCCGGGGCCTCCAGAGACGGTGCCCAGTCCGGGGCCTCCAGAGACGGTGCCCAGTCCGGGGCCTCAAGAGACGGTGCCTAGTCCGGGGCCCGCAACGAGGGTGCCCAGTCCGGGGTCGGCGACGAGGGTCCCCACACCAGAGTTGCCACCAAAGTGGGGTGAGCCAGTGGTGCAGCGGGGTCTGCGTCCCGCACCTGAGCCGCCACATAGGTTCAGGTTTTGCGTCCGGAATCGGCACCTTTGGGGTGGGTTCTGTCATGCCCTAACCTTAGAGATCCTTTTTATGTCTCCTATTTGGTTTGTTAACAAACTATAGTTTTGGCAAGTTGGTTAGGACATCTACTTTGTGCATGACAAGTAATTTTTCCATCAATTGTTTACAGACAGATTATTTCACTTATAATTCACTGTATCACAATTCAAGTGGGTCAGGAGTTTACATACAGTTGACTGTGCCTTTAACCTCTTGCGACGAGCAAACCCGTATCCGGGAGCGTAATCATAGCCTCAAATGCATTAGCATAACGCAACGGACATAAGAAACTTTTCCTATTCATGAAAATCGCAAATGAAATTAAATAAATATATTCAAACACAAGCTTAGCCTTTTGTTAACAACACTGTCATCTCAGATTTTCAAAATATGCGTTACAGCCAACGCTAGACAAGCATTTGTGTAAGTTTATCATGGCATAATGCTATGCTAGGCTCTGCTGGCAGCAGGCAACATTTTCACGAAAATAAGAAAAGCAATCAAATTAAATAATTTACCTTTGAAGAACTTTGGATGTTTTCACTCAGGAGACTCCCAGTTAGATAGCAAATGTTCCTTTTTTCCAAAAAGATTATTTTTGTAGGCGAAATAGCTCCTGTTTCTTCATCATGCATGGCTGAGAAATCGACCGGAAAATGCTACAACTATAACGCTAAACTTTTTTCAAAATTTGCTCCATAATATCGACAAAAACACGTCAAACGTTGTTTAGGATCCATCCTCAAGGTGTTTTTAACATATATATTTCTCATAAGAAGCGATTGGAAAAATGGCTACCTCAGTATTTTACGCAAGGTTTTCAAAATATCTTGTTTAAAACGGGAACGTTTTTCATCCAAAAATTAAAATAGCGCCCCCTAAATCCAAGAGGTTAAACTGCTTGGAAAATTCCTGTCACGTTCTGACCTTAGTTCCTTTGATTTGTCTTTGTTTTAGTATGGTCTGGGCGTGAGTTGGGTGGGTTGTCTATGTTCCGTTTTCTATGTTGTGTTTTGAGTTTGGCTTTGGATGGTTCTCAGAGGCAGGTGTCGTTAGTTGTCTCTGATTGAGAATCATACTTAGGTAGCCTTTTTCCACCAGTGTTTCGTGGGTGTTTATTTTCTGTCTTTGTGTGTGTCACCAGACAGGACTGTTTTGTATCATTCTCGTTGTTATTTTTGTTTTAGTGTTCTGAGTTGAATAAATATCGTCATGAACACATACCACGCTGCGCATTGGTCCTCCGATCCATCTTCTTACTCCTCCTCAGAAGAGGAGGACGAGAATCGTTACAATTCCAGAAATGTATGGCATGGCTTTGGAAGCTTCTGATAGGCTAATTGACATCATTTGATTCAATTGGAGGTCTACCTGTGGAATTATTTCAAGGCCTACCTTCAAACTCAGTGCCCCTTCGCTTGACATCATGCGGAAATCAAAAGATATCAGCCAAGACCTCAAAAATGTTTTTGTAGACCTCCACATGTCTGGTTCATCCTTGGGAGCAATTTCCAAACATCTGAAGGTACCACGTTCATCTGTACAAACAATAGTATAAACAATAGTGTAAAGTATAAACACCATGGGACCACACAGCCGTCAATACCGCTCAGGAAGGAGACACATACTGTCTCCTAGAAATGAACGTACTTTGGTGCGAAAAGTGCACATCAATCCCAGAACAACAGCAAAGGACCTTGTGAAGATGCTGGAGGAAACGGGTACAAAAGTATCTATATCCTATCCACAGTAAAATGAGTCCAATTTTGACATAACCTGAAAGGCCGCTCAGCAAGGAAGAAGCCACTAATCCAAAACCGCCATAAAAAAGCCTGACTACGGTTTGCAACTGCACATAGGGACAAAGATCGGACTTTTTGGAGAAATGTCCTCTGGTCTGATGAAACAAAAATAGAACTGTTTGGCCATAATGACAATTGTTATGTTTGGAGGAAAAAGGGGGATGCTTGCAAGCTGAAGAACACCATCCCAACCGTGAAGCACGGGGGTGGCAGCATCATGTTGTGGGGGTGCTTTGCTGCAGGAGGGACTGGTGCACTTCACTAAATAGATGGCTTCATGAGGTAGGAAAATTATGTGGATATATTGAAGCAACATCTCAAGACATCAGTCAGGAAGTTAAAGCTCGGTCACAAATGGGTCTTCCAAATTGACAATGACCCAAAGCATACTTCCAAAGTTGTGGAAAATGGCTAAAGGACAACAAAGTCAACGTATTGGAGTGGCCATCAGAAGGCCCTGACCTCAATCCTGTAGAACATTTTTGGGCAGAACTGAAAAAGTGTGTGCGGCAAGGAGGCCTACAAACCTGACTCAGTTACACCAGCTCTGTCAGGAGGAATGGGCCAAAATTCACCCAACTTATTGTGGGAAGCTTGTGGAAGGCTACCCAAAATGTTTGACCCAAATTTAAACAATTTAAAGGAAATGCTACAAAATACTAATTGAGTGTATGTAAACTTCTGACCCACTGGGAAAGTGATGAAAGAAATAAAAGCTGAAATAAATCATTCTCTCTACTATTATTCTGACATTTCACATGCTTAAAATCAACTGGTGATCCTAACTGACCTAAAATTGAATTTTTACTAGGATTAAATGTCAGAAATTTTGAAAGACTGAGTTTAAATATATTTGGCTAAGGTGTATGTAAACTTTCGACTTCAACTGTATTAACAACCATAATCGCACCAATTTCCATGAAATGTGTATTTTTGTGGATGATCCAAATACAGTGGGGCAAAAAAGTATTTAGTCAGCCATCAATTGTGCAAGTTCTCCCACTTAAAAAGATAAGAGAGGCCTGTAATTTTCATCATAGGTCCAATTCAACTATGACGGACAAAATGAGGAAAAAAAATCCAGAAAATCACATTGTAGGATTTTTAATAAATTTATTTGCAAATTATGGTGGAAAATAAGTATTTGGTCAATAATATCTCAATACTTTGTTATATACCCTTTGTTGGCAATGACAGAGGTCAAACGTTTTCTGTAAGTCTTCACAAGGTTTTCACACACTGTTGCTGGTATTTTGGCCCATTCCTCCATGCAGATCTCCTCTAGAGCAGTGATGTTTTGGGGCTGTTGCTGGGCAACACGGACTTTCAACTCCCTCCAAAGATTTTCTATGGGGTTGAGATCTGGATACTGGCTAGGCCACTCCAGGAACTTGAAATGCTTCTTACGAAGCCACTCCTTCGTTGCCCGGGCGGTGTGTTTGGGATCATTGTCATGCTGAAAGACCCAGCCACGTTTCATCTTCAATGCTCTTGCTGATGGAAGGAGGTTTTCACTCAAAATCTCAAGATACATGGCCCCATTCATTCTTTCCTTTACACGGATCAGTCGTCCTGGTCCCTTTGCAGAAAAACAGCCCCAAAGCATGATGTTTCCACCCCCATGCTTCACAGTAGGTATGGTGTTCTTTGGATGCAACTCAGCATTATTTGTCCTCCAAACATGACGAGTTGAGTTTTTACCAAAATGTTCTATTTTGGTTTCATCTGACCATATGACATTCTCCCAATCTTCTTCTGGATCATCCAAATGCTCTCTAGCAAACTTCAGACGGGCCTGGACATGTACTGGCTTAAGCAGGGGGACACGTCTGGCACTGCAGGATTTGAGTCCCTGGCGGCGTAGTGTGTTACTGATGGTAGGCTTTGTTACTTTGGTCCCAGCTCTCTGCAGATCATTCACTAGGTCCCCCCGTGTGGTTCTGGGATTTTTGCTCACTGTTCTTGTGATCATTTTGACCCCATGGGGGGGGGGGGGGGGTCTTGCGTGGAGCCCCAGATCGAGGGAGATTATCAGTGGTCTTGTATGTCTTACAAGGTGTCCTTTGACAGCTCTTTTGTCTTGGCCATAGTGGAGTTTGGAGTGTGACTGTTTAAGGTTGTGGACAGGTGTCTTTTATACTGATAACAAGTTCAAACAGGTGCCATCCATTAATACAGGTAACGAGTGGAGGACAGAGGAGCCTCTTAAAGAAGTTGTTACAGGTTTGTGAGAGCCAGAAATCTTGCTTGTTTGTAGGTGACCAAATACTTATTTTCCACCATAATTTGCAAATAAATTCATTAAAAATCCTACAATGTGATTTTCTGGATTTCTTTTTTTCATTTTGTCTGTCAACTATGACAGACCTTGTTCTTTTTTTCATTTTGTCTGTCATAGTTGACAGACAAAATGAATGATGAAAATTACAGGCCTCTCTCATCTTTTTAAGTCAGAGAACTTGCACAATTGGTGGCTGACTAAATACTTTTTTGCCCCACTGTACCTGCTTTTGATTCCTGCAATTTGCCATTCTCATACCAAGCATTCCTCACATTGTTGGTGATGAATATAGATGACCCCCTCACATGCCTGACTGGAACTCTGCAGCAGAAAGACTCAAAATCAGGAAAGGGCCAATGCGCTTTATTGTTCTAAACATCATTGCCATGTAGGTCAGTTTGCAGACTAAATTAGTCATAAGAATCTGATGCAATAGATTGAAAATGTGTTATTTCATTTCCTATGCTGAAACTTGCACATCACACACTATAATTCATGTTATGGATTATATAACACATTGTTTATGTTGAGAGGGAGTAAACCCCAAAGTCTGTTTGCACACCTGATCCATAGGCTACCAAATGTGGACGATGGGGCGCAATGATCAATAGCCTAGGTTCTATCTGGCACTACCCCAAGCCCACATTTAAGTTTTTATATCACCTTTGGTCTCATTGTAGCTTTTACCTTTCAACTATTTCCCGTTAGCCTGGCTTTTCATATTGGACCACTCTGGAAACTGTCTTGAACAGATTATGGCTATAGGTCAAGGGCGACTCAATTAATTCAAAGGTCATTTGAGGTAACTCCCAATATTTTGTTGTTCCTTTTGTGTCATTGGTCTTTCGTTTTGAACGTTTCCTAAACAAGTGTAGACCTAATTTAACGGTAGTTTGTTGAGTGTAGGCATCTCTCTTAAACACGCTTTCTTGGCAAGGATGCATGTAACAAACACTATTTTAGTGGTGTTATTTGTAGTTGTGGTTTTAACGATTAACATAGGAACCATATAACATTGGATTGCAGTTAATTTGGCATTTAGTAGGCCTCTTCTACGTGGCGTATTCTGGGCTCTATGCCCTCCTGGAACTGCGTCTGAATTACCCCACATTTCATGTCGCATCCTTTGCTGTAGCTATGAAACACATTTTTGTGTAACACATTATCCACAGCTGCACTCTATGATAATTCCATAGCATTTTTTTGTGTTGTGTTTTGTTTCCAGATGTCCTTACAGCAAAATAACTATATATACAATATATAACAATATATCCTGCATGAACCACATAAGCAATATGCCTTTGCAAGATGCATTTTCTGAAATGTCACTGGTCCAAATAGTTCGATGTGCTATGAGGACTCGAGACGGGGGAAAGAATGTCGAGAAAGTGGTAGCGTTTCCTTTATTATTTCCCGTTACTGTTGGCCTAGCGACATCTATCTGTTACTTGGGCTACACATAAGGGCAGGAATTGACATACTGAAGCTGCGATTTTTTTTTAAAAGGGATATCATCTCTCTCGATTGCGTTCTCCCTCTCTCTTTCTCTCTCTTTGGTAAAAATCAAAAGCTTCAAACACTTTGAATAGTTATGAAATGAAAATCCACAAGGACTGCAAGATATAACATGCGGTGATTAACTGCATAGACCTGCTCTGTGCGGCCCAGAGACCCTTTCCCTAGTGCAAGAGATGAGAAAGTGCGTTGAGGGAGGGGAGGTAATCCCTTCCAGTCTCTGACGTGTCTTTACCAAGGAAACCCACACTCGTGTCCTCTGACGCAACTGCCCATTTCAGGAAACATGCGTCAATGGACCGTACCAAATCAGACAAACGGTGTATCTCACCTCCAACGGATTTTATATACATGTGCATAAACATTTAGCATAAACATAATAAATCCCCTTTAACTATGTCATGTATAAACAATAAAACTGATTTACGATACTGTGTGCTGATTTTGACAATCTTAGCTGTGATAACCCCTTCCCAAGTGAAGTGTCTACGCCCAGGGACTGTGACGTGGGAGCCGTTAGCGTTGATAAGCGGTTGCATTTGTTCATATTGCCATTAGAGTGAGTCATCTTAGGAAGTTCGGTGAAGGTATATAGAAAGAAATACAGAACTGTTCCAAGGGATAGCTGAAATAAATGTGTCTTGGGGAAGGGATTCTATAGCGTAGGTTGAGGTGGAAAGCAAACAAAGCTTCTGTCTGTGACTCACACGCAAAACGGGTCTATTCTCCGTCAACTCTGTTTTGACAGCGAAAGTAGGTGTCCTGCTGACTTTTTTTTCTTGAAGTTGGCTCTTGTAGCACACCCGAATAGGCTAGCAGTGGAGGAAAAAACAATAGCTGAAGTTATTCTCAAGGATAATTATTTTGGAGTGGACAAAAACAAAAACAAAATCGGCTTTACTTCTTGGTAATTACCTTAAGTTATTTCATTTCGAAGAGACTGGATTTATTGCACTAATAGCCAGGCTATTTTGACAATTTTGTGAGGGTTCTCAGTGTTTTAAAGACGGTTCAAGTCAACTGTTCGTTTTTTTTGAGAGCGTCGGAGCTCATATCATCTACTGAAATCGTCCTCTTTCCTGGATCATGTACCAGGACTACTCCGTGAACTACGACACCTCGTCCCGCGGCAGCAGCACTTCTCCGGCCCGGCCAGAGTCATTCACGAGCGGCAGCAGCACGATCGGCAGTCCAATCTCTACCTCAAGCTACCAGGTAACCAACACTATGTATTTTCTCTTCTCTCAAATGAAAATATTGATATTCACAACTATCATTAGCTTAATTTGAGTTTCATTGTATCTAAATGTCACTGCAGTTGTCTGAGTTTCTACCCACTGACACACTCTTCGATTGGTAGCCTAACTTGATGCGTAGCTACAGTATTGTCAAGGCTATCACGCTGAAGACGGGTGCCAATTTGGGGATTTTGTCATGATGACGGTGTCTGCTTCTGCCAAATGGAACCAGTTGACGTGCGGAAGCACAATAGCTGGACTGGTCATAGTTTAAGTTGATCTTTTGAAATGAGCCTATACATCAAATGACCGTATGGGTTACATCAGCTTCGAGATAGTCAAGCATTGCCGTTGGTGCTTTCTCTACCCTGGAAGGGTTTAGTATTGTGCAGGCAAAAGTTCCTGGAATCCTTTTAGATTTCTGGGGGCGGAGGACAAGTATTCTGTTAAAGTTTTTTTTTTTTCTCTCTTACAGCAGTGGTCAAGTCCCAGTATGTTATTGAGGACCAGAATCCGGAAAAGCGGGGAAAGTTTTCCAGGGCACTAGGACTGACATGATAGCTTATTGGAGACAAATCTCGGTGCCATGAAACGTGTTGGCTGTTTTATTTGGACCCCGCACCTGAAATGTTTCCAAACAATGGTGCTTTTCATGCATTTTAATTAGTTTACCCACGTTCGATTCACCTATTGTCTGTGCAAACTTGATTTTAGAATCGCCTTCCTTGACATATTTTCATATACCAGAAATGTATGACCTCTCCGTGTGGCAACAGGCACCTCAATTTATTGTAATCAACCATTAGATTACTCAATTTATAGCTTTACCTTCTGGTTCGTTATCTGCCCCTGGGATTTATGAATGCAATGGAATTTTCACTGTTGCCTCACTTCTGGAATGTATTGGTGGGGGACCTGTTTTTTTTCTCTCTAGCCTAATATAATACCGCTTCTGCCTTACTGGAACTGACCGTTTTACGCACATGCGTTACATATCCCCAACATGACTCATCACAACATAATGGATGAATTAATCATCGAACATTGTAAGAGCTTTCATTGTCTGTACAATGGACACGCTCACTGGTGTCATATCCTTGCCTTTAACTCTATCACCATAAAGGTGCCTCATGAGGGCTTAACAGTATGCTTTATTTAGTAGGCCTCTACTATATTTTGCCTCATAGATGGTCACTTCTGTGCTGCAACTCACAATGTTGGTCAAATGTGTCACTGTCTTATGAGCGTTATAGTCTTCAGATACCCAAGTAACCTTGATGTCTTATCTAATCTATTTTATTAGATAGGTTACACTTGTATATGGAAAGAGATGGGCCTATCCAGTGATATCAGTGCCAATGCAAAACAACTATCACATTTTCTGACGGGAATAAACTAGTCATCACACCTTTGTCCTTTCTCCATGGATTGTATTTTTTTCCAGAGATGTACAATTCCATACCATGTTGCTCACCAGATGACTTGCTGATTGACGCAACTAAGCCCTTGTCTCCTATAGCCATAGTAAGATGGAGGCAGTAGCAGCACCACGGGCTTTCCCGCCATGATTCACTGAATGTGTCACTGACTGCCACTCTGGGGGTTAAACAGGCAAATCTAGACAGTGTTTGTGTGTGGAGTCAGTGATTCACTACTACAGTAGGCTTCAATGTAGAGGATTTGTGAGTATGATTAAGAGTGGGTGACCTGTGTGTGTTCAAGGTGGTTAAGCTACAGGGCTTGGAAATTGATAGCAGAGTCAAATAGCCTACATGTCAAGTGGTGTTCTCTTCTGCTGTAACAAGTGGGGGAAAAAAATGAATGGAAATTGAGATCTGTGAAATAGTCACCATGTTGGTATGTTACTCCAATACAATGATGGGTCTTCCCCTAGAGTTGACACACAACTTACTTGCTAGGCCCTCCCCCAGAATTTTGGGCAACCAATGGACAGTCAAGTCCACCACCTGGACAAGGACAAGCTCACTTTTAAATGGTATGAAAGCCTGTGAAGGCTATGTTGATAAACATTATTATTTTTTTTTTTGTAAGTGTTTAAATGGCTGAATAATTTAACAGTGCTGCAGGAGGAGCACCTGTGATTCCTGAAATTCAGAGCCAGTTCATGGAGTATTTTTAAAATCTGAAATTATACTTTTGTTACATTATTTGCTAGCCCAGCTGGTTAGCTAGCACGCAGTCTCATTGACCTCCAAATGTTGCTAATGCTAGTTAGCTAGCCAGCCACTTAATATATATTGTTTTCTTAAGGTGTATGTTAGCTAGCTAAGTTAGCAATGTTATGAAATATAACTCCCATCTGCTGTCGACATGAGGATATGATTTGAGAGCACTAGTTGGCTCCAATTGCATGCTGGCAGGGAATTCAGAGCCATTCAGTGGCTAGCTACACTACAAATAATTTTACCAGCTTCACATGAAGCAATTGTTATAGCAGTCCACCACATACCCAAGAGTTTCCTGATTAGCAAGGGGAAGTCTGAAATTAAACGGTCTGTATTAGAAACAGTTTGATTTTGGCAGTGGTTGAATTGGGCTTCCCGGGAAAATGTCAGAGGTTGCAATAGTAAGCATAGGATCAATTGTCATCTTAATCATCCACTCACCATTTCTCTCCTGATCTGCCCTCTTTCTCCATCTCCCAACCTCCCTCCTTTGCTACCTTACCTGTATCTAGAAATACCGGGCCGACATGCCTGGCTCTAGCAGTGCCTTCATCCCCACGATAAACGCCATAACGACCAGCCAGGACCTGCAGTGGATGGTGCAGCCCACAGTGATCACCTCCATGTCCAACCCTTACTCACGCTCCCACCCCTACAGCCACCACCTCTCCAACAGCCCCGGGCTCCTGGGTCACACTGCCCTCGCCCGCCCGGGTGTCATACGCTCTGTCGGGGACACCCGCGTACGACGAAGGAGAGATGAGCAGGTGAGGACCACAAGTGTACAGATGCTTGTGTTCAAAAGTTACATGTGTGGAGAGCATCTTGTGGCGGCAAGCAACATTTTAAAATATCTTCTAATATTGTAAAACAGAGTTCTACTTTCAAAGTACCAAGATGTGAGGAATTTGGCGATTTTGAAGATGATGGCTTATAGTTGTAAACCCAAAGCTTCTCTACTTGTTTGTTCTGTTCAGCTTAAGTGTTAATGACAACTCACAAAGTGTTCTTTTTGCCCTCAGCTTACCCCTGAGGAAGAGGAGAAGAGGAGGGTGAGGCGCGAGAGGAACAAATTGGCAGCCGCCAAGTGCCGCAATCGCAGACGAGAGCTCACCGAGATGCTCCAAGGGGTTAGTTAGACAACTGCACAACACACTCTCCTACGCGTACACACACGCACATACATACGCCCCTGTCAGTTTAAATTCCAGAGACTCTCTATTTGTTAACTTAGTTGCTACAATTCTTCATATGTTGTGCACTTGCAGTACAAACGAGGCACCAAAGGGGGAAAAACATATTCCCTTGTGCAGAACAGTTTCATGTTCAGCTCAGTTCACTAACACTTCTCAAACAGTGTTGCACGTATTTATGCGTCGACCTCATACCAGAACCTAGCGACACTGGTTTGTCTAGGTCTCTCGGAGGACTTTAGCTATTAGCACTAAGTCGTGCTGACAGTGGATGTAAGGGTTTTTGTCTGGGTGCAGACAGCTGTAGACATGGACAGGGCTGGGCCCTAACCCTCCTAGCTAAGCAGACCGCACCAATTAGACTTATTAGCTCAATTACAAAAGAAACAGGAAAGGAATGTGCTGCAGGCAGCTGTCATTATGAATGGGAGATGTTTTATAAAGTGGGAGTTTCATCTCTTACTATCCCATGCAATTTTGACGAATCCATGGCTACACCCTCCAACTGCTTCCAGCAAAAACGCCTTCCCTCCACCACACACAACTCTTAGTTGAATTACCAAATAAGGAAGTGTCATATTCCAGCTATGTCAGCAAACTTATCTATCTTGTTCTATTGCTCCTATTTTTTTTGGGTGGGGGGGTCTGCTAGTTTGTCTCCAACACAAAGATATGAGAAAGTAGGAAACAAAGTTTTCAGACAGGCCTGTGACTTATCTGTTTTCTGCCCTCCCGATCTGGTGACTACAGGCTTCAAAGGGTCTGTCTTTGTCTGCTGGGTCCGTGACACATTAATGACACATTACGCTAGAGGAAACGCGCTGTGTTTTGCGTGTTACATCACGTAGCTCCATCTGAGAACAACAACCTTAAACATAAATGTGTTTTTTTGGGGGGGGACAAAGTTGTAATAGGAATTACTTTTAGTATCAGGATAACGGTCACACCACCAAGATGTGTATTGATTGCCCTTTTGCTGTATCTCAACTCTTTTCCTTAGCAAACTTATAGTACCTTCAGAAAGTATTCATACCCCTAGACTTTTTCCAAATGTTGTCTTACAGCCTGAATTTAAAATGGATTAAACTGAGATTGTTTTTGTCACTGGCCTTCAGTACACACAATACCCCATAATGTCAGTGGAATTATGTAAATAAGTTCAGGAGTAAGAATGTGTAAGTGTCATGGACTCACAATAATACAATAGTGTTAACATGATTTTTGAATGACCTCTATCTCTGTACCCAAATGAACATATATAAGGTCCCTCAGTTGATCAGTGAATTTCAAACACAGATTCAACCTCAAAGACCAGGGAGGTTTTTCAATGCCTCACAAAGGGCACCTATCGGTAGATGGTTCAAAATAAATAAAGGCAGACATTGAATATCCCTTTGAGCATGATGAAGTTATTAATTACACTTTGGATGGTGTATCAATTCACCATGTGATTACAAAGATACAGCCGTCCTTCCTAACTCAGTTGCCGGAGAGGAAGTAAACCGTTCAGTAATTTCACCATGAGGCCAGATACTGAGTTGAATGGCTATGATAGGAAAAAACTGAGGATTGATCAACAACATTGTAGTTACTCCACAATACTAACCTAATTGACAGTGTGAAAAGAAGGAAGCCTGTACAGAATAAAAATATTCTAAAACATGTATCCTGTTTGCAACAAGGCACTAAAGAAAAAAAATAGGCAAAAAAAAATATGGCAAAGCAATTCACTTTTTGTTCTGAATACGTGTTATGTTTGATGCAAATCCAACACATTACTGAGTATCACTCAATATTTTCACGCATAGTGGTGGTTGCGTCATGTTATGGGTATGCTTTTAATCGTTAAGGACTGAGTTTCAGGATTAAAAATGTACATAATGGAACTAAGCACAGGCAAAATCCTAGAGGAAAATCTGGTTCAGTCTGCTTTCCACCAGACACTGGGAGACGACTTCACCTTACAGCAGGACAATAGCCTAAAACACAAGGCTAAATCTACACGGGAGTTGCTTATCAAGAAGACAGTGAATGTTCCTGTGTCTGAGTTTTGACTTAAATCTACTTAAATCTATGGCAAGACCTGAACATGGTTGTCTAGCAATGATACATTTGAAAAGAATAATGGGAAAATGGTGCACAATCAAGGTGTGGAAAGCTCTGAAATTGCCCATAAAGACTCACCGCTGTAAGTATTTACTCAGGGGTGTGAATACCTATGTAAATGAGATTTCTGTATTTCATTTTCAATAAATGTGCTAAAAATTCTAAAGCATATTTTCACTTTGTCATTATGGGGTATTGCATCTAATCCATTTTTAATTCAGACTGTAAAACAGAATGTGGAGTAAGTAAAGGGTTATGAATACTTTCTGAAGGCACTGTACAATGTGCTTTGGGTTCTTTTGGGGAAATGGCGACCTCTTGTGGTAGCATTAGGTGATGTAGAAACTTACCAATGTGAACCTTAAACAGTGGTTGGGGCTTTGCTGTCTAATCCATACACCAGAATTGTAATTGAGCTGAATATGAACCCTTCAGATACTGAAGATAAAAAAGTGTCCTTATCAGCTGTTTTTTGTTGCTGTGGTTTACAGGAGACTGAGGAACTGGAGGAAGAGAAGTCTGATCTACAGAAAGAGATAGAGACACTGCAGAAGGAGAAGGACAAGTTGGAGTTCATGCTGGTGGCCCACAACCCCATGTGCAAGCTGCCCCCCAACGATCGCCAACAGAGGGGCCACCACCAGCAGCAGTGTGCCCCTCTCCCTCTGACCATGCGCAACAGTCTGGGTCCCCGAGGCCCCATCAACCCCGTTGTGGTGAAGCAAGAACCTCAAGAAGACGACGTGGAAGGCAAGTCCCAGCGCTCTGTCATTAAGCCTATCTGTCTTGGGGGAGGTAGTGGGATCTTCTGCGATAGTGACAGCCTCAACACCCCGGTGGTGGCAGCCTCCACCCCAGCATCCACACCCAGCGCCCCCAGCCTCATATTCACCTACCCCAGCATGCTGGAGCCCGAGAGCCCCTCGCCATCCTCTGAGTCCTGCTCGAAGGCTCACCTGCGCAGCAGCAGCGGGGATCAGTCTTCGGACTCCCTCAACTCGCCCACCCTCCTGGCCCTCTGAGCAGGGACAGTTATGGTGAGTTTGTGGGGGAGGGTGAGCAGCGCCCCCTTCTTGGCAGACAAAGCACACTCATACCTGGACCAAGCCAACCGTGAGCCGTGTTCTTGCCACCAGGAACCCTCAAGGGCTAAGCCGTTTGTTTTTCTCATACGCGTCAGTGTGATTTAAATCAAATAAAATGTATACCCAAATGTGTGCACCTGTACCAGCCAGTGTCATCCCTTCATTTCAACTCCAGCACCTCAATTTGCTTGTTGAGCAATAAACAGATGACATGGAGGTGAGAAATGCCACAAAGCCATTCATATGAGGCGAAAACAGTGGAAAGCAAGACATATTTTTAGATCAACATTAAGTAAAGCCATCTGGTGACAGTTGCACTCTCCTACGATCAATGTATCAATAAATCACTAAATGAGACAAATCATTTCCTTGACATCCCTCCTGTTTGAAGGAGGGATACAGAGACAATGGAGAGATTTCAAAAGACAGTGTTCATAAACATCTGACTATTTCTATATCTACTTGTATTTATGGCGTGTGCTAATATTTTCTAAATGTGTCCTTGCGTTCTGATGTCTTCTGATCTGCCTGTAGAACAGCAAAAATGGTTCACTGGGTGAGCTGTAAAGCCGCAGTGTCTCATAGGAAAAGAGCCAATTTTTACTCAATGCCTTGTTTGTCACCAGTCTACTCCTAACATTGATCGATATCAATATCGATGGCCATCGTATTGATGTTTTCCTCAGTAACGTACCTGAACTATATTATGCATTTATTACAAGTTTGTGCGATTTACATTGATGTGAGGGATTTCTCTTCTGTGTGGTGGCTGAATACAATTTATTTTAAGGAGCAGCATGGGAGGCATTGGGGTTTAAATGCTGGAGTGATATCTGAGGAGAAATTGAAACCGTGTTCCCTTCTACTTCTAAAATGTCATTCACCAAGACAGTTTGACCAATGAGGTTATTGTGAGCAACTCCTTATACCCCCACTACTGATGGCAAGTTCAACCAGACACTCTAGAGCTTGATTGAAAGTTAGCCATTTGTTTTGTATCAGCATTCTTTTTTTCCTCTCGCCTGTAACAAACTCTGGCTTTGTCAGAAAAAGGGGATTGGATATTGCCCAGTGATCTCAATATTCCCTTGCAATAGGGTAGGTTTCGAAACCAAGAAAAGACATCTGTACTAAAGGAGTGGTCTGGTTGAACTTTTCAGATGCTACTGTGGTGTGAAAACATGGTAATAGTAACACTGGCTACATAATTTTATAATTTCATCATTAATGTTCTTAAGGGGCAACACCAATATGTGTGCAGGTGACCCTATATATCAACAAGCACATTGTAACCTGTTCACTGGCCATTGTGGCCATTTCAGACCCATAGCAAAAACCATGCACTTTCCAATTCCTTTTGACTGATGGGACAAATGAGATTTTCTTTACAGCTGGCCTGAGGTGGAAGAGGAATGTCTTGAGGATAATGGTGAAAGAACACTCGTTTGTGTTTTATGGGACAGCGGGTTAAGGATACCAAGCACTGAAATGGATAGAATTGCAATATTTCAGATGTACTGTTTACTTCAAACATTCTTTACATGGCCAGTGGGGTAATGACCATTGTGGTGATCACAGGACAGAAGACGGACTGAAACATTTGTTGTGCTGGATGCAGCAAATAAGACGTAAAAAGCATTGCTGCTGTTGTGGACTAGTCACATCACTTATTGATCTTTGTTTGGATGGTCATAGTATCACATGATGGCATTTGGACAACTCCTATCATGCATTGGGATAAATTGCAGACCAAGAAAAAAAAGAACGTAATTGTCAGTTTCTTGTCTGTTCAAGTCTTTTGAACCCCCTAAAAACACGTAGGAAAGCCATCAACTTTAGATATTCTACTGTACATGTCATCTGCGGTATGTCTTCTGTTTTTGAAATCTATTTCTTATTTTTCCAAATGCTTTAATTGTTTTCAAATTAATCAAAACAAACAAAACAGCAATGTGTCGCAATGTTTGTTAATTTCGTAATCCAATAATAAAAAGCATTTTCAACAAGGGATTCTTGAAAGCTGCTATTGACCTGTTCATCATTTAGGTCTTCAGTGTCTATGGGCAATGCAGTGTCATTTTTGTATCTCTGAACATTAGGCACATTTTGATTTGAAATGTGGCGTACCTCTAAATTAGGGCTTGATTCAATCTGTATTGCAAAAGATCCAGGGTATAGCAGGATGGACATTTTAAAGACAATGTTCCCGCATTAATGGAGACTGCATTCATGGTAAACGCTGTATATCTCGGCTCAATCGGACATTAGGCTACCTTTTTAAATTTCAATCGTGCTATACCACAGATCTTCCTCGATCCGGATTGAATCGAGCCCTTAAGTGGAGTATGAGTAGAGTAAACCACCTGTCATGCAATAGCAGAACATAACACTGCCATAAAAGATGGTGAAAATGTCAATACAGGAGGATTCAAGGTGGGGTGGAAGTCAGTGTTACACATGCACACATCTTGGTAGGTCGTTCTAAGCAGTCAGTTTCAGTCAGTCCTCGTCTTGTCCCATATATCTTCGCATATCTTTTATATATTTTATTTTCCAAAAACAACACTCTCCTGCAACCCACCTCACCAATTTAAAAATATATATATTTTTATCTGAAATCCACAATAGAAGCTAGCCAGTTTACTGGCTAACGTTAGTATTCCGCTAACCATGGTTTGTGGTCATCAGCTGTCCTTTAGCTCAAATCTATCGGCAGTCTTGTACAATGAAACTCAGCCCAGAACATACCGGAGATATTTTTCTCTACATATCCCCGGATTTCAACCGCAAGCTCTGGACATTCACTTTGTAGACCTGCACAAGGCTGGGATGGGCTACAGGACAATAGGCAAGCAGCTTGGTGAGAAGGCAACAACTGTTGGCGCAATTATTAGAAAATGGAAGAAGTTCAAGATGACGGTCAATCACCCTCGGTCTGGGGCTCCATGCAATATCTCACCTCGTGGGGCATCAATGATCATGAGGAAGGTGAGGGATCAGCACAGAACTACACGGCAGGACCTGGTCAATTACCTGAAGAGAGCTGGGACCACAGTCTCAAAGAAAACCATTAGTAACACACTACGCTGTCATGGATTAAAATCCTGCAGCGCACGCAAGGTCCCCCTGCTCAAGCCAGCGCATGTCCAGGCCCATCTGAAGTTTGCCAATGACCATCTGGATGGTCTGATGAGACAAATAGAGCTTTTTGGTCTAAACTCCACTCGCCGTGTTTGGAGGAAGAAGAAGGATGAGTACAACCCCAAGAACACCATCCCAACCGTGAAGCATGGAGGTGGAAACATCATTCTTTGGGGATGCTTTTCTGCAAAGGGGACAGGACTGCACCGTATTGAGGGGAGGATGGATGGGGCCATGTATCGCGAGATCTTGGCCAACAACCTCCTTCCCTCAGTAAGAGCATTGAAGATGGGTCGTGGCTGTGTCTTCCAGCATGACAATGACCCAAAACACACAGCCAGGGCAACTAAGGAGTGGCTCCGTAAGAAGCATCTCAAGGTCCTGGAGTGGCCTAGCCAGTCTCCAGACCTGAACCCAATAGAAAATCTTTGGAGGGAGCTGAAAGTCCGTATTGCCCAGCGACAGCCCCGAAACCTGAAGGCTCTGGAGAAGGTCTGTATGGAGGAGTGGGCCAAAATCCCTGCTGCAGTGTGTGCAAACCTGGTCAAGAACTACAGGAAACATATGATCTCTGTAATTGCAAACAGGTTTCTGTACCAAATATTAAGTTCTGCTTTTCTGATGTATCAAATACTTATGTCATACAATAAAATGCAAATGAATTACTTAAAAATCATACTGTGATTTTCTGGATTTTTGTTTTAGATTCCGTCTCTCACAGTTGAAGTGTACCTGTGATAAAAAAAATGACAGAGCTCTACATGCTTTGTAAGTAGGAAAACCTGCAAAATCGGCAGTGTATCAAATACTTGTTCTCCCCACTGTATGTGAACTGATTGCCCCCCATCTATCTTCAGAGCTCGTGCTGCTAGGCGACCTAGTCTGGAACATGCTTAACACCCCAGCTATCCTACAATCTAAGCTTGATGCCCTCAATCTCACACAAATGATCAATGAACCTATCAGGTACCACCCCAAAGCTGTAAACACAGGCACCCTCATAGATATTTCTAACCAACTTGCCCTCTAAATAACACCTCTGCTGTTTTCAACCAAGATCTCAGCGATCACTACCTCATTGCCTGCATCCGTAATGGGTCAGTGGTCAAACGACCTCCACTCATCACTGTCAAATGCTCCCTGAAACACTTCAGCGAGCAGGCCTTTCTAATCGACCTGGCCGGGGTATCCTGGAAGGATATTGATCTCATCCCGTCAGTAGAGGATGCCTGGTTATTTTTTTTTAAATGCCTTCCTCACCATATTAAATAAGCATGCCCCATTCAAGAAATTTAGAACCAGGAACCAGACCTGACTGCCCTTAACCAACACAAAAACATCCTATGGCGTTCTGCATTAGCATCGAACAGCCCCTGTGATATGCAACTTTTCAGGGAAGCTAGAAACCAATATACACAGGCAGTTAGAAAAGCCAAGGCTAGCTTTTTCAAGCAGGAATGTGCTTCCTGCAACACAAACTCAAAGTTCTGGGACACTGTAAAGAGGGAGAATAAGAACACCTTCTCCCAGCTGCCCACTGCACTGAAGATATGAAACACTGTCACCACCGATAACTTAGAATTGAGAATTTCAATAAGCATTTTTCTACGGCTGGCCATGCTTTCCACCTGGCTACCCCTAACCCGGTCAACAGCACTGCACCCCCCACAGCTACTCGCCCAAGCCTTCCCCATTTCTCCTTCTCCCAAATCCAGTCAGCTGGTATTCTGAAAGAGCTTCAAAATCTGGACCCATAAAAATCAGCCGGGCTAGATAATCTGGACCCTTTTCTTTCTAAAATTATCTGCTGAAATTGTTGCCACCCCTATTACTAGCCTGTTCAACCTCTCTTTCGTGTCGTCTGAGATTCCCAAAGATTGGAAAGCAGCTGCTGTCATCCCCCTCTTCAAAGGGGGGGACACTCTCGACCCAAACTGCTACAGACCTATATCTCTCCTACCTTGCCTTTCTAAGGTCTTCGAAAGCCAAATCAACAAACAGATTACCGACCATTTCGAATCCCACCATACCTTCTCCGTTATGCAATCTGGTTTCAGGGCTGGTCATGGGTGCACCTCAGCCACGCTCAAGGTCCTAAACGATATCTTTACCGCCATCCATAAGAAACAATACTGTGCAGCCGTTTTCATTGACCTGGCCAAGGCTTTCGACTCTTTCAATCACCACATCCTCATCGGCAGACTCGACAGCCTTGGTTTCTCAAATGATTGCCTCGCCTGGTTCACCAACTACTTCTCTGATAGAGTTTAGTGTGTCAAATCAGAGGGTCTGTTGTCCGGGCCTCTGGCAGTCTCTATGAGGGTGCCACAGGGTTCAATTCTTGGACCGACTCTCTTCTCTGTATACATCAATAATTTTGCTCTTGCTGCTGGTGATTCTCTGATCCACCTCTACGCAGACGAGATCATTCTGTATACTTCTGGCCCTTCGTTGGACACTGTGTTAACAACCCTCCAGGCGAGCTTCAATGCCATTACAACTCTCCTTCCGTGGCCTCCAATTACTCTTAAATACAAGTAAAGCTAAATGCGTGCCCTTCAACCGATTGCTGCCTGCACCTGCCCTCCTGTCCAACATCACTACTGTGGACGGCTCTGACTTAGAATATGTGAACAACTACAAATACCTAGGTGTCTGGTTAGACTGTAAACTCTCCTTCCAGACTCACATCAAACATCTACAATCCAAAGTTAAATCCAGAATTGGCTTCCTATTCTGCAACAAAGCATCCTTCACTCATGCTGCCAAACATACCCTTGTAAAACTGACCATCCTTCCAATCCTCGACTTCGGCGATGTAATTTACAAAATAGCCTCCAATACCCTACTCAATAAATTGGATGCAGTCTATCACAGTGCCATCTGTTTTGTCACCAAAGCCCCATATACTACCCACCACTGCGACCTGTACGCTCTCATTGGCTGGCCCTCGCTTCATACTCGTCGCCAAACCCACTGGTTCCAAGTCATCTACAAGACCCTGCTAGGTAAAGTCCACCCTTATCTCAGCTCGCTGGTCACCATAGCAGCACCCACCTGTAGCACGCGCTCCAGCAGGTATATCTCTCTGGTCACCCCCAAAACCAATTCTTCCTTTGGCCGCCTCTCCTTCCAGATCTCTGCTGGATGGATTGTAGACTGGAACGAACTACAAAAATGTCTGGAAACGCTGATCTCCCTCACTAGCTTTAAGCACCAGCTGTCAGAGCAGCTCACAGATTACTGCACCTGTACATAGCCCATCTATAATTTAGCCCAAACAACTACCTCTTTCCCTACTGTATTTATTTATTTTGCTCCTTTGCACCCCATTATTTATATCTCTACTTTGCACATTCTTCCACTGCAAATCAATCAGTGTTTTACTTGCTATATTTTATTGACTTCGCCACCATGGCCTTTTGCCTTCACCTCTCTTATCTCACCTCACTTGCTCACATTGTATATAGACTTATTTTTCTACTGTATTATTGGCTGTATGTTTGTTTTACTCCATGTGTAACTCTGTGTTGTTGTATGTGTCGAACTGCTTTGCTTTGCTTTATCTTGGCCAGGTCGCAATTGTAAATGAGAACTGGTTCTCAACTTGCCTACCTGGTTTAAATAAAGGTGAAATAAATAAATCAGAACATGCCTGCAGTGACGAGCATTAAACTACACTTGTCGCCGTTGTCAACACATGGCCAATAATTATAAAAATGTACAGGTAAGTGGTTGGTGCCATTATCCTTATCTTTTCAAAAGTTTGTATCAATTTCACAGTATACACTGATCTCTAGTGGATAAAGTGAGACAGAACATCTGGACAGCCAACAGAGCAGGGTAAAACACACCGCCACTCACCCAACTGCCTGTAGAATTGATTTTGCAGGAAAACCACATCGTCACACTTATGTTTGAGTTTCTTTTAATTCAATTACAGCAAAGAGTCAATGAATTTTTAACCTGAAACACTGGGTAGAGAGGCTTAGTGAAAGTGGAGTAGAATGTGTACAGTTGGGTTAGTGTGTCAGAGGAGATGGTGTAGAAGGGCAGAGTGTCAACTGGCCAGTCCAGATACCTGCCCCCTCCAACAGAATTGAAGTGTATGGTAGTCTGCTTACAGTTGTGGCAGGCAGAGTATATGTACTTAGAGCATTGCAGAATCTAGGACTCATAATTTCTAAGCATTAGGTTAACCTCCTCTCCTGTCCCGCTATTTCCTTTATGCCACCCCTAAAATAGTCTCTGTCCCACTCCACTCTGCCTCCCAGTAACAGTGCCCAGTTAGCCCTTCTCTACACAGACCTCATAGACCTCATATTTCCCTTGGTGATCTGGATACAGTGCATTTGGAAAGTACTCAGACCCCTCAACCTTTATCACATTTTGTTACATTACAGCCTTATTCTAAAATGTATTAAATTGTTTTTTTACCCCCTCATCAATCTACACACAATACCCTAAAATCACAAATTAAAAACAGGTTTTTAGACATTTTTGCAAATGCATATAAAAAAAACTGATATCACATTTACATAAGTATTCAGACCCTTTACTCAGTACTTTGTTGAAGTTACCTTTTGGCAGCAATTACAGCCTCAATTATTTTGGGGTATGATGCTACAAGCTTGGAACACCAGTATTTGCAGAGTTTCTCTCATTCTTCTCTCCAGATCCTCTCAAGCTCTGTCAGGTTGGATGGGGATTGTTGCTGCACAGCTATTTTAGGTCTCTCCAGAGATGTTCAAGCACATTCAGAGACTTGTCCCGAAGCCACTCCTGCATTGTCTTGGCTGTGTGCTTACGGTCATTGTCCTGTTGGAAGGTGAACCTTCGGCTCAGTCTTAGGTCCTGAGAGATCTAGAGCAGGTTTTCATCAAGGGGTCTCTCTGTACTTTGCTCCATTCATCTTTCCCTCGATCCTGACTAGCCTCCCTGTCTCTGCCGCTGAAAAATATCCCCCACAGCATGATGCTGCCACCACTGTGCTTCACCGTAGGGATGGTGCCAGGTTTCTTTCAGACATGACACTTGGCATTCAGGCCAAATAGTTAAATCTTGGTTTCATCAGACCAGAGAATCTTGTTTCTCAGTCCTTTAGGTGCCTTTTGGCAGACTCCATGCGGGCTGTCATGTGCCTTTTACTGAGGAGTGGCTTCCATCTGGCCAATCTACCATGAAGATCTGATTGGTGGAGTGCTGCAGAGAATGGTTGTCCTTTTGGAAGGTGCTCCCATCTTCACAGAGGAACTGTGGAGCTCTGTCAGAGTGACAATTTGGGTTCTTGGTCACCTCCCTGACAATTAAAATGTCTAAAAACCTGTTTTTGCTTTTTAATTATGTTGATTTAATGAGGTTAAAAATAATTTAATACATTTTAGAATAAGGTTGTAACGTAATAAAATGTGAAAATAGGGAATGGGGCTGAATACCTTGTGAATGCGCTGTATGGCTGATAGCTTCCCTGTGTCACCTTTCTGTTTCCCTTAGACAGAGAGAGTGTTCTGTGTGCTGTGTTTGGATCCAGTGTGAGCTTACAGGCATCCGATGGAGAAAACAACATTTATAGACAAATCAGTAATATAAGGATTCTGTGTTATGCACTATAGCCCGTTACCATATATGTGATTGAATATTATTTGCTGTTGGCTTGTGTGGATGTATGTATGTGTTTTGCAACATAGCTGACTTGAAACATTGTTAACAGTTTCAGGGCCATGGGCCTTTCTCATGATGGAAAAATATAGAATAACATGAAGACAGGAACTGTGCAATGAGTTGGGGGGGCACATTCAGAACGTATTGTTGCGAGAACAAACGGTCTTTTGTTAGATAACAGGAGCCAGGTGCGAGATAACGGTATCGAGCATGAGCGCATAGATATTCTTCACAGCAACAGTTACATCTATCAACTGAAGCGCTTAGGGGGCTGGGACCAGCCTCTGCGCCAACAATCAACGATAGGCTGGGTGAGTTTAAACCACGCCCAGTCTCTACTCTGACAGGCCGGCTCGGAAGCAGGAACTATTTCTGTCAGGGTATATTTATAATATCTTTGTCAAGAACAAGTCAGTTCTCTGTTTGCCCTGCGAGGTGGGACAGAAAATTGCATTTACCACTTATTGCTTAGCTAATAAAAAAATACATAGTATACAATTGGTGACTCATATTTATCCTGATACCAGATTCGAATTGACGCGACTCTAACAATTGGTGACCCCCTAACGTGATCTGGTGAAGGATTTCGCTGGACATTCGTGTGCCAGCCGATTGGCCGGTACTATCGTCGGACGGTGTGTCTCACAAATCCTGACCGGTCAACTAAAAAAGGTAATCAGAAACCTGTTGTGAAAAACGAAAGTTCTGCACATTGGAGTTATCCAAATGTAGTTTTGTGAGACACCTGTTTGATGTAAGTAACCAAATTCTATTAATTTATATTGGTAAAGGATCATGGGGAATACATAGTGGTAAATGCAATTTTGAACTGATCGATCGCTCTTATGGTATAACAGCAAATGTACTGTACTAAATGGGTCGGTTGGTGTAACGTGTACCCAGTTGTTTGAATGAAGGTGAATCGGATTGGTTAAAGGAATTCACTAGTGTGTGTGTGAGCAGGATCGCAATGTAACAATGAATGCTGTGTACTGGTGTGCATGAGGAAATGTTTCTAGTGTAAATGGATATTTACTTTGGGTAAATTTAGAGTGAGTGCAGTAACACTGGAGTGGGCACGCTGTATCAGAGTGAATGATCTACGGATAGAATTTGCAGGCCAACAAATTAAAAAGACCTGTGTTACATTGGATGGTTGCTGAAGCATATGTAGTACATTAGATATTTCAGTTGTAGCTGGTATCAAGTTTGAATGAAAGGTTTATAAATCCTTATAAGGGTTATAGTACCTGGTTATATTGCATAAGAGTAAGGGAGGATAAATAACTGCGCATTTTTATTATTTAAATTGAGTGCTTCGAACTGACGTATGTTTGTAAGGTTTGAGTGATTCAACCGTGTATGTTTGCAGGTTTGAGTGATTCGAACTGATGTATGTTTGCAGGTTTGAGTGATTCGAACTGATGTATGTTTGCAAGTTTGTATGACCTTCGGGTAAATAACAGGTGTGAGACCTAGGTTATGTTTTGAAACGGTAAAGGAGAAGTGCACGGTGTTTACTAAACAGTGGCTAGATTGGGACACATTCTAAGGCAGCACACAATTGAACCTGATAATTTATATTGTATTCAAATTAAAACAAGTAATTGAAATACATTAGACAATGGCTAATCAGGAGGCAGAGAAGGTGTTGAAAACATTGAAATCAGCATTAGAGACCAATGGAGGAAAATAGAAAAAAGATTGGAGAAAGAAAGGAGAAAAATTATACAGACGATGGATAGAAGAGGGCATTATTGCCGCGTCCAACGGGCTCCCAGACGAAGGGGAGCCTGGTAGAATGCTGGAAGCACTGAAGCGTAAAACATACAAAACCTGTTCCAAGTGGAAACAGGGAGGAGAGCCGAGTAAGGGTAAAATCAAGGAAGACATGGAGAAGGATAAATTGAAGGAACGCATAGGACTGGCTATGCTGGAAAAACTCAAGAAAATGTGCACGGATGAAAACCCACCAAAACCACAGGGAGGTAGACTATACCCGGAACTCCCTAAAGCGCCACCACCCTATGATAGTCCACGAATAATGGCACCTGTACTGGATCGCTCAGCCACAGTAAACTACCACAAAAGACCAGATGATGGCAGCAGTGGACAAGAATGGTGCCTGGCGTCAGAGGGAAGAAAAGAAGAAATACAGGCTCTGGTGGAAGCTGCCAGAGAGCTGAGCAGAGGAGTGGCTGAACTAAGTAAAGTACAGATGGAAGGAGGAAATATGAGCATAGACAGCAGGAGTGAAAGTGGATCCTCTGATAATGGAATCAGATGGACTGAGACAAGCCTGACAAATACCCAAGAGGAAGAAGAGGAGCGGAGGAGAGTATGGAATGAACTCCAAGACAAACTCAGAAAGGAGGAGGGAGCAGTGAAAATACTGGAACGGACCCTGAAAGACATGGAACGGATTGAAATAAGGCGTAAGGAACAGACTAAGCTGAATCAATGCACACCGACATCAGGGCCAGGTGTACATTTCATCAGGCTGGGTACGCACAGCCAAGGAACAGAGGAATATGAAGATGGTGAAGACACACCCCGGGTTGGGCCCACACAGTGTGAGCTTGACCAAAGATTCATCTGTGGCGTATTTGAGGGGGGCCTATGGGATCAACAGTCCGCTCCCGCACACCACACCAGGAGTAAGACCAAACAGGGTGGTGCTAACATGATGCCACTAATACAACTACCTGGTGGACAAACAGTATACAAACCTTGGGCTCACAGGGACTTGCAGACTCTAGTAGAAGCCCTGCCGCTACCAGAAGAGTCTGAATGTAGGTGGGTGAAGGCCTTTGAGAGCCTGACTGCAGCGGATGAACTGACAGTAGGAGACATGGTGGCTGTCATGAATAGATGCATGGGGGACCAGGAATGTTGTGAACTCATGAATGATGCAGGGATGAGAGGGATGTTTGCCATAAAGACTCCATTTGATCAATACCGCAATGGGATGTGGACTGCCATCAGGAGGAAATACCCCACTCAACCCAGGCCTCAGTTGATGAAATCATTGACCCTAGAAGAGGATGAAACTGTGCCGGTTTATATGAATAAAGCCAGGATCCTGTGGAGACAGGCCTGGAATGCTGAGACAGATAAGAATGAGATGAAACATCTATTTCTGGAACAGTGCATGAAAGGGCTGCCGGATCAGTGCGGATCACTGCGAAGAATGTGATGGAATTCACTGAGATTGCTCAACACCATATGGAGAGAAGGAAAAAGGAAGTAACTGCCCAGTGTTTCCAGATTTCTATGAAATATGACCTATAATTAATTACATTCAATATGATTGAAATTGTTTTCCTTACAAAAAAATGTAATACAATTGTATTCGTCACATGCTTTGTAAACAACAGGTGTAGACTAACAGTTAAATGCTTACTTGCGAGCCCTTCACAACAATGCATAACATTTCAATTAAGTATGTTAAAGAAAGGCTTGTCTGTGTTAGAATGGGGTGGGCATAACCCAACAACAGAATGATATGGACGTATACCAGTCATTCAAAATATTAATGCGAGTAGACCGCTGATTAGCCATCTCATTCTCAAGACCATTGCATCTTCAAATAGTTTACAAGTCTGTTTACAAGTTTCTCAAATTCATGCCTTGGCCACAAATATGATCCAACAACATTATTTGGGTATGAGTTACATGAATATGAACTTTTAAAAATGCGTTTTTTTACTGGGCAGTTACTTTAAGAACTTTGTCCCATAAAGCTGGGTTTCCCAAACTTGGTCCTGCCCCCCTTTTTGTTTTTGCCCTAGCACAACACAGCTGATTAAAAAAAATCTTTATCTAGCTAGGGCTAGGGCAAAAACAAAAACGTGCACCCAGGGAGAGCCACAGGACCGAGTTTGGGAAACCCTGCCGTAGAGTACTGTAGAGAGAAACATTTGTAAAGTCATTTGTAAACTGGGTTGAGTCACTGATGTGATCTTCCTGTCTGGGTTGGCGCCCCCCCTTGGGTTGTGCCGTGACGGAGATCTTTGTGGGCTATACTCGGCCTTGTCTCGATGGTAAGTTAGTGGTTGAAGTTATCCCTCTTGTGGTGTGGGGGCTGTGCTTTGGCAAAGTGGGTGGGGTTATATCCTTCCTGTTTGGCCCTGTCCTGGGGTATCAGCGGATGGGGCCACAGTGTCTCCTGACCCCTCCTGTCTCAGCCTCCAGTATTTATGCTGCAGTAGTTTGTGTGTCAGGGGGCTAGGGTCAGTCTGTTATATCTGGAGTACTTCTCCTGTCTTATCCGGTGTCCTGTGTGAATTTAAGTATGCTCTCCCTAATTCTCTCTTTCTTTCTCTCGGAGGACCTGAGCCCTAGGACCATGCCTCAGGACTACCTGGCATGATGACTCCTTTCTGTTCCCAGTCCACCTGGCCGTGCTGCTGCTCCAGTTTCAACTGTTCTGCCTGCGGCTATGGAACCCTGACCTGTTCACCGGATGTGCTACCTGTCCCAGACCTGCTGTTTTCAACTCTCTAGAGACAGCAGGAGAGGTAGAGATACTCTGAATGATCAGCTATGAAAAGCCAACTGACATTTACTCCTGAGGTGCTGACTTGCTGCACCCTCGACAACTACTGTGATTATTATTATTTGACCATGCTGGTCATTTATGAACATTTGAACATCTTGGCCATGTTCTGTTATAATCTCCACCCAGCACAGCCAGAAGAGGACTGGCCACCCCTCATAGCCTGGTTCCTCTCTAGGTTTCTTCCTAGGTTTTGGCCTTTCTAGGGAGTTTTTCCTAGCCACCGTGCTTCTACACCTGCATTGCTTGCTGTTTGGGATTTTGTGCCAGGTTTCTGTACAGCACTTTGAGATATCAGCTGATGTAAGAAGGGCTATATAAATACATTTGATTTGATTTGAATAAAATGTCACCCAACAAAAAATGTATGCATGGGAAGGTACCCTTGGTTTGTAGGAAAGGCTTTCTGTCTGAATTCTATAGGCAGTCTTCATGGACACATACATAGGTACAGGTGAGTCTGATCTCTCATGCTGGGCCTTGTCAAAAACATAACATGAAAATTAGTTAAACCACGAATCAAAGAATATCATGCCTTTTAAATGTCTAGTCATTCTCTTTTGGATTTCACAATAATGTATTTTTCCTCTGACCATGTTCTATGATTTCTATGCGTCATTTCAATTGTAATAACTTTGTTACATTTCATGTTATTATGTAGAGGTAATGTTCTCCATCCCTGAACTTCACTGGCTTTTTGATAGACCGCAAACTCGTAAAAAGTATAAAAAATGTCACCCTCCACAACAACAAAAAGATATGCATGGGAATTTACCCTTGTTTTGTAGGAAAAGCTTTCTGTCTGAATTCTATTGGCAGCATCATAGACTGGTCACTCTTCATGGACATACAGCCGGTCTCTGCTTGTGGACTGGGCCTCAGGACAACACAGAAAAACATTCCAGCTTTAATTCAAACTGTCTGAAAATGATGGAATTGTATTGAGCTCCTTGCAGGATTTCAGATCTCAAGTCATATCTGCACACACAGATACTCAGACATACAGCACAGACTGTTTTCACTTCTTAGCTCCATGGAAGGGGTCCTAATCCACGGCAGGACTCATTTCAGAGGCTGAACTCTTCTCCTTTCTTGAAAGAGACTCATTTTAAAGGCAGTGGTCCTCTTCTCTCTCTTCACCTAAAGCAACTCTTGATATGTACCTACCCTGTGAATGTATATGCAGTAGATCATGGGCGGAATCTTCATCTTAACATTTTCTAATGCTTGTGTCTCTCTGCTACTTGTGCCATACCTTGCCATGTTGTTCAGTCACATAGCATCTACTGCGATTAAAACTATTACCTTAAGAAATCTGTCACACTCATATTACACACACACTTATCTTCTATGTAGTTGGGGCGGAGAAGACCAATATGAAAATGTTTGGAGTGTAGTTGGGAGAGAGAATAAAGTAGACGGCATGGGTCAACATTTTTGATTTATGGCCCTGTGTCCAGATGACGCGTACATGTCCAAATATGGGCATCCGGCCAGGACATCCTGTTCCTGTTGTCACGTGTTAGAGGATGTGTTATTTTATATCTATATTGCATCTATTCCTTTGAAGTTGTCATGCTGATTGATGTCTAGGTACCTGGTTGAACTGGGGGGGTTTGAAAGAGTATGGCCCCACACCCTTGTTTTATTGCCCTTAGGGTTGCTATCTATGAAGCAGGAATGTGTGTGTGTGTGTGTGTGTGTGTGTGTGTGTATTAGAAACAAGGTCCCTTGGCATTGTGTACATTTCAAGCTTTCAACAACAATAAAACAGCCATCTAAATAATGTTTCTCAGCCTAACACACTGTTGAGTTTCCTATTTAGTTCTCTTTATATGTACATGCACAGAGCGTCCAGGTGGTTCCAGCCTATGGATGTTCGGTGCATGTACACCAGGGAGATTAGAACCTAAACAAGATTTTTTAAATAAAACCCAGAATAATAAACATAAAAATATGTCTCCTAGGCCAATTCTCGGGGTGCTATGCGGCTCATATCATGAACCCAATGACAAAAGCCTGGAGGATGTTTTGCGTGAGACCCCAGAATGTTTTAAAGGAGTTTTGGATAGGAGTGAGGGACATATGTCTTACATATTCCAACCTGAGGAATCTATGGTTAAGATATTCACAGACAGCGGCCCCAAACCCCATTATCGGGCAGAACCCGGGAGTTTTTCTCCAGCGCTAAGGATGAGAGAATGGCTTAAGATAAGACTCGCGCTGTATCAAATTGAACAGGCCTTGAGCGCTTCAAGTTTACCCGGATATGCGCTGGAAGAACTGGTCTGTGGACGAAGTGATCTGATGGCCCTAAGAATCGCTTCAATGGTGTATACCTCTGACTCCAAAGTGACAATTTGAGCATGTGAACAATTTGATAGTGCAAATGCGACGAAATCTGTCAGTTCATATGTATTTTCCAAAGCATGCAATGATGTAAACTTGTTTATGCCTGTGTTAAGTTTTAAATTGCGTGATTATCATATATTCAGAACACTTATGAATAAGCTGGACAGTCTTTTCCAAAATCGTGCACAATTACGGCGATGGCCGAGGTTATCGTTGAGACAAACACAGGACTCACAAGCCAGAAGGAGGATTAGAGTGAAAACATCCGGAGCTTTGATGGAGCGGGCAAGCTTCTTTGCGATGGTGAATTGGAAACTGATAATGGTCAGGGCTAACCAGCCCCTTTATCTGTAAGAAATAGTAAAAAATTTGAATTATAACGTGTTAAAATGTATGTACTAAATATTTTGAATTAAATAATTGGTTTTAAAAATGTATCTCACCCTTTAACAAAAGGGGAAACTGTCTTTTCTCTCACGCCCTGGTCTGTCGCAGAGAAATGCAATGTCTTAAAAAAAACAATGTATTATTTTATAGTCTTTCCTACAATGGTATGTTATAAACATTACTGGTTATTAAAGTTTGTAATGATTTACAACTGTAGGCCTCCAATGTTTTTACATAAATACATTGCTTAAATATTAGTAAAATTGGGTAATTAATTCTAACGTCTTAAAAAAGTTTGTACTAAATATTTTGGAATTAAATAAAAGGAATTTAAAACAGTATCTCACCCTTTAACGTTAGGAAAATGTATTTTACATCATCACCCCGGTCTGTCGAGAAGAAAAAAGACACGGAAAATCAGGGTGCATGCGTGAGTGTGCGTGTGACGGGCGAGCAGGAGTGTGCGTTTCAAAAACAAAGGGGAGGGTTGTGTGTTCAACAATGCCCAGGCATCTGCACTCAAGGCCCTTTCTCTCTGTAGGGGATCGTTTGAAACCAAGGTTTGCACTATCATGCATGCAGCATGTCCAGATATCTGCCGACCCCCGGGATTAAACATTGATATTTCTAATTAGCGCCCGGTGCCCCCACCCCGGTTGTAGACAAAATGTCTAGACATCCCCTCCTGTTGTTTGAATTCACTGCCTTTGTTCTCTAAACCAAATATACAGGGTGTTAAATACATGATATCTCCCGAAAAAATGCCC
The DNA here is from genome assembly GCF_045791955.1 of Oncorhynchus clarkii lewisi. Lineage (NCBI taxonomy): Eukaryota > Metazoa > Chordata > Actinopteri > Salmoniformes > Salmonidae > Oncorhynchus > Oncorhynchus clarkii. Next base: position 22,575,464 of record NC_092165.1, on the reverse strand, counting down.
ACCACAGCCCTGCAAACTCATTCCGTACTTTCTCTAGTTAGGGACACGAACGCGGAGCGAGTCTAGTAGAGCATATACTTTAACACCATGTTAGCACAGCTTTAGCTTCAAGCCCACAGGCCAATGGCCCCGAATATTTATCGGCCAGGACAGATAAAAAGATAGTCTGTGAATCCCGCCTAATGGATATTTCTGAAGGCTACTGGACATAAGTGATTGGGAAGCGACTGTTAGACGGGGATTCTCAGAAGCAAACTGCGCCCTGTCCTTTACGTAGCCCTTCACCATCACACAATTTTTGCGTAAGTCCCCAAAAAAACAAAAAAAATCCACAATGATATTTATATATTAAAAAACGAAAAGTGTGCACTCTGAACGACTTCGGAAGAGCAGATGAAACAGATGCTATTCTACGTTTTTATACTAACGTGTACATACATATGGAGCCAACACATCAAGATCTAACAGGGATGAGTGGCGATTCATAGTACAACAGGAGTCTTCTGTAACCTGCAATATGTGTTAAATATGTCATATGCAAAACCATAAAACTCTGACAAGAAAACAATGAAAACCTTAACACGACTACATGCATTGCCATTATTTTAGTTTCCATCCACCAATGGTTGAATTTGGTACTTTTTCTTTGTACATGCACCAAGCCTCCGAGTGGCTGACAACCGTATGGTCTCAGCAAGATTACATACCCTCACTCGGAGACGATCCTGTCGACGGTTCTATAGAACCCTTTTTTAACCTTAATAAGTTTTGCAGGTTCCGATAACTTTTTGCAATAAAAATCATGGTCCTTATCTTTGATATTATACCAGCTATGTGGGTATGTAATCTCGCTGAGACCATACAGTTGTCAGCCACTTGGAGGCTTGGTGCATGTACAAAGAAAAAGTACCAAATTCAACCATTGGTGGATGGTAACTAAAATAATGGCAATGCATGTAGTCGTGTTAAGGTTTTCATTGTTTTCTTGTCAGAGTTTTATGGTTCAGGAGTCATGGGTTGGGGGAAGAAGCCTTTTGGACTTAGACATGGCGCTCCGGTACCGCTTGCCCTGCGGTAGCAGAGAGAACAGTCTATGACTAGGGTGGCTGGATTCTGACAATTTTCAGAGCCTTCCTCTGACACCGCATGGTATAGAGGTCCTGGATGGTAGAAAGCTTGGCCCCAGCAATGTACTGTGCCATACGCACTACCCTCTGTAGTGCCTTGCAGTCCGAGGCCGAGCAGTTGCCATACCAGGCAGTGATGCAACCATGCTCTCAATGGTGCAGCTGTAAAACTTTGAGGATCTGAGGACCTATGCCAAATCTTTTCAGTCTCCTGAGCGGGAATAGGCTTTGTCATGCCCTCCATTGTCTTGGTGTGTTTGGACCATGATAGTTTGTTGGTGAAGTGGACACCAAGAAACTTGAAGCTCTCAAACTGCTCCACTTCAGCCCGTCGATGAGAATGGGGGTGTGCCCGGTCCTCTTTTTCCTGTAGTCCACAATCATCTGCTTTGTCTTGATCATGTTGAGGGAGAAGTTGTTGTCCTGGCACCACTCGGCCAGGTCTCTGACATCCTCCCTATAGGCTGTCTCATTGTTGTCGGTGATCAGGCCTACTACTGTTGTGTCATCTGCAAACTTAATGATGGTGTTGGAGTCATACCTGGCCATGCAGTCATGAGTGAACAGGGAGTAGAGGAGGAGACTGAACACGCACCCCTGAGGGGCCCCTGTGTTGAGGATCAGCATGGCAGATGATCTCTCCTTACCATATAGGGCGGCCCGTCAGGAAGTCCAGGATCCAGTTGCAGAGGGAGGTGTTTAGTCCCCGGGTCATTAGCTTATTGATGAGCTTTGAAGGCACAATGGTGTTGAACGCTGAGCTGTAGTCAATGAATAGCTTTCTCACATTGGTGTTCTTTTTGTCCAGGTGGGAAAGGGCAGTGTGGAGTGCAATAGAGATTGCATCATTTGGGGATCTGTTGGGGGCGTTAGGCAAATTGGAGTGCGTCAGAGCCGATGTCGTACGATTCAAACTTAGTCCTGTATTGAAGCTTTGCCTGTTGGATGGAGGAGGGCATTCGTCGGAGGGTATAGCAGGATTTCTTATAAGTTTCAAGGAGTCCCGCTCCTTGAAAGTGGCAGTTCTACCCTTTAGCTCAGTGCGACTGTTGCCTGTAATCCATGGCTTCAGGTTGGGGTATGTACGTACGGTCACTGTGGGGACGACGTCATCGATGCACTTATTGATGAAGCCAATGACTGATGTGGTGTACTCCTCAATGCCATCGGAGGAATCCCGGAACATATTCCAGTCTGTGCTAGCAAAACAGTCCTGTACCTTAGCATCTGCTTCATCTGACCATTTTATTTTATTGATCTAGTCACTGGTGCGTCCTGCTTTCATTTTTGCTTGTAAGCAGGAATCAGGAGGATATAATTATTTTCAGATTTGCCAAATTAAGGTTGAGGGAGAGCTTTACATGCATCTCTGTGTGTGGAGTGAAGGTGGTCCAGAGTTTTTTTCCCTCTGGTTGCACATTTAACATGCTGATAGAAATTTGGTTTCCCTGCATTAAAGTCCCCGGCAAATAGGAGCGTCGCCTCTAGGTGAGCGTTTTCTTGTTTGCTTATGGTGGAATATAGTGCCAGCCTCTGACTGTGGTGGTATGTAAACAGTTGTGAAAAATCCAGATGAAAACTCTCTCGGTAGATAGTGTGGTCTACAGCTTATCATGAGATACTCTACCTCAGGTGAGCAATAGCTCGAGACTTCCTTAGATATCGTGCACCAGCTGTTATTTACAAAATACATAGTGTGCCACCCTTTGTCTACCAGAAGCCGCTGTTTTATCCTACCGGTGTAGCGTATAACCAGCCAGCTGTATGTTGATAGTGTCATCATTCAGCCACGACTCCGAGAAGCATAAGATATTACAGTTTTGAATGTCCCGTTGGTAGTTTAATCTTCTGAGTAGGTCATCTATTTCATTGTCCAAAGATTGCATGGTTGCTCGCAGAATGGAAAGAAGTGGGGGTTTATTCGATCGCCTACGAATTATCAGAAGGCAGCCCGCCCTCTGGACCCTTTTTCTCCACCTCCTCTTCACGCAAATCACGGGTATCTGCGCCTGTTCCCAAGAAAGCAGTATATCGTTCACGTCGGGCTCATCAGACTCATGAAAAGAAAAAAGGATTCTGCCAGTCCGTGGTGAGTAATCACGGTCCTGATATCCAGAAGTTATTTTCGGTCATGAGACTGTAGCGGCAACATTATGTACAAAATAAGTAAAAAAATAAGTTACAAACAACGCAAATAAACAAACAAAAAATACAATCGGTTGGGGGCACGTAGAACGTCTGCCTTCTCTGGCTCCATTGTTATGAAGGAAGTAGATATTTTGGCATTTATTGCTGTGGCGATAAACTGCAGAAGTAGATTAGGAGGCCCCCTATGGAGTCAGAATTTTCTGACCTCAACTGACCAAGACTCACCTCCAACAACACATAAAACTTCACATAACTCTGCCCCAAAACAATTACAAATTATCTCAAACACTGGCATAGGGGCTTTTTAGGTGAGCACTGATGCCACCCTGTGATAAGCAGTGCCCACTTTGCAAAATATTTATCGCCTCTCCGGAGCGCTGTTGCAGTGACGAGCAGATATAGTATATATCTGTAGAAAGAGTATGTGGCCTTTTCTGTAGCCTACAGGCTGTAGATAAAATCTATGACAATGAAATGAGAGACAGTTTTTACATCATGCAGGTTTCTCTGATCAAATAGCCTAAACTAAATGGCGCCCATCAAATAAAAAAAGTGCTGACATGTTAACAAACAACATGCCCTAATAACAGGACAGGTCAAAGTACAATGGAAAATATGGAATGGACAAACAGGCCTAAGTAGGGCTCTGAGTGTGTTTTGAGGGACTAAGGGTTTTACGTTTTTGCTTTGTATTTAGTTTTTAGTGAATTCCATGTTACGTTTTGGATATCCCTTTTTTTATTGGTCATCCAGGATCCTTGGGACATCCCTACCCTAACATTAACCATAGTCCTAACCCTGACCCTAATCTTAACCTTTTTAAATTTCAAATTCAGTGGGGGTAGGGATGTCCCAATGAACCATATAGCACCAAAGCTTTTTTAATTTCCAGCATCCAGTAGTGTGAGGAAATACACCGTTTGCCCTAAAACATCACCTGAGAAGAAGAATGGTTTCCACTAGTTACCATGAAAACAACCAGTTTTAGTCTTAATTTAAGTTTATGTTTTGGCATAATGTTAGCCGCGTGGTTAGGTTGAAGGATAGGTTTAAAATCACATTTTAAGAAGATATTTGGTAGACGTGGTTAATGACTTTGTGGATGTGGTAACTAGTGACGAACGACATCTACGTAACTTTGGTCACGTGACTCCTCCGAGGGAGCAGCATGGTGGACATGAATACGCAACCTCAAAACAAACTCCTGCAATTATACACTTAGCAAACCACGAAAACCGTGTGACAGGCCTAGGCCACGTCCGCCTGAGGTCACTGCAACATGGACGAGGATAATAAACTTCACTTCCCGTCCCTTCCTGCGTCAAAGGATGACCTATTGGTAAGCGCTAGCATGCAAGCTAACGCAGCTAGCAAATCATGAACAATTTAGCTAACTTGCGAGCATACTCAAAAACAGCCCATAACATGAACAAATTACTCTAACATGTAATCGCACTCGCTAAATTGGACTTTTAGCTAAATGTAATCATGAATGAAGCATTTTTCAAATGTTTGTTTGCTAGTTTGCTAACTAGCTAACCACATATCGCCAGTCGAAAGAGTTCAGCTGGCTGTCCCATTGGCAAGTGTAGCTTATGCTCGCTACAATAACACATCCAGGTAGGGGTATCTTGTGGCAGATGACTACTGACCGGCTAGAGAACTAGCTAACCAGTCAGTTAACGTATTCCATTGTTTTTCTTATCTATTCCACAGGACTGGGCGTATCCAATGAGAAGAGAGATGCAGGTACCGTTTGCTTGTTGCCCTTTTGTCCCCAAAATTGAATTATTGTAAGGGGCACCAAAAGTGACTGCTGCTGAGTGATTAGCTATAGTAGCTAAATCATGTAATCTCATAATGATGTACCTAAAACCTGTTCATCTGTTTTAGGAAATTCTACCAGGCCTGTTTTTAGGTCCATACTCAGCTGCTATGAAAAGCAAGGTAATTTGGTATCCTGTAAATCTGCTGGGTTGGCTGTTCTTATCTGCTGAGGGCAGGTGTGGGTGCAGGCATTTGTTCCAGACTAGTCAAGCGGAAACTGTTTACTGTTTAAGAACCAAACGGAATGAAACTGGGAGGAAACTACCGAAGTATTTTTATTTAACCTTTTTTAGGTAGACAAGTCAGTTAAGAACAAATTCTTATTTACAATGACGGCCTACCCCAGCCAAACCCGGACGATGCTGGGCCAATTGTGCGCCGCCCTATGGGACTCCCAATCATGGCCGGATGTGATGCAGCCTAAATTCGAACCAGGTACTGCAGTGACGCCTCTTGCACTGAGATGCAGTGTCTTAGTCCACTCCGCCATAAGTAACGCTAATTTACAATAGACAACGTTTTGCAACAGAATTGGTGTAATGGTTACACCCCTGATTCAACCTGTCAAAGTCTTGACTATAGACTGGGTTTAGTTAATTACTAGAAGCAGGTGTGTTTCTGCTTGGCTAGATGAAAAGCCAGAACCCACACCGGCCCTCTACGTTGGTCATCGAAACATTGAAGGTCCTCAGCACGGTTTTCCGATAGTGATGGAACTTATGCTTACAAGTGTTTTAATGATCCTACAACGCGCCGAATAACAAATTACGTGTGTTGTTGGAACATGTGTTGATACTGATAGGATCGAAAGAAAGGCAGGGCTGCTCTCTGATCAACCTTCTCCATTCAAATCTTACCTTGAAATTATGATTATTCCACAATATTAATGACGGATCAGCTCCTAGAGAGATGATTTTGGGAAACCGTGCCCTGGACTATAAAATAACAACATATTGTAGAATCTCAAAAAGTTAACTCGACTCTTGTTCTCTTTTAGCTTTCTGTCCTTGAAAGACAGGGGATAACGCACATGGTGTGTGTCCGCCAAGATATCGAGGCCAATTTTATAAAGCCCAACTTCCCACATAAATTTAGGTAAGCGACAAACTGAGAACAGGTACTTGTAGTGTTTATAACTCAGCCAATGACATCTCTCACTTAATTTATCAGCTAATTAATGTGGCCTGCTTTCTTCTGTTTTCAGATACCTCGTTTTAGATATTGCTGACAATCCTGTGGAAAACATAATTAGATATTTCCCTATGGTGAGTTTCAGCATATGTGGTGGATAATGTTACATAGTATTTCAGTCGGTCAATAAAAAAAGTGGTCAGCTGAAGCAGGTGCTAAGCTACAGGACTGTTTTGCTAGCACAGACTGGAATATGTTCCGGGATTCTTCTGATGGCATTGAGGAGTACACCACATCAGTCACTGGCTTCATCAATAAGTGCATCGATGACGTCGTCCCCACAGTGACTGTACGTACAATTGAAGTCGGAAGTTTACATATACTTAGGTTGGAGTCATTAAAACTCATTTTTCAACCACTCCACAAATGTCTTGTTAGCAAACTATAGTTTTGGCAAGTCTACTTTGTGCATGACACAAGTATTTTTTCCAATAATTGTTTAGACAGATTATTTCACTTATACTTCACTGTATCACAATTCCAGTGGATCAGAAGTTTACATGCAATAAGTTGACTGTGCCTTTAAACAGTTTGGAAAATTCCAGAAAACTATGTAATGGCTTTAGACCACGCAGCCGTCATACCGCTCAGGAAGGGGACATGTTCTGTCTCCTAGAGATGAATGTACTTTGGTGTCGAAAAGTGCAAATCTATCCCAGAACAACAGCAAAGGACCTTGTGGAGATACTTTTGTACCGGTTTCCTCCAGTATCTATATCCACAGTAAAACTTGTCCTGCATCATGTTGTGGGGGTACCTTGCTGCAGAAGGGACTGGTGTACGTCACAAAATAGATGTTATCATGAGGAAGTAAAATTATGTGGGTATATTGAAGCAGGCTTAAGCGGAAAAATGGCTTAAGAACAACAAAGTCAAGGTATTGGAGTGGCCATCACAAAGCCCTGACCACAAGCCTATAGAAAATGTGTGTGCAGAACTGAAAAAGCGTGTGTGAGCAAGGAGGCCTAGAAAACTGACTCATTTACACCAGCTCTGTCAGGAGGAATGGGCCAAAATTCACCCAACTTATTGTGGGAAGCTTGTTGAAGGCTACCCAAAACGCTTGACCCAAGTTAAACAATTTAAAGGCAATGCTACTAAATACTAATTGAGTGTATGTAAACTTCTGACCCACTGGGAAAGTGATGACAGAAATAGAAGCGGAAATAAATCATTCTCTCCACTATTATTCTGACATTACACATTCTTAGATCCTAACTGACCTAAAATGGATTTTTAACTAGGATTAAATGTCAGCAATTGTGAAAAACTGAGTTTAAATGTATTTGGCTAAGGTATATGTAAACTTTCGACTTCAACTGTACATACCCCAACCAGAAGCCATGGATTACAAGCAACATCCGCACTGAGCTGTTGGGTAGAGCTGCCGCTTTCAACGAGTGGGACTCTAACCCGGGAAGCTTATAAGAAATCCCACAATGCCCTCAGAAGAACCGTCAATACTGGAATAAGATCGAATCTTACTGATGGATTACCAGGACGTGTACTCCGAGCATGCGCTGACCAACTGGCAAGGGTCTTCATTGACATTTTTATTCTCTTCCTGTCTGTAATACCAACTTTTTTCAAGCAGACCACCATAGTCCCTGTGCCCAAGAACACTAAGGTAACCTGCCTAAATTACTACCGACCCATAGCACTCACGTCTGTAACCATGAAGTGCTTTGAAAGGTCAGTCATCGCTCACATAGACACCATTATCCCAGAAACCCTAGACCCACTCCAATTTGCATACCGCCCCAACAGATCCATAAATTATGTAATCTCTATTGCACTCCACACTGCCCTTTCCCATCTGGACAAAAGGAACACCTGTGAGAATGCTATTCATTGACTACAGCTCAGCGTTCCACACCATAGTGCCTTCAATGCTCATCACTAAGCTAAGGACCCTGGGACTAAACACCTCCCTCTGCAACTGGATCCTGACGGGCCACCCCCGGGTGGTAAGGGTAGGTAACAACACATTTACCACGCTGATCCTCAACATGGGGGCCCCTCAGGGGTGCATGCTCATTCTCCTCCTGTACTCCCTGTTCACTCATGACTGCATGGCCAGGCATGACTCCACCACCATCATTAAGTTTGCCGATGACACAACTGTAGTAGGCCTGATCACCGTCAACAATGAGACAGCCTATAGGGAGGAGGTTAGAGAACTGGCCGAGTGGTGCCAGGACAGCAACCTCTCAACGTGATCAAGACAAAGCAGATGATTGTGGACTACAGGAAAAAGAGGACTGGGCATGCCCCCATTCTCATTGACGGGGCTGAAGTGGTGCAGGTTGAGAGCTTCAAGTTCCTTGGTGTCCAGTACACCAACAAACCATCATGGTCCAAACACACCAAGACAATCGAGGGCACGACGAAGCCTATTCCCGCTCGGGAGACTGAAAATATGTGGCATGGGTCCTCAGATCCTCAATGTTCTACAGCTGCACCATTAAGAGCATGGTTGCATCACTGCCAGGTATGGCCTGCTTGGCCTCTATACCAGGCGGTGTCCGAGGAAGGCCCTGAAAATTGTCAGAATCCAGCCACCCTAGTCATAGACTGTTCTCTCTGCTACCGCATGGCAAGCGGTACCGGAGTGCCAAGTCTACGTCCAAAAGGCTTCTTCCCCCAACCCATAAGACTCCTGAACAGCTGATCAAATGGCTACCCAGACTATTTGCATTGCCCACCTACGCTGCTGCTACTCTATTTATAATCTATGCATAGTCACTTTAACTACCGACATGTACATGTTACCTCAATTACCTTGACTAGCGGTGCATTGAATCTGTACCTGTACCCCTGTATATAGCCTCGCTATTGTTATTTTACCACTGCTCTTTAATTATTTGTTCCTGTTATTTTTCATTTTTTTACTTAACCAACAATGCAGTTAATTTGTTTGTTAAGGGCTTATAAGTAAGCATTTCACTGTAAGGTGTTGTATTCGGCACATGTGACTACAATTTGATTTGATTTGCCCTGTCATGTTAAAATGTATATATTTTCCTCTCTCCACAGATTAAAGAATTTATTGATGACTGTTTAGCCAGTGGAGGTAATAAACATTTCTTTAATTGAATAGTATCTTGTCTTTAGAATTTAGTTGCAATAAACTGTGTGCGTACAATAGTGTGCGGGTACTTTTACTTCAATGTTACATTTCTTGTACCCTGCACCTTGAGAATTGTTGGAATTTGCAGTACTATACAGTACTTGTGAACTCTTTACAATATACACTACTGTTCAAAAGTTTGGGGTCACTTAGAAATGTCCTTGTTTTTGAAAGAAAAGCAACTTTTTTTGTCTGTTTAAAATAACTTCAAATTTATCAGAATTACAAGGTAGACATTGTTAATGTTGTAAATAATTAGTGTAGCTGGAAACGGTTGATTTATTTTTAATTTTTATGGAGTATCTGCCAGTTTTAGGACTTGTGAGGCATCTGTTTCTCAAACTAGGCGCTCTAATGTACTTGTCCTCTTGCTCAATTGTGCATTGGGGACTCCCACTCCTCTTTCTATTCTGGTTAGGGACAGTTTGCGCTGTTCTGGGAAGGGAGTAGTTCACAGCGTTGTACCAGATCTTCAGTTTCTTGGCCATTTCCTGCATGGAATAGCCTTCATTTCTCAGAACAAGAATAGACTGATGAGTTTCAGAAAAGTTATTTGTTTCTAGCCATTTTGAGCCTGTAATCGAACCCACAAATGCTGATGCTCCAGATATTCAACTAGTCTAAAGAAGGCCAGTTTTATTCCTCCTTTAATCAGAACTACAGTTTTCAGCTGTGCTAACATAATTGCAACGGGGTTTCCTAATGATCAACATTAGCCTTTTAAAATTATAAACTTGGATTAGCTAACACATGCCATTGGAACACAGAAGTGATGGTTGCTGATATTGGGCCTATGTAGATATGCCATAAATCAGCTGTTTCCAGCTACAATAGTCAATAACAACATTAACAATGTCTACACTATTTCTGATGAATTTGATGTTTTAATGGACAAACAATGTGCCTTTCAAAAACAAGGGGATTTATAAGTGACCCAAACTTTTGAACAGTAGTGTATATTGACTCTGTCCTTGTCTTGTTCACATAGGAAAGGTACTAGTTCATGGAAACGCAGGGATATCAAGAAGGTTTGTCACATCTCATGTTATAGATTAGATTTTTAATAGATCCTTAGTGTTTGAAAATACTCTTCTTGCCTGCTTGAGTATTGATCTTGCTTGATCTTCCTGTTAGACAAGTATTACTCTCAATCACAATTATTGTCTTGTCCTTTCAGCGCTGCCTTAGTTATTGCATACCTTATGGAGACATTTGGCATAAAGTACAGGTAAGACCGTTCAACAAACCAAGCATGTTTCATTTATTGCAGAGACACTGTCCAGATGCATTGTGACCAAATATCTAGTAACATGTCCTTCTGAAATGTGCTGGTTCTTCTACAGGGATGCTTTCAGCCACGTTCAGGAGAGGAGATTCTGCATCAACCCTAACGTGGGCTTTGTGCATCAATTACAGGTAGGGTCCTGTGTATCAAGTCGTGAACTCATAATCTTTCAAACAGCTCTGATCACTGAGATTACATGAGGCATGTCTTGTATGGTTTTCAACTTTACAAATGTGTCAGATGGATGTCTGCTTGAAATTCTGTCTGAATGGTTTGTAATGCAGCGCTCCATCTCTTGATGTGTTTTCCAGGAATATGAAGCGATCTACTCAGCTAAACTAACTATCAAGATGATGTCACCAATACAGCTGGGCAGATCGTTCTCCCTGCATGCTGGAATGCCAGGTCAGTGTGTGCATCTTCCATTCATGTTACAGTTACAGGAACCTGGGCTCATTCCACGCTTACCATACACGTCTGTGTCACCGTGAGTGCATTTTAAGATGACTTACCAACAACCTAGAAAGTCCTCGATTGCAGTCGGCGGAGGTTCTTATGTACAGACAACACATTTAGTGGTTTTCCAACCGCAAAGCTCATAGCAACAGGGCAGCGTCAAAATACCCACCGTTGTTCAATAGAGGTTTTAGTTAGAGAAGAGTTTATTGTGACATTCTACCACCCTATATCGCCCAACAACACATTAAGAACACTCACAAACTAAATATCATATTGTGGTAAGAGGTCTCTCAAATATCACATTTGTTTGGATCCACTATAGCAGGGGTACTCAAGTACTATTTGAGAAGTTCCTGTCACACACCTTTCCTAGGTGGCAAACCCCCACTCAAAACCCATGTGACCCAAACTGTTCACAGCCCTGTTGGTGGAGATAGAATTATTAATTTTAAAGTTAATTTCCCGCAATTCTACACATTTTCCATGCCTTATGAGTGTTTATATGATATCGGGTTGAAGTCCGACCGCGGTCTGCCAGTAGAGTATATGGGGGCACTACAGCTTATAAATCGTGGCAAATTATTCTTATTCAGGTTCACGTAGGTCAAGCTAAACACCCTAATTAATGATTGGGGGACAATTGTGCTTTCCACAATAGCTGCAGGGTGCAGTGGATGAGGAGCAACTGCAGACTCTTGAAGCGACTTAAATCAAAACGGCATGACCGCCAATCATGTGGTTTATGCAGTCGACTTGTAGGCTCAACTTTTATCCCTGTATTGCAATATGCATTGAAAGAAGTTGATCAGCAACTGAGCCGAGTTGATGCTCTCATAAGTGCCCAAAGATAAGCGATTCTTTCCCATGAAATTCAGGTGTTTACACAAAGTTTATTAAAGGGATACTTCTGTAATTTCCTACTTACCCAGATTCAGACAAACTCACAGATACCATTTTTATGGCTCTGCGTGCAGTTTGAAAAAAATTTAAGGTAGCATATTGTACCGAAGTATCCCTTTTAAGTTCACCACCTGTCACTGCTATCTTTCCCTTTCTTTATTTCTGGATGTTTGACCCTTTGAATGTCTGTACTTCTCAGGCAGCCTGAAACGAAGCCTGGAAGAAGACGAGGACTTCGGGGGAATGCAGGTCACTGCTGCACAGAACGGATAGGTTTATTATGCAGATAGCAGTGTTTTTGCATACAGTGCACTCTTTTAAAAAAAACATTTTTATTGGGATTAAAAATGTAAATATTTCAACTTTTCTAAAGGTGGGGGATTGGGTTCGCTTCCTGACGTCTGAGACCAAAGGGAGGGGGGTACAGTTTCATAAGTGATTATTTTTTGCTGTATGCACTGTTTTTTGCAGTTTTATACTATTTAAAGCATTTTGCATTTTCAGCGGGACAGTATTGCAATAATGCACTTTTGATACTTGATTTGTTATTTCTCGCCAGAAGGTGGCAGTTGGCGTAAGGGACAGTAATAGAAAGTCAATGCCCTATGGAGAGATGGAGGCCCACATTTGGGAGTGTTGGACAGAGATCAGGCTTAAAATGTGATGGTATTTAAATGAAAGGGAGAGAAAAAAGCTTGCCAGAGAATTAACGACCCACTGCTCAATAAACAGATGGCTAACATGCCTGTTGTACTGTCATTTCTAGATTATCAACTTAACACTATTATGGAAGTTTACGTAAAAGTCAATGCACCCAAGTAGTATAAGTCAGGTTTTTGTATTTCGAGCAATAGACAAAGTAACAACCAGTCTAATGTTTAAAAAGTATTTATTTGCATTTTACATAGAATGTATTCTTATAATTAAATGATAAAATACAAATGTCTGCAGTTAAGACTACTGAAAATAAGGTTGAATAAATAAGCTTTCACTACAATTACATTTAATTTACCCCACACAAATATAGATGGCAATTCTTTGATATCTGATACCAAATGTACTGTAGCTATGTAGTTTATGGGACAGAATTTCCTCTTGATTACAAACTTCCTGAGGGCTGAAATAACCAGTAACTAATACAACCCATGTCAAATCAAATTGTATTTGTCACATGCGCCGAATACAACCAGTGTACAGTCGTCGCCAACGGTTTTGAGAATGACACAAATATTAATTTTCACAAAGTCTGCTGCCTCAGTTTGTATGATGGCAATTTGCATATACTCCAGAATGTTATGAAGAGTGATCAGATGAATTGCAAAGTCCCTCTTTGCCATGCAAATGAACTGAATCCCCCAAAAACATTCCCACTGCATTTCAGCCCTGCCACAAGACGACCAGCTGACATGTCAGTGATTCTCTCGTTAACACAGGTGTGAGTGTTGATGAGGACAAGGCTGGAGATCACTCTGTCATGCTGATTGAGTTTGAATAACAGGCTGGAAGCTTCAAAAGGAGGGTGGTGCTTTGATTCATTGTTCTTCCTCTGTCAATCATGGTTAACTGCAAGGAAACACATGCCGTCATCATTGCTTTGCACAAAAAGGGCTTCACAGGCAAGGATTATGCTGCCAGCAAGATTGCACTTAAATCAACCATTTATCGGATCATCAAGAACTTCAAGGAGAGCGGTTCAACTGTTGTGAAGAAGGCTTCAGGACACCCAAGAAAGTCCAGCAAGCGCCAGGACCGCCTTCTAATGTTGATTCAGCAGCGGGATCGGGGCACCGCCAACACAGAGCTTGCTCAGGATTGGCAGCAGGCAGGTGTGAGTGCATCTGCACGCACAGTGAGGCGAAGACTTTTGGAGGATGGCCTGGTGTCAAGAAGGGCAGCAAAGAAGCCAGACTGATATTCTGCAAAGGGTACAGGGATTGGACTGCTGAGGACTGGGGTAAAGTCATTTTCTCTGATGAATCCCCTTTCCGATTGTTTGGGGCATCCGGAAAAAAGCTTGTCCGGAGAAGACAAGGTGAGCTCTACCATCAGTCCCGTGTCATGCCAACAGTAAAGCATCCTGAGACCATTAATGTGTGGGATTGATTCTCAGCCAAGGGAGTGGGCTCACTCACAATTTTTCCTAAGAACACAGCCATGAATAAAGAATGGTACCAACACATCCACCGAGAGCAACTTCTCCCAACCATCCAGGAACAGTTTGGTGACGAACAATGCCCTTTCCAGCATGATGGAGCACCTTGCCATAAGGCAAAAGTGACAACTAAGTGGCTCGAGGAACAAAACATAGATATTTTGGCTCCATGGCCAGGAAACTACCCCAGACCTTAATCGCATTGAGAATTTGTGGTCAATCCTCAAGAGACGGGTAGACAAACAAAAACCCACAAATTCTGATGAACTCCAAGCATTGATTATGCAAGAATGGGCTGCCATCAGTCAGGATGTGGCCCAGAAGTGAATTGACAGCATGCCAGGGTGGATTGCAGAGGTCTTGAAAAAGAAGTGTCAACACTGCAAATGTTGACTCTTTGCATCAACTTCATGTAATTGTCAATAAAAGCCTTTGCCACGTATGAAATGCTTGTAATTATACTTCAGTATTCCATAGTAACATCTGACCAAAATATCTAAAGACACTGAAGCAAGAAACTTTGTGGAAATTAATATTTGTCATTCTCAAAACTTTTGGCCATGACTGTAGTCCTTACCATGAAATGCTTACTTTATACAAGCCCTTAACCAACAATGCCGTTCAGGGAATGGAGTTAAGAAAATATTTTCCAAAACTAAATTGGGGGGGGGGGGGGGGGGGGGGGACGAATGGAAGAATCACATATGTATACAGTTGAAGTCGGAAGTTTACATACACCTTAGTCAAATACATGTAAACTCAGTTATTCACAATTTGACATTTAGTCCTGTTTACAGTCAGATTATTTCACTTAATCACAATTCCAGTGGGTCAGAAGTTTAAATACACTAAGTTGACTGTGCCTTTAAACAGCTTGGAAAATGTCAGAAAATTATGTAATGGCTTTAGAAGCTTCTGTTAGGCTAATTGACATAATTTGAGTCAATTGGAGGTGTACCCGTGGATGTATTTCAAGGCCTACCTTCAAACTCGGTGCCTCTTTGCTTGACATCAAGGGAAAATTAAAAAAAATCGGCCAAGACCTCAGGAATTTTTTTGTAGACCTCCAGAAGTCTGGTTCATCCTTGGGAGCAATTTTCTAAATGCCTGAAGGTACCACATACCAACAATAGTATGCATGTATGAACACCATGGGACCACGCAGCTGTCATACCGCTCAAGAAGGAGACGTGTTCTGTCTCCTAGAGATGAACGTACTTTGGTGCAAAAAGTGCACATCAATCCCAGAACACCAGCAAAGGACATTGTGAAGATGTTGGTGGAAACCAGTACAAAAGTATCTATATCCACAGTTAAACAAGTCCTATATCGACATAACCTGAAAGGCCGCTCAGCAAGGAAGAAGCCACTGCTCCAAAACCGCCATAACAAGCCAGGCTACGGTTTGCAACTGCACATGGGGACAAAGATCATACTTTTTGGAGAAATGTCCTCTGGTCTGGTGAAACAGAACTACAAAAATATAAGCTGAAATAAATAGTTCTCTCTACTATTATTCTGACATTTCACATTCTTAAAATAAAGTGGTGATCCTAACTGACCTAAAATAGGGAATTTTTACTAGGATTAAATGTCAGGAATTGTGAAAAACTTGAGTTTAAATGTATTTGGCTAAGGTGTATGTAAACTTCCGACTTCAACTGTATATGCTGAACAAAAATATAAACACAACATGTAAAGTGTTGGTTTCATGAGCTGAAATAAAAGATCCCAGAAATGTTCTATACTATACGCATGAAAAACGTTTTCCTCAAAAAAAATCAGTTTGTTTACATACCTGTTAGTGAGCATTTCTCCTTTGCCAAGACAATCCATTATGTGGATATGTGTGAGTGTATTGTGATGGAAGGTGGGGTGTGTGTTTTTTGTGTTTGGAAATGTGTGGAGGTAAGTGAGTAAAATTGGTTGCAAAAGCCAGAGCCGATTTGTGTGTGTCTGTGAGCAGGAGTTGTGACAGAGCGCTTTCAATGTTGTGCATACATGGGATATACATTTAAAATAGATTATAAATACAGTATAAATGATTTATTTAGTGTCCAATCATGATGGAACGCTCCCCAACCCTATACACCCTCCTGGGCGATCCACACACTAAGGAGAAGTCCTTATCTGTTTCATAGGTCTACTGCAAATAGCCTATATGCAGCCAAGATGGAAAGATAAATGCGTTCAGAGACCCACTAAAGCAGCACTGCCCCCCCGAGTCTGAGCCTGCCTGGCAGGGTTGGTCCAACAAAGCCAAAGCCCCAAGTTGGGTGAGCATAATATACAAGCTGCTAATGAGAACCTTGATGACCCAGGTATTATTTTGTGCCACAATACTTTGCCCCCTCTGACTGTGTGTGACCCTCCCCATGGCTTACTGCAGCTAGTGTTGCCAGCTAGTGTTGCCAGCAAGTATTGTGGCACAAAATAATCAAAAGGTCTGACTGCACAGAGATACTTGGGTAAATGGTCACAATGAGCGGCATCAGCTAGAAATTGACATTGGTTAATCAAATCTCCCTGTTCTTGCTCAATTTTGCATGCCTTCTCAAAAAGCTACAACTGTATATGTGTTCACACCAAGTCTTCTCTTGAGTTTGGCTCGGGGATCCAACAACTGTTAAACATCTGAGCTTGTGGATGTTTGTGAGGTGTGTGTGTGTATGTACTGTATCCCACATCTGTTGCTATGGGGTAATGATGTTAGGGACAATACAGGATGAATCACAGTAATTGTTTGCCAAAATAATTTTTGTAAAGTCAATCCTGGTTATAGGTAACAATCCTTTGTATGGACTGCCAACATTATTACGCATATTATTCATTAATTGTAGAAATAAATGGAGATATGCAAGAGTTTTAATATATAGACATTTTTTAAATAACTATACAATAGAATTGAGGTGAGTGCTTTTGGAAACGCTTTTGGCAGTTAAACTGCT
The DNA here is from genome assembly GCF_045791955.1 of Oncorhynchus clarkii lewisi. Lineage (NCBI taxonomy): Eukaryota > Metazoa > Chordata > Actinopteri > Salmoniformes > Salmonidae > Oncorhynchus > Oncorhynchus clarkii. The sequence continues at coordinate 22,558,297 of NC_092165.1, read as the reverse complement.
TCTGTTCTGTAGGTGGCACTTTTTAAAGGATGGGTCCCCACCTCTCAAACGCCCTAGGATACAGGTGGACGGGTGGTCTGCCAGTCACTGGAATGACAATCCAACTTGGGATGGGGGGAGGTTTTAGAGGGTGTAATAGTGGAGAACAATTGGAGATTTATTCAGTGGCAGTGCAAATACCATGGTACTATATGGACACTCAATCATTATGTTACTTTTTAATTGAAAGTTTACAAACATATATTATGATAAATAGAATTGAAACTTGTATTGCATTATTGTAAATGGTGAAATAAGTATAGCCAGTTATAATTGTAATGGCTTAGCAGATAATAAAAGACAATTAGTATTTACCTGGCTAAAATAGAAGGAATATAATATCTATTGTTTACAGGAAACTCATTAAACAATTTTAGATGAAGTTGTGTGGAGAAAGGACTGGGAGGGGGCAAAATATACACTACCGGTCAAAAGTTTTAGAACTCCTACTCATTGAAAGGTTTTTCTTTATTTGTACTATTTTTATATTGTAGAATCATAGTGAAGACTTCAAAACTATGAAATAACACATATGGAATTATGTAGTAACCCAAAAAATGTTAAACAAATCAAAATATATTTTATATTTGAGATTCTTCAAATAGCCACCCTTTGCCTTGATGATTGCCAAGAGTGTGCAAAGCTTTCTCTCAACCAGCTTCATCTGGAATACTTTTCCAACGATCTTGACGGAGTTCCCACATATGCTGAGCACTTGTTGGCTGCTTAACCTGACTAAGTTACACCAGCTCTGTCAGGAGGAATGGGCCGAAATTCACCCAACTTATTGTGGGAAGCTTGTGGAAGGCTACCCGAAATGTTTGACCCAAGTTAAACAATTTAAAGGCAATGCTACCAAATACTAATTGAGCTTATTTGAAGTTGACTTGAAGTCAACTTGACTTGAAGTTGTTTAAAGGCACAGTCAACTTAGTGTATGTAAACTTCTGACCCACAGGAATTGTGATATAGTGAATTATAAGTGAAATAATCTGACTGTAAACAATTGTTGGAAAAATGATTGTGTCATGCACAAAGTAGATGTCCGAACCGACTTTCCAAAACTATAGTTTATTAACAAGACATTTGAGGAGTGGTTGAAAAATGAGTTTTAATGACTCCAACCTAAGTGTATGTAAACGTCCGACTTCAACTGTACATATATACATACACGTGTACACTTCTTTAAAAATATACCTTTCCTTATTATTCCCCGCAAACCCTACCACCACTCCCCCAATTGGAATACAGTAATAAACAATAAAACTTAGGCTCCTACTTCCAGCTATACACATTTTACAATGGTTATGTTTTGTTTGTTTTTATTCCTGGCCTTCCTCTATTTCTGATGTCCATCCAGTTTGATATTTTTAACTGCTATTTCACAAAAGTTCTGAACTTATATACCTTTTACATATGTTTTACATTCAACCCCTTCCATCTATCTCTTAACCATCCATATTGGATTTATTTTTCAACTGTTAGCTGTTAAATGTTAGCTGTTAAAATTAGATCCAACAATAATATTAAGGGATTAGAAATACATGGCCTAAAACCAAAGGTGTACGTTGATGATCCATGTTCTTTTAAATCCACCATTTGGATCCCTCCACAGCCTCATAGAGGATCTAGATAATTTTTCTAACCTCTCTGGATACAGCCAAGTTATGTTAAGTGTACTATATTATGTATTGGATCACAAAAAAACAACCTTTACATTACCGTGAAGTTTACCAATAAAATTATCTGACGGTGAAGTGGACATACTCGGCATTCATATCCCAAAATAAAGAAATCTCACTAAAATCTCACTAAAATACATTTTTCTAGAAAGTTAGCAAAAATAGTTAAGATCTTGCTACCGTGAAAGGAAAATACCGGTCTATTTGTGGAATAATCACCCTGGAATGGCAAGCCAGACAAAATTCATCTGGCCTATTTATATAATGAATATGAATTTAGAGGGCAGAAATTATTCAATATTAAAGCATTAGACCTCTCACTAAAGGATTCAGTCATGCAAAACTAAATCCGAACTGCTTCTCTAGCAGATTAGTAAGAATGTCTCACCTCATGTTCAAGCATGGCCTTTTTCCCTTTTTTCAGATTACAACCTCTCACTTTTGATTTGAAAATTAGAAAATGTAATTCTCTCTAAAATATTACTATTTTTATAACAAGCCATGGAAAGTTGGTTGTCATTTCAGTTTAATCCAACAGAAAAGACAAAACAAACATTACAACAAATATTATGGTACAACTCAAATATTCTAATTGATTACATTTTTTGGCAGGGGAATAAAACATCTTGGTAAATATGGAAGATGCAAGTGGAAGGGGGAGAAAGTAAGGAACTTGTCTGTCGGCCCTGCTAAAGACAATTGTGATAAATAGGTATACCAGTTTCATTGAAGGACCAAACTTGTGTCATATAGATTGCAAAATAGTTGGGAAGAGATTTTCAATGTACCAATTCCATGGTACATGGACTGATACACAAATGAACTGATACACAAAATGCACTGGATTTAAAACTTAGTTTTTCTATTTAAATTATACAAAATTCTTGAAAACAACAGAATGTTATATACAGTGCCTTCGGAAAGTATTCAGACATTCAGAGACTCCTGCATTGTCTTGGCTGTGTGCCTAGGGTCGTTGTCCTGTTGGAAGGTGAACCTTCGCCCCAGTCTGAGGACCTGAGCGCAGGTTTTGGAGCAGGTTTTCATCAAGGATCTCTCTGTACTTTGCTCTGTTCATCTTTCCCTCAATCCTGACTAGTATCCCAGTTCCTGCATCTGAAAAACATCCTCACAGCATGATGCTGCCCCCACCATGCTTCACCGTAGGGATGGTGCCAGGTTTCCTCCAGATGTGACGCTTGGCATTCAGTCCAGAACAGGGCTTGAAACAGAGGCACCACAGACTACTCACAGTTTCCCCAGCTGTTTCCCCCGGCACGTAACTGACAACCACCTCCTCCACCCTTCCTCTCTCTGTGAAATAGTCAAAATATGGCAGATGATATGTAAATTTGTCAGTAGGCAGAGGTCACCTATTGGCTGAAATACAATTTTGACAAATGTGATTTTAAACAAATATCCCATTGTCATTAAAGCATGATTTAGGTGTACCACAAATCAGAATATGTCTCTATATGAATAGACCAACTACATAAACCAAAAAGGAGATGAAATCACCTAGATCCAGGAGGGGTTTAATGTAGCATGATATTTGGTATACTGTAAAACTGGAAAAACTTACAATGCCCACTGTCGAAATCAACCTGTCAAATGACTTGCCATATCTGAGGCATCATACAGTATATGCATTGGTTGGTAACATCCCCGGCAGTTGTGAGTTGGGATAACATCTTGTAGAATCCTGTGTAGCAAAAACAACATTGGGACTATTAGCAAACTTCCATTCAACGTAAATTCAACCTTTTCTTTTAGACAACCTTTTCTTTTTGACATTGAGCAGTAAAGAATACAATACATTACTGTTGAACCAGTCAGTCTCTTATTGTGAAGACCTTGACTTTCAGGAAAGTCACTCTATTGTTAGGGACATGTTAGTCAGTCTCTTATTGTTTCAGGTCAGTCAATCTTATTATTGGGAACACAGTAGGAAAAGGTTTTGCAACAGAAATTACCGTTTCCCATTGGACAAGTCCAGATAGTCTTCCTGTTTCAGTCAGTTTTCTTCCGTTTGGTTCCTAATGAAGACAACCCAGGTACAGCTGTGTTGCAGTGGCACTTCCTTCCTTACCCCTGTTGAAGTCGGCTGTACAGAGCGACCTGAGGACCAGGCCTTCCCCAGGCTGGGAGGGGAGATGGGGGAGAGGACATGGTTGTTGCTACTACAGTCCAGCTCCTGGAACAGTGCTGACTCGAACAGGGGTGTCTCCACCAGCAGCATGCCACAGGCGCTGCAAGACACAGACACATCGAAATGTGTGGGAATACAATGAATGTACTAATGAAATACTGACCATGTATAGTGGGTCAATCCTTTCCCCAATTTTTGCCTAATTTGCTTACTTTTTTCATTACAAATGCAGTATTAATTCAGTTGTGTTCAGTTCTGTTATAATGAGAGCCCATAAGTGGACAGAGTACCACATTCCAGGCCAAGATGTACAGTTCTGTAATTGACGGCGCCCCCTTTCAACCCATCACAAGACCAATAAACTGCTCTCCCTTTGTGACTCTGAATGGCCTGAGCAGGTCAGGAAACATAAACCAGAACCTTCAGCAAGTTAGCAGACCACCTGGTGATCTGCATGTGTATCCCAAGAGGAGAGTCAGGAATTGTTACCCTTTGTAAGCAAAGATAAACTGGCGCCTAGAGTGTAGAAGGACATTTAAAACCCGAAGGACTCATGCATGACATGTTGATATACTGTAACTTGAATATCTTTCTTCTGATTTTTCTGTCGTTAAAAGGGGGGTATAATGTGGATGTTGCTGTAACATACCGTGTGTAAAGGTAACCATGGTCATATTTGTACTCTACAGTCTACGTTTTTCATCATGGGGAATGTGAAACTGTCTTCCGGACAAGAAAAACATGCTGTGAACACTTATGAGTAAGTCTCAGGTTTATATCATGTGAATATTGCTATGCTGAATCGTTACAATCAACGGGGGTGGTCCCAATGACACTGTCCGGCCATTAGAGCCCACCTTCTGTGAGTCCCTATAAATTAGAGGACTTACTAACCAGAAATTAGTTCAAGTTCCACATGGCAAGGCCACGCACTTGGGACGAATTATCCTCCTTAGAAGCCAAAAACACTGATCGAGGAAGCCTTATCCAACTCACCGGAGAAGAACTTTGCCAAACAACACACTCTTCTCACTCACGACGAACCACAAAGTTTTATCTAGTGCCTTAACAAACTTTATCTCTTTGTGTCTGTGTGAAAGTGGTGACTGTAACTGGTTATTGTAGACTATTAGTTTGAATTACATATCAATGACCAATACTGTCCTGACACTGTCCACAGTGGGTGTTAATCTGTAACCGGGCTGGTCTACCTCTAGTTAGGGAGTCTATAGTTTCACGGCTGTGAAACTTTACTGATGTTGTCTCTCCTTCACTTTTCTTGTTCTCACAAATAATAATTTCCAATTCTCCAAAATCCTGTTAAAGTGTTATCATATCTGCCTGTGAGTAGGCCACATAAGCCTATTCAATTGATCTGCATCGAAGTGCTTATCGAGCGATTGAGTTCTTGAAGTCTGAGAGCTTGACAACTATTCAGAGCGATAATATAGTAAATTGATTATTGATTAAGTCTATTGTTGATTTAGGATTAATTAATTATATGACGGTTAATGATAACTACTGATAAAGTTACTTCAAAGGTTCTCTCTATATCAATACCCTGAATGATGCCCTTCTTAGATTAATTTGGATAGGATAACCAAATGAATTAGATAAATTAATCATTCACATAATGAATCAGTAAATGATCTTGAATAGCCAAAGTCACAACAGTTCTGATGTACAGACAATGGACCTTGACTGAGAAAATACGGTATGCTCTTATTCAACATGAATGAAGTCCAAAATGTATCTAAATGTGGGTTAAAATTTACATTTCTAAAATGGTACACACAATGTGAGTGAGTGACTAACATTCTACTTGAGGAAATTGTGTGAATAATTTAATAACACCACTAACTTTAGTGGCGTCATTAAATTATTCTCACAATTATTCACACAATTATATGGGGGAAATTATTATTTGCTCTTGGCTTTGTCAAGCAAAATAATTCATTGTCTCATATATCCCATTTACTGTGATTGAATAACAACTGTATTGTGGATATGCCACCTCATACTCTCCTCTTATCCAGGATGTGTAACAGGAGATGGATCAATCCCACTTCTTGGACACTATTGGGTGTAGCCATAGAACAAGCATTTACCTCCACTTTCACCTTTTTCTAAATAAGGGAAATGACTGATGGTGGTAAAAATAAATTGTGTTGCCTTGTATAGACGGATTGGCTGACAACTTCACAACAATTATGCACGCACATTGATGAGGCACGAGTCTGTAAGGTCAGATAGCTAGCAACAATGACAAGAAGCTGCCATATGGGGAAGTCAGGTTGATCGTTTCAGCTCGTTGTATCATATTGATACCGTTTCTTGTTTTGAGGTGTTTTGACTCATGTCATGTCTATGATAATATTGTGACAATTCGACAGCTAGCTAACAAACAACTGTACCGATGTATTTGAGAGATAAGTTTTTATTTTTTTATTTTACCTTTATTTAACCAGGTAAGGCCAGTTGAGAACAAGATAAAGCAAAGCAGTGCGACAAAAAACAACAACACAACAACACAGAGTTACACAGAGTTACACAGAGATAAAAAAAGAACAGTCAATAACACAATAGAAAAATCGATGTACATTGTGTGCAAATGGCGTAAGGAGGTAAGGCAATAAATAGGCTATAGTAGCGAAGTAATTACAATTTAGCAAATTAACACTGGAGTGATAGATGTGCAGATGATGATGTGCAAGTAGACGAGACTTGCTTTGGCCAAAAAACCCAAGCAATGGACATTAGACCGGTGGAAATCTGTCCTTTGGTCTGACGAGTCAAAATTTGAGATTTTTGGTTCCAACTGCTGTGTCTTTGTGAGACGTAGAGTAGGTGAGTGAATGATCTCTGCATGTGTGGTTCCCACTGTGAAGCATGGAGGAAGAGGTATGATGGTGTGAGGGTGCTTTGATGGTGACACCGTCAGTGGTTTATTTTGAATTCAAGGCACACTTATCCAGCATGGCTACCACAGCATTCTGCAGCGATACACCATCCCATCTGCTTTGCACTATAGTGGGACTATCGTTTGTTTTTCAACAGGCCAATGACTCAACACACCTCCAGGTATCATGGCGTTGGAGAAGATGGCTGACGTTTTACGTGCTCCTAACCGAATGTGTTTTTTTGAGCTGTTTGTAACTTATTATTGCTGCTACCATCTCTTATGGCCGAAAATATCTTCTGGACATCAGAACAGCGATTACTCACCAAGAACTGGCAAACGTTTTTTTTCCTTTAACGAGTTCGAAGAGCCCGACTTGAAGGACATACTGCTTTCTAGACAACAGGCGCAAATCCCAGTCAATTGTGTGAAGAGAAGATGGAGAGAAAGAGGATGGAGGTCGGGCTGCTTACTGAGAATTCGTAGGTTATCGAATAAACCCCCACTGCCTTCTGTTCTACTAGCTAACATGCAGTCATTGGAAAATAAAAATGACGACCTACGAGGAAGATTAAACTACCAACAGGACATTAAAAACTGTAATATCTTATGCTTCACAGAGTCGTGGCTGAACGACAACATTAAATACAGCTGGCTGGTTAAACTCCATATCGGCAGGATAGAACAGCAGTGTCTGGTAAGGGGTTGGCTTATGCATATTTGTGAACAACAGCTAGTGCACGATATCTAAGGAAGTCTCAAGGTTTTGCTCGCCTGAGGTAGAGTATCTCAAGATAAGTTGTAGACCACATTATCTACCTAGAGAGTTTATCTATATTTTTCATAGCTGTCTACATACCACCAAAGACCGATGCTGGCACTAAGACCACACTCAATGAGTTGTATTCCACGATAAGAAAACAGGAAAAGGCTCATCCAGAGGCGGCGTTCCTAGTGGCAGGGGACTTTAATGCAGGGAAACTTAAATCCATTTTAACACATTTCTATCAGCACTTTAAATGTGCAACCATACGGAAAAAAACTCTAGACCACCTTTACTCCACACACAGAGACACGTACAAAGCTCTGCCACACACAGCATTTGGCAAATCTGACCATAATTCTATCCTCCTGATTCCTGATTACAAGCTAAAATTAAAGTAGGAAGCACCAGTGACTCAGTCAATAAAAAAGTGGTCAGATGCAGCAGATGTAAGCTAGAGGACTATTTTGCTAGCATAGACTGGAATATGTTCCGAGATTCTTCCAATGGCATTGAGGAGTACACCACATCAGTCATTCTCTTCATCAATAAGTGCATCGATGATGTTATCCCCACAGTTACCGTATGTACATACCCCAACCAGAAGCCATGGATTACAGGCAACATCCACACTGGGCTAAAGGCTAGAGCTGCCGCTTTCAAGTAGAGGGACTCTAACACAGAAGATTATAAGAAATCCCGCTATGCCCTCCGACGAACCATCAACTAGGCAAAGCATCAAAATAGGACTAAGATCGTATTGACGCTCGTTGGATGTGGCAGGGCTTGCAAACCATTACAGACTACAAAGGGAAGCACAGCCGAGAGCTGCACAGTGACACGAGCCTACCAGCCGAGCTAAACTAGGTAGTTTTGCTCTCTTCGAGGCAAAAAACACTGAAACATGCATGAGACCACCAGCTGTTCCAGACGACTGTGTGAGCATGCTCTCCACAGTCGATGTGAGTAAGACCTTTAAAGAGGTCAACATTCACAAGACCACAGGGCCAGATGGATTACCAGGAAGTGTACTGCGAGCATGCGCTGACCAACTGGTAAGTATTTTCACTGACATTTTCAGCCTCCACCTGTCTGAGTCTGCAATACCAACATGTTTTAACCAGACCACCAAATTCCCTGTGCCCAAGAACACTAAGGTAACCTGCCTAAATGACTACCGACCCGTAGCACTCACGTCTGTAGCCATGAAGTGCTTTGAAAGGCTGGTCATGGCTCACATACACAGCATTATTCCAGACACCTAGGCCCACTCCAATTTGCATACCTCCCCAACAGATCACACTGCCCTTTCCCACCCTGGACAAAAGGAACACCTATGTGAGAATGCTATTCGCTGACTACAGCTCAGTTCAACACCATAGTGCCCTCAAAGCTCACCAATGAGCTAAGGAACCTGGAACTAAACACCTCCTTCTGCAACTGGATCCTGGACTTCCTTACGGGCCGCCTCCAGGTGGTAAGGGTAGGTAACAACACATCCACCAAGCTGATCCTCAACACAGAGGCCCCTCAGGGGTGCGCACTCAGTCCCCTCCTGTACTCCCTGTTCACTCATGACTGCACACCAGGCACGACTCCAACTCCATCATTAAGTTTGCCGATGACACAGCAGTGGCTGGCCTGATCAACGAAAACGACGAGACAGGCTGTAGTGAGAGAACTGGCCATGTGGTGCCAGGACAACAACCTCTCCCTCATTGTGATCAAGACAAAGGAGATGATTGTGGACTACAGGATTAGGAGGACCGATCACGCCCCCTTTCTCATCGATGGGCTGTAGTGGAGCAGGAAGAGAGCGTCAAGTCCACATCACCAACAAACTATCATGGTCCAAGCACACCAAGACGGTTGTGGCACGACAAAACCTATTCCCCCTCAGTAGACTGAAAAGATTTGGCATGGGTCCTCAGATCCTCAAAAGTTCTACAGCTGCACCATCGAGAGCATCCTGACTGGTTGCATAACTGCCTGGTATGGCAACTGTTCAGCCTCCGACCGCACGGCACTACAGAGGGTAGTGCGTACGGCCCAGTACATCACTGAGGTCAAGCTTCCTGCCGTCCAGGACTTCTATACCAGGCGGTGTCAGAGAAAGGCCCTAATAATTGTTAAAGACTCCAGCCACCCTAGTCATAGACTGTTCCAAGAGACTTCTAAACAGCTTCTACTCCAAGGCATAAGACTCCTGAACATCTAATCAAATGGCTACCCAGACTATTTGCATTGCCCCCCCCACCCCCTCTTTTACGCTGCTGCTACTCTCTGTTATTATCTAAGCATAGTTAACTGTACTTATTACCTCAATTACTTCGACAGAGTCACATTGACTCTGTACTGGTACCCCTATATAGTCTATTGTTATTTTACTGCTGCTCTTTAATAACTTGTTCCTTTTATTTCTTATTTGGATTTTTTAAACTTCCACAATCAGCCGACCTCAACCCAATTGAGATGGTTTGGCATGAAATGGACTGCAGAGTGAATGAAAAACATCCAACAAGTGCTCAGAATATGTGGGGAACTCCTTCAAGACTGTAGGAAAAGCATTCCAGATGAAGCTGGTTGAGAGAATTCCAAGCGTGTGCAAAGCTGTCATCAAGGCAAAGGGTGGGTACTTCAAAGAACCTCAAATCTAAAATATATTTTGATTTGTTTAACACTTTTTTGGTTACTACTTGATTCCATGTGTGTCATTTCATAGTTTATGTCTTCACAACTATTCTACAATGTAGAAAAGAGTAAAAATGAAGAAAAACCGTTGATTGAGTGGACGTTCTATATATATATACATACAGTTGAAGTCGAAAGTTTACATACACTTAGGTTGGAGTCATTAAAACTTGTTTTTCAACCACTACACAAATTTCTTGTTAACAAACTATAGTTTTGGAAAGTCGGTTAGGACATTTAGCCAATTTACCAGTCGGTTTGATTGAGTGTGTGGACAGGTGTCTTTTATACAGATAACGAGTTCAAATAGGTGCAGTTAATACAGGTAATGAGTGCAGAACAGGAGGGCTTCTTAAAGAAAAACTAACAGGTCTGTGAGAGACGGAATTCTTACTGGTTGGTAGGTGATCAAATACTTATGTCATGCAATAAAATGCAAATTAATTACAATGTGATTTTCTGGATTTTTGTTTTAGATTCCATCTCCCACAGTTAAGTGTACCTATGATAAAAATTACAGACCTCTACATGCTTTGTAAGTAGGAAAACCTGCAAAATCGGCAGTGTATCAAATACACTGCTCAAAAAAATAAAGGGAAGACTAAAATAACACATCCTGGATCTGAATGCCAGACGTGTCCCCCTGCTTAAGCCAGTACATGTCCAGGCCCGTCTGAAGTTTGCTAGAGAGCATTTGGATGATCCAGAAGAAGATTGGGAGAATGTCATATGGTCAGATGAAACCATCTGCATTGAGGAATTGGCCAAAATATCAGCAACAATGTGTGAAAACCTTGTTAAGACTTACAGAAAACGTTTGACCTCTGCCATTGCCAACAAAGGGTATATAACAAAGGGTATATTTTTCTCATTTTGTCTGTCATAGTTGAAGTGTACCTATGATGAAAATTACAGGCCTCTCTTATATTTTTAAGTGGGAGAACTTGTACAATTGGTGGCTAACTAAATACTTTTTTGCCCCACTGTATCCCACAGTATGGCATTAAGCCAAATAATCCTACATTAGATAGCTTTATCCTTGTCAAACCTCATTCAAAAGGGTCGGTCTCTAGACTTTATGATGTGCTACAGGCCCACATAGAGGTATCTACAGACACTGTTAAAAGGGCTTGGGAGCAGGAACTTGGTTCAGAAATCTCAGATGAGGACTGGGTAGAAGCTCTCAGGAATATAAACCACAGTTCCGTAAATGCCAGACACAACCCTGTTCAGTTTAAGGTGATACACAGGTTACATTACTCAAAACTGCATAAAATATTCCTGGACACCTCACCACAGAGGTGCAAGCAGGATGAGGGGACGTTGGCCCACTTATTTTGGACATGTCCTAAGTTACATGCTTACTGGGCTCTCATTTTTGATTACTTATCTAAAGCCTTTGATAGAGTTATCGCCCCAGACCCATTGATCACTCAGTTGATGGGAATAACCAGGAAGGCAAAGCTGTCTCTCTTTGTACTCTATTAGCCAAAAAACAAAACACAAAATACAGTACATTTGTATTTTTGAAAACAACAGAAAAATAGCCTCACAGTAGAGTGGGATGATTGTATATTGTATATTCAAAATATAGGGTACAAAAATGTACCATTATACAAGGTTATCTGCACATGTACCCATCAGTACCATGTGAGATTATGTGTACCTCTAAATGTACATTATGTGTATTTGGATATTTTTTTACCCCAGGGAACAATTTGTACCCTATCCGTACCCTTATATATCATTTTTTTGTTGCTTTTCCATAATAATTTTTTACCACTGATATGTTACAGAGCTGTGAATTCAGGAGGTGTTAATAGACTACTTAAAGGGATAGTTCTCCCAAAACGTTTGCCAGCATTTTCATGTCGTAAAGACCAGGGACGCAATTAGCAGGACGCAACGTTTTGGAACGTTCAGATAGAAATAGGCTATGTAGAACAAACATGCCTCTCTAACATGTAGAATAAGGAATCACGTATTCATGGCATTTCAATCTGCAACATTCGAGAATGTTTGGCAACTGAACATGGCCCAGCTGGCCATGTTCCACGTCATGATTGGTTACTCTCCCTTTAATTAATAAAACAGATGAGAGAAAGGGGGTTAAATGTCTAGCACAGTCCTCAGTATGTCTGCTTAGAACAGCCCCTTGTAGAATGCATACAAAAAAACAATATGATCCATGTAGAGTTTCAGATTCACAACAATGTCCATTCCTGGTGGAAAAAGGCTGAGAAGGACAGAGAAAAAAGCTTCACGGCTTCAAAGTGACACAGCATCAGGTGATTTTATTGATTTTGTTTCACATCATAACTTTAAAAAATGATCAGTGCTGTAGAATAACATTATAATATTCAGCCCTGTGTAGTCTAGTGATTAGTCATTTTCTCCAGGTAGAAGTTTGAGTTTATTAACATCGAAGACAGTTACTTGGAGAAGAAGGCGGCAAAGCAGAACCAAGGCAATTAAGTGGAGCAGCTATATAAAGTGGTGGGAACTCCAGTTAAGATATGCGTAGTCTGATCCCCATAAAGAATCACATTAAAACAGTAAAAAACACCAAGCCTGGTCCCGGAATGGTTTGTGCTGTCAGGCCATGACAACAATCATATTAAGCATATAGAGTTTTCTACGTGTAAACATATTGCGAGCTCTACGTATAATCAAAAATAGTATGTCTTTACACTATGTACACAGAGTGGACAGCTAATTGGCTAAGCCCGTGATTTGTATTATCCAGTCTAATTGCTATTTTGGTAGGTGCAATGGAAGGTAAGGGAGGATTTCTACTCTTATTTACAATTTAGGAGACACTGATTATGGGACGGCAACATCAAGCTTCAAGTTAATGCACTCTAGTTGTTGTTGTTTATGTCAATGGCACAACGCTGTTTGAAAGGCAACTGGTGTGACAAGCTAGCCTGGTTCCAGATCTGTTTGTGCTGGCTTGCCAATGACCATAGGAGTCAACAAGACAACACAAACTGATATGGGACCAGTGTAGTGAGGAGCAATTGCAGGGCTGAAGAATCTACAGTATTACTTTGATCACGACCGATGGCGGTCAAGGAACACAATTACACAATGTCAAGTAATACAAAAATCAGGAGATGACAACATTCACAGTAAAAAAGTTGAGGATTACAAAGACGATTATTGTGACAAAACGCAGAGACAAACAACACCATGTTGGGTGTTACTTCAGTCTGAAGAGCTACATGTTCAATGTTGTTTTTCATAGCGTTAGTGTTGGTCTAGCTATAGCATAAAGCAGGAAAAATATTTCCTTTGTGTGCACTTCTACTCCATGCTTGAATGGAGGTGTTTTATCAAGAGCATTTAGAAACATTGCTCGTTATTGATACATACATACAAATGTCAAAAGTACCACAAGTACATGAAAATGCATTGCATGACAAAGTACACCCTTGGCATGTACTGTATTCTGAGAGGTAAAGGTAAAACTTTACAGTGGAATCATACCAAAGGACTAACTGGAGTATCATAAACAGAGGATAATGACTCAATAACTTTCTGTACTTGCTAATAGTAATAGTTAATGTACTTGACTCAGTACACAATAGGATACCTGATTCAATCAAACACTGACAACCAGATATCCAAAACAAGTGAAAAACAAAATTCTTCAACTTCATTGACATTAGAATTCAAATATAGTTCAGTTTCCTAATGTCTGACTACACATATAATTTTGTCCAAGACGATGCAGCACATCAACAATAATGTCTATTTATCTTAACCCCGGAAACCCGGATACCCGGTTGGATTAAAAGGGCATTTCTTCTGTGGCCTTTTATTTTGGATTTTTTTTACTATATACTATTTTTGCAATGTCAAGTATAACCGCGGTATAACTTCAGTGGAGCGGGAAAGGAACTCAGTGGCCAGCTGCTGAGGAGTACAATGACACTGAGCCAGGGTCATATTCATTAGTGCAAACGGAAAACGAAAACAGTTGTTTCTTTGTTTCTTATTCCGCCCCCCCCCCCCCCCCCCCCCCCCCCGTTTGGTTTCTAGTGAATAAGGCCCATAATAGTTATTTTCATTATTGTCCCGCACATAGTATCTGGGAAGACACCGATTGGACCAGCTCTTTTTTGCCAATTCCAAATGAACCCTATTGGATCAGACTCAGACTAAATCAGTATAAAGGAATGTAGAGAACCACGGAAATCAAAGTCACAATCACAACAGCAGAAAGGCAGCGTCTTACAAAGCTCATACCCTGAATGAAGACACTAACACAGTCCCCAAATTGTCAAAGCTAATTAGCAGCATTCAAGCATGTTCAGTAGTGGGTTTTCAGTAACACTTCATTTTACAGTCATTGTTTACCAGGTAGTTACCTAGAAAGTACTTGTTTAAATGGTAATTATCTAATAATTGCATAGTAATCACACGAGATGCGTTGACACACGTGTCGCTATGTGCCATTTGGTAACAGTAAATTACCAATAGTGTAGAATTCTTTGAGGTGAGTACCAGAAAATATCCATTGTTACTACCACATCGTTTTTAAGTAAATACCATGTAAACACCATCTTAAAATGGGTTGTAAAACTAAAGCATAATAATTCTTCTTCTTTTTTGACATGTTATTATACCTTATTAAATAGAGTTTAAGACCACAACGCAGGCAAAGAAGGAAAAAAGGGGGATTTTGCCATTTGTCAGTTCTGTCTCCCCGTGAAGAATGCTCAAAAACAAACGTGGGCTCATGAAGAAATAATCTTATACAGTGCATTATATATTTTTGCAGTTCATACAATACGTGTTGACGGAGCCCTGTATAATGACTTGATATGGATGAGGTGGGATGTCTTAGAGTAGCTAATGAAAGAGGACACAAAATGTCAGTCTACAGTATGTGGGGAAAACCATAGTACATTTCTTCCTCTCTTGCTCCAATCAAGTTCCACCATATTTGAGTTCTACTTCCAGGTGGGCTTGACGGTCCTACATGACGTAGTGGATTGGACAGATTTTTCGGAGAAGCTGCTGCTCTTGCGTGAGCGCCCACGGGTGGGCGGCGATGGGGGGGTGTCGCTACGCTGAGTGCTCGCCCGGCTTGATGCCCTGACGCTCTGCACCCTCTGCAGACCACCCCCTTGGGCCTTTTCCTTCTCCTCCCCCCGGGGTGAATGCTGCCCCCCTTTGGCAGGAGGTGTGGTTGTGGCAGCGGCTTGAGGCCGAGCGGGTGCTTGACTCTGGGAGCTGCTCCGGGACAGGAGAGAGGGGCTCCTGGAGGGGGTCGGGGGGTTGGAGAGGGTTGGAGCGAGTTCCTTCTTGGTGGTCCGAGAGGAGGAGGCCACAGTGTTGCGTGCCCAGCCAGGCAGGGTGGCTGATGGGGTTTTGGAGCTGTGAGTAAGTGTCTCGGGAGCGCTAGCCTCAGAGGGTGTCCTAACCTGACCTTGGGCCTGAGCAGCCAGGGCTCTCATGGTGGAGCGGCACATCTTCTCCTCCGGCGGTGCCTTGGGCAGGTTCCTCAGCGGCTTGGCGCTGGGCTTGCGGAAGGAGGGCTTTCGCAGGTTGAGGTCACGTGCCCAGCCAGAGAAGCCAGCATTCCCCTGGGATTTGGTCTCTGGGGGCAAGCTGGAGTGGCGGGCGGGCCAACCGGTCTTCTCACCCCTCTCCCTGGCTGGGGTGCTCTTGTCGATGAGCGGCTGCCTGGCACCCTCATGGCCCCCGGCGCGTCTCTCCACCCGCCTGGCATTATGGCCAGTCCGGCTTAGCTTGGTGATGGGCACCACCTTCCGCATGCCCTGGTTCTCAGTGGTGGTCAATATCCTGACGCCGCAAACCACTTTGCTGTTTTTGGAAACTTTTGACACATTCTTGGTCTTGGCGTTTGTTGGTTTATGGCTATATGTCTGTACAGCTTTCTCGCCCACCTGCCTAGCCTCTGCCGTGTCCCAGCTATCTGTGTCACCCTCTTCCGTGGTGACGAGTGAGCCAACGGATGGGGCACGTTCATCTGTGGACTTTGACACCGACAGCTCATTTGTGGAGGCAGAGACGGACTGATCGTTTTTGGATGTGGAATCAAAGTTGGAGTTGGAGGATAGTGAGCAGGGGTCTCGAAGGTTCCCCTGGATGTTGTTGCAGTCAGTGTTTTTTACATCAGGAACCAATCCTTCCCTCATTAGAGGCGAGCTTTCGATCTCAGAGTAGTCAAGCGCTACGGAGCAGTCCGTTTCTGTGCAGTCTAAGATGTAGAACACCGGTTTCTTATTGGATACAGAGGGGTCAAGAGGGAGGGGCATATCACAGGTGGTTGAGGAGACGGTGCTGCTTTCCTCCTCTTCCTCCTTCTGAAGCGAGCCAACCACAAACTGAGAGGACGGCATTTTACCTTCCCACGCCACAGGCTCTGGTCCTCTTTCCAAACTCTTTGGACAAGGAGGAGGGGTATCCAAAATGAGTGTCTTTGGAGATTCCGTCTTCATTTCCAAGTCCGCTACCACCAAGTCTTTGTGGTCAACGAAGTGCATTTGATTTGTGTTATTGTTCGGACTGGGGAGGTCAAACTGTTGAATTCCCAGGACTAGAGTGTGCCTCTCCACGCTGACGTTCATGTGTGCCGTGACGCTCGCTCCGGGGTTGGGCGTCTTCTGAAAGACGTTACGGTTCTGACATGAGCGAGGCAGATAGCTCCCCTCGGACACGGTCGTGTAATTGTTATTATTGTTATACGGTTCCTCGTTGGCATTAAAGCCTGTGAAAGAGTACATGGCCAAGGGGCTGATGGGCTCCGTCTCAGCCCGGTGTGACGTGGCCAGCACCTGCTGCCCATTCCCCAGCTTGTGGTTGTCATCCTGGGACACAAGACAGGGGGCGGTTCTCCGATGGAGGGTGCGGCCGGAGCGCGGCAGGCTGTTGAACTTGTTGGCATAGTCAGCTGGTAGTGCCGTGTCACTGCCGAACAGCTCCAGGTATTCGTTAAGCTCGCGGTCGGCCATGGCGGCCACGGTGTGGCGGTGGCGACGGGCGCTGGCTGAACGACCCAGGGGGCTGTGGGGGCTGGCGGGACGCTGCTGGAGGAGGTCCAGGAGGCCCTCCTTGGTGAGCATATCCATGTCGTTCTCGCTGCTGCTGCGGCCGAAGCCGCCATTACTTGCGCCAGCAGCCTGCTGCTGGTCGGCATTCCAGGCAAAGCGCTTCTCCTCCAGCTCTCTGAGACGCCGCTGCCTGGCCGCCTCTTTATGCTCCCGCTCCCGGTTATCCTGACGGAGACAGCGAAAGGACGGGCTAATAAATAACATATTGTGTACAGTGTCTTCGGAAAGTATTCAGACCCCTTGACTTTTTCCACATTTTGTTATATGTTTACATACATCTACATCAGTATGTCCTTTTGAAGAGTTTATTAGTTTTGTTACTTCAGGAAATGCAGTGCAGGTTAATGTAAGTGTGCATTTGTAGGTTAGATAGAGAATGTGAGTTACATTACTTATCTGAAACTACTTAGTAGAGACTTAAGATTTGAAATTGAAATATTTAAAGAAAAGACCTCACCTTAACAGCCTTTTTGAACTTGAGACAGAAGTCCTGTAAGATGCGGAAGCACTCATCCAGCATGAAGGTGTCCTTGTCTTCACAGAAGAAGTCAATAAGCGATTTACCCTCCTTCCGCAGGTCCAGCCTACACCTCTTCAGGTCCAGGAGTGTCCTTGTGGAGCACTGTTGGGGATGGCAGACAATGGACACAGATAAGATATAAAAGAATTATAACATATTATTACCATCAAAATATACCAAAAACAGGGGGCTTGGTGATACCGTATATCAGGGATTTAGGATATTAGCCCATATTGGCCAATATTTTCTTATGCTTATAGGGTGTTCTTCCAATTGAGACCATAGTGATATACATTTCTTTTTTTACAGTCACCCTAGGATCCCCTTATATACCACAACTGGCTAAGGATGCCTTCACTGTGTGCCGCCCTCATGCACCGTAATCAGCATTCACAGGGCAGAATTCCTAAATTAGATTCTGACTAAATGTGCTGCCACCTGCAGGAAGGGGTTCAGCTGCTCCAGGAGCTCTGGGTCACTCTGGACCTTCTCCTCCAGGGATCTGGTCCTGACGTAGAGAGACGAGAACTCCAACTCAATGTTTTCCACTGATATTCTGCGGGGATATGCAAATCATCCAAAGGCTGTTAAAATACATTGTGTGGCTCAGTTGGTAGAGCGTGGCACTCGCAACATCAGGGTTGTGTGTTTGATTCCTGCTGTAACCACCCATAAAATAGATTAAAGTGTATTTTAAAAGGCGTATATTATATATATACACACACACACACACACACACACACACACACACACACACACACATACACACAGTGGGGCAAAAAAGTATTTAGTCAGCCACCAATTGTGCAAGTTCTCCCACTTAAAAAGATGAGAGAGGCCTGTAATTTTCATCATAGGTACACTTCAACTATGTCAGACAAAATGAGAAAAAAAATCCAGAAAATCACATTGTAGGATTTTTAATGAATTTATTTGCAAATTATGGTGGAAAATAAGAATTTGGTCAATAACAAAAGTTTATCTCAATACTTTGTTTATATACCCTTTGTTGGCAATGACAGGGGTGAAACGTTTTCTGTATGTCTTCACAAGGTTTTCACACACTGTTTCTGGTATTTTGGCCCATTCCTCCATGCAGATCTCCTCTAGAGCAGTGATGTTTTGGGGCTGTTGCTGGGCAACACGGACTTTCAACTCCCTCCAAAGATTTTCTATGGGGTTGAGATCTGGAGATTGGCTAGGCCACTCCAGGACCTTGAAATGCTTCTTACGAAGCCACTCCTTCGTTGGCGTGTGTTTGGGATCATTGTCATGCTGAAAGACCCAGCCACGTTTCATCTTCAATGCCCTTGCTGATGGAAGGAGGTTTTCACTCAAAATCTCACGATACATGGCCCCATTCATTCTTTCCTTTACACGGATCAGTCATCTTGGTCCCTTTGCAGAAAAACAGCCCCAAAGCATGATGTTTCCACCCCCATGCTTCACAGTAGGTATGGTGTTCTTTGGATGCAACTCAGCATTCTTTGTCCTCCAAACACGACGAGTTGAGTTTTTACCAAAAAGTTATATTTTGGTTTCATCTGACCATATGACATTCTCCCAATCTTCTTGTGGATCATCCAAATGCTCTCTAGCAAACTTCAGACGGGCCTGGACATGTACTGGCTTAAGCAGGGGGACACACTGCAGGATTTGAGTCCCTGGTGGTGTAGTGTGTTACTGATGGTAGGCTTTGTTACTTTGGTCCCAGCTCTCTGCAGGTAAACAGCTAAGGGATGTGGCTGGGGCAGCAGAAATGTTGTGGGTGGGGCAGCAGAAATGTTACCAGACTGCAGCTTTAAGCACAAACCATCCTCCAGTAGTAGTCATATAAAGGCAACATATACAGATAGGGCTAATGGAGGAAAATAATCGTGCTAATGCTCTCTAAGAACAGTGGCTGAAGCAAGAACCTATAGGCTACACATAGCATCCCAGGAACTGAGTTAGTGATATTGATTGTGAAAAGAGCCCATTAAAAGTCCTTATACAGTATAGGGCATTCATAGATAATGGGTGTGAAATTGACTGGGCGTGTTCTAGGTGAACTAGTTCTAAAACTCCTGTCAAAGGAAAGCAGTGCAAATGCTGTGTCCTTGACGTCAGAGTGTTTTGAAACAAAACTTACAAACTCTGAACATTAAGTTGTATGTATTCACGTACTTTGAAGTCATTGAAAATGCCAATTGGCTAACGGCTAACTAGGTATGTTAACCATAAACTACAGTTATTATGGTCAAAATCAAATTACAGTGTTCAAAAACAGTATAAATAAATTCAGCAAAAAAATAAATGCCCCTTTTTCAGGACCCTGTCTTTCAAAAATAATTGGTAAAAATCCAAAGAACTTCACAGATCTTCATTGTAAAGGGTTTAAACACTGTTTCCCATGCTTGTTCAATGAACTATAAATAATTAATGAACATGCACCTGTGGAACAGTCATTAAGACACTAACAGCTTACAGACGGTAGGCAATTAAGGTCACAGTTATGAAAACTTAGGACACTAAAAAAGCCTTTCTACTGACTCTGAAAAACACCAAAAGAAAGATGCCCAGTGTCCCTGCTCATCTGTGTGAACGTGCCTTAGGCATGCTGCAAGGAGGCATGAGGACTGCAGATGTGGCCAGGGCAATACATTGTAATGTCCGTACTGTGAGACGCCTAAGACAGCGCTACAGGGAGACGGACAGCTGATCGTCCTCGCAGTGGCAGACCACATGTAACAACACCTGCACAGGATCGGTACATCTGAACATCACACCTGCGGGACAGGTACAGGATGGCAACAACAACTTCCCGAGTTACACCAGGTGAGAGAGGGGCTGGACCGAGGCTTTGTAGGCTTGTTGTAAGGCAGGTCCTCACCAGACATCACCGGCAACAACATCGCTTATGGGCACAAAACCACCGTCGCTGGACCAGACAGGACTGGCAAAAAGTGCTCTTCACTGACGAGTCACGGTTTCGTCTCACCAGGGGTGATGGTCGGATTTGCGTTTATCTTCGAAGGAATGAGTGTTACACTGAGGCCTGTAATCTGGAGCGGGATCGTTTTGGAGGTGGGGTGTTGTTCATGGTCTGGGGTGGTGTGTCACAGCATCATCGGACTGAGCTTGTTGTCATTGCAGGCAATCTCAGCGCTGTGCGTTACAGGGAAGACATCCTCCTACCTCATGTGGTACCCTTCCTGCAGGCTCATCCTGACATGACCCTCCAGCATGACAATGCCACCAGCCATACTGCTCGTTCTGTGTTTGATTTCCTGCAAGACAGGAATGTCAGTGTTCTGCCATGGCCAGTGAAGGGCCCGGATCTCAATCCCATTGAGCACGTCTGGGACCTGTTGGATCGGAGGGTGAGGGCTAGGGCCATTCCCCCAAGAAATATCAGGGAACTTGCAGGTGCCTTGGTGGAAGAGTGGGGTAACATCTCACAGCAAGAACTGTCAAATCTGGTGCAGTCCATGAGGAGCAGTACTTAATGCAGCCGGTGGCCACACCAGCAACTGACTGTTACTTTGATTTTGAGCCCTCCCCTTTGTTCAAGGACACATTATTCTAGTTCTGTTAGTCACATGTCTGTGGAACTTGTTCAGTTTATGTCTCAGTTGCTGAATCTTGTTATGTTCATACAAATATTTACACATGTTAAGTTTGCTGAAAATAAACGCACTTGACAGTGAGAGGACGTTTCTTTTTTTGATTGATTTTGATAAATAATGTATTGTTGTTGCATTTAACTGCTGAAAATGCTGTCTTCTAAATAATTTCCTGAATAGGTGACGTTGTAGTTGCGGCACATATTTGACACCTGAGTGTCTTGAATTTATGGAAATTATGAGTTGGAGGACTGTTCAAACGACTTATTCCCAGTTTGTTTCCGACATCATGAAGACCGCATAATGAAGGACTATTTACCTGGAAGCGCTCTGGATTTCCTGAAGTTTCTCAGGGAACTTCAGCAGCTTCTCGTCCTTCTTCTGTGCCTCCTGAGTAGATAGAAAATGAATTATGATTAGCCTTGTATAATGCTTTATTATGTTTTATGTACACCCATATCCCGCTTGTAATTTCCAATCTGAAAGCTTGAAAAAAGCTTGAAAATACATACAGACGGTGGAACTCAACTCCTTAACATCTGCCATCCTGCAATATTCAACATTTCTTTCATTTAGTCTCTGTTTACTCAAACATCGATGTCATGGAATATTTACGGGAGACAACTTCTCTGCCGTCTAAAAGGCATCTGTGGAAAGCCTCTCCTTTTTCTGTGTCAAAAAAGACGTATTCACACATTTCAAATTCTAACAACCTAATTCAAATAAACTACTGAATTCTGACCCACTGGGCACACCACGTCATTTAAACATGGAAATGTTGGTAATATTCGGTTGAGACGTTGATCAATGAGAAACCTTTATTGACCCACTCAAAAGACAGCCAGAAGTTTGTTAAATTCCCAATGTGTCACTATGCTTTCAACCTTCTAAAAGCAAAACCAAATTCCAATGAAAAAACAATGTCTGATGTTTGGTTTAGTTGTCATCTAAATGTGTTATCAAATGGGAATACAATGTCAGATATTTTGTGTCCATACACTGAGTATAACATACCTTAATGGAACATTTTGACATTGGTTAGTGAGAAAGTCCACATTGCAAATGTACAGTCCCTTACTAACGTTTCTAAAATTTGCGGACTGCGGCGGGCCGTGCAGCAGGGCCGGATCTTCCAGGAAGTCATCAAACGAAGTCTCTCGGACATTCGGTTTCCGTTTTATCAAATTTTGGTAATTTTTCCGCTGTCCCGGTAAATCCCACAAGAGTGCAAATGGAATCATATTGCAAATGTACAAAACATCACCAATCACGACGTGGCCTTTTCTCCTAAACGGAAAAGACTTGGTAGACGAAACTTGGTGAGCATAGGTTTGGCATAATGGGCAGTTGGCCCTAAACAAGATGGCGTCGAAGCCTCAACGTTTTCTGAGTTATGGCCATTTTTCTGGGATTAAATGTCAAAAATGAAAATAGAGCAATAATTTCATTGCTTCACGTCAAAGTAAATGAACCTACGGTGTCAGGAAAAAAAGAACCAGCCATTTATCTATTGTAATTTAAGAAAAATCGTACAATGTACAATTGGTGATGTTCAAAAAAAGGTTTATTTTTTTTAAAGTTACAGATCCAGTTGCAGCGTGTTCAGACAAATCTTTTTGAAGTGTGTTTCGGAGTTCTGTGATTTTCTGAAATAACACACACTCATTCAACCCTCTGTAAATAAGTCAGTTCTGAACATAAAGACTTAAAACTCAAAATTCTATAAGTGCCTACCCCAAGGAGGATATGTGTTCACTTTCAGCTTCCTGTGTAAACCGGAAGTGCCTTAAAATGGTGTCATATGTGCTGTTTCGAAGGGTTAAAAAAGTCAGATCTTTTCAAAACTTCATATGTGTGATTAGGCAACCCTCGTGAACTGTAAGTCAGTCATTTCTCCCAACAGATGTCAAAGAAAAGCTCTCTCTCTCTCTCTCTCTCTCACACACACACACACACACACACACACACACACACACACACACACACACACACACACACACACACACACACGCGCACACGCGCACACACACACACACACACACACACACACAGCAAGGATGGAGTGACAAAGTGCGGTGCTTAAAGACACTCAGAGCCTGCAATTGGCATTATCATAATCTCTCGGCTGTGCCGAGTTCAACGAGATGCCCCACTAGACCGTAGCTTGCTCGGTCTGAGCTCAGCGACCATGAAAAAAGTAGGCGCATAATGAAGCCTGGCCCTAAATTGCTGGTGCCTTTGGGTGACAGCGGGAGAACAGTTAGGATTAGAACCACAATTAGACCTCAGGAACATTTCTGAGGTCCTCTCGATCTGTGCAAGCCTAACCTTGACCATGTGGCATTAACCCTTAACAGTTAAAAGAAGGTGTTTACATCAAACAGTTTTCAATGACTTCTCTCACCATAGGAATACATTGCCTGCACCCCTAAATTCAACCTGAAGCCTATGTGGGTTATGAATGTCTTATGAACCTGTCTTCGATGACAATCCATCAGGCCCTATGAGGTCTACCTGTGTTGATTCTAAGCTTCCTGGAGCAACCGGAAGTGGTTAAAATCACCCTAAAAGTGTTTTTCCATCCCCAACCAGCAGTTTGTGATAAATAGTGCATTCAACCCTGTGTAAATCGGTCAGTTCTTAACGTAAACACTTAAAACTCAGAATTCTGTAAAAGCATACCCCAATCAGGATATGTGTTTACTTATAGCTAGCTTCCTGTGCTAACCGGAAGTGCCTTAAAATGGTGTCATAGGGGCTGTTTCGAAGGGTTAAAGAGACAGACAGTGTCTGCAATAGTTACCTTTGTTCTAACTAAAAAAGAACCGTTTGACTTAGAGTTCTGAAACTTTAGAAACCTGTTCTAGACCTCCAGTCGATAGTGTGTGTTGAGTTACGTGGCTCTAGAAGGTTATCGGAAAGAGAAACAGCCTCGTACATTTGCAATAACTTCAATTCATTTTGACATCACATTTAGAAAGTCCCAGAGTCGCAAGACTAGGTGCATTGAAACCGGCTCGGCCCATAGAGACGGACCCCAACGTTTCTGTCCGATAGCTTATTCAAGGATCCCATAGCAACGCCCGTAAAATGTGGAGTTTCAACACCAATTAAGGTCGTTGCTCGGGCACCGAATGACCTGTCGAGCCGAAACTTGGGATTCGGGGTCGCCTCAGCTAGGCCTACATATAATGTCAGAACTGGACCCGCAGCTAGAACGTAACTACGTATTTTATGTTTTTAATATGGTTTGAACAGAAGGTGCTGTGAATTTTGGGCCAGCTCTGAATATTGGCTCTGAATTGGCTTCTAAACAAGTTGGAAAAAGTGGGTGTGGGGTCAGTTTGTATCAGGTTGGTGTCAGAATGATATCTAATTGACTGATGGACGGTGACTTGCTGGCTGACTTTTGTCCATTTGCAATATGTTTAAACAGTGAGGTACCATCACCAAAATGCCACTCTGAAATCAACACCAACGAGCGATGGATAGGAACCAGAATCACTGCCTGGCCATCCCGAGTTCATCGGGCCAGTCAATTTCGCATTCCTGCAGTTTTTTTGAGCATGTCAAATTCGTGATGGTAAATGCCCATTGAAACATATTGCAAATGCAGAGGGCATTTGCAATATGATTCAACAGTGAAAAAACATCACCAAATGGACATGATGAAATCAACACAACGAGCGATGTAGAGGAACCACTATCACAGCCCGGCCATCCCGAGTTCATCAGGCCAGTCAATTTTGCATTTCCGCAGAATTTTTGAGCATGTCAAATTTGTGATGCACATTGAAACATATTGCAAATGCACAGCCGTGCACCTGTTGATTGGAACGGGTTACCAGGCGCACATTTTTAAAATGGTTTTGAATGCCATTACGGGGTAGCAAGGGGTCCATGGTTGGGTAGGGAGCACCCCCCACCCGTGCCCCTTGTCATTTTGGACATTTTTCAAAAAATCGTTAAAAAACAACAGTCCCACTTCTCCCTCATCATACATGACAAATAGACCATCTAGGTTGATTCATGGCTTAACATAGTGCTATATATAATTTTGGCAGTATAAATGCCTTTTGGACATGGTTCACTGACTTTTGGGTTTGTAAACCAACTGCCATTGATCGTACATGGCAAATGGACATAACATCCTGATTTGGTACTTTCAAATCTTTCATTATTGCATTTGGAGATTTCTTATGGCATTTGGCCCCCCAAAATTTTTTAAAGTGACTTTTGACTGACTTCCTATGAAATCATATTGCAAATGGACAAAACATACAGTCATCTTGAACTTCTTCCATTTTCGAATAATTGCGCCAACAGTTGTTGCCTTCTCACCAAGCTGCTTGTCTATTGTCCTGTATCCCATCCCAGCCTTGTGCAGGTCTACAATTTTATTCCTGATGTCCTCACACAGCTCTCTGGTCTTGGCCATTGTGGAGAGGTTGGAGTCTGTTTGAGTCTTGGCCATTGTGGAGAGGTTGGAGTCTGTTTGATTGAGTGTGTGGACAGGTGTATTTTATACAGGTAATGAGTTCAAACAGGTGCAGTTAATACAGGTAATGAGTGGAGAACAGGAGAGCTTCTTAAAGAAAAACTAACAGGTCTGTGAGAGCCGGAATTCTTACTGGCTGGTAGATGATCAAATACTTATGTCATGCAATAAAATGCAAATTAATTACTTAAAAATCATACAATGTGATTTTCTGGATTTTTGTTTTAGATTCTGTCTCTCACAGTTGAAGTGCACCTATGATAAAAATTACAGACCTCTACATGCTTTGTAAGTAGGAAAACCTGCAAAATCGGCAGTATATCAAATACTTGTTCTCCCCACTGTATGCCTTATGGACAAGTAAAAAAAGAAATTATGATAATAAACTTTGACAAAAGTATGTTCATACAGTTCTTATACTGTACATGTTTAATTGACAAAAAAAAAATCTAAAGAATTTCGTAAAACGGTCCAGAAGCACTTTTTTAAGGGGGTGATACGTTTTGACAAAATGTTAAAATTTTTACACTTGGGTCTTGCCTTGTGTTACATTTGCAATATGAAAAATTACAGTGGAGCGCACTCGCCATCTATTGGATTTTTGCAGAGTTACACTTGGCATTTGCCATATGGCATTTGCAATCAACTTTGAATGAAACAACGTCCAATTGAGTGGTATTGGACACCGTGTATATGTTTCGTACGGTACCAATATGTTCCCATTCATTTTTGTACATTTCAGGGGGGTGTTCCCTTCCAAACAAACTTTAGGAATACCTTCAATAAGGGATCATAGCTTTCACCTGGATTCACCTGGTCAGTCTGTGACATTGAAAGAGCAGGTGTCCTTAATGTTTTGTATACTCAGTGTACAACAACTTAATGTGTTCTCACTGTGCTTAATCTAATAGCAAAACCATTATATAGCTGTGAGCAACAGGGTTTACAGGATGACAGAAAGGACACGAGATCAGTTGGATAGCAAAGCAAGCACTATATCATGTGACTTTATTCATTTACGTGCAATCCGTGAAAGCATTACCATGTTTATCTTTCAATACCAAAAGTGAAGTTTTGTCTCGTGCTGTAAGTTGGTTACCTTTGAATCCAGCAGGTAATCATTCTTAAAGTCCTTACTTAATGTATTGAGTTTATAAACCAATTCTGGGGTCAATTTGACTAATGGTTTAGATTTGTGTTTATTGGTATATTGTGGTCATCTTTGAATTCTGGGGCTCCAGAGGGGAGCAGCAGTCTAAGGCGCCTTATCTCAGTGCAAGAGGTGTCACTACAGTCCCTGGTTTGATTCCAGGATGTCCAGA
This sequence comes from Oncorhynchus clarkii lewisi, assembly GCF_045791955.1. Taxonomy (NCBI): domain Eukaryota; kingdom Metazoa; phylum Chordata; class Actinopteri; order Salmoniformes; family Salmonidae; genus Oncorhynchus; species Oncorhynchus clarkii. Next base: position 22,531,044 of record NC_092165.1, on the reverse strand, counting down.
CGTGATTGGGAGTCCCATAGGGCGGTGCACAATTGGACCGGTGTCGTCCGGGGTAGGCCGTGATTGTAAATAAGCATTTGTTATTAACTGACTTGCCTAGTTAAATAAAGGTTAAATAAAAAAAAATCTATCTGTTTTAGTAAATTATTTAAATCTCAGTTGGTACACTCCACATTAGCATTCCAAAATACTTCAATACACTCTCACAGATGTAATACGCTGACTGCGCAAGCGGCAGGACCCAAATAAAATAGCCACTTTTCAAGTTCAGACTACATAAAAGGGCAACTATGTGTGATTATACAGATATACTTATCACAATTACATCACATTGTTCGCCTGCATAATTTAAACCTAACACTCATTTGCATGAGACAAAGTCCATTTGATCAATAGTAATTACTCTAGTATCCCTATGGTGCCACTAGTGCCAATGACATCTATAGTGCCACCAATTCGTCTGGTGCACCCATCTAAGGTTGCAGTGACTTTATATTCATATAAGATCTACATGACACATTTCATGGCCCCATGTCCATCGGTTCAGTTCTTATAGCCCTGGTTTGATATGGTGCAATCTAGTGGTGTACCGTGGCCGACTTTGAATGCAGCACCTTATAAATCTAAAATTCATTAGAGGCTAATTCATGGAGTCTATATACCAAATCTTGAGTCAATCTGACTTAAAAATGTGTTGCTGCATTCAAATATGGCTCCATTGTACCTATAGGTGTACTATAGCAAATAGGATAATGCAAAAAATATTTTTTTAAATAACATTTTTCCAACGTATTTGTAGCATTAGCATATTTGTAGCATTAGTGCTAACATGCATCTATAGGCACAAAGGTCTCAAAAAACATTAAAGACTGATGTAATGAGTCTAAATACAACATCTGAAGTGATTCTGACATTTTTCATGAGGATAAGGTAAATGCAGATGATTTTGAGCATTAGTGTTACACATGCAAAGAATGAGTTGTTAAAATCTTTTAGGGCTAGGCATCCAGCTAGCGGGACAACTTCCGGTGAAACTGGAGGGCGTGCAATTCTAATAAATAATCATAAAAAGTATGGATTTGAAACATTTAGGTACATATAAGTGTCTTCTATCGGTTGAAAGCTAAAATTCTTGTTAATCTAACTGCACTGTCCGATTTACAGTAGCTATTACAGCGAAAACATGCCATGCGATCGTTTGAGGATGGCGCCCCACATCAAAATATATTTCCACCGGCACAGGTTTCATAAATTCACAAATAGCGATTAAATATTCACTTACTTTTTGAAAATCTTCCTCTGATTTTTCATCCAAAGGGTCCCAGCTATAACATGTATTGTCATTTTGTTAGATAAAATCATTTTTTATCTTTATCTTAATCATTTATTTCTTTGTTTCAACCAGTCAAAATAAGTTTCTATTTACTTCTCAGATACCCTAAAATGTAATCAAACTATAATATTGCTTACGGAAAGACGTATGTTCAATAGGAAACTCATTTTAGCAGGTGTGTCCTGTCTTCATGGCGCACAAACACAAATTTCCAAGACTGTATCCCTGTACTAAAACTGATATTTCTTATTCGTTTTTGAAGTTACAAGCCTAAAACCTTGAACATAGACTGCTGACATAGACTGCTGACATTCCTGTGGAAGCCATAGGAATTGCATCCAGGGAGCTAATTTTCAATATGAACGTATACTTGCCATTCTAAGAGGATGGTCTCTCAACAATAACAAAAAATTCCAGTTTTTTTCTTTGGATTTTCTCCTACCATATCTATTGTGTTATATTCTCCTACATTATTTGAACATTTCTACAAACTTTAAAGTGTTTTATTTCCAATGGTACCAATTATATGCATATCCTGGCTTCAGGGCCTGAGCAGCAGACAGTTTACTTTGGGCACGTCATTCAGGCGGAAATTGAGAAAAAAAAGGGGCCTAGCCCTAAGAAGTTTTAATAGTTTCCTTGTTTTTTGAAATATCAATACCAAATTCAGTATGGTTCATTTTAGGGATGGCCATGATAGCAATGATACGTTTCAAGTTGATAAGCCACTGTGGAGTCGATTTACATTGTTTTAAATGGACAAGGGAAATTAGATTTTTTATTTGTCAATAACTTAGCCATGTTTTGGCCAATCCCTTAGCTTTTGAACTAAATTAAGACATGTACAATAGGCCTACATTCCACATTTGGTGTGTACATTCAGCAAATTGTAGCATATTAGTGCATGTGCTAATATGCACCTACTGGTATAGTGTGGACATCTTTGAATGCATCAACGTAGGGACTATTATGACCAAAAACCAAATTTGCAGTGAATCTGACTTTTAGTCCATGAGAAGATTCTTTACTTATTTTAAGCATTAGCGTAACAAAAGTAAATTGTTAATAGTTTCCTTATTATTTAGGATATCAATGCCAGACTTGGTTCATCATGGTAATGTCTCTGACGAACTTAAACGGTTTCAAGTTGATAGGCCATTGTGGAGTGGATTTACAAATTATTTAAATGGACACATAAATCTGATTTATCAATAACTCAGCCATTCTTTACTCATGGCCTCTAGTTTCTGTGTGCTTCACTGTGAACCCTGAATTACCTGTATTGTAGTTGAGATTACATTAAAAGTACAAGTAATCAATGCTGTTTAATATTCTGCACAGATTATTATAACAACTGTGAAGATCTCCACAGACCTGCAACCTTTGCATACTATCTTGAACATGCACGCTTTCTATGATTACAGAAGAAGATCTTTATAGTTACAGGAACCACAATAAGTGGCTCTGTATGTGTTACTAATTTTAAGGTTGAATAAATACTGTCACATTAGTTTGTAAAATAGCCTAACTTTAGTCTATTAATTGTATTACAAAAGTTATATTTGTAATACAAATATCAACATTTAAAGGAGCTGTATCTAATGCTTAGATAGTTTAATCTGAGGTACAAACTTAATCCTATTCTTGAAATTATATTTTTGGTTTAGTTGGAGACGTGAATCCAACATATAATTTGTTAACTTGTGGACAAGTTTAATAGGCAAAAGTGCATTGCAAAAGTGATTAAGAATTGTGAATTGTATATTTTGTACCATTGACTTCGTCTGACTTTAATTCCAGTTTATCAACAAGTTAATAATTGATATGTTGAAATAACTGTTCCATCTCAATCAAAAATATAAGTTAAAGATCATGACAAAATCTAATCAAACTTTATTTAAAATGCATTTACTGTTTTATTTAATTTACTTTAGTTATATTCTTTTAAGTTAGATGTTTGGCTGAAATGGAGACGTGAATCAAATCAAACTTTAAACACACTTTAAATAAAGTTTTGTAGATGACTTTGCAAATTCTATAACAATAATAATATTTATAATATTAATAATAAAAGGCTAAATATAGGCCTAAATAGTATCATTGATGATATATGGCATATAAAGTATGCTTAAATTTGTTCTGTTAAACCCATCTCTTGAAATTACTTCGATAACAACAGTGAATCTATTTAGTTATTAAGAGATCGCTCAATAATCATTCTCACAATAACAAATTGGTATTAGTCAGTGACATATTCTAAAGTTAAGTAGAGCTTAACTTTTCCGGATGAAAATCGTGCCAAAGTAAACTGCCTCTTACTCAGACCCAGAAGCTAGGATATGCATATAATTGGTAGATTTGGATAGAAAACTCTAACGTTTCTAAAACTGTTAGAATAATGTCTGAATATAACAGAACTGATTTGGCAGGCTAAACCCCGAGGACAAACCATCTAGGGAAGAAAACAAATTGCGGTCATAGGATTTCCCAATAGTTTACAATGGGAAACCCTATTTATGAGGAACCTGGCTGCAGTTCTTATGGCTTCCACTAGATGTCAATAGTCTTTAGAAATTGGTCGATGTTTTTCTTTTGAGAAATGAAGAAGTAGTGCTATTCATTCCATGTGTCACTCTGAAGTTCCCTACTATTTAGGTGCTCGTGAACAGGAACTCGCTTCACGTTGTTTTTATCCGGTATTAGAAACAGTTTATCCCATCTTAAATTTGATCGATTATTTACATTTTAGGATACCTGAAGTTGGATTAGGAATGTTGTTTGAAATGTGTTGGACCAAGTTTACAGGTAACTTATTAGATACTTTGTAGTCATGTTGGGCGAGTTGGAACCGGTGTATTTCTGAATCAAACGAGCCAAATAAATTGACATTTTGGGGATATAAAGAAGGAATTTATCAAACAAAACGATCATTCGTTGTGTCTCTGAGACATTTGGGATTGCAAAAAGAAGAAGATCTTCAAAGGTAAGGCATTTATTACATCGTTATTTCTGACTTTTGTGTCGCACCTGCCTGGTTAAAAAATTATTTTCATGTGATAATCGCATGGTCTGCTTTTGCCGTAAAGCCTTTTTGAAATCTGACACAGCGGCTGGATTAACAAGAAGTTAAGCTTTATTTTGATGTATTACACTTATATTTTCGTGAATGTTGAATATTGATATTCCTGTAATTTGAATTTGGCGCTCTGCAATTTCACTGGATGTTGTCAAATCGATCCCGCTACTAAAGGGATTGGCGCGTGAAGGGATCACTAAGAGATAAAAATCCTGGACGAGAGACCAAAAGCATAGCTGTAGATAGATCAGCTGATCAGCTTGTAGTTTTTTTTTCTGATAGTGGATATAAGGTTGAAGATCTGATGTTGTTTCAAATGTACAAATTGAACAAGGTTGAATTTGATAAAAGTTATGACTATGTTGAAAATCCTGTGGTTTAAAATTTACCCTCAAAACAACAGTTGATGACTTTTTGCAAATCCAATGTATTTTCCACCTAGATTCCATGTCTCAATATGTGGACAAATTACGTTGAAACAACATTGATTCAACCAGTTTGTGCCCAGTGGGGAGTGTCTGTACTCTGTGAGAATGCCAAAAAGATCCACGGATCAGAACACTGACTCATAGTCCCAATCGGTGACATTTCATTTTAAAGTGAGCATGACCAGCTGAAGAAACCTGAAGATATTCCTGCACACTGCTTGCTTTACAAAGGGATTCTCCACTAATCTGCCTCTCTGTGTGTCTCGTCCAGGGTCTCCCCTACAGTGTGTATGTGTGTCTTCTCCTGTGTGTGTGTGTGTGTGTGTGTGTGTGTGTGTGTGTGTGTGTGTGTGTGTGTGTGTGTGTGTGTTTTTACAGGAGGCTGCTGAGGGGAGGACGGCTTATAATAATGGCTGGAATGGAGTGAATGGAATGGTATCAAACACATGGAAACCATGTTTATCATGTTGATGAGTTCGATACCGTTTCATTTCATTCCAGCCATTACTATGAGTTCGTCCTACCCAATTAAGGTGCCATCAATATCCTGTGGTGTGTGTGCAAGTCTGTGTGTTTCCTCCTGTGTGTCTCCTTCAGTGTCTCTTCCCATCTCTCTCTCAGACTCACCAAAGCCACAAAATGCAGCAGGTTCATGCCAGGTTTGTTGGCCTTGGTGTCGGCCAGCGAGAGGAGCGATGACAGCTTGAAGCCCACGGCATTGCCCGCATAGCCACCCTGCGGGACAGGGAGGAGGATAAACAGGCAGTGGTGAAATAAAAGCCATTATCCCACCTTAGCCATCGTCATATCAGACAGATAAGGAGTAAGGGAGAGAGGAGAGATGGGGGGAGGAGGGGGAGAACGAGACAGATGTCACAGATTGATGGACAGAGAGAGAGAGACCGACTGAGTGAGTGAGAGAGTGATTGATTGAGGAGAGAGAGAAAGAGCGGAAGAGAGAGTGAGGATAGATAAATAGAAAGGGGTGGGGTGGGGGGAGGGAGTGAGACATAATGGCATCGTTGATTTACAGCGTTCATGATGTTTCCAGCCTGCAGGACCAGGTGGAGGATGGTGTGTAGTTCCTCACAAGTCATCAGCTCTACAGAGAGAGAGGAGAGAGGGGTCAATACAAACCCATAGCTCACAGAGCATTCAGCAGCAACCTCCATCAGATCTGGGTTTCAGATACTTCAAAAATTGATTCAAATACTTTACCTGTGCCTAGTTGACCTTGCCTGGCTAACTAATAAAAAAGTTCCAAAACTGCAAACCCCACCCATCTGGCACTCCAGGCAGACTCAAGCAAATGCTCAAAGTATTTGGAAATCCTTTACAAGTATTTCAACCCAGCTCTGCCCCCCATTCAAACACCATCTCTGTTTGGAATTAACTTCCACTACAACTCAAGCTAGTTTTTAACTGAGGTATACAACTGTATGGAGATGATGTCATAATTCCAGCATGACTGTAGGCCTATTGATATTTCAAATACTGTACAATACAGCTGACATTAGGAGTAACGTCAGCCCACACCAAGAGTCTGGTTTCACGAGTAATCACAATCAGGAAGTAGCTTGTCTGTGACTTGACCTTTGTTTAAATAGCGAATGGACAACAGCATAACAAAATGCATCACATATGTATCTGCACATCCTAGATCAAAAGCTATTCATGATGAGATGGAGTAAACACAAAAAACACCCACAAAATAACGACGGCTCATACCAACTTTTGCAACGTTGCATCAATGTGCAGAGCTGTGGTCGAGAGGATAACACTCCCGACACGTGTCACATAAGACTCTGCACTAGAGATCAGGGCTCAGTCCCTTCTACCTGTGTTGTAAAGCACCAAATTCACTGAGAGGTGAAAATCTGTGTCAAGCCGTTTTATGAATCATTCAAAAACCCTGCGTCATGCCCTAAAAGGCCTCACAATGCAAATGATACAGCAGCCTGCACTCTCAAGACATGTTTAGCTTACTAAATGTTTAAGGGCAAATAATTAGCTAAATTGGTGCTGCTCTTTAGGCACTACCAAGCTCATTTGAATGTATTAGGATACCTGAAGTTGGATTAGGAATGTTGTTTGCATACCAACAAATCATGCATAGGCCCAACTGTACTGCAATAAATGTCAACGACTTGCATATTTCAGAGGCCAAATTATAAAAACAAGTTGACTGTGGATCATATGAATGGTTTAAGACGCAGAGCTTAATAGAAACCCTACAGCATAATAACACTGACACACCGCGGCACCATCAGCACAGTCTGTTTTGTCCTTTGCAATCATTAACCATTAACCAAATTTGGTTTACTATCCCTACCCCTGAAAAATTCTCCAGGTGCATCCATTCATGTCTCTATGTATCTGTAAATACAGTATGTAGCTCAGTATCTTTCTATCTCTGTATCTCTGTATTTACATGTCTGTTCATTGCAGACATGAACCCCCATTTATGTCATTAACCTGAAAACATCCTCTGCATGAACCAGGGTTTGGGATCAAAATTATTTTTCAGACGATTACTTCTGAACAGAACCATTATTTATTTTGTTCCGTTCCACTGTTCTGACTAGAAAAATAAAGTTATGAACCGGTATGAACCCCAAAAAAGTACTGGTTTATATCATTTCTTTCTGTTCCTTTGTAAAACTCTGAAATATTTTTCTTTACATTTAGCTCGACATTAAATTACTTCACCAATCAGTGCGGATAGAGAAACTTGCTGTGGAGCAGGTAAGCAATTTAAACTGTATAAGAAAGTCGTTAAAAGAGCAAATAGAATTGTCATAATAGCATGGTTTAATCATAATGAAAGACAAACACACACACTGTGCTGCCAGTCACAGTGTTGGGTGCGAGACGCAACTGACATTTTGAGGGTGAGGAGAGAACGAGAGAGGATGGCGGAAGCTTGCCTTGAAGCGCTGGGCATCTTATGTTATGCATTATCTGTATTAGGTCCACAGAATTATACCTACGGAGCGGCTTCTATGGAGGAACTTTGAATGTCTTTGTACTTCCAAGTTGGTTTAAAGTTGGACCAGAGCAAACGTTAGCTAGAATTAAAAATGCGTCTTACTTTTTGTATCTAATCAATCCAATTTGAAACCTGATAACTATAGTATCCTTAACAAGCATTGAAAAAGTCTATCCATTCTTCTCTAATTTAACATCTCTGCCTAATTTCTGAATTACGCTTGTAATGTCGTCAGTAGGCTACAGTAACCTATGCTTCAGAGGGGAGGGGCATGTAGCCTACACACACACACGCACACCCACTGGCAAAGATTTCCAGCTGGCAGGCAGACTCTGGAATACGTTTCTGAGTGACAGAATGAGGGCTTTACATAGGAGCTTTGTTGCGATTTTTGTCAGACTGGAAGAAAATGCCCAGAACGTAAGATAATATTATTAACCTGTTCCCATGCTTTCAAAATAACAGTTCTGTTACGGAACTGTCACACTCTGACCATAGAAAGCTGTTTATTCTATGTTGGTTGGGTCCGGTGTGATTTAGGGTGGGTTATCTAGGGGAATTGTATATCTATGTTGGCCTGATATGGTTCCCAATATAATTTTTAGGTAGCCATTTCCCATTGTGCTTTGTGGGATCTTGTCTATGTATTGCTGCCTGTGAGCATTAGTCTAGCTTCACGTTTCATTTGTTCGTTTTGTTCTTTTGTTCTTTGACGTTTTCAGTTCCAAAATAAAGGTTGGAAACATACCATGCTGCATCTTGGTCTACTCCTTATGACGAACGTGACAGGAACAGTATAGAGCACTTTTTTTCGTTGGTTTAGGTTTTTGTTTATTTTGTTATTTTCCGGTTTTCTGTTCTGTTCCCTGAACCAGTTCCAACCCTTACCTGCTGCTATCACTCATCTACTTTTTAAATCTGTCCAAATACAGCACCAGCTCATATAACACGCACGCACCCGCACATACACACTGGGTCCTTGTCACACCTCAGAGAAGTGACTCTGGGTCACCAGTCGACAATGTGTGGCAGCGCCAGTGGCCGATGGTGGGGCAGTGGTGTGTCATCATCATTACCTTTGGTGGCCACGCGGATGACATCGATCTCATGGCTCATCACAGCGCAGGACTGAAAGAACTCCTCACGCAGGACCATGGCCTCGATGCGCAACTCAAACCTGGCAGGGGCGACAGAGAACAGGGGGTGTCAGATTCACTGGCACAGGGCACAGAATAGTGCAATTTGCTAAACAACTCCAGGCCCTCAGTCTCATGGGCCAAAGCACTGCTGGTTTTCATTCTTCTAATCTGGTACTGATTTACACTTGGCATTGATCAATTAACTACCAGGGAGAAAAACAGCAGTAGCTTAGCCCTTGAAGCAAAATAGAATAGACCTTATGTACAGTACCATATACTACACACCCTTTTAATTTAATTGAAGTAAGTACTCAGTCAATTTCTCAAAACTGCATAATTTATGCTATAGCATATAACCATGCATTTTCCTTTGAGCAAATTCAATTGCAGAATGAACAGTTGTGGGTACCTGAAAAATACTAGCAAGGTAGGTAGACTCATGGCGGATTTGATTGATAAGTGAATCAAGATTTGATTGATTCATGCAGTAACAGGGACGGAGTGAGTTCAGAAATTGTCTCGGGCATTTCTAACACTAATTTTTTCCTCGAGGCCCCCACACCGGCCCATTTATTTTGTTGAGGCCCTCTTTATTAGGTAAATAAGGATCCTTCTGCATCAAAAAAAGGCTAAAGATGGACCAGCATTTGTCCAAACTGTCCTATTGCCAATCCGTTTCTGAGCTGTAATACCAATGAGTGCAGCTTACCGAGGTACCTGGATCAACAGGTACATGAAGGAGTCTGCCAGGGTCAGTTTGCTGGAGTCCCCTTTGAACGCCCTCAGTTTCTTTACCTGTGGATACGACAATAAACATACAAACATGTTCCTGTGTGGCTCAGTTGGTAAAGCATGGTGCTTGCAAAGTCGGGATCATGGGTTTTGATTTCCACTGGGGCCACCCATGTACAAATGTATGCACACATGACTAACTAACTGTAAGTCACTTTTGATGAAAGTGTAATAATATTATTAATATTATTTTGTGCTCCAATAAGTGCAATCCATAAGAAACTAACCTCAACAACACAAATGTACCTTAAAAAGGTGATGTACAAAGTAACTTAGAAAATGTTTGTCATTGAATTAAATCATTGAATGATCGTGCTCCATCCATTTGAGAATGATTTAAAGGTATTTATAAACTGGGTGGTTAGAGCCCTGAATGCTGATTGACTGATAACTGTGGTATATCAGACCGTATACCACGGGTATACCAAAACATGTGTTTTTACTGCTATAATTACATTGGTAACCAGTTTAGATCAGTAATAAGGCACCACGGGGGTTTGTGGTATATTGCCAATATACCACGGCTAAGGGCTGTGTCCAGGCACTCCGTGATGCGTCTTGCCTAAGAACAGCCCTTAGCCATGATATATTGGCCATATACCACACCCCCTCGTGCCTTATTGCTTAATTATATCATAGACATAGAGGAAGCCTATGCAAGCTGGGCTGTGCTAGTATCCTATTCAAAAACGGTGGTGCATTGCTTGGCTGGTACATTGTGTGTGTGTGTGTGTGTTTGTCCCTCTCTCTCTCTCTCTCTCTCACTCTTTCTCCTTCACACACACACACACACACACACACACACACACACACACACACACACACACACACACACACACACACACACACACACACACACACACACACACACACACACACACACACACACACACACACACACACCTCTTCAGACTCGGGCAGGAGTTTGAGCAGGTCTTTGAGGAGTTCAGCTCCGTACAGCTTGCCATCTCCCTGGCGAATGTCCTCGACGATGGAGTGATTGGACCTGGATGAGATGGACACAGTGATAACCGTTATAGTGCATTATAATGTGGTTATAATGCAAGGCAAGATTTGTTATAAGCATGTACAGTATTATAGTATCTTATGAACATCTCATAAGGATGAATAAAAGCCATTTTGAGCCAGTTGACAATTTGGTGCAATGAGACTTAACACACTATAAGCCTTGTTCTAAGAGGCTCTTACGCGCTCATAACAAGTTATAAGCATTATACCCGTTGGTCAAAGAAACATAACATATTATACACCTTATAATAGAACATCCTAAAGGCTCATACAAAACAAGTTATAAAGCCTTATACCCAATGGCTTAAGTGGTACCGAAACAGTCAGTTCAGTTCATTGGTAAACCACACAGGCTCTCACTCTCTGTTTGCACATAGCATTAAATCCAGTCATTCCTCACACAGGCACTCCGATGAGTGAGCCTAATGCCCAGGCCTGATATGGATTCTGTGCAGACAAACTCTCCATTAGTATCACAAAAATATCAGTTCAATCACACCCATTGTGTCAAATGTGTTGTACAAGCTGAGTGTATACAGCACATGCTCTGTGCTGGCATGCAAATCCCGAGCTACAACTCTCTCCCAGTCTACCACTCCACAGTGAGTTAGCAGTAGCCACTCCAGACTGCTTATGTAATAGATACAGTAGGACATATTGCTAGCCAAAGCTATCGCCATCCTGTCGGGCTGTATCACCGCCTGGTACGGCAGCACGCAGGTATATCTCACTGGTCATCCCCAAAGCCAACATCTGCTTTGGTCGCCTTTCCTTCCAGTTCTCTGCTGACTGGAATGAATTACAAAAATCGCTGAAGTTGGAGACTTATATCTCCATCACTAACTTTAAACATCAGCTATCTGAGAAGCTAACCGATCGCTGTAGCTGTACACAGCCCATCCAATCTACCTACCTCATCCCCATATTGTTTTAATTTACTTTTTTGCTCTTTTGCACACCAGTATTTCTACTTGCACATCATCATCTGCACATCTATCACTCCAGTGTTAATTTGCTAAATTGTAATTACTTCGCTACTATGGCTTATTTATTGCCTTACCTCCTCACGCCATTTGCACACACTGTATATGGACTTTTTTTATATTGTTATTGACTGTACGTTTGTTTATTCCATGTGTAAAACTCTGTGTTGTTGTTTGTGTCGCACTGCTTTGCTTTATCTTGGCCAGGTCGCAGTTGTAAATGAGAACTTGTTCTCAACTGGTCTACCTGGTTAAATAAAGGTGAAATATATATATATATATATTTTTTAAATGCACCGCTCACAACCACAGGGCTCTTCATAGGGTAACTACCTACCCTCCAGGACACCTACAACACCCGATGTCACAGGAAGGCAAAAAAGATCATCAAGGACAATAACCACCCGAGCCACTGCCTGTTCACCCCGCTTCGATCCAGAAGGCGAGGTCAGTACAGGTGCATCAAAGCTGGGACAGAGAGATTGAAGAACAGCTTCTATCTCAAGGCCATCAGATTGTTAAACTGCCACCACTAGCACAGAGAGGCGGCTGCCTGCCTACAGACTTGATATCATTGGCTACTTTAATAAATGGAAAACTAGTCACTTTAATAATGCCACTTTAAGAATGTTTACATATCTTGCATTACTTATCTCATATATACAGTGGGGCAAAAAATTATTTAGTCAGCCACCAATTGTGCAAGTTCTCCCACTTAAAAATATGAGAGAGGCCTGTAATTTTCATCATAGGTAAACTTCATCTATGACAGACAAAATGTGAAGAAAAAAAATCCAGAAAATCATATTGTAGGATTTTTAATGAATTTATTTGCAAATTGTGGTGGAAAATTATTATTTGGTCAATAACAAAAGTTTCTCAATACTTTGTTATATACCCTTTGTTGGCAATGACAGAGGTCAAACGTTTTCTGTAAGTTTTCACAAGGTTTTCACACACTGTTGCTGGTATTTTGGCCCATTCCTCCATGCAGATCTCCTCTAGAGCAATGATGTTTTGGGGCTGTTGCTGGGCAACACAGACTTTCAACTCCCTCCAAAGATTTTCTATGGGGTTGAGATCTGGAGACTGGCTAGGCCACTCCAGGACCTTGAAATGCTTCTTACGAAGCCACTCCTTCATTACCCGGGTGGTGTGTTTGGGATCATTGTCATGCTGAAAGCCCCAGCCACGTTTCATCTTCAATGCCCTTGCTGATGGAAGGAGGTTTTCACTCAATCTCACTTTACATGGCCAAATTCATTCTTTCCTTTACACGGATCAGTTGTCCTGGTCCCTTTGCAGAAAAACAGCCCCAAAGCATGATGTTTCCACCCCCATGCTTCACAGTAGGTATGGTGTTCTTTGGATGCAACTCAGCATTCTTTGTCCTCCAAACACGACGAGTTGAGTTTTTACCAAAAAGTTATATTTTGGTTTCATCTGACCATATGACATTCTCCCAATCTTATTGTGGATCATCCAAATGCTCTCTAGCAAACTTCAGACGGGCCTGGACATGTACTGGCTAAGCAGGGGGACACGTCTGGCACTGCAGGATTTGAGTCCCTGGCGGCATAGTGTGTTACTGATGGTAGGCTTTGTTACTTTGGTCCCAGCTCTCTGCAGGTCATTCACTAGGTCCCCCTGTGTGGTTCTGGGATTTTTGCTCACCGTTCTTGTGATCATCTTCACCCCACGGGGTGTGATCTTGCGTGGAGCCCCAGATCGATTATCAGTGGTCTTGTATGTCTTCCATTTCCTAATAATTGCTCCCACAGTTGATTTCTTCAAACCAAGCTGCTTACCTATTGCAGATTCAGTCTTCCCAGCCTGGTGCAGGTCTACAATTTTGTTTCTGGTGTCCTTTGACAGCTCTTTGGTCTTGGCCATAGTGGAGTTTGGAGTGTGACTGTTTGAGGTTGTGGACAGGTGTCTTTTATACTGATAACAAGTTCAAACAGGTGCCATTAATACAGGTAACGAGTGGAGGACAGAGGAGCCTCTTAAAGAAGAAGTTACAGGTCTGTGAGAGCCAGAAATCTTGCTTGTTTGTAGGTGACCAAATACTTATTTTACACCATAATTTGCAAATAAATTCATAAAAAATCCTACAATGTGATTTTCTTTTTTTTCTCTCATTTTGTCTGTCATAGTTGAAGTCATTGCCAACAAAGGGTATATAACAAAGGGTATATTTTTCTCATTTTGTCTGTCATAGTTGAAGTGTACCTATGATGAAAATTACAGGCCTCTCTCATCTTTTTAAGTGGGAGAACTTGCACAATTGGTGGCTGACTAAATACTTTTTTGCCCCACTGTATATACTGTATACTGTGTCCTTCACTATCTATTCTTTACTGTCTATTGCATCTTAGCCGCTCTGTCACTGCTCATCCATATATTTTATACTTACAGTGCCTTGCGAAAGTATTCGGCCCCCTTGAACTTTGCGACCTTTTGCCACATTTCAGGCTTCAAACATAAAGATATAAAACTGTATTTTTTTGTGAAGAATCAACAACAAGTGGGACACAATCATGAAGTGGAACAACATTTATTGGATATTTCAAACTTTTTTAACAAATCAAAAACTGAAAAATTGGGCGTGCAAAATTATTCAGCCCCTTTACTTTCAGTGCAGCAAACTCTCTTCAGAAGTTCAGTGAGGATCTCTGAATGATCCAATGTTGACCTAAATGACTAATGATGATAAATACAATCCACCTGTGTGTAATCAAGTCTCCGTATAAATGCACCTGCACTGTGATAGTCTCAGAGGTCCGTTAAAAGCGCAGAGAGCATCATGAAGAACAAGGAACACACCAGGCAGGTCCGAGATACTGTTGTGAAGAAGTTTAAAGCCGGATTTGGATACAAAAAGATTTCCCAAGCTTTAAACATCCCAAGGAGCACTGTGCAAGCGATAATATTGAAATGGAAGGAGTATCAGACCACTGCAAATCTACCAAGACCTGGCCGTCCCTCTAAACTTTCAGCTCATACAAGGAGAAGACTGATCAGAGATGCAGCCAAGAGGCCCATGATCACTCTGGATGAACTGCAGAGATCTACAGCTGTCCATAGGACAACAATCAGTCGTATATTGCACATATCTGGCCTTTATGGAAGAGTGGCAAGAAGAAAGCCATTTCTTAAAGATATCCATAAAAAGTGTTGTTTGCCACAAGCCACCTGGAAGACACACCAAACATGTGGAAGAAGGTGCTCTGGTCAGATGAAACCAAAATTGAACTTTTTGGCAACAATGCAAAACGTTATGTTTGGCGTAAAAGCAACACAGCTCATCACCCTGAAAACACCATCCCCACTATCAAACATGGTGGTGGCAGCATCATGGTTTGGGCCTGCTTTTCTTCAGCAAAGACAGGGAAGATGGTTAAAATTGATGGGAAGATGGATGGAGCCAAATACAGGACCATTCTGGAAGAAAACCTGATGGAGTCTGCAAAAGACCTGAGACTGGGACGGAGATTTGTCTTCCAACAAGACAATGATCCAAAACATAAAGCAAAATCTACAATGGAATGGTTCAAAAATAAACATATCCAGGTGTTAGAATGGCCAAGTCAAAGTCCAGACCTGAATCCAATCGAGAATCTGTGGAAAGAACTGAAAACTGCTGTTCACAAATGCTCTCCATCCAACCTCACTGAGCTCGAGCTGTTTTGCAAGGAGGAATAGGAAAAAATGTCAGTCTCTCGATGTGCAAAACTGATAGAGACATACCCCAAGCGACTTACAGCTGTAATCGCAGCAAAAGGTGGCGCTACAAAGTATTAACTGAATAATTTTGCACGCCCACTTTTTCAGTTTTTGATTTGTTAAAAAAGTTTGAAATATCCAATAAATGTCGTTCCACTTCATGATTGTGTCCCACTTGTTGTTGATTCTTCACAAAAAATACAGTTTTATATCTTTATGTTTGAAGCCTGAAATGTGGCAAAAGGTCGCAAAGTTCAAGGGGGCCGAATACTTTCGCAAGGCACTGTATATATTCTCATCCCATTCCTTTACTAGATTGTGTGTATTGGGTTTTGTTGTGGAATTGTTAGATATTACCTGTTAGATACTGTTGCACTGTCGGATCTAGAAGCACAAGCATTTCACTACACTCACAATAACATCTGCTAACCATGTGTTTGTGACCAATAAAATTTGATTGGTGATTTGATTTGAACAATGTGGACGTTTTCTCCTAGATATACAGTAAATGCCCAGTCGGGCTGGATAGAGAAATACTTTGATTAGAAAACCAATTCTAGGGGTTTTTCATTAAAACTACTACTGCATAAAGCATGGAAAAATCATGGAAAAACATCCCCACAGCATGATGCTGCCACCACCAAGCTTCACTGTTGAGATGGTATTCTCTGGGTGATGCGTTTTCCTTGATGGCCATTTTTTATTTATTTTAGTCTGACCAGAGTACCTTCTTCCATATGTTTGGGGAGTCTCTCACACGCCTTTTGGCGAACACCAAACATGATTGCTTATTGTTTACTTTAAGCAATGGCTTTTTTTCTGTCCACTCTTCCGTAAAGGCCAGCTCTGTGGAGTGTACGGCTTAAAGTGGTCCTATGGACAGATACTCCAATCTCCGCTGTGGAGCTTGCAGCTCCTTCAGGGTTATCTTTCGTCTCTTTGTTGCCTCTCTGATTAATGCCCTCCTTGCCTGGTCTGTGAGTTTTGGTGGGCGGCCCTCTCTTCGCAGGTTTGTTGTGGTGCCATATTCTTTAAATGTTTTAATAATGGATTTAATGGTGCGCCGTTGGATGTTCAAAGTTTCAGATATTTTTTTATAACCCAACCCTGATCTGTACTTCTCCACAACTTTGTCCCTGACCTGTTTGGAGAGCTCCTTGATCTTCATGGTGTCGCTTGCTTGGTGGTACCCCTTTTTTACATTTCACTTCACCAATTTGGACTATTTTATGTATGTCCATTACATGAAATCCAAATAAAAATCCATTTAAATTACAGGTTGTAATGCAACAAAATAGGAAAAATGCCAAGGGGGATGAATACTTTTGCAAGGCACTGTATGTCATGCTGTGAACAACAAACGCAACAGGCACAGACAGTACAAACTAGTTGTACTGTAATTTGCCTCGCCCCTCTATTGAAATACCCTAAACCAGTGGTTGTCAATACTGGTCCTGGGGACCCAAAGGGGTGCAAATTTTGTTTTTTGCCTAAGCAAAATCAACTCATCATCAAGCTTTGATGATTTGAATCAGGTGTGTAGTGCTGTGGCAAAAAAAAGTGCACGCCTTTGGATCCTCAGGACCAGGGTTAAGAACCACTACCCTAACAGATTGACAACTCTACAGGGGCGGCAGGTAGCCTAGCGGTTAGAGAGATAGGCCAGGAATCAAAACGTTGCTGGTTTGAATCCCCAAGCTGACTAGGTGAAAAATCTGCTGATGTGCCTTGAGCAAGGCACTTAACCCAAATTAACCCACTTAACCCAAGTTTCTCTGGATAAGAGCCTCTGCTAAATGACTAAAATGTAAATACAGCAAACACCATAATTACGACATGCACACACACGTGACCTTATCCTCTAGCGTGCCGGACTAAGGAGGCTACCACTTAAAACAAGTTACACAACGGTGTCGTGTTTCACACAAGGCGTCTCGTTTCTCTCCCTCAGGCCGATCGGTGGAATTTTATCCCCGCTTTATGTAAGCTAATCTAACAAAACCGGAGGAAGACTTACTTCTTGAACTGCCTGAGGAAAATGCCCACGTTCATGCCCCGCTTGGAGTCCAGAATGCTGATCTGAGAACAGTAGAAAGAGAAGAACACGATTCGGTACATGTGGATCATGTGGGAATGATTGTGATTGATCATGTGGCAATGATTGGATCATGTGGGAATCATGATCATGTGGGATCATGTGGGAATGATTTTGGATCATGTGGAAATGATTGTGATGCGAGATTAGGGTTGCAAAGCTACAGGTAATTTACCAACGTTACCGGGATCAATAATGTTGGTACATAACAGGTGACTATCTACAATGAGTACACAAAACACATGCTCTTTCCATTACATAGACTGACCAGGTGATTCCAGGTGAACAATATGATCCCTTATTGATGTCACTTGTTAAATCAGTGTAGATGAAGAAAAGGAGAAAATGTATTGATGGATTGGGTATGTGTGCCATTCAGAGGGTGAATGGGCAAGACACAAAACATAAGCACCTTTGAACGGTGTACGGTAGTAATTTTGCACTTGAATAACTTTTAAAAACTGTATTTATGTATTGTATTAATGGTTTATATCTGTGTCCATATTGTCCACACGTTTCAAGTGGATAGAGCATATGGATCAAGAGCAAATTGCCTAGTTAATGAAAAAAATAACAACTAACCAACAATGGTATTATTTTCAATTAACTCTGCAACTCTTCCAGACCTGGGATAACTACATGTTTAACTATAGTTAAAACAATAGGGGGTGAAGATGATCAAAAAGTACTAATTTTTAAGCAACTACCGGTACGTTTTTTATATAGATCTCAGGAAGTGACTACTTTTCCGAAACTATTAGATTGGCTCGCCTTGTATCTGGGTTGTATCTGGAACTACATTTTGAAGATAAAAAATAGAATGAATAGAACACAATTTCCTATTCTCTTCCAATTTATCTGACAGTCATATTTGATCCACACAATAGATGTATATCTGAGCATTCTGTAAATGTCCGTTCTCCTGAATGTCCATTGCCTCATGTGTACATAATCAAGTCAAACAAAAATCAATTATATTTTGTACAGATAAGTATGACTCTTTCAACATCAAATCAAAGTTTATTTGTCACGTGTGCCGAATACAACAGGTGTAGTAGACCTTACAGTGAAATGCTTACTTACAGGCTCTAACCAATAGTGCAAAAAAGGTATTAGGTGAACAATAGGTGCCACTGAAACAGTTGAAAGCTGCAATACATTGTATGATACCTGAAAATACAACAGAAAAATTAAAAGCCATTTTGCAATCATTGCAAACAGCAATTTGGATGATAGGCAAAAGCAACTTCAAAACTATTTTTCCATCGGAGGGGAAGTATTCTTGTTTCAAACATACTATTCCAGGGTTCCCCAATTACATTCAGCCGTGAGACGATTTTTCCTTGAGCAGATGGTCGTGAGACCGGAACATAATTATAAATAATTTGTACACTGCACATTTTGACTGCACGAATCCCAAACTGATATAAAGCTGAAGTAGGAAGATTACATACACCTTAGCCAAATAAATTTAAACTCAGTTTTTCACAATTCCTGCCATTTAATCCTAGTAAAAATTCACAGTTTTAGGTCATTTAGGATCACCATTTCATTTTAAGAATGTGAAATGTCAGAATAATAGTAGAGATAATTATTTTTTCTGATTTTATTTCTTTCATCACATTTCTAGTGGGTCAGAAGTTTACATACACGCAATTAGTATTTGATAGCGTTGCCTATAAATTGTTTAACTTGGGTCAAACGTTTCGGGTTGCCTTCCACAAGATTCCCACAATAAGTTGGGTGAATTTTGGCCCATTCCTCCGGAAAGAGCTGGTGTAACGGAGTCAGGTTTGTAAGCCTCCTTGCTCGCACATGCTTTTTCAGTTCTGCCAACAAATTTTCTATAGGGTTGAGGTCAGGGCTATGTGATGGCCACTCCAAAACCTTGACCTTATTGTCCTTGAGCTATTTTGCCACAAATTTGGAAGTATGCTTGGGGTCATTGTCCATTTGGAAGACCCATTTGCATCCAAGCTTTAACTTCCTGACTGATGTCTTGAGGTGTTGCTTCAATATAGCCACATCATTTTCCCTTCTCATGATGCCATCTATTTTGTGAAGTGCACCAGTCCCTCCTGGTGCATAATCTTTGTCCCCATGTTTAAACTGTAGTCTGGCTTTTAATGGTGGTTTTGGAGCAGTGGTTTCTTCCTTGCTGAGTGGCCTTTCAGGTTATGTGGATATAGGACTCGTTTTACTGTGGATATAGATACTTTTGTACCTGTTATCCTCCAGCATCTTCACAAGGTCCTTTGCTGTTGTTCTGGGATTGATTTGCACTTTTCGCACCAAAGTACGTTCATCTCTAGGAGACAGAACGTGTCTCCTTCCTGAGCGGTATGATGGCTGCGTGGTCCCATGGTGTTTATACTTGCGTACTATTGTTTATACAGATGAACGTGGTACCTTCAGGCATTTGGAAATTGCTCCCAAGGATGAACCAGACTTGTGGAGGTCTACCATATTTGGGCTGATTTCTTTTGATTTTCCCATGATGTCAAGCAAAGAGGCAATGAGTTTGAAGGTAGACCTTGAAATACATCCACAGGTACACCTCCAATTGACTCAAATAGTCAATTAGCCTATCAGAAGCTTCTAAAGCCATGACCTCATTTTCTGGAACTTTCCAAGCTGCTAAAGGCACAGTCAACTTAGTGTATGTAAACTTCTGACCCACTGGATTTGTGATCCAGTGAATTACAAGTGAACTAATCTGTCTGTAAACAATTGTTGGAAAAATTACTTGCGTTATGCACAAAGTAGATGTCCGAACCGACTTGCCAAAACTATAGTTTGTTAACAAAAATTGTTAGAGTGGTTGAAAAACTAGTTTTCATGACTCCAACCTTAGTGTATGTAAACTTCCGACTTCAACTGTAGTATTTGACAAAAATAGAATCATTCCAAACCTTGATTACATTGAGATACGATCACGTATGCCTCTAAATTTATAATTTATGCGTGGGAATACTTGGGAAACCGATGTCCTACATTAAAATCACTTTGAGCTGATTTCCGGGTGATTTTACAGCATTTTATGGCCAAAAACGAAAAAATTGTGGGGGGGGGGGGGGCAAATAAAATATAGTGCAGGGGTCCCCTGAATATAACATGATTTTAGACTTACCTTGGCTATAGTTGATTCAAGACGGCAGCTTTTTGGATATTTAGTTTCCTTTCGACACTTAATTGCCATATTTCGTTACTGTTAGCATTCTCAGTAACACTTAACATTAAACTGTACCTGTGTAATAAAACTGTAGTTACTTTTTGAGAAACATTTTATTAGCATGTAACTTAATACTTTGGTCATTGCATTTTAATTGCATAGCAATGGGTTGAGCGTTTTCGGTTCTTCATCAAATATTTGACAGCCTTCAAATAAATATATATTTTTCAAATATTATTTGTTTTTCTGAGGCCTGTATTTGAATATCAAAGAAAATAGTTGCCTTTTAGTTGAAACTCTATAAGAGCTACATTCGACTGCCTCAAGTATTTGAAAAGGTTTCAAAATAAGAATAGGAGAGATGGAGACCCGCACACTGTCGAAAAAGTGGACAAATCCAAAACTGAGGTTTAAATGCAAAAATAGAGATGATTTATTGGGACATCATGATGCCGAAAAAGTGCATTGGGAGGAAAAGTTGAAAAAAAGGTGAAAAACAAATCAAAATATGTTTTTTATCAAGCCATCATCACTATTTACACTAGCATACGGCAGAGCGATTGTGTTAAAGGCAAAAGAGGGGATACTTCCTTTTGGAATTGATTTTGTATTAACATTTTTGTTATTTAACTAGGCAAGTCAGTTAAGAACAAATTCTTATTTACAATGACGGCCTACACCGGCCAAACCCAGATGGCGCTGGGCCAATTGTGCACCGTCCTATGGGACTCCCAATCACGGACAGTTGTGCAACATTGAGGTTTGGTTAGTAACTGGTGCAACAGATGGTGACATAGATGCCAGCCAGAAGAATTCCGATGAATGTTTTTTATTGTACACCTGCCCAGGGTCTGGTGATGAACATTTGCTGTACAATGCTGCCACAATGAGCTAGTACAATGCATTAGATTGCAGTCTCAGAGATGTATGTTTTATTTGCACATGGTCCCTGACAAAGGAACTGCATAAAACAATAAAATTTGCCATAGAAATACCTTCATAATGCCTATGACTTTCAGTTATTGCGTTAATGCTAGTTAGCATTGGCTTGCGAAACTACCTTTAACTTCCTTCATACTGGACACTGAGACATAAAAATGGTATCCACGAGTTCTGAGGAAGTGCATGTATGTAATGGGCTTCATTGCATGTATATAATGGGCTTCAATCGCAAAGTATCCCTTTAAGGTACAGCACCACAAATGCTGGCATTTGTGATGCTATTGTTTCTGTATCCACAGTGCCTTCAGAACGCATTCATACCCCTTGACTTATTCCACATTTTTTTTGTGTTCTTTTCAAAATTCTTCAAGCTCTGTCAAATTGGTTGTTGGTCATTGCTAGACAACCCTTTTCAGGTCTTGCCATAGATTTTCAAGTAGATTTTAATCAAAACTCAGGAACATGCACTGTCTTCTTGGTAAGCAACTCCAGTGTAGATTTGGTCTTGTATTTTAGGTTATTGTCCTGCTGAAAGGGGAATTCGTCTCCCAGTGTCTGATGGAAATCAGAAAGTTAATTGCTTTTCCAGATTTTTTGCAGCATTACTTTAGTGCCTTGTTGCAAACAACATGTTTTAGAATATTTGAATATTTGTTATTACGTACAGGTTTCCTTCCTTTCACTCTGTCAATTAGGTTCCTCATGTACTTTGGTATTGGTATTATAACTATCCGAAGCCTAGGACCAAGAAGTATGTAGAGGCAGCCTTTAGTTATTATGCCCCCATCCTCTGGAATAGCCTGCCAGAGAACCTTAAGGGGGCCGAAACTGTACACATATTTAAAACACAGATCTTAAAACACACCTTTTTAGCTTTGCTTTTCCTTAGGGTGCTTTTTAGTTGTTCGGCTTCTGTAATTCTTTAGTTTTTTTATGATATTGTGTAGTAAATATTTCAGCATTTAATTTCATTGTTTGTTATTTGTTTTTTCCCTGTAAAGCACATTGCGTTGCATTCCACGTCTGAAATGTGCTGTATAAATAAAGCATGATTTGATGTAGTATTGTTGTCACGACTTCCGCCGAAGTCACCCATTCTCCTTGTTCGGATGGTGTTCTGCGCCTGACTCCGCTACATCTCTGCACCCAATCGCTGACAATTGTGGAGTAACTACAATGTTGATGATCCATCCTCAGTTTTCTTCTATCTCAGCCATTAAACTCTTTAACTGTTTTAAAGTCACCGTGGTGAAATCCCAGAGCGGTTTGCTTCCTCTCTGGCAACTGAGTCAGGAAGGACGTCTGTATCTTTGTAGAGACTGGGTGTATTGATACACCATTTTTATCCATCTACCAATAGGTGTATTTTTTTGCGAGGCATTTGGAAACCCTCCATGATCTTTGTGGTTGAATCTGTGTTTGAAATTCAATACTTGACTAAGGGACCTTGGGGTACAGAGATGAGGTAGTCATTCAAAAATCATGTTAAACACTAATATTGCACACAGAGTGAGTCCATGCAACTTATTATGTGACTTGTTAAGCACATTTCTACTCCTGAATTTATTTAGGATTGCCATAACAAAGGGGTTGAATACTTATTGACTCAAGATATTTCAGCTTGTCATTTTTTATTAATTTTTAAACATTTCTAAAAATGTAAATCCACTTGGACATTATGGGGTATTGTGTGTAGGTCAGTGACAACCTCAATTTAATACATTCAGGCTGTAACAACAAAATGTGGAAAAAGTCAAGGGGTGTGATTACTTTCTGAAGGCACTGTATATCCTACGTACAATCACAGGGCTCTCAGGAGTAGTGCGTAGCATGTTGTTATATTTGGAGTCCCTTGAGGAATAGGGGTTGTGAAATAACAGCCAGTATCCGAGTAACCGAAAGGTTGCAAGTTCAAACCCCCGAGCTGACAAGGTACAAATCTGTCGTTCTGCCCTGGAACAGGCAGTTCCTAGGCCGTCATTGAAAATAAGAATTTGTTCTTAACTGACTTGCCTAGTTAAATAAAGGTAAAAAAAAAGACTGTCAAACTGTGACATAAGCCTCATGTGGGCATAGATTTACAGTTTTTTTCAGGGGTATACAATGATTTACCCTACGCTCACCATCGACGTGTTTCCTGTTTCCAGATACGCATGCCATACAATTGGCTTTTGTATTGGTAGTGTTATTTCCATCCCTCGAGACGAGGCTGATTGTGCTGTGCTGTGAAGTGGTTGTGTTAGCTTGTGTTCTGTGATTACAGTGACTTCCAAGAATAACCTTTGAGTTCAGGTTCAGGTACAGTATATACTGTCTGTCTATACTGTTCTTGTTGTTGTCAATTTCTGTTTCGTTTTATTGTTTTTACTACAGAGTAAACTGCCATACCAACCAGTCAATCTTAGTCATGTTAGCACAAACCAAAAACTCTTTGTTAAGCACAGTATACTGCTAACATATTTTTCTAGTGAAGGGGACCTACCAGCACTCTTCTGTCCTGTAATTCCACCAGTAAAACAAAAACAGGTCAGGGTGTATTCTAATCCACCATTCACAATCCACCCAGTCAGACTCACCTTGTCCTTGTTCTCCTTGAAGGACCTGGACCGGGTGATGCGGGCTGAGGAGGATCCACTGGTGGCGGGCACACACCCTCGGCCCTGCACTTCCTCCGGCTGGCCGAACAGCTCCTCCACGGAGCGCACGTCGATCTGGTACTGCTGCTGGCAGCGCACCGCCATGGTCCAGATGTTGGGCTGCCCCCGCACCTTCTCTTCTGGGATGGGCTTCCAGAAAAAGCTCCGCACCTGCCGCTTCTTCCACACACCGTGGCTGGAGAGGGAGGTTGGTGGTGGGGGAGGAGGAGGAGGTGTGTTCGGGGGCAGGGGTGGTGGTGGCGGTGGGGTGTAGTGGTGGGGTAGTGTGGTAGGGTGCAGGGGGTGTTCATTGGGGAAGGGAGAGGGGAGAGTAGAAGCGGAGGGGAAGTGGCCCAACATTGGGGAGAGGTCGGAGGTGGTGCTGGTGGCGCTGCTGCTGCACTCGCTGCTGCAGTTCTCTGTCTCATTGGTCAGCGATGGGCTGCTCATAACATGCATCACACTAGCGTGGGGCTGGGGTGGGGCCTAGTCCTGAGAGGCCACTGCGTCAAATTCTCTATGCCCTCAATTTCGCTCTCAAGAGTTTGAAGTAGCCCAATCAACTAACAACCTTTCATGCAACTTCAACTCAAGTTACTCAAGTTATTCAGGTATGTCGAAGAAATGATACACTGATAAACTAATAAAATCACGAGTCAAGGATTAAATGGCAAAATAGCAAGAGCACAACAGTTTTTTTCCTGAGGCGAATGAGATGAGGTGTCCTTCTGTCTGTCTAGTCACGGCGATGTTAGCATGCTCTCTGATTCCGTCTGTCTCCATCTTGCTGCCCGCATACCATCACTCCAAACGGGGCCTTGATAGGGTTCTGGAGCATTCTGTGGAGGTCGTAGTTGGGGGAACCGCCATGGAGCTATAGGGAGGTACAAAAACAACACAAGAGAGGATTATTTGGGGGCAGTCATGCGTGTTGTCCCCAGGACAATCTAAATTTGGGGAAATTGAGGGGTGCGACACATCAAAAGAGAGAAGGGGGAAGCCCCCGGTCGAGGGGAAACCACAATAAGGATATGACAGACTCCATTGTTCTTTTGAAGTCCTTGAAGTCAAAATGTCCGGTGACACTAGTCTACACATGCTTACGCCAGTGGTTACTGGAAGATTTTCCAAAGCACAAGTGCAGACAACATGGATTTGCCAGGAGTGTATTTTGTTTTCCACAGTTTAGTGAATATGCCATTTCTTTACATTTTCCCTTTGTGGATTTGAATATAGTTATAGTATAGTATAAAACCATTGAATTAGATTTATTTTCATTTGTACAAAAGTTTCCAGTCCATTTCTCTGTGGAAGTTTTCTCATGTAGGAATTAAATATCATGGATTGGATGATAGGTAGTTCTACTTACCTACCTTTATGAGTGGGAGTGGACTACGAATCTACTTCATGAGTGACATCATCTTACACCTTTGTATGAAATGAGTAATATTCCATCGACGCTCGCATAATAACCCACATTTCTAAATACAAAGCACCTGATATCACAAAGACAGCTGTTGCCAGAAGAGCAGCATAAAACATAAAGGGCAACTTTGAGAGAAAGTTACCTCAAACCTGAACAAATCCCCTTAGTTTCTACCAAACCTGAATATGATGCATTATTCCTGAAAGGAAGTAATTGAACCAGTCCTGGCACCATGATCATATTCAATGCAATGCTTGATTGCTAAAATGTTGTTTTGTGTTTCATACCTACATCATCTTAAAGTTACTTTATTGAGCTACACAGTCAATTTCAATTCAGGATGCATTGGTTCTTGGAGAAACATGCTAAATAGTTTGGAGAAAGTGGCAAGGTTAACTAAACCAAAGCATTGATTGCTCTCTTTTCTGCTTGCAGGGTAAGGAAATCAATATATAATTTTGTAATTTGGGTGAGCCATCTCTTTAAGTTCCGCTTGAACAATTCCTTCTGTTGTACAGTACTTTCATGTTTTGTCTGATAATAAGAATGAAAGGAGTAGCCTCCGGGAATGCGGATAGTAGGACATAAGACTCAATCAATTTCTCTCATCCTAATCCCTTTGTCTGTTTGATAAAAGACCACGACCATAAGGAAGGCAAATAGGGTCTTCCTCCCTTTTCAAATCAATGCCCATAGTTCTGTGATGGTAACTAACTCTCTTTCAGAACACATCACTCACAACCTAAGCTGACATGGCCTTGGTCATGTGATAGCCACTCATGTCCAAACAAGTAAATGGATAGCTGACCTGACAAAACAAGGAACTGGATATGAGGCATAATAATGGTACAGTGGAAACATCGGTAAAAGGGAAGAGGTGCTCCAATCTGCCCCTAAGCACTGATTTAAGAACAGATTGTCCTACTCCAACCCTAACATTAACCATTTGAGCTGAAACAAACTCAAACTGACCCTGGGTCAGGGATTTAAGGCGTTTATGCTAACCCTGTAACGACATTCAGAGGTGGAAGAAGGATCGGACCACAGCGAAGCGTGGTAAGTGTTCATGATGATTTTTAATTGAAACGAACTGAACACTGAAATACAAAACAATAAACAATGTGAACAAAATGAAAACCGAAACAGTACCGTGTGGCCCAAACACTCACACGGAAACAAACACCCACAAACCAAAAGTGAAACCCAGGCTACCTAAGTATGATTCTCAATCAGAGACAACTAATGACACCTGCCTCTGATTGAGAACCATACTAGGCCGAACACAAAAACCAACATAGAAAAACAAACATAGACTGCCCACCCAACTCACGCCCTGACCATACTAAATCAAAGACAAAACAAAGGAACTAAAGTCAGAACGTGACAAACCCTAAAGTCTATTTTAACCAAAGGCCTGCTGTTTCCTGGATCTTGCCATGTCATGGCAACGGCGCTGCATCCGTTAGCGCCCTGTCCACCGGATCCCATGGGTCCTTTACTAATTCATACGGCTGACGTCACGGCCGGCCTCGTGTTGCCTGCTCACAGTGCAACGTCAACTGTCCTGTCCTCGGTCCCTGGCTGGGCCGCCGCGTCACTCATGTCTTATTCATGGGGTCTGTGAGGAGCACTTGACCCCATGGTGAGTCATCTTCTAAAATTATATGTGGTGATTAGGTAGGCTAGGTTATGCTAGGAGATGCTATTGGGAAAACAGGTAGTGGGAGGTTAAAGCTGCTACAGCCGCCTTCTCTGGAAAACTCGCCTATCCGGTGGTTGTCATACTGTATTTGCTGCAAAGTCACACACGCAGACACATGCACGCACACACACACACACTGGAGGGAATAGTGGCGGTTTGACCGGTTCCTGACCAATTGTGCTATTTTGTGTATTTTTTTGCGATGATCTGTTTTTGTACATAATGTTTCCACTATCGTTTCCTATGACAGACAATAGCTTCTGGACATCAGAACATCTATCACTAACCTCGATTTGGATGAGGACTTGTACTTCAACAAGTCGGAAGTGAAATATACACTAGCGTTCAAATGTTTGGGGTCACTTAGAAATTTCCTTGTTTTTGAAAGAAATTCATTTTTTTGGTCCATTTAAATAACATCAAATTGATCAGAAATACAGTGTAAACATTGTTAATGTTGTAAATGACTATTGTAGCTGGAAATGGCAGATTTTTTAGGGAATATCTACATAGGCGTAGAGGCCCATTATCAGCAACCATCAGTCCTGTGTTCCAATGGCACGTTGTGGTAGCTAATCCAAGTTGATCATTTTAAAAGGCTAATTGATCATTAGAAAACCCTTTTGCAATTATGTTAGCACAGCTGAAAACTGTTGTTCTGATTAAATAAGCAATAAAACTGGCCTTCTTTAGGCTAGTTGATTATCTGTAGCATCAGCATTTGTGGGTTGGATTACAGGCTCAAAATTGCCAGAAACAAAGGACTTTTTTCTGACACTCATCAGTCTATTCTTGTTCTGAGAAATGACAGATATTCCATAAAATTCGCTCATTTCCGGCTACAATAGTCATTTACAACATTAACCATTTCTACACTGTATTTCTGATCAATTTGATGTTATGTTAATAGCCAAAAAATGTGCTTTTCTTTAAAAAACAAGGACATTTCTAAGTGACCCCAAACTTTTGAACGGTAGTGTATATTGATTATGTCAGACCAGGCCCAAATCTCCAATACTGGAAGAAGGAGGGGACGGCTCTGTAGACTACGAAGGAAGGTGGACAAATCGCCAATACCCTTGTTCTAATGGCAAACAGGCAATCACTGGAGAATAAACGGGATGAACACTATAGTTTTGGACAACCGTGTGATCACGCTCTCCGTAGCCGATGTGCAAAGGTCTTTAAACAGGTTAACATTCACAAGGCCGCAGGGCCAGAAGGATTACTAGGACGCATACTCAGAGCAAGCACTGACCAGCTGGCAAGTGTCTTCACTGACATTTTCAACTTCTCCCAGTCTGTAATAAAGGGAGGAGGTCAGAGACCTGATAGTGTGGTGCCAGGACAACAACCTCTCCCTCAACATCAGCAAGACAAAGGAGCTGATCGTGGACTACAGGAAACGGAGGTCCGAGCATGCCCTCATCCACATCGACGGGGTTGTAGTGGAGCAGGTTGAGAGCTTCATGTTCCTTGGTGTCCACCAAGTGCCACACCCTGATCTATTTTACCTGTCTTTGTGCTTGTCTCCACCCCCATCCAGGTGTTGCCCATTTTCCCCATAATCCCCAGGGCATTTATACCTGTGTTCTCTGTTGCTAGTTCGTTTTGTTTCATGAAACCTATCAGCGTTCATCCACTTGCTCCTGTCTGTTCTTGTTCTTGTTTTCTAGTCTTTTCTGGTTTTGACCTTTCTGCCTGCCCTGACCCTGAGCCTGCCTGCCGTTCTGTACCTTGCCACACCTCTCTGAATTATTGACCCCTGCCTGCCCTGCCCCTGAGACTGCCTGCCGTTCTGAACGTGTTGCACCCTTTCTGGATTACTGACCTCTGCCTGCCCTTGACCTGTCGTTTGCCTGGCCATGTACTAGAAATAAACTTTTGTTACTTCGGCACTGTCTGCAACTGAGTCATACCTGAAACCTGATAATGGCCCCAGCCTACGTCCAGGGTACAGCTCCAATGTTTCCTGGGACACGGCTACTATCCCGGAATCTGAAACGATCCTTCCTACCTTGTGCCTGGCGACGGCACTCATCTGGGGAATAGGGAAGCAGGTTTGTGAGGTGCAGTGTTCCAGCCGAACCCCGGGGGGGTGGGGGGGGGCAGATAAACAGATGTTGGTTCCTGATGTGGCTTGCTCCTCGGTCCTGGAGTTGACCCACTCCTCCAGGCTTGCCTGCCACACAGGC
Organism: Oncorhynchus clarkii lewisi; assembly: GCF_045791955.1. NCBI lineage: Eukaryota > Metazoa > Chordata > Actinopteri > Salmoniformes > Salmonidae > Oncorhynchus > Oncorhynchus clarkii. Next base: position 22,501,381 of record NC_092165.1, on the reverse strand, counting down.
TCCCGTCGGACCCTGGCCTTTGTGCAACAACGCTTTTGGTGGCCTCCCATGGTTCCTGACATCTTCGCATTCGTCAACGCTTACACAGTCTGTGCACAGAACAACTCCTTGGCGACCTCTGGCTGGTCTCCTCCAACCTCTGCCTGTCCCTCACCGTCCCTGGTCTCACATCTCCCTGGACTTTGTTTCACTGGGGCTGAGCTCCCTGCCACCCAGGACCTCTATACAAGGCGGTGTCAGAGGAAAATGGTCAGACACCAGCCATCCAAGTGGTACCGATGGACCAAATCTGGAACCAAGAGGACACTGAACAGCTTCTACCCCCAAGCCATAACACTGCTAAATAGCTACCTGGACTATCTGCATTGATCCTTTTTGCACTCTCTTTTGACTCATCACAGATGCTGCTGTTACTGTGTATTATCTATCCTGTTGCCTAGTCACTTTATCCATATCCATATGTACATACACTAAATTCCCAAATCAAATCAAATCACATTTTATTGGTCACATACATGTATTTAGCAGATTTTATTTATTGAAACAGGAAAGGGCCTTCCCCAAACTATTTCCACAAAGTTGGAAGCATAGAATCGTCTAAACTGTCATTGAATGTTGTAGCTTTAAGATTTCCCTTCACTGGAACTAAGGGGTCTAACCTGAACCATGAAAAACAGCCCCAGATCAATATTCCTCCTCCACCAAACTTTGCAGCTGGTACTATGCATTCGGGCAGATTTGTCTGTCGGACTGCCAAATGGTGAAGCATGATTAATCACTCCAGAGAATGCGTTTCCACTGCTCCAGAGTCCAATAGCGGCGAGCTTTACACCAGTCCAGACAATTTTTATGTGCTACGCGCTTCAGCACTCGGCTGTCCCGTTCTGTGAGCTTATATGGCCTACCACTTCGCGGCTGGGCCGTTGTTTCTCCTCAACATTTCCACTTCACAATAACAGCACTTACAGTTGACCGGGGCAATTCTAGCAGGGCACAAATTTGACAAACTGACATGTTGGAAAGGTGGCATCCTATGACGGTGAAGTTACTGAACTCTTCAGTAAAGCCATTCTGCCAATGTTTGTCTATGGAGATTGCATGGCTGTGTGCTCGATTGTATAAACCTGTCAACAATAGCCGAATCCACTAATTTGATGTCCACATACTTTCGTATATATAGTGTATCTACTTCAATTATCTCATACCCCCGCACATCGACTCGGTACTGGTACCCTGTGTAAGTTATCATTATTCATTGTGTATTTATTTCTCTTGTTATTATTTTTATATTATTTATATTTTTTTCCTTTCTGCATTGTTGGGAAGGACCCGTAAGTAAGCATTTCACCGTTAGTCTACACCTGTTGTTTAAAAAGCATATGACAAATAAAATGTGATTTGATGATTTGATTGGACACACACACACACACAAACACACTACAGATTCTGAGCTCAATGGAGGTCCAAGGCTTCAGGGAGGACCTTGGCTACTATATTATTAACACACATATTCATACAGTGCATTTGGAATGTATTCAGAACCTTGACTTTTCCACATTTTGTTACGTTACAGCCTTATTCTAAAATGGATGAAATAGTTTTCCCCCTCATCAATCTACACACAAGACACCATAATAACAAAGCAAAAACTGTTTTTTAGATTTTTTTGCACATTTATACAAAAATAAATACTTTTACATAAGTATTCAGACTGAAACACCTTTGGCAGCGATTACAGCCTCGAGTCCTCTTGGGTATGACGCTACAAGCTTGGCACACATGTATTTGGGGAGTTTCTCCCATTGTTCTCTGCAGATCCTCTTAAGCTGTGTCAGTTTGGAGGGGTGTGTCGCTGCGCGGCTATTGAAAATCAAATTAAAATCAAATCAAATGTTATGTGCCGAATACAACCTTACGTGAAATGCTTACTTATAAGCCCTTAATCAACAAAGCAGTTCATGAAGTAGAGTTAAGAAAATATTTACTAAAGAAATTAAAGTAAAGAAAAAAAATAAAAAAAATAACGAGGCTATATACTATGTACCACTACCGAGTCAATGTGTACAGGTTAGTCAAAGTAATTTGTACATGTAGGTATGGTTAAAGTGACTATGCATAGACAATAAACAGTAGCATCAGTGTAAAAACAAAGGGAGGGGTGTCAATGAGGCTTGTCCAGAATCCACTCCTGCATTGTCTTGGCTGTGTGCTTAGGGTCCTGAGCACTCTGGAGCAGGATCTCTCTATACTTTGTTCCATTCATCTTTCCCTCGATCCTGACTTGGCATTTAGGCCAAAGAGTTCAATCTTGGTTTCATTAGAGAAGATCATCTTGTTTCTCATGGTCTGAGAGTCCTTTAGATGCCTTTTGACAAACTACAAGAAGGCTGTCATGTGCCTTTTAAATGTTTTTATTTATTTATTTAACCTTTATTTAACTAGGCAAGTCAGTTAAGAACAAATTATTATTTACAATGATGGACTCCCAAAAGGCAAAAGGCCTGCTGCTGGGACGGGGGCTGGGATTAAATAAAATAAAAGTATAGGACAAAACACACATCACGACAAGACAGACAACACTACATAAAGAGAGACCTAAGACAACAACATAGCAAGACAGCAACACCTGACAACACAGCATGGTAGCAACATAACATAGCAGCAGCACAACATTGTAGCAGCACAAAACATGGTACAAACATTATTGGGCACAGACAACAGCACAAAGGGCAAGAAGGTAGAGACAACAATACATCACGCAAAGCAGCCACAACTTTCAGTAAGAGTGTCCATGTTTGAGTCTTTGAATGAAGAGATCGAGATAAAACTATCCAGTTTGAGTGTTTGTTGCAGCTCGTTCCAGTCACTAGCTGCAGCGAACTGAAAAGAGGAGCGATCCAGGGATGTGTGTGCTTTGGGGACCTTTAACAGAATGTGTCTGGCAGAACGGATCTTATATGTGGAAGATGAGGGCTGCAGTAGATATCTCAGATAGTGGGGAGTGAGGCCTAAGAGGGTTTTATAAATAAGCATCAACCAGTGGGTCTTGCGACAGGTATACAGAGATTACCAGTTTACTGAGGAGTATAGAGTGCAGTGATGTGTCCTATAAGGAGCATTGGTGGAAAATCTGATGGCTGAATCGTAAAGACAGTGGTGGATAAAGGACTCAATTGTCATACTTGAGTAAAAGTAAAGACACCTTAACAGAAAATAACTCAAGTAAAAGTGAACGTTACTACTTGAGTAAAAGTCTGAAAGTATCTGGTTTTAATTGTACTGAAGTACAGTGGTAGAAAAGTACTCAATTGTCATACACAGCAAAAGTACAAAGTAAATGCTATACATCAAATTCCTTATATTAATGATTAACGATTTTAGAATTATTTTTAATTACAGGGGCACACTCCAACACTCAGACATACTTTACAAACACAGTATTTGTGTTTCCTGAGTCCGCCAGATCAGAAGCAGTAGGGATGACAAAGCGTTATATTGATAGGTGCTATACTTCTGTCCTGCTTGAGCATTCATTTAGTAATGTAGTGGAGTAAAAGTAAAAATGGTCAAAAATATAAACAGAATAGTAGTACTCAAAAGTATCTTTACTTAAGTACTTTACACCACTGGGTAAAGTACATCTAGCCGCTCGTGAGCACGCTTACCTGTCGATCTATAAATTCTCCGTCATTTATAGGATGGTTCTCTGAATCAGGGTTAGTTTGGCAGCTGTGGTGAAAGAGGGGCAATTACGATAGAGGAAACCAGGTCCAGATTTAACTTTAGCCTGCAGTTTTGATATGTGCTGAGAGAAGGACAGTGTACAGGCTAGCCATACTCCCAAGTAATTGTATGAGGTTACTACCTCAAACTCTAAACCCTCAGAGGTAGTAATCACACCTGTGGGGAGAGGGGCATTCTTCTTACCAAACCACATGACCTTTGTGTTGGAAGTGTTCAGAACACGATTAAGGTCAGAGAAAGCTTGTTGGACACTAAGAAAGCTTTGTTGTAGAGCATTTAACACAAAATCCGTGAAGGGGCCAGCTGAGTACAAGACCGTATCATCTGCATATAAATGTATACTGAGGAGTGGCTTCCGTCTGGACAAGGCCTGATTGGTAGAGTGCTGCAGAGATGGTTGTTCTTCTGGAAGGTTGTTATCCCATCTCCACAGGGGAACTCTGTGGTTTTTGGTCACCTCCCTGACCAAGGCCTACTCCCCCGATTGCTCAGTTTGGCCGGGAGGCCAGCTCTAGGAACCGTCTTGGTGGTTCCAAACTTCTTCCATTTAAGAATGATGGAGGCTACTGTGTTCTTGGGGACCTTCAATGATGCAGACATTTTTTGGTACCCTTCCCCAGATCTGTGCCTCGACAGTTCACCTTCCAACAGGACATGTACTGTATATTGGAAGCCAATTGACAAAACCAAACAGTCCATGTCAATGCATAACTCTAAGCATCCAGCTAAGGACATGAATTCAATATTAGGAAGGTGTTCTTACTGTATATGACAGATATCTCAGACAATTTTAAAGTCAGAGCATTCCCACAGATGTTCAAATAACGTTAACTGTCAACAACAGTTTAAAACAGCAGTGCTAGTTTGGGGCATCGAGAGACAAAAGAGAAGACAGGACCCCAAAAAGACAACAACAAGATTGTCTGCTCCCTTCGAAAGAGACATTAAACTATGTGTAACTCTGTAAAATGCCCTGAGGGCAGTGGTATAAAGTACTTAAGTAAAAATACTTTAAAGTCGTTTTTGGGGGTATTTCTCCTTTACTTTACTATTTATATTTTTGACTACTTTTACTTTTACTCCACTACATTCCTAAAGAAAAATATTGACTTTTTAACCATTACATTTTCCCTAACACCCAAAGTACTTGTTACATTTAGAATGCTCAAACAGGACAGAACTATGGCACCTATCAATATAACGCTTTGTCATCCCTACTGCCTGTAACGTTCTGGGTGTCGGGAGTGTGATGTCAGGCACAGGAAAACAGAGAGTTCAATATACTGCTCTTTTAATGCACACACGGTGAACAACGGCCACCCCACGAAACACTGGGTGCTCAAGACAAATGCCGCAGACACGGGGGACGAAAACAGTCCAGCAAACTCCACGAACATAAACCAACACGTTCGTCTACACCAAACACAAATCAGCAAACACATAATCAGTGGCAGCTAGTAGGCCGGCGATGACGACCGCCGAGCGCCACCCGAACGGGAAGGGGAGCCACCTTCGGTCGGAGTCGTGACAGTCTGGTAGACTCACTAAACACAAATACTGTGTTTGTAAATGATGTCTGAGTGTTGGAGTGTGCCCCTGTAATTAAAAATAATTCAAAAATCATGCCGTCTGGTTTGCTTAATAAGGAATTTGATGTATAGCATTTACTTTTACTTTGTACTTTTACTCAAGTATGACAATTGAGTACTTTTTCCACAACTGACCGAGGGCAACAGACATAGTTGGAAAGAGTGTCTAGCTACAATACATCCCACCTGCTGTACTGAGAGTGAGCGAGCCCAGACAGACTGTTTAGCCCTACAGCGTTCCCACTCCCATCAGTCTTTATCAGTGACAGGGCTGCCCCACCCAGCCTTATTAACCACTGGGGATTATGTGCCCCGGCACAGAGAGAAAGGATTTTAAGGTGGACGCAAAAAAGCTCTCTAAAGTTTATCTTTAAAGGACGGGTAGTGTGGATTGTTGAAGCTAGATTTTTAGCCCTAAGGATACTGTGGCCAGATTCTACACAATTAGGGGGAAAGGGAGTGGCAGAGATATGATATTGGATATGTGTATGTGTGTGTCGTCCCCCAACTGTAGGGTGACATTCTTTACCTAGACCATGTGGCATATTACTTTCCACCTAGCCCACCACCATCTTCTCATTCACTACTCCAATATTGAGGGCTGAGGAGAAAATTTCTCCTCCAGATCGAAGGGCAAGTTGTAATCCGGCGTCCCCAAGAGAGGTTACTTCCTATGGCTGTTTGAGTGCTTGTTAACCCCAGTACACACGCAGTCACACACACAGACACACACACAATCTGAGTGCTAGTTAACCCCCGCAGTGCTGGGGATTTTCACTCGCACAGTGGGAGCAGAGAGGGTCCGCCTCTCTGGGATTAAGCCAATCCTGCATCCGCCATCATCGAAGCGGAGATGCTTATTAGAGGAGAACAGCTTTGCGGAGAGCTCAGTTGGGGAATGGATCCCTTGCTTTTGAACTTATATGTTTTAGATCCCTCAAAAGGGTCTCGATCTTGACTTGTCTACGAGTGTAAGGTAGTCATATTGCCCATGGCCTTCTTTTGTGTCTTCTTCATATCTCTAAGCCTTATTTTACTAGTGTTAACCTCAGTAAGACTGCCTGTTGACCATGTGACAGTGAATCTTGTCCAAATCTGGCTCTTTTCACTGTCCATCATCATGGCATTTAAATAAAAAAAATTCACCTTAACTTAACCGGGTAGGCAAGATAAGAACAAGTTCTCATTTACAACTGTGACCTGGCCAAGATAAAGCAAAGCAGTTCGACACATATAACAACACAGAGTTACACATGGAGTAAAATAAACATACAGTCAATAATACAGTACAAAAATAAGTCTATATAAAATGTGAGTAAATGAGGTGAGATAAGGGAGGTAAACGCAATAAATAGGCCATGGTGGCGAAGTAAATACAATATAGCAATTAAAACACTGGAATGGTAGATTTGACAGTAGATGAGTGTGTAAAGTAGAAATACTGGGTTGCAAAGAAGCAAAATAAATAAATAAATAAATAATAAATACAGTAGGGGAAGAGGTAGTTGTTTGGGATATTTATAGATGGGCTATGTACAGGTGCAGTGATCTGTGAGCTGGTGCTTAAAGCTAGTGAGGAAGATAAGTGTTTCCAGTTTCAGAGATTTTTGTAGTTCGTTCCAGTCAATGGCAGCAGAGAACTGGAAGGAGAGGCGGCCAAAGGAGGAATTGGCTTTGGGGGTGACAAGTGAGATATACCTGCTGGAACGCGTGCTACGGGTGGGTGCTGCTATGGTGACCAGCGAGCAGAGAGAAGGCGGGACTTTACCTAGCAGGGTCTTGTAGATGACCTGGAGCCAGTAGGTTTGGCGACGAGTATGAAGCGAGGGCTAGCCAACGAGACCCTACAGGACGCAGTGGTGGGTAGTATATGGGGCTTTGGTGACAACATGAATGGCACTGTGATAGACTGCATCCAATTTGTTGAGTAGGGTGTTGGAGGCTATTTTGTAAATTACATTGCCGAAGTCGAGGATCGGTAAGATGGTCCGTTTTAAGAGGGTATGTTTGGCAGCATGGGTGAAGGATGCTTTGTTGCGAAACAGGAAGCCAATTCTAGATTTAACTTTCGATTGGAGATGTTTTATGTGAGTCTGGGAGGAGAGTTTACAGTCTAACCAGACACCTAGGTATTTGTAGTTGTCCACATATTCTAAGTCAGAACCGTCCAGAGTAGTACTCTGGACGGGCGGGCAGGTGCAGGCAGTGATTGGTTGAAGAGCATGCATTTAGTTTTACTTGTATTTAAGAGCAGTTGGAGGCCACGGAATGAGAGTTGTGTGGCATTGAAGCTCATCTGGAGGGTTGTGTCCAAAGAAGGGCCAGAAGTATACAGAATGGTGTCGTCTGCGTAGAGGTGGATCAGAGACTCAGCAGCAGCAAGAGCGACATCATTGATGTATACAGAGAAGAGAGTCGGCCCAAGAATTGAACCCTGTGGAGCCCCATAGAGACTGCCAGAGGCCAAGACAACAGGCCCTCAGATTTGACACACTGAACTCTGTCGGAGAAGTAGTTGGTGAACCAGGCGAGGCAATCATTTGAGAAACCAAGGCTGTTGAATCTGCCGATGAGGATGTGGTGATTGACAGAGTCGAAAGCCTTGGCCAAGTCAATGAATACGGCTGCACAGTATTGTTTCTTATCGATGGCGGTTAAGATATCGTTTAGGACCTTGAGCGTGGCTGAGGTGCACCCATGACCAGCTCTGAAACATAGCGAAGAAGGTACGGGGGGATTCAAAATGGTCGGTGATCTGTTTGTTAACTTGGCTTTCGAAGACCTTAGAAAGGCAGGGTAGGATAGATATAGGTCTGTAACAGTTTGGGTCAAGAGTGTCCCCCCCCTTTGAAGAAGGGGATGACCGCAGCTGCTTTCCAATCTTTGGGAATCTCAGACGACACAAAAGAGAGGTTGAACAGGTTAGTAATAGGGGTTGCAACAATTTCGGCAGATAGTTTTAGAAAGAAAGGGTCCAGATTGTCTTGCCCGGCTGATTTGTGGGGGTCCATATTTTGTAGCTCTTTCACAACATCAGCTAACTGGATTCGGGAGAAGGAGAAATGGGGAAGGCGAGATGCTGTGGGGGGGTGCAGTGCTGTTGACCGGGGTAGGGGTAGCCAGGTGGAAAGCATGGCCAGCCGTAGAAAAATGCTTATTGAAATTCTCAATTATAGTGGGTTTATCGGTGGTGACAGAGTTTCCTGGGAGGAGGTGTTCTTATTCTCCATGGACTTCACAATGTCCCAGAACCTGTGTTGCAGGAAGCACATTTCTGCTTGAAAAAGCTAGCCTTGGCTTTTCTAACTGCCTGTGTATATTGGTTTCTAACTTCCCTGAAAAGTTGCATTTCACGGGGGCTGTTCGATCCTAATGCAGAACACCACAGGATGTTTTTGTGTTGGTTAAGGGCAGTCAGGTCTGGAGAGAACCAAGGGCTGTATCTGTTCCTGGTTCTACATTTCTTGAATGGGACATGCTTATTTAAGATGGTGAGGAAGGCATTTTTAAAGAATAACCAGGCATCTTCTACTGATGGGATGAGGTCAATATCCTTCCAGGATACCTGGGCCAGGTCGATTAGAAAGGCCTACTCGCTGAAGTGTTTCAGGGAGCGTTTGACAGTGATGAGTGGGGGTCATTTGACCGCTGACCCATTACGATTGCAGGCAATGAGGCAGTGATCGCTGAGATCTTGGTTGAAAATAGCAGAGTTGAATTTAGAGGGGAAGTTGGTTAGGATGATATCTATGAGGGTGCCCGTGTTTACGGCTTTGGGATTGTACCTGGTAGGTTCATTGATAATTTGTGTGAGATTGAGGGCTTCAAGCTTACATTGTAGGATGACCAGGGTGCTAAGCATGTCACAGTTTAGGTCACCTAGCAGCACGAGCTCTGAAGATAGGTGGGGGGTAATCAGTTCACAATTGGTATCCAGAGCACAGCTGGGGGCAGAGGGTGGTCTATAGCAGGCGGAAACTGTGAGATACTTGTTATTAGAGAGGTGGATTTTTAAAAGTAGAAGTTCAAATTGTTTGGGTAGAGACCTGGATAGTAGGACAGAACTCTGCAGGCTATCTCTGCAGTAGAATGCAACACCGCCCCCTTTGGCCGTTCTATCTTGTCTGAAAATGTTGTAGTTAGGGATGGAGATTTCAGAGTTATTGGTGGTCTCCTAAGCCAGGATTCAGACACGGCTAAGACATCCGGGTTGGCAGAAGCAGTGAATAAAACAAACTTAGGGAGGAAGCTTCTAATGTTAACATGCATGAAACCAAGGCTTTTACGGTTACAGAAGTCATCAAAAGAGAGCGCCTGGGGAATAGGAGTGGAGCTAGGCACTGCAGGGCCTGGATTCACCTCTACATCTCCAGAGGAACAGAGGAAGAGTAGGATAAGGGTACAGCTAAAAGCTATGAGAATTGGACGTCTAAGACGTCCTGAACAAAGAGTAAAAGGAGCAGGTTTCTGGGGGCGATAAAATAGCTTCAAGGTATAATGTACTGTACATACAAAGGTATGGTAGGATGTGAATACAGTGGAGGTAAACCTAGGCATTGAGTGATGATGAAAGAGATATTGTCTCTAGAAACATCATTGAAACCAGGTGATGTCATCACATGTGTGGGTGGTGGAACTGAAATGTTGGATAAGGTATAATGAGCAGGGCTAGAGGCTCTACAGTGAAATAAGCCAATAAACACTAACCAGAACAGCAATGGACAAGGCATATTGACATTAAGGAGAGGCATGCATTGTCGACTGATCATAAGGGTCCAGTGAGTAGTGAGGTTGGTTGGGGTCACGGCGATTCAGACAGCAAGCCGAGCCATGGGTAGCAAGCTAGCAGAAGATGGATGTCTGTTTTTAGCCACCCCGTGCGTTTCCATCGGTAGATGTGGTAGAGGGGACCAATCCAATTGTCAAAATAGTTATAGTTATAGTGGTCCAAGAAGATTGTTCGATAGACCTGTTCAGATAGCAGCCGATATGCTCAAGACAGCTAACGATTAGCGGGAAGCAGTTAGCAGATGGGCGTTCAGGTTACTTCTCGATGGAGGGGCCAGTTGAATAACTCCTTCGGGCAGATAACGATAACGTCGGTATTCCAGTCGTGAAGGCACGGTGGGGCTCCGCATCGGCAGTAAAACGGGTCCGGATAGGTGATTGTAGCCCAGGAGGGGCTGATGGAACTCTTCAGCTGGCTAGCTCCGGGATAATTGGTGTTTGCTCCGGAATCGACGTTAGCCAATAGTCACTCGGATAGCAGCTAGTTAGCTGCAAGATCCAAGTGTGAATGTCCAGAGCTTGAGGTAGAAATCCGGGGATATAGAGAGAAAATAGGTCAGGTATCCTCTGGTCTGAGTCGCGTTGTACAAAACTGGCGATAGCTTTCCGAGCTAAAGGATAGCTGATGACCGCTAGCCGTGGTTAGCTGAATAATAACGTTAGCTAGTGAGTTGGCTAACTTCTGTTGTGGATTTCGGATACGAGGTGAATGATACTTTTGAAAAAAAAACAGATCCGCACCACATTTGGTGAGGCGGGTTTAGGAGAGTGTTTTGAAGTTGAGTTTTTAGAAAAAAAAATATTAAAAGATATGCGAAGAAAAATATAAAAATATATAAAATATATATACACGGGACAAGACGAGGACAAAGGACATCTGACTGCTACGCCATCTTGGAAAAAAAATTGAAAATGAATATATGAAAATGAATGGTATGAATGCGTCATACCAGGATCGGTGTTTTCTGTTGAGTCTCTTTTTCAAGATACCACAGTAAAATCAGCACATTATATCATAGAAACAGTCCTCTACCTGGGTTGTCTAGTCATCTCTACACTGTTTATTTATATTATCTTTCAAACCAAACTTGCTAGAAAAATAAGGCAGTTCAGGGTTTATTCAGCTTTGTACAGCATGCCGGCTTCCTGGCGTACCCCTTCCCTGACTCAGTCTGTTTACACATCAGATGGGGAGGTGAGTGACACATGCACGCATACACACACACGCACATAGCAACAGTAAGGAGAGGGGGAGTGTGAGCGAGAGGAGAGATCTCTGCAGAGTAAACGATGGGACGAGCAGGTGGATATGTCAACTGTGTGAGATTAAAAACACGCAGGTCTTTACAAACACACACAGTTACCCAGAAACCCAGACAAAAGAGACTCTCAGCCAAATAATCTATTTTAATGAAAATGATATGAAATTACGCCTTATGGGTGTGTGTGGCAAACAGGGACAGATGCTTCCAGTACACGCTGTACAACAGCAGGAGAGACACCAAGTACATAATTTACACATGGCAGGAGATGACAGATTGCATCAACAATGCATCTCCTGTCTAGGGTGATCCCGATACTGCTGTTAGTCTACTCTGCTCGTAGACTTGTCTACTCTGGTCTATCCACTTTCATACCTCACTGAATCCACCTGTCATGCAATATGTGTTATTCAGAGCAAAATGTGTCACTGTCCCTGACGAGTCGAGGTTTGAAATGTTTTGAGTGCAGACCAAAACCTCATCCGTCTACTGTTATGAATATAGACAACTAGCTCAAACAACAGATTAAGAAATCTGCCATTCAGTGTCTGGGATGTCAGGCAACGATGTGCTTTTATTAGACAAATCCTGGTCAGATTCAGGAAAGAAAAGGGATTAAGATTGAGATTAAGACGGAGATTAGTGCTCGGATGGAGCCTGTATTTTCTGATTGGACATTAAAGGCCAGTGTAAGTAGCCCTACTAACTGAAAATGGACAGGTCCCCTATGAATATTCATATCTCTTCCAGACTGAACTAAAAAATGTCCAAGTTGCTGTCCTAAGCAAGTACTGACCTTTAGGTTTCCTGGCACCCTATTCCCTATATAGTGCACTACAGTGGTTCTTCCTTTAAAAGTTGTGTCACACTGCAGCACAGCTTGCGGGGTGCCACAGAATTCATGTTATTTAAGTGTCAGCCATTGTTGCCATTAATGCTAGTTAGCCACCAGAGGGTATCTTTAAGAAGTTAAATTACAAAAAAATGACAAGGAACTGTGACCTTAGAGTCCTGTTTACTGTAGCTATGTTAGCGTAACTTACTTATTGGCATACAGGCCTACTTCAATATACAGTATATCAATCAATCATTCATTCATTTGTGCATGTCATCACACAGCACAGAAGTCATCCATGTTTTAAATACATTCAAGCATTTTTTATAAAATGAAATAACAAAGGGAGCCTTGAATATTTAAACAATGAATAAACCTCAACGTGTTGGCTAAAGAGATTGAATTCAGGAATGCATTTGACTGTTTTTAATATTAGGAAAATATGATGCTGTACAACGTGACCGGTCAGGAGTAGACCTAGGCTACTAAGTGACTGCGAGTGAAGAGAAAATTAATCCTTACATTTCCACACCCTAATTGTAGGCTAACCAATACCAAAACGGAGATTCAGTGAAAATAAAAATATCATTGATTTATTAAGACCAGTCCCCATGCTTGTCTCAGAGCAGCACAAAACGGTGCTGAAATAGTTGACCACACACAGGTAGGTTAATGCCTCAAATCCTATTATACCAATTGGATGACTTTGGGAGTTTCAGTAAGCAACAATCTGTTGCCTTCATTAGCCTACTTTGTTCCAACATTTCTATTATCAGTGATATTTATTTCCATAGTAATTCGTTATCATCCATCCAGATGTGGTGGGCTATGCAAAAGAGAGAAGTGACATGCCTCGCAAACACCCATGAATACATTTAAAGACTTTTATACAATTATAATGCTGGGTTAATAATAAATGTATATATTTGTAGGGGTTGATGCATTTTTTTATGTAAGCTTAAACATAAGAATGTGAGTGTGAGTTTTTGTCACAACCCGGCTTGTGGGAAGTGGCAAAGAGCTCTTTATAGGACAAAATAATTATTATAATAATAATCAATAATTTTGCTCTTTATTTAACCATCTTACATATAAAACCTAATTTGTTCATCGAAAATTGTGACATAACTCTGCAATGTTGGGTTGTATTGGAGTCTCAGTCTTAAATAATTTTCCACACAGAGTCTGTGCCTGTATTTAGTTTTCATGCTAGTGAGGGCCAAGAATCCACTTTTACATAGGTACATGGTTGCAAAGGGCATCAGTGTCTTAACAGCGCGATTTCCAAGGCAGGGTACTCTGAGCGCAGCCCAATCCAGAAATCTGGCAGTGGCTTCTGATTAAATTATATTTTCACAGAACCGCTAGTTGCTATTTCGAAGAGACTCTCTTGTTCAGATATCGGTAAGTGGACTGGAGGCAGGGCATGAAAGGGATAACAAATCCAGTTGTTTGTGTCATCTGTTTCGGGAAAGTACCTGCGTAATTGCGCACCCAACTCACTCAGGTACTTAGCTATATCACATTTGACATTGTCCGTAAGCTTGACTTCATTTGCACACAAAAAATCATACAATGATGGAAAGACCTGTGTGTTGTCCTTGTTAATGCAGACAGAGAAGAGCTCCAACTTCTTAATCATAGCCTCAATTTTGTCCAGCACATTGAATATAGTTGCGGAGAGTCCCTGTAATCCTAGATTCAGATCATTCAGGCAAGAAAAAACATTACCCAGATAGGCCAGTCGAGTGAGAAAACTTTAAACTTGTCTCTCAATTTAAAAAAACGTGTCAATACTATGCCCCTTGATAACCAGAGCACTTCTGTATGTTGAAAAAGCATTACATGGTCGCTGCCAATATCATTGCATAGTGCAGAAAATGCACTGCCCCTATCCTTTTTTAGGATAGTGGGCAGCATTTGGAATTTTGGATGAAAAGCATACCCAAAGTAAACTGCCTGCTACTCAGGCCCAGAAGCTAGGATATGCATATCAATTGGATAGAAAACACTCTAACGTTTCTAAAACTGTTAAAATTATGTCTGTGAGTATAACAGAATTTATTTGGCAGGCGAAAACCCAGAGGACAAACCATCCAGGATCAGTGACAGTGTTTTCAATCAGGTTTCTATGTGGATCTAGATTTCTAGGGCACTTGCTTGCAGTTCCTATCGCTTCCACTAAATGTCAACAGTCTTCAGAAATTGGTTGATGTTTTTCTTTTGAGTAATGAAGAAGTATGGCTGTTCAGAACGAGGGTCGAGTCTAGTGTACTGTTGTGGTTGGGGCGCGCGACCTGAAAGCTCGCTCCACTTTGTTTTCATCCGGTATTGAACAAAGTTTATCCCGTCTTAAATTTGATTGATTATTTATGTAAAAAGAATACCTGAAGATGTATTAGGAAAGTTGTTTGAAATGTTTGGATCAAGATTACAGGTAACTTTTGTAGTCAAGTTGCCAGGTAACTTTTGTAGTCAAGTTGCTCGAGAAGGAACCAGTGTTTTTCTGAATCAAACGTGCCAAATAAATTGACATTTTGGAGATATAATGACGTAATTTATCGAACAAAAGGAACATTTATGATGTTTATGGGACATATTGGAGTGCCAACAGAAGAAGATCTTCAAAGGTAAGGCATGTATTATATCGTTATTTCTGAGTTTTGTGTCGCGCCTGGTGGGTTGAATTATGATTGTCATGTGTTTGTTTGATGGGGTGCTGTCCTCAGATAATAGCATGGTTTGCTTTCACCATAAAGCCTTTTTGAAATCTGACACAGTGGCTAGATTAACAAGAAGTTAAGCTTTAATTTGGTATATTGCCCTTGTGAATGTATGAAAGTTAAATATTTCTAATAATTTTCTTTGAATTCCGCGCTCTGCCTTTTCAACGGATGTTGTCGAAACATTCCGCTAGCGGAACCCCTAGCCGTAAAAGGTTTAACAAAGTTAACCATTTTCACTGTAGTATACAAAACGTCAGGCATTCTCTTGGCAGCAAGAGCCTCTCGTGGATGCTGCAGCGTACCAATGTGATGTCGGGAGCAACTGCTTGCACGCGCGTTACCACTCCACTACATCTCCCTGTCATTGCTTTTGCGCCATCAGTACAGATACCAACATGAGCAGCAGCTAAGTTTGGCTACATTAGTGGTATTCCCATGAGAGAGTTACAGTTAATGTGATTGGATGTTAATTATTTGACTAGGCTACCTGTATTTGACATTGTGTTGTTATTTCACCGAAGACTAGATGGTTTATTTTATTTTTGGCAGTGAAACGAGGCTACTCAGGTGAGAGAAAAAACCTCACCCAAATGTATAGCCCCGTTGGAAAATATAAATGGACTGTTGGAAAATGTGAAGAAAAAAAATGAACAAATGTGAATCACATTTTTATTTGGCTTACTCCCGACGGCATTGCGCATACCCCAGTTTGGGAATACCTGATCTACACGGCCAGAAGAGAAGACCACTCTTCCAGAACGAATACAAGGAAACATACAACTAAGAGAAAGGGAATTGTGACATCTCTTGCTCTTGCTCTCTCTCTCTCTCTCTCTCTCTCTCTAAATCTCAATTTTGTGTAACACGTTACATATTGTGTTGGTCCGCTAGGGACCTGTTGTCATTATATTAAGTTCTAATCAATAACATATACCATGGGTGTGTGTATTCTATTGTCATTTAGCTTGTTAGTAAATAAAAAATCAAATCAATTTGTGTGGTACGGAATGATTAGTGAGACCTGGGTTTGTGCAGATTTACGGAGTCTACAATGTTCAGAATGAGACTGATATGAGGAAATTATTAATTGATGACTGGTAATGATGTCTATATTTTGGAGTTAGTTCGGGAAATGGTAACTCATTAAACAAACCTTTCCCGCACTGCCCCAAATTCAATTCAAATCAAATTGTATTAGTCAAATGCGCAGAATATGAGCCCCTAATCAACAATGCAGTTAAAAAAATATATACGGATAAGAATAAGAAACAAAAGTAACAAGTAATTGAAGTGCAGCAGTAAAATAACAATAGCGAGACTATATACAGGGGGGTTCCGGTACAGAGTCAATGTGCGGGGGCACCGGTTAGTTGAGGTAATGTAATGTGCATGTGGGTAGAGTTATTAAAGTGACTATGCATAGTTGATACCAACAAAGTAGCAGCGATGTAAAAGCGCGGGGGGGGGGGGGGGGCAATGCAAATAGTCTGGGTAGCCATTTGATTAGGTGTTCAGGAGTCTTATGGCTTGGGGGTAGATGAGAAGTAGGGGTGGGCTCGGTCCTCTTTATCCTGTAGTCCACAATCATCTCCTTTGTCTTGATCACGGGGGGAGGTTGATGACCTGGCACCACACGGCCAGGTCGCTGACCTCCTCCCTATAGGCAGTCCCGTCGTTGTCGGTGATCAGGCCTACCACTGTTGTGTCATCGGCAAACTTAATTATGGTGTTGGAGTCATGCCTGGCCGTGCAGTCATGAGTGAACAGGGAGTACAGGAGGGGACTGAGAACGCACCCCTGAGGGGCCCCTGTGTTGACGATCAGCAAATGTGTTGTTACCTACCCTTACCACCAGGGGGCAGCCCGCCAGGAAGTCCAGGATCCAGTTGCAGAGGTGTTTAGTCCCAGGGTCCTTAGCTTATTGATGAGCTTTGAGGACACTATGGTGTTGAACGCTGAGCTGTAGTCATGGAATAGCATTCTCACAAAGGTGTTCCTTTTGTCCAGATGGGAAAGGGCAGTGTGAAGTGCAATAGAGATTGCATCATCTGTAGATCTGTTGGGGTGGTATGCAAATTGGAGTGGGTCTAGGGTTTCTGGGATAATGGTGTTGATGTGAGCCATGAACAGCCTTTCAAAGCACTTCAAGGCTACAGATGTGAGTGCTACGGGCGGTAGTCATTTAGGCAGGTTACCTTAGTGTTCTTGGGCACAGGGACTATGATGGTCTGCTTAAAACATGTTGGTATTACAGACTTGGACAGGGAGAGTTTGAAAATGTCAGTGAAGACGCTTGCCAGTTTGCCAGTGCATGCTCGCAGTACACGTCCTGGTAATCCGTCTGCCCCTGCGTCCTTGTGAATGTTGACCTGTTTAACTTCTTATGGTATAGGGGATGCGTGCGTCCCACTTGGCCAAAAAACAGGGAAAATGCAGCGCAGCAAATTCAAATAAATGTATATAAATTTATATAAAAATCAAACTTTCATTAAATCACACATAAGATACTCAATTAAAGCTACACTCGTTGTGAATCCAGCCAACATGTCAGATTTTAAAAAGGCTTTTTGGCGAAAGCATAAGAAGCTATAACTCCAATACCTTGACTTTGTTGTCCTTCACCCATTTTGCCACAACTTTGGAAGTATGCTTGGGGTTATTGTCCATTTGGAAGATCCATTTGCGAACAAGCTTTAACTTCTTGACTGATGTCTTGAGATGTTGCTTCAATATATCCACATAATATTCCTCCTCATGATGCCATCTATTTTGTGAAGTGCACCAGTCCTTCCTGCAGCAAAGCACCCCCACAACATGATGCTGCCACCCCCATGCTTCACGTTTGGGATGGTGTTCTTCAGCTTGTAAGCCTCCCCCTTTTTCCTCCAAATATAATGATGGTCATTATGGCCAAACTGTTCTATATTTGTCCCCATGTTCATTTGCAAACCGTAATTTGGCTTTTCTATGGTGGTTTTGGAGCAGTGGCTTCTGACCCCCTGGATTTGTGATCCATTTTTGGTTGATGATATTACTAGATATTATCTAGCGTGTCCTATGCAACATATAATCTGACTGAGCATGCAAGTATCTAAGTATCTGCAGGGGTTCCTCCAACAGCACTTTTGTGCGTTTTGCCAGCAGCGCTTCGTTGTGCGTCAAGCATTGCACTGTTTATGACTTCAAGCCTATCAACTCCCGAGATGAGGCTGGTGTAACCGAAGTGAAATGGCTAGCTAGTTAGCACGCGCTAATAGCGTTTCAAACGTCACTCGCTCTGAGTTGTTTCCCTTGCTCTGTATGGGTAACGCTGCTTCGAGGGTGGCTGTTGTCATGTTGCTGGTTCGAGCCCAGGGAGGAGCGAGGAGAGGGACGGAAGCTATACGGTTACACTGGCAATACTAAAGTGCCTATAAGAACATGCAATAGTCAAAGGTTAATGAAATACAAATGGTATAGAGGGAAATAGTCCTATAATTCCTATAATAACTACAACCTAAAACTTCTTACCTGGTAATATTTAAGACTCATATTAAAAGGAACCACCAGCTTTCATATGTTCTCATGTTCTGAGCAAGGAACTGAAACGTTAGCTTTCTTACATGGCACATATTGCACTTTTACTTTCTTCTCCAACACTTTGTTTTTGCATTATTTAAACCAAATTGAACATGTTTCATTATTTACTTGAGGCTATTGATGTATTATATTAAGTTAAAATAAGTGTTCATTCAGTATTGTTGTAATTGTCATTATTACAAATATATTTTTAAATCGGCCAATTAATCGGTATCGGCTTTTTGGTCCTCGAATAATCGGTATCGGTATCAGCGTTGAAAAATCATAATCGGTCGACCTCTACTACACGGTAATATAAAAGTTATATATTTTTTGTGATCCAATACATAATATAGCAAGTTTAAAAAAATCAAGCTTGCAACACGCATCTGATTATTCATTATGAATAGGATTTATTTCTTCATTTTAACCATAATGTCACAAATTATTGAACACAACATAAGCAGATTAACTTGGTCAAAACAGTTCAAACATTTCTTTATTAAAGACTATCAGAAAGAATGTTGGTACTTACTTAATTTGATCCAAAGCCATGAATAAGTGAGTCACTCAACTTTATGCTGACAATTTAGAGGTCAGACGATTAATCGGAATGGCCGATTAATTAGGGCCGACTTCAAGTTGTCATAACAATCGGAAATCGGTATTTTTGGGCGCCGATTTCATCGATTTAAAAAAAAAAAAGTTTATTTTTTATTTTTTTATACATTTATTTAACTAGGCAAGTCAGTTAAGAATACATTCTTATTTTCAATGACGGCTTAGGAACGGTGGGTTAACTGCCTTGTTCAGCGGCAGAATGACAGATTTTCACCTTGTCAGCTCGGGGGATCCAATCTTGCAACCTTACAGTTAACGAGTCCAACGCTCCAACCACCTGCCTCTCATTGCACTCCACGAGTTGCCTGCCTGTTACGCGAATGCAGTAGAAGCCAAGGTAAGTTGCTAGCTAGCATTAAACTTATCTTATAAAAAACAATCAATCATAATCACTAGTAATAACTACACATGGTTGATGATATTACTTGTTTATCTAGAGGGTCCTGCGTTGCATATAATCGATGAACGCTGGGGGATGATTTAACAAAAGCGCATTTGCGAAAAAAGCACTATTGTTGGGTGACTGTACCTAACCATAAACACCAATGCCTTTCTTAAAATCAATACAGAGAAGTATATATTTTTAAACCTGCATATTTCACTAAAATAAATCCAGGTTAGCAGGCAATATTGACCAGGTGAAATTGTGTCATTTCTCTTGCGTTCATTGCACGCAGAGTCAGGGTATATGCCACAGTTTGGGCAGTCTGGCTCATTGCGAACTAATTTTCCAGAATTGTACATAATTACGACATAACATTGAAGGTTGTGCAATGTAACAAGAATATATAGACTTAGGGATGCCACCGTTAGCTAAAATACCAAACAGTTCTGTATTTCACTAAAATAATAAACGTTTTGTTTTCGAAATCATATTTCCGGATTCGACTATATTAATGACCAAAGGCTCGTATTTCTGTGTGTTATTATGTAATAATTAAGTCTATGATTTGATAGAACAGTCTGACTGAGCGATGGTAGGCAGCAGCAGGCTCGTAAGCATTCATTCAAACAGCACTTTCGCGCGTTTTGTCAGCAGCTCTTCGCAAGCACAGCGCTGTTTATGACTTCAAGCCTATCAGCCTAATGGCTGGTGTAACCGATGTGAAATGGCTAGCTAGTTAGCTGGGTGTGCGGTAATAGCGTTTCAAACGTCACTCGCTCTGAGACTTGGAGTAGTTATTCCCCTTGCTCTGCAAGGGCCGTGGCTTTTTTGGAGCGATGGGTAACGCTGCTTCGAGGGTGGCTGTTGTCGATGTTGTCAATGTATTCCTGGTTCGAGCCCAGATAGGGGCGAGAACATCCATATAAGAACATCCAATAGTCAAAGGTATATGAAATACAAATCTTATAGAGATAAATAGTCCTATAAACACTACCTTAACTACAACCTAAAACCTCTTGGAATATTGAAGTCTCATGTTAAAAGGAACCACCAACTTTAATATGTTCTCATGTTCTGAGCAAGGAACTCAAACGTTAGCTTTTTTACATGGCACATTTGCACTTTTACTTCTCCAACACTTATTTTAACCAAATTGAACATGTTTCATTATTTATTTGAGGCTAAATTGATTTGTATTGATGTATTATATTAAGTTAAAATAAGTGTTCATTCAGTATTGTTGTAATTGTCATTATTACAAATACATTTTTTTTTTAATCGGCCGATTAATCGGTATCGGCTATTTTGATCCTCCAATAATCGGTATCGGCATTGAAAAATCATAATTGGTCAACCTCTATGACAAATCCTCACTGGACTCTCTTTCATTCCGTTTCTTCTTCACATCAGTAAAGGACTCCGTGTTTCAGAAACTCACTTCATATAGAGGAGCTATCACTCTTTCACACATGTAAATAAATCCAGTTTGTTATTTAGAATGATTTATTTCATTTTTTCGAGGGAGAGAAACCAAAAGCCCACAGTGCCTATTTTTAGAAAATCGTCAGTCCACATGTCAAGTGTAATTCCTCTATTGTATTTACCCAAGTCTCTCTCAACTCCAGGACCACCACCAGCATTTTTTGTTGTTGCCTGATGCAGGACTCTAGTGCCAGAGAAGAGAGACTCTCGGACTGAAAACACTTCCATTAATTTACGAAAAGTTAGTCCATTTGTGCCACAGTTTAGACTACCAGTAGATCAGTGTTCTAACTCTCCCTTGTGATAATGTGGTGCAATGACAGAACAATGCAATCTGCCACCATCTACCACAAACGGTGGTAAGCTCAACACTTTTAAAGGAAGAACCACTGTACTTTTGACCAGAGCTTTGACCAGAGCACTATGGACCCTGGTCAAAACTAGTGCACTATACAGGGAATAGGGTACCATTTGGAATACACCCAGACAGACAGCTTACATAATCTTCTGAGTCAATGCAATATTCAACACAGCGAAAGCAACATGTACTTGCTCCTATGCAAATATATTATGAATTCATAATTCTCAAAAGAGCTTTTCCTTTGAAAGTTTGAGCCATTTCTACCAAGATACTTCATAAGATGTCACTGCGCATTTCATGGGGCATCTTCTATTATACATTTTCTATTATGAATCAAACTAATTCAAACAAATGAATCATTATAGAAATACAGATACGCTTAGATGCACTGGGAATCAAATAGGAATATTTTGAAGATAAATACACAACGCAGAGGACGAGAGGACTAGAGTTAACGCTCAATAGGAGTTGGTTTTCTGTTGAGAATCTGTGGAATGTCACTCCTGAACACTCGTGAGCTACGTGTGCTATGTGTGCTACGTTCTGTACATTTAGTCGGGAGCAGGAAACTTGATATTTTGCCATTGGCCAGTTGTACTGCAAGGACTTCTGATTGGTCAACCCCAGGCTAGGGTGAGGGGTTATAAATGGCATCTTGTTCCTTTGTTCGGTGGAGAAAAGCTGAGGAGAGGGGAGACTGAACATCTACCTCCCAGCGTAACATCTTGACTTGCCCTTCTCAAATAAACCTATTTTTCTCCCTCTGATTTGCTCTGGATTTTGTGTTATTGAAGAATAACATCAATTGCTAACAGAGGGGAAGTGGGTTCCATACCGTCTTTAGACTTTCTACGAATGTTAAAACATGAAATAACAAACAGTACACCAAGTCTCTTCCCTGGGTTATTTATTTAACCTTTATTTAACTAGGCAAGTCAGTTAAGAACAAATTCTTATTTACAATGACAACCTAGGAACAGTGGGTTAAAACCTCTTGAAGCTAGGGGGCACTATTTTTATTTTTGGAAGAATAACGTTCCCAAAGTAAACGGCCTATTTCTCAGGACCAGATGCTAGAATATGCATATAATTGACAGCTTAGGATAGAAAACACTCTAAAGTTTCCAAAACTGTAAAAATATTGTCTGTGAGTATAACAGAACTGATATTGCAGGCGAAAGCCTGAGAAAAATCTAATCAGGAAGTGACTCTTATTTTGAAAGCTCTGTGTTCCTATGCATCCCTATTGACCATTGAAAGGGATATCAACCAGATTCCCCAAGGTGTCTACAGCCTTTAGACATAGTTTCAGGCCTTTATTTTGAAGAATGAGCGTGAACGACCACATTACGTAAGTGGTCAGGTGGGGGCTCTCAGAGTGGTTTTTGCTCAAAAGAGAGAGTCGGCCATTGTTCCTCCCGGTCCTCTGTTCCTCCCGGTCCTCGTGAAAAGCCAACTGTCTTGGCGATATATTATCGAAAGGTTGCAAGATCAAATCCCTGAGCTGGCAAGTTACAAATCTACCTACAGGTTGATCCTCTCTCTCCTCTTCTACCTACAAGTTGATCCTCTCTCCTCTTCTATTATAAAAAACTTTTGCCATGTTTCTGTCGACATTATGGATATAATTTGGAATTTTTGTCTGCATTGTCGTGACCGCTATTTCCGGTGGATTCCTGGGCATAACGCACCAAACTAACGGAGGCATTTGGATATAAAAAATATATTTTTGGAACAAAAGGAAAATTTGCTGTCTAACTGGGAGTCTCGTGAGTGAAAATATCCGAAGATCATCAAGGGTTAACGGTTTTCTGATTTTCGTGACCATGCTAAGTGTACATAATGCTATGCTAGGCTATCGATAAACTTGCTTTCGCTGTAAAGCATAATTTCAAAATCTGAGGGTGATTAACAACAGGTTAAGCTATTTTTCACTTGTGATTTCATGAATATGAATATTTTCTAGTAATATTTTTGGACTGTTGCGCTATGCTATTCAGTGTTGCTGATGACAAATATACCAGATCCGGGATGGGTAGTTCTAAGATTAACTGCCTTATTCAGGGGCAGAACAACAGATTTGTAACTTGCCAGCTCAGGGATTTGATCTTGCAACCTTTTGGTTGCTAGTCCAAAGCTCTAACCACTAGGCTAAGCTGCCGCCCCAGGTTTAAACCTCATCCCTAGAGACAAATAATCCTGCTTGAACCAGCAGCAGATCCTATAGTCTGATAATGTACAGGTTGCATTTTATTATTTGGGATGCTATGGAATTGCAAAGCAGATAAAAGTAGTAATAGTTGCAAAGTTGCTAATTAGCAAAAAACGCTAAAGTTGTCCGTGATGAGATTCGAACACGCAACCTTTGGGTTGCTAGATGTTCTTGTCATACGCCCGACCAACCACCTTACTTTTGTTTTTACCTTAACCTTCTTTCTTATGTAACCATACCAAACGTAACATATCATTCTACTTTGCATTTACTATCTTACATCTAGTCTATGAGACAAGGCTGGCTGGTTAGGCATATTCTAAATGATCAAGGATACAAACAAACAACCAAAGCTGCGTATGGGACAGGTATTTATACTGGGTGTAAGGGTGTAACAGAACTCAAGAGTTTATAAGAAATCTCCTGGCTGTTAATGAGCTTTCAGCAGATTATCACAGTTTGTTGTTGGTGTAGTAGCAATTATGAACACTGGAATAATGGATACAGATGATACGGCCATGGTGGACTTCGCAATGGGTGATCAGACTAAAGTAGTTATACTAATCAAATACATTCTTTGTGAATAATATAGAAGTTCACCTCACAATATGCAGACGAAACATTTATCCACTAAACATTATGTGGTAATCGATTAAGCTACACAATTTTATGTGCATGTACTTTATGGTTTGGAAAGCAGTCATAACAAATGACAATCAAAAACATGAAGATAAAGTTATTTTCAAATCTCTGGGATCACCAAAATGATCATCATTCTTCCTCCAAACTGTCCCCATGTCCACACTCAACAGTGGCCTACAGAATACATTTTATTTTTAAACGTTGCTATACATACACTGCTATTCATTTTCTCTGCATCATAATCTTGTTCACGG
Organism: Oncorhynchus clarkii lewisi; assembly: GCF_045791955.1. Taxonomy (NCBI): domain Eukaryota; kingdom Metazoa; phylum Chordata; class Actinopteri; order Salmoniformes; family Salmonidae; genus Oncorhynchus; species Oncorhynchus clarkii. Next base: position 22,476,922 of record NC_092165.1, on the reverse strand, counting down.
TGCGAGAGATTATGGCTGAAGGTGACTAATTACACTTAAATCATATCTCTATTCAATTTTCTCTGTGTGCTCCAATTATTTCTTCCTCCTCCAGTTGTTTTGTAATTGAGTAAAGGAAATTGGGGATACGGAAGACACGGATGGCCGCCTCCATATTTGTCACACCGTGGGATTAGGCAAATTAGTTGTGGTGTGATGGTGTCATTCAGAAGTCAGACAGACAGACAGACAGACAGACAGACAGACAGACAGACAGACAGACAGACAGACAGACAAATCAATAAAAAGGAAACCTACACACTCTTACAGAGGTGAACATTAGTAAGATATACTGTCAGTAAGAGAAGCCCGTTGGCCATTCAATGTCACGTTTCAACCATGCAAATTTCTCTCCAACTTTGACATGCCTTCAGAATTCATGACTGATAGCCCTCCTTTTGTCTGTACAACATCCAGTCTTACAGTTTTTGTCAGTATAGGAGCACCATGGCAAAAAGAAAGACTCGCCAATAGGTTCTACCCCCCCCCCCTCTCCCCCCACTGTGCCCTGTAATTACATCTGTAACCCTGTACATGTGACTATTAAACTCTATTCTCTAATCTAATCTCAATCAATCTGACAAAATGGAGCTCAGAAGGTGAAGCAGATGGTCAAAGGACTATAGCAAAATATTTTAGGACATGATTATGTCTTACAGAAATAAACCTGCCCAAACCATCTTCTATCCTTTCAATATCTTTCTTTTGACACACACACACACACACACACACACACACACACACACACACACACACACACACACACACACACACACACACACACAGTCTGGGTTTCTCCATTGATCCTCTGAGTCATTAGAGAAGGTAAATCTGGGGAAACAAAGTGTGTGTTTGAGATGTGTGTGTTTGTCCAAAATCTTCAGCATACACTTTGAACACATTGCTATACTGTACTTTGTGTACTATAGTCATTATCAAAAATGTGATATGAAAATATAGCAATAAAGGCTGGTCTGGGGCTCGACAGTAATATCAAGTAATCTGTGTATTGGCTTCGAGACCAAGTGAAGACTGAAAACAACGTTATCCAAGTCTGAAACAATAAAAAAAGAAGTCTCAAGACCGGATTTGTGACTGAGACCAGTCTTGAGTACTACAACACTACTATAGTGCATACAATACAACAATTAGTGAGGTACATGAAAGCATCTCTCTGATTTCACAATTATTAACAGTGTCATTTTTGAATCTACTTCATGAAAGTGTCATTAGTGTCTTCTCATCATGTTAAGTCTATCAAAACATATATAAAACTCAGAAAATGTATTAACTATGGAGCTCAAAGACATACTGTATCTTGCAAATGATGCTGAGGCAGACAGAATCTGAGTTATCTTTAATGCAACTTGGTCATTCATGTACTTTCTTATAGAGTGTACAATCTGACGGAATAAGGAAATTATTAATGAAATGGGATATTTTATTGAGGGTCCCTAGAACATGCTGTAATTGTACACGAGGAAATATTGATTGCATAACTCATTAAGAGTAGGGGTGTTAACCCCGGTGTCCTGGCTAAATTCCCAAACTGGTCCTCAAACCATCACGGTCACCTAAGAATCCCCAGTTTACAATTGGCTCATTCATCCCCCTCCTCTTCCCTGAAACTATTCCCTATGTCGTTGCTGTAAATGAGAACGTGTTCTCAGTCAGCTTACCTGGTAAAATAACAGATACATTTTTAAAAATGTTTTATTCACAAATCATACACATGGACAGCCTACATTGATCTACATAAATGCTGTCATGGAAATGTTGATTCCAGATCTATTTTTTTTTTAAGTACCGGCAAATCTCAAGGTAATAGGATTCCAGATCTCATTAAAAGAAAGTACCAGCAAATCTCAGTGCGAATAGTTGAATCACATATCTCTCTATGGAACATGCAGTACTGTACCAATGTCCTCTAGCGCATAGCCCCGATAGCAGCACCAACACCTGCAATCTCATTTTTATTCCAGGCTTCGTGCTATAGACTTCCAACACGGCAGTATCTAACAAATCCCAGAGTTTAGGATCCATCCCTTAATCACAGCCTGGGAGTCTGAGACAAAGCGTTTCAGAAAGGAGAGATTCAATTCTGGAAGATTTGCTCTGTCATTTTGCATTCAAAAGGTCTAATGTACAGCAAAAAGCTATATAGAAGCTATAAGCAGCATCCCAAATGGCATCCTATTCCCTACTTTTGATCAGGGCCCAAAGGGGCTTTAGGGAATTATATAGGGAACTATATAGAGAATAAGGTGCCATTTGGGACACACAGTGCCTTCAGAAAGTATTCACACCCCTTGAATTTTTCCATGTTTTGTTGTGTTACAGCCTGAATTAAATGTAGATTTTTTTTGTCACTGGCCTACACTCAATACCCCATAATGTCAAAGTGGCATTATGAATTTCGATTTATTTTAACAAACTAATTCAAAATGAAAAGCTGAAATGTCTTGAGTCAATAAGTATTCAACCCCTTTCTTATGGCAAGCCTAAATAATTTCAGGCGTAAAGTTGCATGGACTTACTCTGTGTGTAATAATAGTGATTCACATGATTTATTAATAACATCCTGTTCGCAACAAGGCACTAAAGTAATACTGTAACAAAATGTTGCAAAGCAATTAACTTTTTGTCCTGACTACAAAGTGTTATGTTTGGGGCAAGTCTAACACAACACATTACTGAGTACCACTCTCCATATTTGCAAGGATAATGGTGGCTGCATCATGTTATGGGTATGCTTGTAATTGTTAAGGACTGGTGAGTTTTTCAGGATAAAAAATAAATGGAATGGAGCTAAACATATTAAAAATCAGTCTACTTTCCACCAGACACTGGGAGATTAAATCCACTTTCAGCAGGACAATAATTTAGAAGGTAAAGCGAAATCTACATTGGAGTTGCTTACCAAGAAGACAGGGAATGTTCCTAAGTGGCCGAGTTACAGTTTTGACTTACATCTACTTGAAAATCTATGGCAAGACCTGAAAATGGTTGTCTAGCAATGATCAACAACCAATTTGACAGAAGTTGAAGAACTTTGAAAAGAATAACGGGCAAATGTTGCACAATCTAGGTGTGGAAAGCTCTTAGAGACTTACCAAGAAAGACTCACAGCTTCCTGTTTGGCCCTGTCCGGGGGTGTCCTCGGATGGGGCCACAGTGTCTCCTGACCCCTCCTGTCTCAGCCTCCAGTATTTATGCTGCAGTAGTTTATGTGTCGGGGGGCTAGGGTCAGTTTGTTATATCTGGAGTACTTATCCTGTCCTATTCGGTGTCCTGTATGAATTTAAGTGTGCTCTCTATAATTCTCTCTTTCTCTCTTTCTTTCTCTCTCTCGGAGGACCTGAGCCCTAGGACCATGCCTCAGGACTACCTGACATGATGACTCCTTGCTGTCCCCAGTCCATCTGGCCGTGCTGCTGCTCCAGTTTCAACTGTTATGCCTTATTATTATTGGACCATGCTGGTCATTTATGAACATTTGAACATCTTGGTCATGTTCTGTTATAATCTCCACCCGGCACAGCCAGAAGAGGACTGGCCACCCCACATAGCCTGGTTCCTCTTTAGGTTTCTTCCTAGGTTTTGGCCCTTCTAGGGAGTTTTTCCTAGCCACCGTGCTTCTACACCTGCATTGCTTGCTGTTTGGGGTTTTAGGCTGGGTTTCTGTACAGCACTTTGAGATATCAGTTGATGTACGAAGGGCTATATAAATACATTTGATTTGATTTTAATCGCTGCCAAAGGTGCCTCTACAAAGTATTGACTCGGCGGTGTGAATACTTATGTAAACTGGATATTTCTGTATTTGATTTTCAATCAATTTGCAAAAATGTCCAAAAAAAAAAGTGTAAATGGGTGAGAAAAACAAATATTTAATACATTTTGAATTCAGGCTGTAACACAACAAAATGTGGATACTTACTGAAGGCACTGTAGTCATAAGATCTAGCCTAATGTAACTAATACGGGAGCTCTCAAGTCCCACATAGAATTCTATAGTAGCTGTAGTATACTGTAGAATACTATACTAGACACTGTACTACCCCTTGATCGTGTGTAGTACTTAATATAGAATGTATTTAATTAGCATATACCCCTTCTCATTCTCCTAACCCATATAGCAATTTGTGCCAGCCATAAGTGAAAACCTACAGTACATGCCAAGTATAGACCCTAAAGGTTATAGAAAAGAGCAGAAGCTCTGAACTATCCGTTCAGACCTCATTTCTGCCTACCTTCTGAAGGAGAAAGGCTCCCCTTCTATGTCAAATATAATAAAACAATGGTAGAGAATACTTCAGTAATGTCTGCAGAAATACTATAGTAAATACTACAGTATAATACAGCCTGCAAAAACACTACAGTATATACTACAGTTTTCTTTTACTACAGTATTTATACTAGCGTTAAATGTGAATACTACAGTATTTTACAGTATACTACAATAAATCAAGTACATTTTTATTTGTGAATATATTCAGCAGAGAAAACAGTCTGGCTGGAGTCTTTAACAATTTGTAAGGCCTTCCTCTGAAACCGCCTGGTGTAGAGGTCCTGGATGGCAGGGAGCTCAGCCCCAGTGATGTACTGTATACATTACCCTCTGTAGTGCCTTGCGGTCAGATGCCAAGCAGTTGCCATACAAAGCGGTGATGCAACCAGTCAAGATGATCTCAATGGTGCAGCTGTATAACTCATTGAGGATCTGAGGGCCCATGCAAAATCTTTTCAGCTTCATGAGGGGGAGCTGGCATTGTTGTGCCCTCTTCATGACTGTGAATTGCAATTGATAAAATGCAATTGTGTTAGTTGTCCGTAGCTTATGCCTTCCCATACCGCCACCATAGGGCACTCTTTTCACAACGTTGACATCAGTAAGCACCTCACTGACACAACGCCATACAGTTGAAAATAGGATTCCTCAGTGAAAAGCACAATTCTACATTGTGCCAGAGGCCATCGAAGGTGAGCATTTGCCTATTAAAGTTGGTTACGACGCCGAACTGCAATCAGGTCAAGACCCTAGTGAGGACGACGAGCACGCAGATGAGCTTCCCAGTGACGCTTTCTGACAGTTTGTGTAGAAATTCTTTGGTTGTGCAAACCCACAGTTTCATAGCTGTCCGGGTGGCTGGTCTCAGACGATCCCGCAGATGAAGAAGCCAGATGTAGAGGTCCTGGGCTGGCGTGGTTACACATGGTCTGCGGCTGTGAGGCCGGTTGGAAATACTGCTAAATTCTTTAAAAAGACCTTGGAGGCGGCTTATGGTAGAGAAATTAACATTACATTCTCTGGCAACAGCTCTGGTGGACATTCCTGTAGTTAGCATGCCTGCACATTTTAGAGTGGCCTTTTATTGTCCCCGGCACAAGGTGCACCTGTGTAATAATCATGCTGTTTAATCAGCTTCTTGATATGCCACACCTGTCAGATGGATTGATTATCTTGGCAAAGGAGAAATGCTCACTAACAGGGATGTAAACACATTTTAGAGAAATACATGTTTTGTGTGTATGGATCATTTCTGAGATCTTTTATTTCAGCTTATGAAATATGGGATCAACACTTTACATGTTGCATTTATATTTTTGTTCAGCATAGAATGAGAGCCCCGAGAGAGGTGGGGGCTAATCACTGCGTGTTGAAAGCCATTCTGAGAGCACAAATGAAAAACATCATATCACAAAGAAACTGGCTCTAAATCACCAAGCCTATCGAGAGTTAAGAAAAGTGGGGATATTCATTGGGAAAGATAAGTCAGATCCATTGACAGAATGAGAGAAGGGAACACACAGAACAGGGAAACACAGTGAATTGAGATAAGCATCAAAACAAAGGTTTGATTCCGTCCCCTTTGTTCCATTGTTAACAGGTGGTGACTGTCTAGCCCGGCTATGATGGAACACCGAGTTCTACTAACTGAGCCTCTAGTATTGGTATCTAGAATTTTAGCTCGAATAACCCCTTTTTATTGCACCGTATAACCAGATTTTATTTTTAAATATACGTTAATGCTCATCTAGGGACAAGCACTGGAAATTAGTGTGGGTGAAAATGTGTGACTGTTGTGTATTCAATGTGTCAATGGAGTCATTGTATCTGTCTTTATTCAAAATAACATTTTAATTAAATGACATTTCAAAATGGCTTCTTCAGTTTGATCAAAATATTCAACTCTGACACAGAAAGCGGTAATTGGCCTAGGCCCTAGACAGATGAGGAAGGGACGCTGTTGAGGTTACCATAGAGATAACAGGAGGGGGAAGCAGAGAGGAACTGAAAACACCTGATGTTTACTTGAGAGGGGAAAAATAAGGTGCCCAGGGCAATAGCTCAGACCAAGACAAATACCCCAGGCCCTTGTACCCATGTGTGTGGTTTAAATTACAAGAGTGCTTAATGATACTACTCTTAATAAAAAAAGTGTTTTGTATTTCCAAGGCCAATCCTAAACAGTTAAAAAATATTAACGTTCATCTTACTCACAGAGTAAATATGTAATATGAATCCTGAAGATTTACTTTATTGAAACCTGAAACCTGATAAGGTTTGTGTTTGAAGTATATCGTCATTGCGAGTTATACAGACTTTTTACAAGTCTCATTATTCTCCTTCCGATGCATATTGTGGCTTGTAATCCGTCAGTGTTGTAGATAAAGACATTGCATTTTCCACTCCTGAACTTTACAGTGCTCTGACCTTTTCCATGTCCATGACAGTGCAGCACGCGAAGTGAAGAGGATAAAATGTTTCAGCGACATCCTTTCAGAATCACATCAGAATCAGAATCACATTCCAATTCAAATCCGAGGAAGTTGGGGTTTTTTGTGCAATAAGCATGGGTAAACGGAACCTTTTTACAACAATCTAAGCTGTAACACTTTCATAGACATGATTTAAGAAAACAGAATTGTAGAACATAAAGTAGATCCCAACTTCCCACTCTTTTTTATTATCCTGCCCCTGCTCCCAAACAAATCAATCAAGCCTCTTCCAAGGCCCTTTCTGCTATAAGATGTAGTTTTTCCCCGCTGGTCCCGATATCCACGGTAACGGGGGTGATACCAACCCACCCCCTTGACCAGACCCGGGGAGGGGAGCACCTTTTTTTTCTTGGGCATTGTTCCCTTCACTTGAATGGATTGCCTCTAATTCATCTCAGCATGAGAAATGGCATACAAAGGCCAAGGAAGAGCAAGGGTCTTGGGATTAGACCAACGCAGGCAGAGCGCAAAGCCTTTACAAGTAGCCTCGTAGGTTGAGGGGTCACAGAGCTACTAGTTGACTTGCAAACATCCACAATAACATTCGAATTGCTTTTGAAGAAGTTGTCATTTTCACTCTTGTTTTAAGACGAATGGGTAAACTTCAACATTCAACATAGTTGCCAAATGCAAACATACTGTACGTATGTATGTATACAGCAATTAATGTGTTTTCAGGGAGATTGGCCAGGTGTTTTAGTGAAAAAAAATAGAGTTGTTTTTGTATGGTAATACTATTTTCACACAAAACAATACCGTAAATCTTAGATGGGCTCATGTACTTTAGTAGACTTTACACAGTGTACAATAAATTTAAAGCAAGCCAACAAAATCCATTGATGGCATTTGGCAAACTTACATTATCAATTGGTGGCAAGGCAGAGTCAATTAGAACATTGAATAATCACTGTTAATTGTATTCAATTAAGGACATGTGAATTAATTATGTCATGTTAAAGCCAAATACAAGCATATTGATTATTTTAACAGGTAGAAAAAATAACCACTTGTATTATTTTCTGACAACAAATAAATGAATATATAATATGGTATGCTCACACATGACATGAAATGTGCATTGTTAGCTAAGATACTAAACTACAATATCTATATCCTGTGACATGTCCTATCCATAGAATTAGGAATCAGTGTTGGATGGAATGGCCTATGCTGTACCATTCACATAGTAGGCTACAACATGTTGTAAAATAACCCTAAGAACGAAGGAACGAATTTAGGCTGGCAAGTACATGAAGGCTAAAACAACCTTATGCACACACATCTATACAAAGAGCGAATAAACTTTGCATAAGAATAACTGTTTAGAAGCACTGACTTGCATGAATTATGTCATTTCACACATCTTCACAGTTGCAGTGAGTTACCTACTTAATTGCAGACTAAATAAGCAAATAATAGGCTGATGAATCACTTACCCGAGAGAGATAGGAGGGTAAAATGCATACTAGGCCATCTGCACGGATAACGTTTCAGGTAGTTAGGCGTACTTTTCAGAGACAGAAAAGATGTGTATTGTTATTATTTGGTTGTTAGAGCAGCGACGGAATCCTCTGTTCGCTATGTCTGCGTCGAGGGAAGAGAATCTATTGAAGGGCGGCAGAGGCGACAGCAGTAGCAGCCGCCGGGTAGCAAAGCGACAGCATGCACAATCTCAAACGTGATTGGCTCAGGTGAACACGGTGTGTCCTCCCGTATCTTGCTCCGTGAGGCGCGCGACACACACGGCCGGTGAGAAATGGTATTACAATTTGTTGCAGTTATTGATGTTTTATTACGATGTAATAAGCATATGTTGAACGGCAACATTTTGACAACGTATTTGTTAGCGATGCACTTCGTTTGCAGCTTTTCTTGAAGAAAATCACCACATGTAGGGCAAACATATTATAGGCTAGCTACTAATGTCTTTGAAGGTGACTATTTTGGTGGAGGCCACGAAGATGAAGGGAGTGCCTGCCTGGAGATGGAGAGGAAGATAGTGGACCGGAAGAGAAAGAGGATGGTGAGTAAGATAGTAGAGACAGATGCTTGGGAGCATTTAAGGTCAGGAGTAGAACATTTCTATAACTATTAGTCTTTCAATTCTGACCCTGAACCCTTGGAATGGGGAATATTTAAGATGAATAACATTGTTATTCAGTTTAGAGGGATTAACACAATGCTTAGCATATTTCTATGTTTTCTCTTTCTATAGTACACATGATTTCCAGTGTTCTGGTTGTGCAAGGTATGGGTTGATGGACTTGATGCTGTATGTTATGAATTAAACTCATGCTGCATCTGTTGATAGTGATTGATGCCAGACTGGTATTTGAAGGACCAAGGACACTGATTTTTGTTTTATTCTGTGAAACACTGTGTGATTCTGTAGCAGCTGACAAAGTTGTTTTGACTTCCTACAAGCCTCCCAGGCTGTTGTTTATAGGACATTTGGTGCTATGTAATTAGGATATAAGGGCCTTCTCTGCTAAGGCCAAATTAGACATTTTCTCTGCTTCTGTGCTGGGGATGTCACCCCTGTTGCAACCTGTAATTAAACCGAGATGATTTTGATTGATTTGACTGCTCTCCTTTTTGTTCACCTGGACATTTCCAGTAGACCCCTCACCTTTGACCTGAAGATTAACCTTATCTCCCCTACTGTATGTCCGTTTTTTTCTTCCCAATGACTATGGGCTGTCACTGGACCTCTGTTTGGTCCCTAAGGGTAAGCCACCTTGAAGGCTGGACCCCCAATTTTAAGTTCCCAGGAAAAAGGTAGGCTACACCATATATCCAATTATTTATATATACAGTGGGGCAAAAAAGTATTTAGTCAGCCACCAATTGTGCAAGTTCTCCCACTTAAAAAGATGAGAGGCCTGTGTTATATAAGTATTCATACACATAGCTCATATAAACAAAGACATTCCGTCGTAAGAACACATACACCCAGCCACAAGACTGACCCCCTCTATTGGTTGGATGCTCAGGATAAGGCTCTGCTGTGCACCAATGGGGCTTCTGCTCTGGCTAGAGCAAGGCCCGCCTCCAACCCTCCGACCAGTCAAGAAGACCGAAACGACAAGACTCCACCTACTTTATTCTATGTATAAAACTGAATGTAACCGTTGTATAAGGCCTCTTTTTCACCTGACTCCTTGCCGAGTTATGTGAACTAGGTCCGTGCACGTAAAACTGCGGGACAAGATATCTCTGACTCATTAAAACTGTCTTTTGTTACAACTGAAATCCACTCTGTCCAGCGTCCGTGATTGGGTCTCAACTCTCCAGTATTTAAACACTAACAGAACTTGGTAGCCAGAGGATGGATGTTCTTGAATTCGATCTATGATAAGTTAGTGTGAGAGGACGAGACTGATCACAGCTAAAAAATCAGACGGAAGAGTGAGCCATTCATCTTGCCTCAGGAAATCTGATCGGAGCGCTCTAAAGAAGGTGAGCAGAGCCTGTTAAATCGAAATCTGCATATTGTATTATAGCCTAAACCAAATTTTGATCAGAAAGTACTGGGCGTGAGTATGAATCGGTGCCAAATTTTTACATAAGAACCTAAGACATTGATCGGGGAGATCTTGTTTTGCTCGTTTTTATTTTTTATTTGTATTTTTATTTTTTTTATCAATTGGCCTATTATGAGATCGAATAAGTATGCACGTAAAAGATCCTATTAAATAAGTGCTATACTGTTTAATTGGTTGTGTTTAGAGGTGTAGTATGCATGTAAAAGATCCTATTAAATAAATGCTTACTGTTTAATTGGTTGTGTTTAGAGGTGTAGTATGCATGTAAAAGATCCTATTAAATAAGTGCTTACTGTTTAATTGGTTGTGTTTAGAGGTGTAGTTAATTAATAGATCGACTGAATCTGCATGTAAAAGATCCTATTGAATAAGTTGTAAACTGTTTAATTGGTTATGTTAGAGGTGTAGTCGAATAGATATAGGATATGTAAGTTTGGCCTTCCACAAGACAGAGATCGGGAATGATGTGGCTATTGCACATCAAACAATAAACATAATATGAACCAGAGTTGACATTCCATGATTTTGAGACGGGGGAAATTAAATTGAAAGAAACGTTTGTCGCGGAGTAAACCGCTAGGTTGGGATACGTAACTGGGCTATTAGGCACACGTGCTGATAGACAAAGCCACCTTAGTATCAAATGGCCGTGCAACTTTGATTGACAGCAGCCGGGCTGGAATACTGATTTTCGCTTTTTTCATTCCTGTTGATATTGCCTAAAGTTTAAAATTATTCTGACAATTGCTATAGAATCGCTGGAATTTACTGATATAAGTTCATAAAGGAACTTACTGAATTGTTTCTAGAAAGTATTTAAATAAGCCGCCGAGCTTAGTACAGACTTTGTTTGACAGATGCTAAAAGCTACACACTGATTTTGGGGTTTTTCTATTCTATCCATATTTCCTAAAGAGATAGAATTATTCTGACAATTGCTATAGAATCGCTCAAATTTACTGATATAAGTTCATAAAGGAAGTTACTGAATTGTTTACGGAAAGTATTTAAATAATTCACTGAACAACTCTTAGTTGTCTAGAAATTCTATCTATATTTCCTACAGAGCTAGAATTACTCTGAAAATAGTTATAGAACCGCATATATTCACTGATATATTGTTCCAAAAGGAAATCGCAGAATCATTTCAAGAAAATACCTAAACGAATCGCTGAACAAATTCAAATAAAATACCGGAGAAACACACACGTGGCGGGCGTCACATACTGATAACCCCCTTTGTATGCGAGGGTGGGGGTGGAAGAGATAAGCCATAGCCAGTACAGCAGTACATCCCTGGTCTCGACCAGGGACGGGCTAAGCATACAACGATAGAAATAAACACCACATAGTAAGGATTGAATATATCTAAATAACGCATTATACACATTATCAGACGAACTAGATAAAATGTCTGCAGCCACCACGCCCAAACTAAAATTCAATGAATGTTTAGATCAGAGTATGATTGATAGAGCGGGAGGTAAAGAACAGTATGGGAAAGTGGAGAAAGTGTGGAAAGGATTACGGATAAAATGGACACAAGCTGGTTATTTTAGCGGAGGACCCCCTACAGGGGGGAAACTCCAAGATATGCAGACAGAATTAGAGGACGCAGTAGAGCATGCAAAAGCGAGTGAGGCGGAGAGAAACAAGATACACAGGTTCAAAAAAGTAGGTACGAGAGAGAGAGAGAGAGCTGAGGTGGAGCTCAAGATAGGGACATGGGCCATACAGGAGAGTAGGAGGGTGCTACCCCAAAACACACCAGACATGATGTGTGTGGCTATTGTGGCGTCGGGGGATGTTAAAGCTCCGCCTGAGAACTTGCCCACGGCTCCCCCTGTGGCCGTTTCTCCCTCACTATATCCACAATTGACAATGGAGGCAGTTCAGCCCTCGCCATACTCAAAGGGACAAAATCACCGGAGCCCGTCACACAACCCATTCCTGCCCAGGGCACCTCCCACAATACAGGCTCCAGTTCTGAGAATAGACCAAGGGGAAATGACACTGGGGATAACGGCTGGCCATATGGTATGTGAACAGTTCGAAACTGGGATTCCAGGAGCAGGAGACCTCCCCCAGGAACGGAGGCCGCAATGCTCCTCTGTGAACTCTCTCACCTCTGAAACCAGAGGACACCTACAAACAAGATTAGATTCAAACCACTTCTATCAGACGGATAGGGAGGACTGTCATCAGAACATGGATATCGAAAACGAAGAAGAAATTGACACGGTGCTCACCCCAGCTCCGATGGGAGCTCCAAACGTGACTAAGATGCAGGAGCTGCTGAAATCATCAATAGCTCGAGCTAAGGAACTCAGGGAGCTAATAGCTAACCAAGATACCAACAGAGAGGGAGCCTACCGTGTGGAAGGCATAATGAGAGGAACAGTAACCGAAGTTACCGAATCAATGGGGTCCGAAACACTCCGTCGGTCCTCCAGAATTGCTGATAGAAGAGAGCGAGAGCAGGAGATGGCAGGACAGTACCCCCTGCGACCGACACCAGGTGATGCACACACTGTGGAGTACCAGCCCTGGAAAATGACTGATTTAACAACACTGATGGGACAGATGCCTAGCCTACATGGAGGAGTTTCAGCGTGGCTACTTCAACTGCAGACACTTACGTCAGGCCTGCAACTCTGCCTAGGAGACATGAAAGCACTTCTAGCAAGAGCCACCGACCACGGAACCATGGAGGCCCTCATGACAGCAGCTGACCTTGGATGGCGGGCCCCAACACTGCCCATAGACCACTTCCGTACCAGATTATGGGAAGTTCTACGGAGAGCATACCCTACAGAAAGAAACCATGCCACCTTATCCTCCTTTACAATCAACCCAGGTGAGCAACCTGCAGCATACCTGGACAGGGCTAAGACCACATGGAGATCGGTCCACAAAGAACCATTCGATCACACTGATACCACACTCAGCATGTGGAAGGAAATGGTGGTCAACGGGTGTCCTGGAGATGTTAAAACCAAACTCAGAGGAACGGTAGGGTTGATTGCACTTCCTCTGACCCAATTCAATACGCATGTGCACCACCATGTGACCCAGCACAACAAGGAAAGAGGGGGTGCTGAGAGCCAGGTGCAGTCCCTCCAGGTACAACTCCTGAAACTCCAATTGAAGGAAGCACAACAAGGAGAAAAACCTAAGAAACAGATGGTGGCGGAAGAAACGAAGGAGACAGGCACCAAAACAGACATCTCTCAAATAGTGGCCCAGACTGTCTCCCAGATGATTCAACAGCAGGCCGGTCCTCAACCAGCCAACCCGGGGCCTACTCCAGTGGGGCAACCTGAAGTTACTCAGCCTTGGTATCCCCCGCAACCACAACTTGCATACCAGCCGCAACGGATACCAGGGCATCCAAGAGGAGGGGTTTGTTTCAACTGTAGAACTCCAGGGCACTACTCACGAGAGTGCCCATACCCACTCACACCACAACAACGCCAGTGGAACTCTACGAGAGGTCCATATGGGAAGGAAAGGGGTGGAAATAGACCTCAACAGTACGAACATCAGCAACCAGGACCCACACCCATGCATCAGCAACCCGCATACAACCAACCGCAGTTCCAGGGAATGACTGGGAACACCATCCCTTGGCCATAAAAATGCCCACCACCCACGGCAGAAGAAGGAAACAGCAACTCCCAGACGGTTCACATGTCACCCTTGAATCAGCCATCATCCCTCAACCAGCATCGGCCCAATTAGCTGAAATCTTCGGATTGACGCAGTTCCTCATCAGAGGAAAAGGAAAGACTGTGAATATCTATACAGACTCAGCCCATGCCCATGAAGCAGGCCACACTGATGGACCCATAACTTTTATGAGAAGCACATGGCCCCACACACGAAGGCAAACTAAAGACCCTCCAAAAGGCCTCGCACATCTGGTGGCACCCTCACATAAAAAATATGACTGACTTATTTTATGACGATAATTTATTTTGTGACGAATGCAATGTTTGTGACAGACACAACCCAAAGAAAACATATCGAACACCAATGGGTTCATACTTAATACCTAATGCAGGTTTTCAGGATATTAGTATAGACTACACCGACATGGGCCCCGGCAATGTATCTAAAGGCAAACGCTATCTCCTAGTTATAGTAGATAGGTTCTCCAAATGGGTAGAGGCAATACTAACAAAAGGGGAGGATGCTAGGTCAGTCTTTGAGTGGCTACAAACCAAACTAATACCCAGGTATGGTATCCCAAGACAAATCAAATTTGACAAAAGGCTCACATTTAACAAACACCTGAGACAGGTGGAAGAAAGATTTGGCATAACCCACTGATTTGGATCTGTGTACAGGCCCCAATCCCAAAATCTGGTGGAACGTCAAACCAAAAGCAAAAGCTAAGATAGCTAAAGTATGTGCCTCATGGGATAATGACTGGTAGAGTCATGCATGGTCCACCAAGGGAGGGAGGTCATATGCCCGCCCTTGATGTACAACAAATTGTAATGTCTAATTATGTGAAAAAACTGACGGTTCTCTCTGCAGCACTCTCTACCCAGGTTCACAAGGTCCAGGAGGGGGAGCTGCCGGGGGACACGCCACTACTGAAGGTAAAGGTTGGTGACTGGGTGAGGGTTAAAGTCCACAAGAGAAAGTGGCTGGAACCCAGGTGGACTGGACCGTACGAAGTGATGGAGGTTACTTCACACTCAGTCCAGGTCAAAGGTAAATCAGGCGCACCTTGGCACCACCTTACACATTGCACCCCAGCCCCAATTCCTTCTAGAACACTGACTGAAGTCAGAGCTGATTTGAGCGGCCTAAATTCGATTCCAAATGAAGACACTCCTTCCTCAGGTGATGCGGCATCAAACTCCGCCTCCCCTGAGAAGGGAACCTCGCCCAGTTAGAGGGAAATTTCTCCCTCTCTGGGTGAGGCTGGGGATATCTGGTCCCTTATTTGTGATATTCCTACTGATATTTGGAGTAACCCTAGGACTTTCACATGGTTAATTGAACAACTATTTCACCCTGCCACATCACGTACACCAACCCCTACACATGTCCCTAACTCCGTTCCTGATATCACTCCCTCCAATCACTCCCGTCCCAAACGTAGCACTACACCTACAGACCCACCATGCACACCAGACAAGGTTAGATACACCACCTTATGTATACCCACGAATGCAACCACCACCATTGCACTATAGTTTTCACGTCTAATAGATGTGAAGAGAGGGATTTGTTACATAAGTATTCATACACATAGCTCATATAAACAAAGACATTCCGTCGTAAGAACACATACACCCAGCCACAAGACTGACCCCCTCTATTGGTCGGATGCTCAGGATAAGGCTCTGTTGTGCACCAATGGGGCTTCTGCTCTGGCTAGAGCAAGGCCCGCCTCCAACCCTCCGACCAGTCAAGAAGACCGAAACGACAAGACTCCACCTACTTTATTCTATGTATAAAAATGAATGTAACCGTTGTATAAGGCCTCTTTTTCACCTGACTCCTTGCCGAGTTATGTGAACTAGGTCCGTGCACGTAAAACTGCGGGACAAGATATCTCTGACTCATTAAAACTGTCTTTTGTTACAACTGAAATCCACTCTGTCCAGCGTCCGTGATTGGGTGTCAACTCTCCAGTATTTAAACACTAACACCTGTAATTTTCATCATAGGTACACTTCAACTATGACAGACAAAATGAGAAAAAAAAATCCAGAATATCACATTGTAGGATTTTGAATGAATTTATTTGAAAATTATGGTGGAAAATAAGAATTTGGTCAATAACAAAAGTTTACCTCAAAACTCAATACTGTTATATACCCTTTATATACCCTTTGTTGGCAATGACAGAGGTCAAACGTTTTCTGTAAGTCTTCACAAGGTTTTCACACACTGTTGCTGGTATTTTGGCCCATTCCTCCATGCAGATCTCCTCTAAAGCAGTGATGTTTTGGGGCTGTTGCTGGGCAACACGGACTTTCAACTCCCTCCAAAGATTTTCTATGGGGTTGAGATCTGGAGACTGGCTAGGCCACTCCAGGACCTTGAAATGCTTCTTACGAAGCCACTCCTTCGTTGCACGAGCGGTGTGTTTGGGATCATTGTCATGCTGAAAGACCCAGCCACGTTTCATCTTCAATGCCCTTGCTGATGGAAGGAGGTTTTCACTCAAAATCTCACGATACATGGCCCCATTCATTCTTTCCTTTACACGGATCAGTCGTCCTGGTCCATTTGCAGAAAAACAGCCCCAAAGCATGATGTTTCCACCCCCATGCTTCACAGTAGGTATGGTGTTCTTTGGATGCAACTCAGCATTCTTTGTCCTCCAAACACGACGAGTTGAGTTTTTACGAAAAAGTTATATTTTGGTTTCATCTGACCATATGAAATTCTCCCAATCTTCTTGTGGATCATCCAAATGCTCTCTAGCAAACTTCAGACGGGCCTGGACATGTACTGGCTTAAGCAAGGGGACACGTCTGGCACTGCAGGATTTGAGTAGATGACCAAATACTTATTTTCCACCATAATTTGTAAATAAATTCATTAAAAATCCTACAATGTGATTTTCTGGATTTTTTTCTTTCTCATTTTGTCTGTCATAGTTGAAGTGTACCTATGGGGAAAATTACAGACCTCTCTCATCTTTTCAAGTGGGAGAACTTGCACAATTGGTGGCTGACTAAATACTTTTTTTGCCCCACTATATATGTTTGCGGCACACTTATGACTTCATGCTGGCGTTTTACATGCCAAACGTTATACAGAATGGATCATTCTATATTACAGTAACATATCCAGGCAAACAAAGAACATATGCCATACAAAGAGTCTATCCTTGTGAATAATAGATCCGGAGAGTGAGCACTTACACTGTTAATGTCTGATGACCACAAAAGGACTGTTAACTGATAGGCTTTGACTTTCTGAAATTGTACAATCAAAAAAAGGACAAACAATAGAATCTGAGGATTGAAATAGTTGAAAACTGACCATGAGCGAGCAAAGTTGAATTGCTGACAAATTGCAGGATTTGAGTAGATGAGTAGACAGCAATTGATTAAGCACAAATCAGTTCCACCAGCACTTGCTTTTACTTTTGTAATGTCTCTGAGAAGACAGTCGTTAAACTTCACATCCATTCTGTTTTTTAACGAATCAGTTAGATCCTGCGACGCTTAAGCCTTTTGGGTGTTGCAGGTAGGTGATTCTAAAATAAAACACTTTCCACTTGGAAAAGCCTCAATTCAAAAGATGTTGCACTGGAATTGTTTTTTAAAAAAAAGAACAAATATTCCACTCAGTTTTAAGATGTGCTTTAGTTATATACAAGATGCTTCCATAATGAATTATCTCCTTTATCAATAGAAAACAAGCTACACCAATGTGCATTTTAGGTTTTCTTAAAAAGGTGACACCAGAAAATATCTTTATTTATATACTGTAGCTAAGCCTTCTCAATACCAGCCACTGGTGGCAGCACCACATGAAGCTAAATCATCCAAATCTGTACACACAAATCATACAAAGGCACCGAATGCAAAGACATTGTGAAAATATAAAATGCCTGCGCTCGATTATTGCAAACATACAAAAACACCAAAAGGAGCCATTTATGAAGAACATTTTTATTATTTTCCCCCAAAAGACATTGCACAACATTCAGAAACCTGTTTTTGAACTCAACATCTGTTAATCAGCATGAGAAAAATTCCCCATGGCTTCATCCATATACCCTATAATATATCTAAGATAAAAGAGGAAATTACAAATATATATATTTATCTATGCTTACATCATGTCATTGAACAACAGATTGATGTACAATACACACTCGCTGTTGTACAGCAGGAACGGTACTGTAGGTAGAAGACAGGAACCCCAGTGGGCAAAAGGGGTTGCAATACCGTCATTATGATGTCTTTTGTGAACATTATGGTCAGGTTCTAAAGGGAAGGTTTTCAGATATAATTTTACCAGATAACCAAAAGATGGCGTCATGAAAAAGAGGTCTTCACCTGGCTATCTAACATTTCAACAACCATAATATATCATTATGCAATCCCATGCCATATTTTGCCCGCAGGGACGAGACAGCTGGCTAGAATACCTGTGGTCCTTTCGAAGGAAATAACTACAGTATTCAGAAAATAACTATTCAAAAGGTTAGAAGCTCAAGAAAAGGATGCTGGTCTTTCCTATGTACAAGAAGCTTTTCAAGTCCACTTTCATTTAGGTTTCATCCCATATACACAGTTCTTACACAAGTGTTTTTTTTGTCTCATAGTACATAAATGTGCCATATTATATACTTGAGAGGATAACGTTTTAAAAAGTGACTGCAATTGGAAAGTCAAGGGAATCCCCCTATTTCACTGTCACATTGTGCTGTTTGCGCCATTAACTAGCATAAAGATTGTCGTTGTACAATGCCAAGACTGAACTTTTGTTGCTCTGATTCCAAAATGCAAACATTTACGTTCTCGTTTAGCATACAGGTTAGTTTTAAAGCAGATAAGTCTCACTCTTTAATTAGCAGCTAAATCGCTAGCTGTTTTACTCGTATTTACCCCCCTTCTCAAATGCGGCAAAAAGGATTCGACTCACACTGCGAGGTAATAGTGAAATGGGACAATTGAGTGGTTTATGTTGGTTTGGAGTGTATGTAATGTAGGTATGTTTGGTCCATTCTTTATCCATCTACTGCTATGTGGTCCTGAAGCTGGCAGTGTGAGAGGGCTGTGTTTAGCTGAAACATCAGACAGAGCGAGAGAGTTGTACAGACATAAAACAAGGCACATCAAGTTCACGTGGTAAGGCTGGTCCTTCAATTTCTCTGGAATTACAAAATGTTCAATTCAATAATTAATATTGTCCATCATATACCCATGATTAAAGTCAAATACAAACACAAATGGTTAACACTACTTGAATATCATTACTGCAACATAATAGCACCATAAACATGACATTGACACTTCTTATAAAATGCCCAGCGGCGCTATTCATTACAGTACAATGACAAACAGTGAAAACCAACCATCTAATCTACGCTATCAAATTCCAAGGCTGCGGTAATCCATTTCCTACAGTCATACACTGGGTATAACAGGTGTCACACAAGCTTATGATACATCATGTAAATGTAATGATGCCTATCATTAATGTTACTTCATCAATGGGTGGCCAGACTTTTACAACAAGTGGAGATAAATTATCCAACTGGATGCAGAGCCAAATAGAGGATGGACATTTTGTCCCCAAAATGTCTCTGCGGTATCGAGCTACAACATTAATAAGCTGGAGTAAAAAGGCCATTCACTTTTCAAAATGTATTTAATATTTCCGTGCTTCTCACTAGATTTGTCAAATCAACCCCAAAAAGTGAATTTCCCATGATTCGAAAAGAACTGCAACAGTTCCAAGTAAAAAAGGGAACGAGAGAAAGAGTGCCACTTCACGATTAGAACAACAGTCAATGGATTTCCTTGTACAGGAAGAACAAGAGAAAATAGTAGAAAACAGAACTTACAGTTTATCAAACAAGAGATTGACAAATATTTTTGTTTTTTAATTAATTATTTGTCTTAGTGTTGCTTTGCCTAAAAACCTTTTACAATCCTGAAGAAAAGTGGGAGAAACAGAGGCAGACAAGGAGCGGAGAGCGTTTCCTGTTGCTTCACAGTAATTCTGGAGCCTCTCCAGAACAAACCACAGTGGATTTTTTTGGGAGGGGTGGGTCGGTTGATTAGTGCTCCTCCAGCCAAGATGGCGTATCCCCGCCGGGCATTTTCAACTTGATGTGGAACTGCTTGAGCGTCTGATCCAGCTGCTGCTGGTTTCCTGCATAGTATGCCGCGATGGCATTGTGGAAGAGGATCAGCTGGTTGTGCAACACTTTCACCTGGGAAAGGGGTCGGAGAAAGAACAGAAAGAGGACATGAGCACTCACACCAGAGTA
The DNA here is from genome assembly GCF_045791955.1 of Oncorhynchus clarkii lewisi. Taxonomy (NCBI): domain Eukaryota; kingdom Metazoa; phylum Chordata; class Actinopteri; order Salmoniformes; family Salmonidae; genus Oncorhynchus; species Oncorhynchus clarkii. The sequence goes on along the minus strand of NC_092165.1, from coordinate 22,456,573 downwards.
AACAAACACATTCATGAATTTAATGCCTGTTGAAGAACTGTGTAATGGACAAGTTTGTTTTGATACAGCAAATATCCCAGCAGACTTCAAGACTTTTTAGAGATTTGGCCAACCTGGTCTCAGAGCATTTTGTATTATTCTGTACGTAAATCAGAGACGCTCCATTTAATATGACCTGTCACGTACGGTATGTATTAATTTGTGGCTGTCCATTACCCATTTCGTATGATATGTTACGAATTACAATTTTCGTTTTTACCTTAAGTAACCATACCAAACGTAATATATCTTACAATTTGAGTGTCCCGGATTTGGTTTTTACTATGTTAGGTCTAGTCAATGAGACCAGGCCGACTTGGCAGTAATGATGAATATTTTCGTGACGATGTATCTAGTTTTAATAGTGGGAATAATTCATATTTATTCAGAGAATCCCAGGAAATAATGCAAAAATTGAAGGTGCACATTTAAAACCAAGATATGGTCACTGTGCCAGGGTTCACCCTAAATAAAAAGGGCTCTGCAACATGTTGTCGGCTTGGCTACGCCACTATGTAAAGATTTCAGAGCAAATTAAACTGATATTTAGTAATGATAGTTACTTTATCTTTGATCGCCAATGACATTGTGAATCAGGCCGTTCATAAATTCAGAGCGCTACCATGTTCCTCAATTAATTCAGCACATTTCAGCAGTAGGCTCTCGACACAGTTCGCACTCAGGACGCACCCTGAGTATAGCGTTATCGAATCATACAAACTTTGCAACAAAACTTTGTAACAAATATAATTTCCCCTTATGCCTCTTATGCCTCTCTGAATTGTTAGCAGACTTAATGTCTGTGACAGAGATACCCATGTAGTAAATAAGGCATAGGCCTATAACATTTGTGACTGTCTGAAGAGTCACAATGACAGCTCAAAGCAGCACTCATTTTATAGGCTATACTGTGCTGTTTGTTAACTGCATTCGGGTTGCATGTGCGGTCCGGCAGTGTCAATTAGGCATGTGCTTTGAATTTATGATGACTTTGTGTGAAAAAAATATGCCAGGCTAAAGAAAGCTTCCATGCGACAACCTGCTTGGATAATGTGATATTTTATTTTTGGCTAATCTGCCGATGCGGATGTAGTGTATTTTAACCTCTTTCAGCTAGGGGACACTATTTTTATGTTTGGAAAAATAACATTCCCAAAGTAAACGGCCTATTTCTCAGGCCCAGATGCTAGAATATGCATATAATTGACAGATTAGGATAGAAAACACTCTAAAAAGTTTCCAAAACTGTCAAAATATTGTCTGTGAGCATAACAGAACTGATATTGCAGGCAAAAACCTGAGGAAAATCAAACCAGGAAGTGGCTTCTATTTTGAAAGCTCTATGTTCCATAGCCTGCCTTTACTCCATTTAAAGGGATATTAACCAGATTCCTTTTCCTATTTCTTCCTCAAGGTGTCAACAGTCTTTAGATATAGTTTCAGTCTTTTATTTTGAAAAATGAACGAGAAAGATATCACGTCAGTGGACAGCTGGGTGTTCGCATGAGTTTTGCTTGCGCAACAGAGTGGGGCAGCCTTTGTCTCTCCCTCTCCTACTGAAAAAGAGTCGCGGTTGATATATTATCGATTATACTGTACATTTTAAAAACAACCTGAGGATTGATTATAAAAAACATTTGACATGTTTCTGTGAACATTACGTATACTATTTGGAATTTTCGTCTGCGTTGTCGTGACTGCTCGAGCCTGTGGATTTCTGAACATAACGCGCCAAACAAATGGAGGTATTTTGGATATAAAAATAATCTTTATGGAACAAATGGAACATTTATTATGTAACTGGGAGTCTCGTGAGTGAAAACATCCAAAGATCATCAAAGGTAAGCGATTAATTTTTATTGCTTTTCTGATTTTCGTGACCAAGGTGTTTAATGTTTTGTCTAGTGATCGATAAACTTACACAAACGCTTGGATTGCTTTCGCTGTAAAGCATATTTTCAAAATCTGACACGACAGGTCATTAACAAAAAGATAAGCCGTGTTTTGCTATATTGCACTTGTGATTTCATGAATATAAATATATATATATATTTTTTTTTGAATGTGGCGCTCTGCAATTCAGCGGTTGTTGATGAAAATGATCCCGCTAACAGGATGGGTTGCGTCAAGAAGTTAAGGAAAAATATTGTAATTTCCAAGGTTATTATTTCGGGAAATGTGAAGAGTGTTCCCGAGAAAGTCCCGGGATCCTGGTTACCCATGTTAATCCCTTGACATCAAAGGTTCCAAGACAATGACATCCTAGTAAGGACTCAAAATTTGGTCAAATGTATTCTGTACTAGCCCTTGAAAAGACCAAGAATACTCATGTCTCCTGAAATGGCAGCAAAAACTAGCTTCTGAAGTACCTTGTTCTCTTCCAGGAATTTGAGCTTGACGCAGACGTCGTTGCGCATCTTCTCATACTTCTCGCGGTGGATCTGGAACTGTTGCTGGGAGTGTTCCATCTTGGGCAGCGTGGTGGCATCCCGCGGGCCCAGGTTCAATTCCTCCAGGTCTGTGCGGTATGCGTCGAACTCAACTCTACAGGGGGTGTCAAAAACCAGACGAAAGTCAACTGCATACTCTTTTTTTTCACTTGCCAACGGTCAACCTTTTTCCAGACAACGAGGAGTTGGTTATACAACAAACAGATCTGGGACCAAGCTAGGGGTAGTAACACGACCAACAGTCAAACAAAATCCTACAAAACATTGATGAACCCCCCCAAAACACTAACTTGGACATGGCAATTTCCTAAACTGAGTCAATTTCAGAAAATGACTAGAAATAACGTATGCTGTCAAAAAGTTCAAAAAGAGGATGCACGTCAATCAACGAGTAACAGTAAACCAATTTAAACTGATATTCTCGTATTACCTGGCAATTTCATACTGTTTGGTGTTAATCATAGTGTCCTCAATTGTTTTGTCCACCAGTGTGTCCACACTGGCAATGAAGAAGTTGATTGCTCCCAATAGAGTCTCCCCATTTTTGGACAAAAGTTTTTGAGTGTCAGCATTGTAGCCAAACTCCTCCTGAAAGACAAGAATGCATCACACACTTTTTAGACAATTCAATAAGATAACTACCATAGAACAATTATATTATCTGAGCAAGCATAGTATCGTTGAATATGATCAAAATACTAATTCCCTAAAATATGATGCATTTCCTAAAGAGATTAATGGATATTGAGTGACCTCTCAATCAAGTAAAATTGTATTTGTCACATGCGCAGGTGTAGACAACAGGTGTAGACCATACCGTGAAATGCTTACTTACAAGCCCTTAACCAACATTGCAGTTAAGAACCCCCACCTGTGGACGTCAGGCCGTCATACTACCCTCATGGAGTCTGTTTCTGACCATTTGAGCAGACACATGCACATTTGTGGCCTGCTGGAGGTCATTTTGCAGGGCTCTGGCAGTGCTCCTCCTGCTCCTCCTTGCACAAAGGCGGAGGTAGCGGTCCTGCTGCTGGGTTGTTGCCCTCCTACGGCCTCCTCCACGTCTTCTAATGTACTGGCCTGTCTCCTGGTAGCGCCTCCATGCTCTGGACACTACGCTGACAGACACAGCAAACCTTGCCACAGCTCGCATTGATGTGCCATCCTGGATGAGCTGCACTACCTGAGCCACTTGTGTGGGTTGTAGACTCCGTCTCATGCTACCACTAGAGTGAAAGCACCGCCAGCATTCAAAAGTGACCCAAACATCAGCCAGGAAGCATAGGAACTGAGAAGTGGTCTGTGGTCACCACCTGCAGAACACTCCTTTATCGGGGGTGTCTTCCTAATTGCCTAGATTTTCCACCTGTTGTCTATTCCATTTGCACAACAGCATGTGAAATTTATTGTCAATCAGTGTTGCTTCCTAAGTGGACAGTTTGATTTCACAGAAGTGTGATTGACTTGGAGTTACATTGTGTTGTTTAAGTGTTCCCTTTATTTTTTTGAGCAGTGTAATAACGAGCCTATATACAGGGGGTATTGGTATAGAATCAATGTGTGGGGGCACCGGTTAGTCAAGGTAATATATACATGTGGGTAGAGTAATTAAAGTGACTTAGGTATAGATAATAACAGAGTAGCAGCAGCGTAAGGGGGGAGGGGAGCAATGCAAATAGTCTGGGTAGCCATTTGATTAGATGTTCAGCAGTCTTATGGATTGGGGTTAGAAGCAGTTTTAAAGTATTTTGTCCTAGACTTGGCGCTCCGGTACCGCTTGCCATGCGGTAGCAGAGAGAACAGTCTATGACTAGGGTGGCTGGAGTCAGACAATTTTTAGGGCCTTCCTCTGACACCGCCTGGTATAGAGGTCCTGGGTGGCAGGAAGCTTGGCCCCAGTGATGTACTGGGCCGTACGCACTACCCTCTGTAGTACCTTGCGATCAGAGACCGGGCAGTTGCCATACCAGGCAGTGATGGAACCAGGATGCTCTTGATGGTGCAACTGTAGAACCTTTTGAGGATCTGAGGATCCTTGCCAAATCTTTTCAGTCCATTGAGGGGGAATAGTTTTTGTTGTGCCCTCTTCACAACTGTGTTGATGTGCTTGGGCCATGTTAGTTTGTTGGTAATGTGTGTACTATCCCCTTCACAGGACAGCGCGAACTGGCTCTAACCTGAATAGAAAGAGTGGGAAGCCCCGGTGCACAAAATAACATTTTATTTTTATTGTCCAGTCTGAGATATGGCTTTTACTTTGCAACTCTGCCTAGAAGGCCAGCATCCCGGAGTCGCCGCTTCACTGTTGACATTGAGACTGGTGTTTTGCAGGCACTATTTAATGAAGCTGCCAGTTGAGGACTTGTGAGGCGTCTGTTTTTCAAACTCTAGACACTAATGTACCTGTCCTCTTGCTCAGTTGTGCACCGGGGCCTCCTACTCTTTCTATTCTGGTTAGAGCCAGTTTGCGCTCTTCTGTGAAGGGAGCAGTACACAGCGTTGTACAAGATCTTCAGTTTCTTTGCAATTTCTCGCATGAAATAGCCTTCATTTCTCAGAACAATAATAGACTGATGAGTTTCAGAAGAAAGGTCTTTGTTTCTTCCCATTTTGAGCCTGTAATAAAACCCATAAATGATGATGCTCCAGATACTCAACTAGTCTAAAGAAGGCCAGTTTTATTGCTTCTTTAAATCAGGACAACAGTTTTCATCTGTATTGACATAACTTCAAAAGGGTTTTCTAATGATCGATTAGCCTTTTAAAATGATAAACTTGGATTAGCTAAGACAACGTGCCATTGGAACACAGTAGTGATGGTTGCTGATAATGGGCCTCTGTACACCTATGTAGATATTCCATGAAAAATCTGCCGTCTCCAGCTACAATAGTAATTTACAACATTAAGAATGTCTACACTGTATTTATGATCAATTAGATATTTTATTTAAAAAATGGACATGGACATTTCTAGGTGACCAAACTTTTGAACGGTAGTGTACATTTAATCATTATAAAATTCCCATCAAGGGTTTCCAATTGAGAGCTCATAGATCAAATAACAATTCAGACAGTAACATTTAACTTCCAACCATGAGTTGTGCTTTCTTAAATCTAGAAACATGTTTATTTAAACCTTTAAAACAAATGGAAGTCTTAACTCTTAACAAACCAATGAACGTCTATGCCTAAATGTCACAGCAAATAAACAATTTGACAGACTTACTCATTATAAAACAGAAGGCTGTTAAAAAAAATCTAAGATGAAACATGGCAGTGCTACCATCTTAAAAGCAGAACATTGAAACAAACACACACACACACACACACACACACAAACACACTTTTCATTAGGCAGCAGTTGGGGATGTGCATAAATCCCATTACAATAAAGAAAGAACATAAAGTTCAGGACCCACCCAGTTTACTGTTCACAATTGCCTTTAAATCTGACAAGGGTTTTAGGTTGCTATCATTTACGCATAAGCAAATACTTAAAAACATGTATTTCGATTAAATGCACCGAATTAAAACGTGTGGAATTTACCATGAAATGCTTGATAACAAGCCATTTCCAAACCATGCAAAGTTAAAAAGTAAGAAAAATGTGCTAAAAAAATAAATAAAGGTAATATTAACACAAAATAACAACAACAATACTATGTACAAGGAGTACCGGTACTGAGTCAATTTGCAGGGGTACGAGGTAGTTGAGGTAATGTGTTCATGCAAGTAAGGATAAGAAAAGTGACTAGGCAATCTGGATCAGGGGTTGGAACCGGTTCAGGGAACATACAGTGGGGCAAAAAAGTATTTAGTCAGCCACCAATTGTGCAAGTTCTCCAACTTAAAAAGATGAGAGAGGCCTATAATTTTCATCATAGGTACACTTCAACTATGACAGACAAAATGATAAAAAAATTCCAGAAAATCACATTGTAGGATTTTTAATGAATTTCTTTGCAAATTATGGTGGAAAATAAGTATTTGGTGAATAACAAAAGTTTCTCAATAGTTTGTTATATAGCCTTTGTCGGCAATGACAGAGGTCAAACGTTTTCTGTAAGTCTTCACAAGGTTTTCACACACTGTTGCTGGTATTTTGGCCCATTCCTCCATGCAGATCTCCTCTAGAGCAGTGATGTTTTGGGGCTGTTACTGGGCAACACGGACTTTCAACTCCCTCCAAAGATTTTCATTGGGGTTGAGATCTGGAGACTGGCTAGGCCACTCCAGGACCTTGAAATGCTTCTTACGAAGCCACTCCTTCGTTGCCCGGGCGGTGTGGTTGGGATCATTGTCATGCTGAAAGACCCAGCCACATTTCATCTTCAATGCCCTTGCTGATGGGAGGTTTTCACTCAAAATCTCACGATACATGGCCCCATTCATTCTTTCCTTTACACGGACAGTCGTCCTGGTCCCTTTGCAGAAAAACAGCCCAAAAGCATGATGTTTCCACTCCCACAGTAGGTATGGCATTCTTTGTCCTCCAAACACAACAAGTTGAGTTTTTACCAAAAAGTTCTATCTTGGTTTCATCTGAGCATATGACATTCTCCCAGTCTTCTTGTGGATCATCCAAATGCTCTCTAGCAAACTTCAGACGGGCCTGGACATGTACTGGCTTAAGCAGGGGGACACGCCTGGCACTGCAGGATTTGAGTCCCTGGCGGCGTAGTGTGTTACTGATGGTAGGCTTTGTTAATTTGGTCCCAGCTCTCTGCAGGTCATTCACTAGGTCCCCCCGTGTGGTTCTGGGATTTTTGCTCACCGTTCTTGTGATCATTTTGACCCCACGGGGTTAGATCTTGCGTGGAGCCCCAGATCGAGGGAGATTATCAGTGGTCTTGTATGTCTTTCATTTCCTAATAATTGCTCCCACAGTTGATTTCTTCAAACCAAGCTGCTTACCTATTGCAGATTCAGTCTTCCCAGCCTGGTGCAGGTCTACAATTTTGTTTCTGGTGTCCTTTGACAGCTCTTTGGGCTTGGCCATAGTGGAGTTTGGAGTGTGACTGTTTGAGGTTGTGGACAGGTGTCTTTTATACTGATAACAAGTTCAAACAGGTGCCATTAATACAGGTAACGAGCGGAGGACAGAGGAGCCTCTTAAAGAAGAAGTTACAGGTCTGTGAGAGCCAGAAATCTTGCTTGTTTGTAGGTGACCAAATACTTATTTTCCACCATTATTTGCAAATAAATTCATTAAAAATCCTACAATGGGATTTTCTGGATTTTATTTTCTATTTTTGTCTGTCATAGTTGAAGTGTACCTATGATGAAAATGACAGGCCTCTCATCTTTTTAAGTGGGAGAACTTGCACATTGGTGGCTGACTAAATACTTTTTTTGCCCCACTAACTGAAAACCATAAAATAATTAAATGTTTGGGAGGAACAGAACCAGAACAAAAGTGATCTATACTGTTGCCGGGAACAGAAACGCTATTTTAAAAGCATGGAAACGGGTTAATAACCTTATTTTACATTCCGGGGATTTATCTCCAGTCCCACAAAACAAATGTAACAAAGCACCTATGAGTGACAGTGAGGGCTTTGCAAACTTATTATAGTGTCTGCCTGCCTGCCAGCTGAAATTCTTTGCCAGTGTGTGTAGGCTACCTCCCCTCCCTCCGAAGCATGCAGTCTACTGTAGTTACTAACGTTAAAGGCGTGATTCAAAAATTAGGGAGGGGGATTTTCAAATTAGGGAACAATGGATTAACTTTTTCAATTCTGGTTAAGGATACTACCAATATCACATTTTACATTGGATTTATTAACTACAAAAGTATTTTTTATTTTAATTCTGGTGCCACTCCACACACACTAGCTAGCTCTGGTCTAGTGCTTAAAAACTCTAGCCACATTATGGAACTGAGAGTCATGATCAAAGGCTAGCTCTGGTCCAACGTTAGTTAAGCCAACTCTGAAGTTCAAAGACATTCAAACTTTCTTCAAAGACGCCGCTCCTTCGTAGATATAATTCTGTGGGTCTAATTCAGATCATGCATGTCATAACAACATGCCCATTGCTTCATGCCCAGCGCTCTCCTCGCCCTTCACTACACTTGTCTGTCCAATGCATTTACATATCTTGCCCCCTCCATAGCAAGCTGTTCTATCCACTGGTGAAGTAATTTCATGTAAAAAAACAATGATTTCAGAGGTTTAAAAAAGGAACAGAAAGAACCTATATAAACTATTACTTTTTGGGGATTCGAACTGGTTCATAACTTCATTTTTCTGGTTGGAAAAGTGGAACAAAAGAAAATATGGTTCTGTTCAGAACAAATCGATTGGGAAATAATTTTCTTTCCATAGATACACTGCTGCTACTCTGTTTATGTGAAGAGTGTGAAAGTGTGTATTGGTGAGTGTAGCGTCAATATGCATGTAGGCGTGTTTTGTGTGTATTGAGCGTATGCAGTGTGTGTGTGTTGGAGTGCCAGTGTAGTATGTGTGAGTGTGCATAGAGCCAGTTCAAGAGAGTCGGTGCAGGGGGGGAAAATGACATTTGTTTAGTATTTCATACTATTTCAGTGTACATCAATAACGCATTTACTACAAACAATAAATGATGCATCATGTATGAAACAGCGAAGTCACATAATAGTTCTGGCTTTGCATGAAGCGGTCTGTCTTAAATCCATTTTATATAGAGACAAATGAAAACAATTTATCAAAGGCTTTTAGTGCGTTTGAGAATTCAACACAAGTGAACCCACTCAGAATCATCCGCACTGAGGCAACCTGAAGCAGCTCAAGTAAAAAAGAAAAGGGAGAAAATCACTGACTGATCTGACAGGTGAAAGCAAAATAGTGGAAACCTATCCAGTTCTTTCACCTAGCTATCAGGGGTTATGAAAAAAAAGTGATGAGGAAAGGAAGTCATTTCAGAGTATTGACAAAGAACCAGCGACAGAAATGGCCATCCTTACAAGGTATGCCCCAAACCACAGATCTAGGAAGAGGTTACTTTACCCCCAATCCTAACCTTACATTAACATTACAGGCATAAAGAATAAAAAAAAATCCTATATCAGTGGTTAGTGTCAACTACTTCAACCTACTCCAGCTTCAGGTTCCTGGGTAAGGTCAAAGTAAAAAAAAAATAATAATAAAAAAAAGAGTGTCTGACTCACATGGAGTTCCGGCGACTTGAGGCCGAGGTCAGCGAAGGCGTCGCCCAGCTGCCGCTGAGTCTGCATCATCTGGGTGAGCTGGTTGGCCAGAGTCTGGGTCAGCTTGATCACGTGCTCGTACTTGCGCTTGTTGTCGCGCAGCACTTCGATCTGCCCCTCCAGCTCCGGGTCCACCGTCCGTGAGCCGCGGCCCAGCTTCTCCAACAAGATCTGCCTGGTGCACTGCGGGGAGAGAAGTGTTAGCATTCATAATGTAACTGACCAAAGGAATGGAACGATTTAGCATTAGCATTCTAAAATAACAGACCTTGTGTTTCAAACAAGTTAGCGTTAGCATATATTATCCCAGTGTAACTGACCTGGGGTTTCGAACGACTTAGTGTTAGCATCGTTAGCATCCGAGAGTAGCTGATCTTGGTTTCAAACGAGTTAGCACTAACATTGTTAGCATTGAGAACCCAACATCAGATACACAGTCAGAATCCTAGTGTAACCAACCCCAGGTATCAAACCCAGGACTTGTCTCAAGACCATGTTAGCCCTCCAAGCTAAAGCCTGTGTGTTGGCTCTGGGAGCAGACAGATTTTATTTAACGGTTATCTAAAGCTGTGATCACATTCAAGGCAATATCTTTAAATGGATGTTAAAAATATGTATGTAGTGTTGTGTATGATCACTGAGAAACAGTTTTGCTGCATCAGATGTTCTACAGCAACCCTTTTGTTTCATTATTTTGTAAGTGTACAATAAAGCAGGGGAGCCATCAGTAAACATTCACAGCACAATGGGGAATAATGGACAGATGAGATCATAGGTAGCTCACCAATCCAACTATGACTATGAAAAGCTGCGTGTGTGTGTGTTGAAATGCCAGCTAAAGATGCCAGCCAGTTTGAAAAATGAAAGGAAAAGGGGTAGTTTACCTGTCCAAGTCGGAATGGATTGTGGGAGGGAGGGAGGGACTAAGGAGATAGAGGTGTGAAAAAGCAAGGTTGAGAATATGTGAGTGAGAGAAGGAGGGGGCAGTAGGTGCTGGTGGCAAGTATTACTTTGTACGTGTTGATGCTCCACTTCCTCACTAGGTCCAGTTTCTCCATGGCCGGGTTCTTCAAGTCATCTGCCAGGACCACCGGCCCGCTATGTGGCTGCCCTTGCATAGTGCCTGAAGAGAAAGGCGACTGTCATGAATGTTGAGTTGAATGTTGAGAGAGGCTGTATCTGTTAGCTTGGAGCTCTGGTAAGATATCATAAAGTGTGAAGAGAATATAAAACATAGATGTGAAACTATGGTGAATCAATCATAGGATTGATTTGCAATTTCAAGTCGTGTCAGACTGGAACATGGAGACACAGTCAAAGTTAGATGCCGACTATGATACTTTGACAATTATCCTCTTCAGCTAAAATACCACAAGAATGATCCTCTTCAGCTAAAATACCACAAGTATATACGCGTTTATCTGCAGGGGAAATACAAGCAACTGCAAGGAGTTTAATTTAGAGTAGAAGGGACAACCTGCAAGGAACTACAGGAGCCCAGTGATGCAAGGAGGATACAGGAGTTAAGCAGCGATGCTGATTAAAACTCGGGTGAAAGCTGTGGAAGGCTTGATTGGTCCTAGCAAGTGTGTGTTTGTGAAATGTTGAAACAAGACGAGGACCCTTACAGCCAGCTATGGGAGAAATGCAGACAACCTCAGCTGTTACGAACCAGAGACCACCGTCAAGTTTTCAGGTAGTCACATCCTTCACAGCTAGAAGCCAAAGGTGAAATTGAACAAATAGGGAGAGAGGGGAAGGACGCGAAGACAGAAGTCGAAAGACATGGGCGATGGATTTTGAAGGAATGACAGAACCTTGATAAAAAGAGGGAGCCAGGGAGAAAATCCCAACCAGAAAGAAGAGAGGGAGCAGAAAGCAGGTCCGTATTTCTCATCTCTGTTGCTGTAGGTACCTTTCTGTATCTCAGTCTGACTATCGCTGATGGGCCGCGCCAGGTGGCTAGCCAAGGCCGAGCTGGGAGCTACAGGTGCCACGGGAGACGTGGGCTGGCTTGCCGACACTGGAAACAGCAGGCAACAGTGGCGATTGATTAGTAAGTCAATTCATCAACACCCCCCTATCTAGAGCTGTCAAATGGAACCTCCCATGGGTCCTCCTTGGATGTTCCTTTAAAATGGGACTATAAATGTGGCAGCACACCACTAAGACCAAATAAGGGGTGTGCTCTGGAGATGACAGGCACATAACAGTACCACTGGACTAAAATGGTATATATATATATATATATATATATAATATATATATATATATATATATATATATATATATATATATACCATTTTAGTCCAGTGGTACTGTTATGTGCCTGTCATCTCCAGAGCACACCCCTTATTTGGTCTTAGTGGTGTGCTGCCACATTTATAGTCCCATTTTATATATAATATATATATATTTTATATATAATATTATACTATATATATATATATATATATATATATATATATATATATATATATATATATTTTATATATAATATTATACTATATATATATATATATATATATATATATATATATATATATATATATATATATATATATATATAATTTTACATTAGTCATCTTGTTTTTTTGTCCCACCCTTCAGGTCCACCTCAACCCCTCCCACCATCCAGTTTTGATTTCTATTACCCATATGTTTTTCAACTCTGCTGTTTCATAAAAGTCACGAACCTCTCTATTCTCATAGTTTCTACAGATTGTAAATGAAAATGTTTTGTTAACCTCTCTTGGGTAGGGGGCAGTATTTTGACATCCGGATGAAAAGCGTGGCCAAAGTAAACTGCCTGTTACTCAGGCACAGAAGCTAGGATATGCATATATGTAGATTTGGATAGAAAACACTCTAAAGTTTCTAAAACTGTTAAAATTATGTCTGTGAGTATAACAGAACTGAAATGGCAGGCAAAACCCCGAAGACAAACCCCCCCCCCCCCCCCCCCCAAAAAAAAAAAAAAATTCAGCCTACCTCTATTTTCAATGGCTATCACTTTAATTAAGTCCAAGTCCTCCCAGACTGCAGTTCCTAGGGCTTCCACTAGTTGTCAACAGTCTTTAGAAAGAGTTAAGATGGTTTTTTGGAAAAATGAGCCAGAAATTGTAGTTTTTCTAGGTGGCTCCCATTTTGGCTGTAGTGTTTCCAAGCGCGTGGAAGAGAGCGTGTTCTTTGGTATTTTTCTCCAGTAAAGACAATAACGATTCTCCGTCTTAAATTTTAGCGTTTATTTACGTATTAGGGTACCTAAGGTTTGATTATAAATGTTGTTTGACTTGTTTGGAAAAGTTTATTAGTAACATTTGGGATTAATTTTGTATGCATTTTTATGGAGGGAAACTGGGTGGATTATTGACTGAAGCGCACCAGCTAAACTGAGTTTTTATGGATATAAGGAAGGACATTATCAAATAAAAGGACCATTTGTGATGGCACTCCAAAAGGTCCCAGTTACAACAGAAGATCATCATCAAAGGTAAGGCATTTTTTATATCCCTATTTTCGTGTCGCAAAATGCCTTGCCTGGTTGAAATATGTTTTTCATGTGTTTGTATGCGGGGCGCTGTCCTCAGATAATCGCATGGTGTGCTTTCGCCGTAAAGCCTGTTTGAAATCTGACATTTTGGTGTATTATACTTGTGATTTTATGAAAGTTAAATATTTATAATACTGTAGTTTGAATTTCGCGCTCTGCAATTTCACCGGATGTTGGCCAGGTAGGACGCTACCGTCCCACCTGCCCATAAGAAGTTAAGAGTATTAATATATCGATCAATAATATGACTTTTCAAATCCTCAAGTAGTGGTATTTGCAGAGTTAGCACCAGGTAAATGTTAAAATTTTTCAGCTATTCCTAAACCTGCGACCAAAAACAAGGTACATATGGGCAGTACAAAAACAAGTGATCATCTAATGATTCTGACACTTCATAACAAAATCTGCAGAGCTGGGATGGTTGTATCCCCAATAAATAAATAAATAAATAAATAAATAAATACAAATATTATATTGGTTGCAAGAATTATATAATAATTTAAACTGAAAAATGTCCTTATTAGTCTAACATTAAATGACAAATAGATGAAAAAAAATGAGAAAAAAAACAAAAATCACTGATATAAAGACATTACGTAGACCTGGACAACTTCTGAAAAGGGCAGTCGAGTTGAACAATTGTTGCATAGATACTGTATCATTGAAGTGAAACCTTTTGATTCTGTTAATTACAGTCACAAGAGTCAATCGATGCAAACATCAAGTCTCTTTGGGTTGTGACTTCACCTCCTTCAGTAGGCGTGTATGGGCATGCCAAGGTAAGTACTTCCCAGTTTCCACCACAGCCTCAAAATCTATACAGTTTGTGTTAATAGCTTTCCAATGTCTTTATTAATTCAGAGTGATAAAAGATATCTACATGACTTCAGAGGAGAGGGGACGGCGGTCACACAAGAGTCTCCAATCCTCTGCCAAGGGGGTGAGAGTTAATTTATTTTTGTGTGTAACGAGGATGCTATAATGAAAGGGGTGCCAGGAGGAAAAACGGAGTTCAGAGGCGATTCATTAAAACTCAATTGGACTCCTCCTTTATAAATTCAAATGTCGTCCTTATCTATCCATATCGCTGGTGCTGGACAGAGGGGCAGCTTGTTAGGACGACGCAAACAAAGTACCTTGCATTTTGCAACCTGAACTGAAACACCGGGGTTGAATGAGGGCGAGCTTGGCAGGTCGAAACACATTCCAGGGCTTTTCTTTATTTTTACTATTTTCTACATTGTAGAATAATAGCAAAGACATTGCAAACTATTACGGACGACAAGGGGAAACCCAGCTGCCCAGTGACGCGAGTCTACCAGACGGGGTAAATGCATTTTCTACTCGCTTTGAGGCAAGCAACACTGAAGCATGCATGAGATCACCAACTGTTCTGGACGACTGTGTGATCATGCTCTCCGTAGCTAATGTGAACAAGAATTTAAACAGGTCAACATTCGCAAGGCCAGACGGATTACCAGGACGTGCAGTCCGAGCATGTGCGGACCAACTGGCAAGTGTCTTCACTGATATTTTCAACCTCTTCCTGACCCAGTCTGTAATACCTACATGTTTCAAGCAGACCACCATAGTCCCTGTGCCCGAGAAAGCGAAGGTAACCTGCCTAAATGACTACCACCCTGTAGCACTCATGCCGGTAGCCATTAAGTCCTTTGAAAGGCTGGTCGCGGCTCCCATCAACACCATCATCGCGGAAACCCTAGATCCACTCCAATTCGCATACCGGCCCAACAGATCCACAGATGACGCAATCTGAATCGCACTCCACACTGCCCTTTCCCACCAGGACCAACAAAATAACACCTATGTGAGAATGCTGTTCATTGACTACAGCTTAGAGTTCAACACCATAGTGCCCACAAAGCTCAACACTAAGCTAAGGACCCTGGAACTAAACACCTCCCTCTGCAACTGGATCCTTGACTTCCTGACGGGCCACCCCCAGGAGTTAAGGGTAGACAACAACACATCTGCCACGCTGATCCTCAACACGGGGGCCCCTAGGGTAAGTGTTTCGTCCCCTCCTGTACTCCCCGTTTACCCACGACTGGGTGGCCAAGCACAACTACAACACCATCATTAAGTTTGCTGACGATAGGCATCCCAAGTGGCGCACTACAGATCCGGGTTTGATCCTGGGCTGTCGCAGCCGGCCGCAACCGGGAGACCCATGAGGCGATGCACAATTGGCCCAGCATCGTCAGGGTTACGGGAGGGTTTGGCCGGATGTCCTTGTCCCATCGCGCTCGAGTGACTCCTGTGGCGGGCAGGGGCATGCACACCGGCACGGTCGCCAGTTGTATGGTGTTTCCTCTGACAAATTGGTCCAGCTGGCTTCCGGATTAAGCGATCAGTATCAAGAAGCAGTACAGCTTGGAAGGGTCGTGTTTTGGAGGATGCATTGCTCTCGGCTTTTGCCTCAGAGTCCGTACGGTAGTTGCAGCAATGGGACAAGACTGCAACGACCAATTGGATATGACAAAAATTGGGGAGAAAGGGGTAAAAGTACCAAAAAAAATAATAACTTAATTGATTGAACAGTATAACCCATCTTATTGGCACCGGCGGACAATATCAGCCATGTCACCACTGAGTGTGCATATTCACTTTTTATCACCACTTGAAAGTTAGTTTTTGGACAATAATTTCCTCCTCCCGGTTAGATGGATGTCATATAGAGTACGACAGTAGGAGTCATAACACCCATAAAACAAGGAAATGGTTCCAATCGTTTTTACACCATTCATTTTTTTACGTTTAAAATAAGGGCTGTGTTTCGTGTAGGCTTACCCTGTAGTGACGTTTTGATAAATCTCTCTAGGACAAGGTGACTTATCAATTTATTCGCCTGTTTTACTCAACTAAAAAATAAACGCTAAATAGCCGCTAATGTGGCTATATCATAAAGAACTACAAATGCCATGATCTGAACGAGATTATATTGATAAAGTCACCTTGTCCGAGAGGGATTTACATAGTTAATCAAAACTTCACGGCAGGGTAAGCCTACACGAAACACAGCCCTTTTTGTATGTTTCTAAAATACCCTTTGGGAAAAATTTATGGAATCATTTCACTCTTTGACCACTAGGTTTTATGGGTAGTATGACACCTCCACTGTGGGGCTCAATTATAGGCTAAGTGTCTCCCTTTTTCATCGACCTATATGATTCAGTCATAATTTTTATTGAACTGTTTGTCAGCAGAGTAGGCAAAACATTTTTTTGTCATACTAAAAAAGATTCTGCTAATGTCTCCAGTCATATAAAGTGTAATAGAATTGTATTTATAAAAATCCAAGAAACGCATCTCATATAGCCTATAGCAGGGGTGAGCAAACTTTTTTGCTCGAGGGCCACATTGGGATTTTGAAATTCAAAAGGAGGGCGGCATTTTTGGGGGGACCAATTGTTTGTTAAAATCAATTTGCGGGGGCCTCCCGAGTGGTGCAGCGGTCTAAGGCACTGCTTGAGGCGTCACTACAGACCCGGGTTCGATCCCAGGCGGTGTCACAGCTAGCCGTGACTGGGAGACCCATGAAGCGGCGCACTATTGGCCCAGTGTCGTCTATAGCCTACTCTACGCTACTACGCACTCAACCATGAATTGAAGTATTTTTTTGAGAACACTGATTGAGGTATATTTGCCTAAATCATGACTACCCAATCTACTCATCACATTAGGAATAGTAGGCTTAGTAGTAGTCTGCAAATGTGATGATGCGAGGAATACTTTATTATAAAAATGTGTAATTTTATGGTGAAAATTTGGTCTGTCTGGTGCCCACCTAACTAAAGAATAACTACACAAAAACCTGACCTAAAATTGTCCCCTAATGTGGCTTAAGCATTGATGTGGACTTAGAACATCCATAAAATGTATGTAGGTTCAGAACTTTTGTGAAACAGCACAGTTGAAAAACATTTGGCAAATCAAAACTGGATGGTCTTCAGATACAGTGGGGCAAAAAAGTATTTAGTCAGCCACCAAGTTCTCCCACTTAAAAAGATGAGGCCTGTAATTTTCATCATAGGTACACTTCAACTATGACAGACAAAATTAGAATGTTTTTTCTCCAGAAAATCACATTGTAGGATTTTTTATGAATTTATTTGCAAATTATGGTGGAAAATAAGTTATGATCACCTACACATAAAATAAGTATTTGATCACCTACAAACAAGCAAGATTTCTGGCTCTCACAGACTTGTAACAACTTCTTTAAGAGGCTCCTCTGTCCTCCACTGGTTACCTGTATTAATGGCACCTGTTTGAACTTGTTATCAGTATAAAAGACACCTGTCCACAACCTCAAACAGTCACACTCCAAACTCCCACTATGGCCAAGACCAAAGAGCTGTCAAAGGACACCAGAAACAAAATTGTAGACCTGCACCAGGCTGGGAAGACTGAATCTGCAATAGGTAAGCAGCTTGGTTTGAAGAAATCAACTGTGGGAGCAATTATTAGGAAATGAAAGACATACAAGACCACTGATAATCTCCCCCTGATCTGGGGCTCCACGCAAGATCTAACCCCGTGGGGTCAAAATGATCACAAGAACGGTGAGCAAAAATCCCAGAACCACACGGGGGGACCTAGTGAATGACCTGCAGAGAGCTGGGACCAAAGTAACAAAGCCTACCATCAGTAACACACTACGCCGCCAGGGACTCAAATCCTGCAGTGCCAGACGTGTCCCCCTGCTTAAAGCCAGTACATGTCCAGGCCCATCTGAAGTTTGCTAGAGAGCATTTGGATGATCCAGAAGAAGATTGGGAGAATGTCATATGGTCAGATGAAACCAAAATAGAACATTTTGGTAAAAACTCAACTCGTCGTGTTTGGAGGACAAAGAACGCTGAGTTGCATCCAAAGAATACCATACCTACTGTGAAGCATGGGGGTGGAAACATCATGCTTTGGGGCTGTTTTTCTGCAAAGGGACCAGGACAACTGATCCGTGTAAAGGAAAGAATGAATGGGGCCATGTATCGTGAGATTTTGAGTGAAAACCTCCTTCCATCAGCAAGGGCATTGAAGATGAAACGTGGCTGGGTCTTTCAGCATGACAATGATCCCAAACACACCGCCCGGGCAATGAAGGAGTGGCTTCGTAAGAAGTTTTTCAAGGTCCTGGAGTGGCCTAGCCAGTCTCCAGATCTCAACCCCATAGAAAATCTTTGGAGGGAGTTGAAAGTCCGTGTTGCCCCGCAACAGCCCCAAAACATCACTGCTCTAGAGGAGATCTACATGGAGGAATGGGCCAAAATACCAGCAACAGTGTGTGAAAACCTTGTGAAGACTTACAGAAAACGTTTGACCTCTGTCATTGCCAACAAAGGGTATATAACAAAGTATTGAGATAAACTTTTGTTATTGACCAAATACTTATTTTCCACCATAATTTGCAAATAAATTAATAAAAAATCCTACAATGTGATTTTTTTGTCTGTCAATGTGATCTAATTTTGTCTGTCATAGTTGAAGTGTACCTCTTTTCAGGTGGGAGAACTTGCACAATTGGTGGCTGACTAAATACTTTTTTCCCCCACTGTAGATGGGAGGGGTTGAAAACTGAAAGATGGGAATAAAACCAAAAAAGGTAACTATTGTAATATATATATATATATATATATATATATATATATATATATATATACAATATAACTATTGTACACACATACACTGCTCAAAAAAATAAAGGGAACACTAAAATAACCCATCCTAGATCTGAATGAATGAAATATTCTTATTAAATACTTTTTTTCTTTACATAGTTGAATGTGCTGACAACAAAATCACACAAAAATGATCAATGGAAATCAAATTTATCAACCCATGGAGGTCTGGATTTGGAGTCACACTCAAAATTAAAGTGGAAAACTACACTACAGGCTGATCCAACTTTGATGTAATGTCCTTAAAACAAGTCAAAATGAGGCTCAGTAGTGTGTGTGGCCTCAACGTGCCTGTATGACCTCCCTACAACGCCTGGGCATGCTCCTGATGTGGCGGATGGTCTCCTGAGGGATCTCCTCCCAGACCTGGACTAAAGCATCTGCCAACTCCTGGACAGTCTGTGGTGCTATTGGTGGATGGAGCGAGACATAATGTCCCAGATGTGCTCAATTGGATTCAGGTCTGGGAAACAGGCGGGCCAGTCCATAGCATCAATGCCTTCCTCTTGCAGGAACTGCTGACACACTTCAGCCACATGAAGTCTAGCATTGTCTTGCATTAGGAGGAAACTAGGGCCAACCGCACCAGCATATGGTCTCACAAGGGATCCGATGATCTCATCTCGGTACCTAATGGCAGTCAGGCTACCTCTGGCGAGCACATGGAGGGCTGTGCGGCCCCCCAAAGAAATGCCACCCCACACCATGACTGACCCACCGCCAAACCAGTCATGCTGGAGGATGTTGCAGGCAGCAGAACGTTCTCCACGGCGTCTCCAGACTGTCACATGTGCTCAGTGGCGAATTTGCCAATCTTGGTGTTCTCTGGCAAATGCCAAACGTCCTGCACGGTGTTGGGCTGTAAGCACAACCCCCACCTGTGGACGTCGGGCCCTCATACCATCCTCATGGCAGACACATGCACATTTGTGGCCTGCTGGAGGTCATTTTGCAGGGCTCTGGCAGTGCTCCTCCTTGCACAAAGGCAGAGGTAGCGGTCCTGCTGCTGGGTTGTTGCCCTCCTACGGCCTCCTCCACCTGTCCTAATGTACTGGCCTGTCTCCTGGTAGCGCCTCCATGCTCTGGACACTACGCTGACAGACACAGCAAACCTTGCCACAGCTCGCATTGATGTGCCATCCTGGATGAGCTGCACTACCTGAGCCACTTGTGTGGGTTGTAGACTCCGTCTCATGCTACCACTAGAGTGAAAGCACCGCCAGCATTCAGAAGTGACCAAAACATGCATAGGAACTGAGAAGTGGTCTGTGGACACCACCTGCAGAACCACTCCTTTATTGGGGGTGTCTTGCTAATTGCCTATAATTTCCACCTGTTGTCTATTCAATTTGCACAACAGCATGTGAAATTTATTGTCAATCAGTGTTGCTTCCTAAGTGGATAGTTTGATATCACAGAAGTGTGATTGACTTGGAGTTACATTGTGTTGTTTAAGTGTTCCCTTTATTTTTTTGAGCAGTGTGTGTGTGTATATATATATATATATATATAAGCTGAAAGTAGAAGCCTAAATGTTGTTGTCCATTAGTTTACTCCAATTAGAAGAGGGGTGGTAGGGTTAGGGAAAACTAATACTAGGGGGAAAAAATACATATCATACGTACAATAGTTTGGGGTCACTTAGAAATGTCCTTGTTTTTGAACGAAAAGTGTACACATTTTTTGTCCATTAAGGCGGAAATTGCACAAAGTAGGGGGGAGCTGTAAGAGGTTAAAGTAAAATATATCAGAAATACCGTGTAGGGGGATCACATGACCCTTGAACGAGATGGCCGCATGAACTAAGAGCTCCGCACAAGTAGTTTCCAATTCCTAATCTTACCTCCACCCCAAGTTCACACTCATCTAGCTTTAGCAAGAAAAAGTCATGGCGGCTACAAAAGGCGACACTACAGGTGACATTTTTACCCGGACTCGAGTATTAGCGACGGAAAAAGCCTCCAAGAAGAAGCTAGCTTCAGAAAAAACTAGAGCCATTAGCCAGGAGCAAGAGAACCCGCTCCGCCACGAGGCACAACGAATGCCAACCTCGCACTCTGTCGAAGACATCCTTTCTGAGATGAGATCCCAACGTACAGAACTAAACACTAAATTAGATGCCATTAATTCTCAGCTCAGTGCGATAGGGGGCAAGGTGACAATCCTGGAAAACGCTTTGCCTGACATCAACAACAAGATAACCATAAACGCGGGGTGCCTGGACGAGGCAGAGGGGCGAATCCTATCCATGGAAAACTTATTGACAGATGCCATGGAAACAATAGCATATGCTAAAAAGAAAATCGAGCATCTGGAAGAGAAAACAGAGGACCTGGAAAACAGGGGGCGAAGGAATAATTGTGTTCTATTCAATCTGGGCGAAAAAGAAGAGGGAAACATGCCACTGATCCGCTACCTGCAAGACAAACTTCCCGAGTGGCTCCACCTGCCCACCGACAGGCCCATAGAACTCGAGAGAGCTCACCGAGCACTGAGGCCCCCTCCAGCAGCCGGACAACCACCGCGCCCAATCACCATACGTTTCCTGAGATTCACCGACAAGGAACGAGTCCTACAGGCGGCGAAAAACAACACCATCACAGTGGGAAACACCAAACTCGCTTTACACCAGGACCTGTCAGCTGGAATACGCCGAAAGCGCCGAGAATTTGACGAAGTGAAGAAATACTCCATTGACAGAGGCATCTTCAGGGGATTCAAATACCCAAACGAGCTCAGGATTCTTCACCAAGGAGCCTTGCGACACTTCAAAACTCCCGAAGAGGCAAAGCGTTTTTTGAAAGACAATCCTGGCCAATAAGAAACAGACCAATGACTAAATGCGATTAATGCCATTACTAAAGGAGGTAAGACGACATATAGCCGATATCCAGAGATCCACCCCCTAAATGTCATTATAGCCGTCCAATTTATATTTATTGTCCTTTAACTGAGAGGGGTGGGCTGTATAGCCTAACCTAGGCCTACTAATGTTTCAGCCTACTTTTATTTCCCTGTTTTTTGTTGTTGTTGCTATTATTACCTGGGGTTCCCTATGTCCCTTGGGGAGGTATATGTAGGCTGGGCTATTGATTTTTATTTTTCTCCCCTCTTTTACTGTGGTCTGGACGAGGGCAACTGTGTTATTTACTCAATGCGGGGTGGAGAGGATGAGGCATTTATTTGGTGGGGAGAGGGGGACGTTGTGCGTTGCTAACTGTTCCCGGTTTTTGTTTTATTCGGAACACAGAATTGAGACTGAGCGGGGGGGTGATAGATCCAACGGGATGTGTCGAGTTGTTTGGGAACTCGGCTGGGGTGTTCAGAGATTATTATTTTATGTACACCATTTATTTTCCTTTTATGTGAACGCAGCTGTAATTACTATCCACTTTTACCCAGCGATGACTTGCACTAAAGTTCGATTGCTGCTCGATGACGATGACTAGTACCTTAAATCTATTGACATGGAACTGCCATGGTCTAGGACATGCAATAAAACGAAAAAAGATACTATGTGCCCAAAAAAAGGAAAAGGCAGACATTGCGCTATTACAAGAGACACACCTCTGTGATGCTGAACATGCCAAACTCCGCAGAGCTTGGGTGGGACAGGTGTATTTCTCATCTTTCAAATCAAACAGTAGAGGCACAGCCATACCTATCAATAAAAATGTTCCATTCATAATTGACAAAAACATATCTGATCCGGAGGGGAGATTTATTTTGATAACTGGGTCACTATATGGTCAACCAATTACTTATTAAACATATACGCCCCTAACACAGATACTCCTGCCTTCATGTCAAAAATCATAACCCTGTTCAATGAGCATTGTGTCTCCTTTGGCGTGGTGGCTGGATATTTTAATTGTACCCTTAACCCAACCCTAGACAAATCATCTCAAGTCCCCACCACAAATCCTAGATCTGCAAAGATGTTGAACTCTCTTACTAAAGAGATGGGACTGATAGATATCTGGAGAGAGAATAATAGCTCATCTATGGACTATACATACTACTCTAATGTCCATAACACCTACTCCCGTATAGATTACATTTTTATCCCAAAGAGTTTCATAAATTCAGCCACATGTACAATCGGACCCATAGCACTTTCAGATCACGCCTTTGTCCACCTCCGCTTTGACCTCTGCAAAAACATCCCTAGGTCAAAGAGCTGGAAATTCAACACCTCCATGCTATTAAATGACGAGTTCCATACATTGGTAACTACATGGATAGACAACTACACACAAGACAATAAAGATTCTCCTGTTTCTCCGGCCACAATGTGGGACGCTGCTAAAGCCACACTAAGAGGTCATCTAATTGCATATGCTTCCTCTAAGAAAAAAGCAATGGAAGCACACAGGCTAGATCTTGAGAGGGAGCTGGAATGCTGTGAAAAAATACATAAACAATCCCTAGACAGCACTTCCTGGAGTCATCTTAAAGCAGCCAAAGCCAAACTGAATTTGGACTACACTCGGGAGATAAAAAAAAAAGTTTTCTTTACAAAACAGAAATACCATGAGTATAGCAATAGGCCCAGTAGATTGCTTGCTTACCAATTAAAAAAGGAGCAGTCAGAGCGTACAATCATGGCTATCCGAACAGCAGAGAACGAGGTCACATATGACCCAAAAAAGATCAATTTAACTTTTCATGATTTTTACTGCAAACTATATACCTCTGAGAGAAAACACACGGAGGCAGAGCTCCACTCTTTCCTAGAGGGAATCTCGCTACCTAAACTATCAGAGACCGACCAGGAAGATCTCAACTCCCCCTTCACTCCTGAGGAGATCCTGGAGGCAATTACCTCCATGCCACCTAATAAGTCCCCAGGCCCAGATGGATTCCCCAGAGAGTTCTACAAAGCTTTTTGGCCCCAGCTCAGCCCTATCTTCATGCCAATGCTGGAGGATTTTTGCAAAAACTGAGTTCTCCCAGACTCAATGCACACAGCTCGCATTACAGTGTTGCTAAAAAAGGACAAGGACCCCCTATCCTGCTCGTCCTTCCAGCCCATAAGCTTGTTGGATTTCGACTATAAAATAATTACCAAATTGCTCGCCAAAAGACTAAACACTCTTCTTCCCAAAATAATAAAAGCGGACCAAACTGGATTTATTAGAGACAGATACTCTTCTGATAACATTCGCCGTCTTTTTGATATTATTGATCAAGTAAACGCACAAAAGACCCCTGTCCTGCTGGCTTCACTGGATGCTGAGAAGGCGTTTGACAGGATGGAGTGGAGCTTTCTGTTTTCAGTCTTAGAAAAGTTCAATATGGGCCCAAATTTTATTAAATGGATCAAATCACTATACTCTCATCCAAATGCCATGGTGACTACTAATGGACTGAACTCTGACAGATTCCCTCTGGAACGGGGCACAAGACAAGGGTGCTCGCTGTCCCCGCTGCTCTACTTGTTGGGGGCGGAGCCTCTGGCAGAGCTGATAAGGAGCAATCCAAGTATTATGGGTGTTTCTGCAGGCGGCCTGCAGCACAAGATTTCGCTTTACGCGGATGATGTCTTGCTCTACATATCCAACCCTGAGAAATCCCTCCCTCTCATTTTAGACACAATTGCTCAGTATGGCAAGTTTTCAGGTTATAAGATCAATTTTAACAAATCCACTGTCTGCCCTCTCAATATTACACTCACCAGCTCTATGAAGACACTTCGTCCTTTCCAATGGAAAACACAGGGGTTTCAATACCTCGGGATCTTCATAACACCAGATCTGAATAGCCTTTTAAGGAAAATTATCTTCCACTCCTGGATCGAATCAAGAACGATCTCCAAACCTGGATCTCCCTCCCAATTAGCTTAGTAGGAAGAATTAATGTAATCCGTATGAACGTCCTCCCTAGACTAAACTACTTATTTCAGATGCTCCCATGCTATCTCCCAGTTTCCTTCTTCAAAACAACTAACCAAAGCATCACCAAATTTATATGGGGCAATAAAAAACCTAGGATCAAGTTTTCCACTTTATCAAAACCTGAATCTAAAGGGGGTCTTGCCCTTCCCTCCCTTCAACTGTACTACTGGTCTGCCCAAATCCGCAACATGCTAACATGGATCACAAACAGACAAGAGTCAACGTGGATTCAGATAGAAGCCCAATCCTGTGGTTCATTGCCCTTAAGCTCAATTATATTCATTAATAACTTTAGTTAAGTGGGCAACATAGCCAAAACCTTTGCGATTTACAGCACCCTACTAGCGTGGAGGGACTGTAAGAAATACCTGGGCATTTCCTCCCAAATATGTTCTCACTCGCCTATAGTAGGCAACCCAGACTTGCCAAAAGCCCTGAGGGATGCCAACTTCAATCTTTGGCATACTCTAGGAATCAGGACCTTTTCAGACCTATTTCATCAGAAAACCACTACACTGAAATCCTTTCAAGAGCTCTGCAGTGAATTCGATGTGCCAAGATCCCATTTTTTCAAATATCTTCAAATTAGACATGTCATTTCCTCATTTACCTCCAAGAGGAGGTTTAGAACTCAGTTGAATGAAGTTGAAACCCTTCTTGTCACAGCACAATCCATTAAAGGCAAAATATCTTACATCTATAGACTCCTTTCTGAGAAAGGAAGCTCCTCCTTTACTCCTTTGAAAATAATCTGGGAACAGGACCTTGGTCTGGTCTGACTATCAGTGATGAATTATGGGCGGAGGTTTGCGACAGGGTATACTGCTCCTCTACCAGTGTAAAAATGAAAGAATCTAATTACAAATTTTTGTACAAATGTTATTATACTCCTTTGAGACTCCATAGAATGAAAACAGATATGTCTCCTAACTGTAAAAGATGTACCTCTGAAAGTGGAACCTATATGCATGTATTTTGGAGCTGTAGGGAGATTGCCAGATTCTGGCAATGTGTACATACTGCTGCACAGAAAATACTAGAGGTACAGTTTGATATGACCCCGTGTATCTATCTTCTTAATGCCCAGCAGGACTTTGTTCTTGATCCTGACAGAGAAAATTTGCTTATGACTATTACATACTTTGCTAAGAAATGTATTCTTCTATTGTGGGCCTCAAATACCCCTCCTACATTTAAAATGTGGATTGACCAGATTGTTGACTTTCTTCCTCTTGAAAAGCTCACTTATGACCTCCACAAGAGACAGCCCAAGTTTGATAGACTCTGGTCTTCACTATTCAACTATATCTCAAACTGGACAGAGTGAACGGGGGTGACTAGGGAAATGCCCTGACCTTTCTTCTGAAACTTGAAACTTGTCAATCTATTCTTAATTCTGAGAAATTAAGTCTATTCCATGAGAGAAATTGCCAAGAAACTGGAGATATCGTACAACGCTGTGTACTACTCCATTCACAGAACAGCGCAAACTGGCTCTAACCAGAATAGAAAGAGGAGTGGGAGGCCCCGGTGCACAACTGAGCAAGAGGACAAGTACATTTGTGGCTAGTTTGAGAAACAGACACCTCAAGTCCTCAACTGGCAGCTTCATTAAATAGTAGCTGCAAAACACCAGTCTCAACGTCAACAGTGAAGAGACGACTCTGGGATGCTGGCCTTCTAGGCAGAGTTCCTCTGTCCAGTGTGTGTACTTTTGCCTATCTTTTCTTTTTATTGGCCAGTCTAAGATATAGTTTTTTCCTTGCAACTCTGCCTAGAAGGCCAGCATCCCGGAGTCGCCTCTACACTGTGACGTTGAGACTGGTGTTTTGCAGCTACTATTTATTTAGTCTTTTAAAATGATAAACTTGGATTAGCTAACACAACGTACCATTGGAAGTGATGGTTGCTGATAACGGGCCTCTGTATGCCTATGTAGATATTCCATTAAAAATCAGCTGTTTCCAGCTACAAAAATAAAATAAATCTATATCCACACACACACAGAGAGAGAGAGTTGAAGTCGGAAGTTTACATACACCTTTAGCCAAATACATTTAAAAACTCAGTTTTTCACAATTCATGACATTTAATCCTAGTCAAAACTTCCCTGTCTTAGGTCAGTTAGGATCACCACTTTATTTTAAGAATGTGAAATGTCAGAATAATAGTAAAGAGAATGATTTCAGCTTTTATTTCTTTCATCACATTCCTAATGGGTCAGAAGTTTACATACATTCAATTAGTATTTGGTAGCATTGCCTTTAAATTGTTTAACTTGGGTCAAACGTTTCATGTAGCCTTCCACAAGCTTCTCACAATAAGTTGGGTGAATTTTGGCCCATTCCTCCTGACAGTGCTGGTGTAACGGTGTAGCAAGCCTACTTGCTCGCACACACTTTTTTCAGTTCTGCCAACAAATGTTCTATAGGATTGAGGTCAGGGCTTTGTGATGACCACTCCAATACCTTGACTTTGTTGTCCTTAAGCCATTTTGCCACAACTTTGGAAGTATGCTTGGGATCATTGTCCATTTGGAAGATCCGTTTGCGACCAAGCTTTAACATGACTGATGTCTTGAGATGTTGCTTCAATATATCCACAATTTTCCAACCTCACGATGCCATCTATTTTGTGAAGTGCACCAGTCCCTCCTGCAGCAAAGCACCTTCACAACATGATGCTGCCTCCCCCTTTTTCCTCCGAACGTTATGTTTGGATGGTCATTATTGCAAAACAGTTCTATTTTTTTTTTTTTCATCAGACCATTGGACATTTCTCCAAAAAGTACGATATTTGTCCTCATGTGCAGTTGCAAAAAGTATTTTTATGGCGGTTTATGGCGGTTTTGGAGCAGTGGCTTCTTCCTTGCTGAGCGGCCTTTCAGGTTGTGTCGATATAGGACTCGTTTTACTGTGGATATAGATACTTTTGTACCTGTTTCCTCCAGCATCTTCACAAGGTCCTTTGCTGTTGTTCTGGGATTGATTTGCACTGGGATTGATTTGCACATTTCGCACTAAAGTACGTTCATTTCTAAGAAACAGAATGAGTCTCCTTCCTGAGCGGTATGACGGCTGCGTGGTCCCATGGTGTTTATACTTGCGTTCTATTGTTTGTACAGTCGAGCGTGGTACCTTCAGGCATTTGGAAACTTCTCCCAAGGGTGAACCAGACTTGGAGGTCTACCATTTTTTCCCCCTGAGGTCTTGGCTGATTTCTTTTGATTTTCCCATGTCATGCAAAGAGGCACTGGGTTTGAAGGTAGGCCTTGAAATACATCCCCAGGTACACCTCCAATTGACTCAAATGATGTAAATTAGCCTATCAGAAGCTTTTAAAGCCATGACATTTTTCTGGAATTTTCCAAGCTGCTTAAAGGCACTGTCAATTTAGTGTATGTAAATTTCCCACCTCAACTGTATATATGTATGGGATTGGAAATGATGCAGACAATTACACTGATGGAAGCCACAATCTGCAATATTAAAGCTTATCTACCCCCCCCCCCCCTCCCCCCCCCAAAATAACTAACATTTAAAGAAAGTGTACTAGGTATTCTGGTTACAGTAGAAAAGGAAAAACCCTGCACTCATTGGATACAGTCTTTACATTAAATTTGCTGCTGCTGCACGCCATTTCTTGGTCGTCTGGTACAGTACCTTTGTATGGTCCTGATTCAATGATGCCCTCCGTCATCGAGGCAAAGTTGCCGGAGCTGATATGGCTTTCTGACAGGTTCAGGTCACCGTAAGAAGGGTCCTAAAGTCAAGGAGGAAAACTGCATTGGTCAGAGGATAGGTGTTCACATTGAATAATACCCCAGTGGTGTAAAGTACTTAAGTAAAAATATTTTAAAGTACTAAAGTCGTTTTTTTGCGGTATATATAATTATATAAAACTTTTACTTCACTACAGTCCTAAAGAAAATTCTGTACTTTTTACTCCATATATTTTTCCCTGACACCCAAAAGTATTCCTTACATTTTGAATGCTTTGCAGGACAGAACATTTATCCAGAGTACATCCCTGGTCACTCAACACAAATTATTTGTTTGTAAATTATGGCTGAATGTTAGTGTGACCCTGTCTTTACAAAATAAAATTATACATTTAAAATTATGCCGTCTGGTTTGCTTAATATGTGGAATTTTAAATTATTCATACTTTTACTTGTAATACTTAAGTATATTTAAAAACTAATACTTTTACTCAAGTAGTATTTTACTGGGGCATTTTATATTAAAAAAAGGTATCTTTACTCAAGTATGAAAATCAAATACTTTTTCCACCACAGGCTCATGAGTTTGACGCATTCTCACGGTTTACAGAAACTGAACAAATGCAGAATTGAAATGATCAAACATGAGCCCATACACAGACAACATCAAAAGTGTCAAGAATGTCACGAAATGTAACTACAATCATCACTAAAGATGAAAAATACTCCTTACAACTGAAGGACTTCAAGAAATAAGTGTCCTGCACAGGTTTTACGAGCATAGATTTTCCCTTTAAGTACATTCTGCTTGCTTCCTCTCAATCACTACGAATCACACCAGTCAACACAAAACTATTGGCTGATGTCCAGTGTAAGAGATCAAGTTGCAACCATCAGGCAACACATTGGAATTTACGTTAAAGGGAGATGACAATGAGCATGAATCCTAAACATCATGACAATGTACTATAAATAACATGATTCGTATGACGACATATTAAAAGGACATCTTCCTTTATTTTTATACTTGGCTCTAGTTTGTCACTTACCCAAAATGTAATTATGGGGCTAGGAGAAAACTATCTACGGGTTTGTTTCAAAATCCACTGACAACTTAACTTTCGCCACTGCTAACAGGGGGTAAAAAAATAAATAAATGATAAGTGTAAGCTCAAGCTCCCGATGTTCAGAATGTGTGGCCCAAACACCTCAAACCAAGGAGGAGGTACACTAAGGAATGGTAAACAGTTAGGTGAGCAGAGACTCGAACCCACATTGCCTTGGGGGCGTATGGTCCCAAGTTGGGAGCGTTACTGCTGTGCCAGACTCCGGCAGAGATTTGTAACTATCATTATGGGAAATATAGCATTACTGCTTGCCCCTTATTACATCATATAGCCTAACAAAGTACAGCATTATCCCTAAACATAAATTAGAAAGCAAGACCCCAATGGGACGATGTTCTGTGTGCTTACAATGGTCACAAAATCTTTACTGTCAGTGACAAACAAAGGATCGCTGGGATTTGAAAAGCATGTGACCAATTTTCACAATGTCGGTCTTGACATTTATGCAAATACCATGTACTAATTTTGCATTTTCTAATGTGGATTAGTATGACATTCATCAATCAATACAGAATAAACATGGGCCTAGATAGAGAGCGCAATGCCATCTCTGTAGGAATTCTTCAAATGTTTTCTTTAAAGTACATTGTGGACCACCCACCAGTAGCTAAACAGCAGCAACAATACCACATGGACAAGAATAGGCCTATGGTTTGATCCATTACATACAGTGCCTTGCGAAAGTATTCGGCCCCCTTGAACTTTGCGACCTTTTGCCACATTTCAGGCTTCAAACAAAGATATGAAACTGTATTTTTTTGTGAAGAATCAACAACAAGTGGGACACAATCATGAAGTGGAACGACATTTATTGGATATTTCAAACTTTTTTAACAAATCAAAAACTGAAAAATTGGGCGTGCAAAATTATTCAGCCCCTTTACTTTCAGTGCAGCAAACTCTCTCCAGAAGTTCAGTGAGGATCTCTGAATGATCCAATGTTTACCTAAATGACTAATGATGGTAAATACAATCCACCTGTGTGTAATCAAGTCTCTGTATAAATGCACCTGCACTGTGATAGTCTCAGAGGTCCGTTAAAAGCGCAGAGAGCATCATGAAGAACAAGGAACACACCAGGCAGGTCCGAGATACTGTTGTGAAGAAGTTTAAAGCCGGATTTGGATACAAAAAGATTTCCCAAGCTTTAAACATCCCAAGGAGCACTGTGCAAGCGATAATATTGAAATGGAAGGAGTATCAGACCACTGCAAATCTACCAAGACCTGGCCGTCCCTCTAAACTTTCAGCTCATACAAGGAGAAGACTGATCAGAGATGCAGCCAAGAGGCCCATGATCACTCTGGATGAACTGCAGAGATCTACAGCTGAGGTGGGAGACTCTGTCCATAGGACAACAATCAGTCGTATATTGCACAAATCTGGCCTTTATGGATGAGTGGCAAGAAGAAAGCCATTTCTTAAAGATATCCATAAAAAGTGTTGTTTAAAGTTTGCCACAAGCCACCTGGGAGACACACCAAACATGTGGAAGAAGGTGCTCTGATCAGATGAAACCAAAATTGAACATTTTGGCAACAATGTAAAACGTTATGTTTGGCGTAAAAGCAACACAGCTGAACACACCATCCCCACTGTCAAACATGGTGGTGGCAGCATCATGGTTTGGGCCTGCTTTTCTTCAGCAGGGACAGGGAAGATGATTAAAATTGATGGGAAGATGGATGGAGCCAAATACAGGACCATTCTGGAAGAAAACCTGATGGAGTCTGCAAAAGACCTGAGACTGGGACGGAGATTTGTCTTCCAACATGACAATGATCCAAAACATAAAGCAAAATCTACAACAGAATGGTTCAAAAATAAACATATCCAGGTGTTAGAATGGCCAAGTCAAAGTCCAGACCTGAATCCAATCGAGAATCTGTGGAAAGAACTGAAAACTGCTGTTCACAAATGCTCTCCATCCAACCTCACTGAGCTCGAGCTGTTTTGCAAGGAGGAATGGGAAAAAATGTCAGTCTCTCGATGTGCAAAACTGATAGAGACATACCCCAAACGACTTACAGCTGTAATCGCAGCAAAAGGTGGCGCTACAAAGTATTAACTTAAGGGGGCTGAATAATTTTGCACGCCCAATTTTTCAGTTTTTGATTTGTTAAAAAAGTTTGAAATATCCAATAAATGTCGTTCCACTTCATGATTGTGTCCCACTTGTTGTTGATTCTTCACAAAAAAATACAGTTGTATATCTTTATGTTTGAAGCCTGAAATGTGGCAAAAGGTCGCAAAGTTCAAGGGGGCCGAATACTTTCGCTAGGCACTGTACGTAGGATTACATGTGTAATCGGGTATTTTGAAATGGCCACAGGATGGTTTTTCAATACATTTTAATATTTGTAGCTACTTTAAGTAAATACCTGCAGTCAACTTGTGCAATACGTTAGGAGATGAAGCAGATCGCATTCTTCATTTCACCTGTCACATTATTTTACATAGTTTACCATAGTTCCCCAGAACAGTTGAGCCGGTCACGTGTTTGTTTGTAAATAGCACAATGGGAGAAAGCAGAAGGTGAGTCCAGCTTTGTATTGTCAGGGGTCGCGTTTTATATTGAAAGTCAACTGTTTTTTTTTGCTTCAATAGAGTTATCAGGGACATGCAACTATAGTTTTCCGCCACAGAAAATACACTGAATTTTTTTTTGAAATGCAACAAATGTAGATTTTACTGATAAACAGTTCAAAAGGATAATCAGTCAAGTGAAATAAATCCATTTGCCTCATTCAGCGCAATCCATCTCCTTCACATCAAGTTGATCAGGCTGTAGATTGTGGCATGTGGAATGTTGTCCCACGCCTCTTCAATGATTGTGCAAGGTTGCTGGATATTGGCGGGAACTGGAAAATGCTGTCGTACACATCAATCCAGAGCACATATGTCAGAGTCAAGGCCCGCGGGCCACATCCGGCCCGCAAGAAGGTTTTTTACGGCCCCTGGGATGATCTTGATTTATTATTAGAACCGGCCCGCAGCAAGCCGGCAGCCCGCAGATCTTTTACACGCACCAATACTACATTTCCCACAATGCAAAGGTGACGCACCGAGCAGTAGGCTGCTTCATTTCAATATTTATTGGCACAGCAGTCGTCAGCATCACAGTAAAATTAACTTTCAGATACCCATCAAAAATGGCAAAACGGAAGGTGGATACTGAGAACCGGGGGTTTCAAACAAGGTGGGAGTCGGAGTATATGTTCACGAAGGTAGCTGGAAAACCTGTGTGTCTTCTGTGTGGAGAAAGTGTGGCGGTACTGAAAGAGTATAATCTGAGACGACATTATGAAACGAAACACGCGGACAAAAACAAGAATATGGACATGGAACAAAGGCTACAAAAGGCAGAGGAATTAAAACGAGGCCTCAAATCTCGACAGGCTCTGTTCAAAAAAGCCAAATCACAAGGCCAGGCTGCTGTCAAGGCCAGTTTTATTTTGGCAGAAGAGATCGCTAAATCAGCCCGGCCATTTACGGAGGGGGATTTCATCAAAAACTGCATGATTAAAGTTTGTGACGAAGTTTGCCCAGAAAAAAGGCAACTCTTTTTAAATGTGAGTCTGAGCAGAAACACCATTGCCGAGAGAGTAGACCAGTTGTCCATCAATCTAAAAAAGCAGCTTGTGAAAAAGGGAAAAGATTTTATTGCATATTCCTTGGCTGTGGATGAGAGCACCGACATTTCTGACATTGCCCAGTTGTCAATTTTCATCCGCGGAGTGGACTCCAGCCTAAGCGTGACAGAGGAGTTTTTGGCTTTACGTCCTATGCATGGCACAACTACGGGGCATGATTTGTATGAAGAGGTGTCAAGATGTGTAAATGAGATGGAGCTGCCTTGGGAAAAACTCGTGGGTTTGACAACCGACGGAGCACCTGCGATGTGTGGACACAGGAGCGGACTGGTGGCGAAGATACGGGAAAAGATGCAAGAGGAAAACGCGACAGGTGAGCTGACAGCTTATCATTGTATCATACACCAGGAAGCGTTGTGCGGTAAAGCCTTGAAAATGGAGCATGTAATGAGCATCATCACGCGCACAGTTAACTTTATCAGAGCCAAAGGTTTGAATCACCGCCAGTTCAAGGCATTTCTGACGGAGTTAGAAACGGAGCATGGTGATTTGCCTTATCACACAGAGGTGCGATGGCTAAGCCAGGGAAAGGTGCTTCAAAGATGTTTCGAGCTTCGTGAGGAGATTTGTCTATTCTTGGACAGCAAAGGGAAAGACACAACACAACTCCGAGACGAAATGTTTCTGTGTGAAATGGCTTTTCTGTGTGACATTACGAGTCATCTGAATGCAATAAACTTGCAGCTGCAGGGTCGGGATCGTGTCATCTCTGATATGTACAGTACAGTGAAGGCATTTAAAACCAAACTGACTCTGTGGGAGACGCAGATGCGGAAAGAAAATTTGAGCCACTTTCCCAGCTGCCAGACCATGAAAGAGAAGCTCTCTACCAGTGCGTTCCCGAGCACACAGTTGGCTGATAAAATAGGTATGCTTACCACTGACTTTCGACGCCGATTTGCTGACTTTGAAGCACAAAAAAGCAGGTTGGAACTGCTCGGTAACCCATTTGCTGTTGACGTGGAAAGCTCACCACCAAACCTCCAAATGGAGTTGATTGACCTCCAATGCAATGATGCACTGAGGGAAAAATATGCGGCAGTGGGTGCTGCGGAGTTTGCCCGTTTCCTCCCCGGCACAATGCCCCAGCTGCGCATCCAGGCTGCTCAAACGTTGTCTATGTTTGGCAGCACATACCTGTGTGAACAACTGTTTTCTTTGATGAACCTGAACAAAACATCACACAGAAGTCGACTTACTGCTGAACACCTCCACTCAATTCTGAGGATTTCTTCAGCTCAGAGCCTTACCCCGAACATTGATGAACTTGTGGAAAAGATGGGACACCACCAAGTATCACCCTCAACCTCAAACAAGTGAACATTACTGTGCAATCACATATTTAGAGTTTTTACTCAGTTCAAGTTTAAAAGTTAAAATTTAATATTTGTTTTCACTGCATGTTACTTCTCCTTAAACAAAGTGTTGTTTTTGATTAATAGATTTTTGCACTTTATTTTTTTGTATTTCAATCCAATTATATTTTAAAAATATTTCAGTTGAGTGGATGATAGAAAATTGCTATTATTGTTTTTTCTTTGAAGTAAATTTAGCCCACTTTTGCTAAAATAGAAAATATAGTCTACTGATGGTGCCTTGAATACCGGTTTCTTTCATTTAATGTTCATGTTATGGGGATATTTATATAAAGGAAATTTGTCTTTTGTGTCTGTTGAAAATTAAAGATTACTGACAGAGCCATAAGAAAATATTGCTTTATTTATCTGATCATATTGTAATATATTTGTTAGGTTTTCAGTAGGTTCAATTAGGTTCACTAGACTATATGCGTCATTTAAAAATTTTTCAATGAACATTCGAACAGTCCGGCCCTCGTCTTGTAGCTGATTTTTTTATTTGGCCCTCCGTCCATTTGACTTTGACACCCCTGATCCAGAGCATCCCAAACATGCTCAATTGGTGACATGTTACGTGAGTATAAAGGCCATGGAATAAGACATTTTCAGCTTCCAGGGATTGTGTTCAGGTCCCTACGACATTATCATGCTGAAACATGAGGTGATGGCGGCGGATGAATGGCACGAAAACAGCTGCAGCATCTCGTCATAGTATCTCTGTGCATTAAAATTGCCATCAATAAAATGCAATTGTGTTTGTGATCCGTAGCATGATGTCATCTGGCCAGTACAGTTGAAACCGAGATTTATCTGTGGAGAACACACTTTTCCAGTGTGCATCAAAGGTGAGCATTTGCCCACTGAAGTCGGTTACAACACCGAAATGCAGTCAGGTCAAAACACTGGTGAGGACGATGAGGGTCTGCGGTTGTGAACATACTGCCACATTCTCAAAAACGACTTATAGTAGAGAAATTAACATTCAATTTTCTGGCAAAAGCTGGTGGACATTCCTGCAGTCAGCAAGCCAATTGCATGCTACCTCAATTTGAGACATCTTGTGTGACAAAATTGCACATTTTAGAGTGGCCTTTTATTGTCCCCAGCACAAGGTGCACATATGTAATGGTCATGCTATTTAATCAGCTTCTTGATATGCCACACCTGTCAGGTGGATGGAATATCTTGGCAACAGAGAAATTCTCACTAAAAGGGATGTACAAATGTGCAAAGAATTTAGCAGCCTTTTGTGCTTAATAAAACTTTCAGGGATGTTCTATTTCATTTCATGAAACATTGGACAAACTTTACATGATGTGTTTATATATTTGTTCAGTCGTACACATTCGGCAGAGAATAGCTGCATTGTCATCAGATGACAACAGAAGTGCAACGCTATTAGGCTGGCAGCCACACAAGTAAATTCGCTTATTTTTTGCAAAAACAATGCATGGCCTTCATATTTCTAATGTTGATCATGAAAAGAATGTAGCCAGCTACATTTCCTAATGTTTCGCTTAAAGTTAATCTTGAATTTTACTGGAGAAAAGTAGGTTAGCTACACCAAGAATAGTACTGAAGAAAAGCGTTGTCTGCTTATAGAATGACCATTTGTGAATTTGCATCTGAGTGGAGAAGTACAACTGAAGAACAAAATTAGATGCGTTTACAAAACGCAGCAAGAAATATATGGGTTTGATTTGAAATCAAGAATTCTGCATTTACTAGTAAGTTAACGCAACCCCTAAAGTTTATCTCAGTGAGTTACTGAATTATGGGGCATCATATTGTGCCATGTTCGCAAAGTTTGAGAAGTAAAAAGCCCTTTGGATGAGCAGCTACCACTGCTATCTTTTGATATCCTTGTTTTTTCTACTGTGTCTACTGTGTTTTTCTGTTCTCAGCCGGTCTGCTCCTCCCCCATATTCTCAGAGGAGAACAGGCAGGCCCTTTTCCCTAGAGACTCCAGACTCCACACAGACACAGCGTGTATACATGCTGCTTTAAAACCAGTACTGTTATTCCTTCAGACAAAATTGCACAATGTTTCTCGTTCACACGCACTTGTAAATGTCCAAACTCACAGTATATAGGTAGGAGCTACCGAATGGTATGCATAACTCTGTAATACCCTTGTTAAAACCAAGTAGAGTTTATATGTTATAATTAATTGGTATGAGATTTTTTTTTAATGATCGAATTGCTCCTGAATTGTAATGTCGTTAATGCATTTCTTTTGAAGAAATAATTATTTTATGTACAAGTGAATAGGTTGGTTTACTTTAAAAGTTTTGACCAATAAAAGGTAGCTTGTTAAGCTGAGGCCAATGGGAGACTTGACCTGGTTAACAGGAGGCCCGGGGGAAAAAAAGATGGAGACATTACGATAAAAATAGAACAAAACCCATACCTAACGGGGTTATGTGCCAGCCTGTGCTGACCAACTGGGATCCAGCTTGGAACTGCATGTGTTCTGTGACGCATCAGAACACGCTTATGGGGCGGTTTCTTATCTCAGAGTGGAGGATAAGGCAGGCCACACCCATGTCTCCTTTGTCATGCTTAGGTCCAGGGTCGCACACAAGAATGGGTTGTCAATGCCTAGGCTGGAACTCAGCGCTGCCCTTTCCGGAGCCCAGCTGGCCTCCACCTTGCAAGCCGAGCTCACCTTACCAATCCAAAGGGTCATCTACTGGAATGATTCGACCACTGTACTGACCTGGCTCAAGACGGAGTCCTGCAGGTATAAGGTGTCCGTCGGAACTCGCATTGCGGAAATCCAAGACCTAACAGAAGTCAATGACTGGAGGTATGTTGACAGTGTAAACAATCCTGCTGATGACATCACTTGTGATAAAACCCTTAAGGAACTGGCTGGAGCTTGGGACCACCATTCTTGTCCCAACCAGAGAACGAGTGGCCGACAGCACCCAGGCCTGTGGCCCCTCCGCAACCAACTGAAGCTCATGAGTTAAGGAAGTCTTCCCAATGCTACAGCATCTCTATGGAGCCAACAGCACTCCCTGACCCAGCACAATCCGAAACACTGCAGGATGTGATCGCCGCCACAAACCAGACCTCAGATGGGGTGGCATCCATACCCACCTCCCTTGCTGCACAGACACTACTCCTACAGTATGCACAAGCAGTCAGCTTCCCTGCGGAACTAAAAGCTCTGAAAGCTGGTAGGGAAGTGGCTAAGGACAGCCGTCTTCTCTCACTTGCCCCAGAGTACGACCAAATCTTCAGAGTGATCAGAGTCGGAGGGAGGCTGCGCCAAGCACAAGTCCTGGATCCCGATGCTATCCACTTGCAGGTGCCTTGGTGGAAGAGTGGGGTAACATCTCACAGCAAGAACTGGCATATCTGGTGCAGTCCATGAGGAGGATGCACTGCAGTACTTAATCCAGCTACTGATACTGTTACTTTTGACCCCCCCCCCCTTTGTTCAGGGACACATTATTCAATTTCTGTGGAACTTGTTCAGTTTGTCTCAGTTGTTGAATCTTATGTTCATACAAATATTTGTTGTATTATTTGTTTTGTCTTCTTTGGTGGATTAAACTGAAATTGCAACCAATCACGGCCGGTTGTGATACAGCCAACCTAACTTCGAATTCTCCCCCTACCCTCCTAGGCAAGTCTACTGTCCAGCTACCTGCTAATAGCCATAATGGCACTGTACAACGTGAAAGAGTATTTTCCAGTAAGCAACCATTTGTTCACCTTTATTAGACAACTTTGTTCCAATATTTCTGTAATTCAGTGATATTTATTCCCATAGTAATTCGTTATGGATCCATAACTAAATAAACATAGGCATTTTGAAAGAGTATTTTTAACATTATTTTATTAAGAAAGCATAAAGATGCCATTATTAGTTACATTGTTTTAGTTTGAACGTGCAGACTGGCACAAAGAACAGTGGGAACGTTTCCTTAGTCAGCACCATTATTAGTGCAATGCCCCTTAAAGTGTTGCTCTGTGCTACCCAGTGGGTCCACCCCCCATGGGCTAGGTCCGTCTTCTGTGCGCAGCTCTGAGGCCCATCCCATGCCCCCTGCCCTCATGTCTTGAACCTCGCGCGCTTTTAGTGGATATAGCTGGAGAACTTGCAAGGCAATCCCATTGCAAGGCAATCCCATTGTGCACCACAATGGGATATTGTCCTGCTAATAACAGGGTTAATAATATATATATAGCAACACAGCTTGTACTGTTATGCAGCGTCTTAGACCGTTGCGCCACTCAGGCGCTGTACAACGTGACTGGTTGGGAGTGGGCTACAGTAAGAGCAAAAGAATCCTAACAAAATAAAATCATAAAGACCTTAGTGTAACAGTTTTAGTAAGTAATACTGAAGTCGTGCCCAATTATCAGTTTCTATTTAGGTTTATGTCACCCATTTATTTTCAGTTAGAGACACTGTAGGACCCAAAAGCATGATCAGTGCTCTAACTCCACCTGGCGCTGGTCTGGAGCAACGAAGTGGTGATGCAGGGTACCATACTAAACAAATTACCTCAGCATAATCACAACATTTTTAGTGGCGCAACCACTGTGTGTGAAAGCTATAAACCAATCCACCTATAGAAGTAAGAAAATATTCCTGCAAGTGTGTTTGGGAACAGTACTGGGTGAATGTGATAGGAGAGTTGTGTGAGCGTGGAAATAAGATATAGAAATGTGCACAATAAGACAAATGAAATTTGGATAATACGCGTTGAGATAAGGTTATCTTGGGGTTCTGTCCATCACAGAATATCTCTGGGTGGTATTGCGAGAGGGATGTTATTTTAGAAAGTAGAGGAAAGTCTATCATTTCTGGAAGTCTAAAGAACGTGAAGAGCATTATTCCTGTGACCAGCAAGGCCGTGTCCGGAAACTTTCAGGGGGGTTTTCCCGCTGGGAGATTGCTGAGCCAATGAATTGGTTGATGTGAGTACCTAAGAATTTCTAACATTCTTTTTGGATTATGTGAAGATATGAAAATATGATGAATTTTATGTGTGCATAATCGATTACTAGAGGATTGATTAAGTAATACTGGGAATATAATAAGACGCAACTTAAACAACCCATACGTAGATGTACGTAGGTATTGGGCTGGTCCCTGCAATGGAGCATTTGACAAAAATGAGATTTAAGCGTTATTAAACTGTCTACAAAGTCTGGGCAATTGTCTCAGAAACTGATTGGAGTGTGTCCACTTTTGGTTAACTTTCCCTAACGATTTAACTATAACACACTTATTCGAATTTCTCTGTTCTGGTACTACATTTGAAATAAAACAGCCCTTAAGGCCTGAATATTTGTTTGTTTTTTTGTTTGTTTTTTGTTTGTTTTTTGTTTGTTTTTTCCCAGTATGAGAGGAGTTGCTATATTTATTGAATAAACCTTTTTCCATGAAGTTAGAGCGAATTAAGATGGAATCTCAACGTAACTTATGTCGTACAAAGCCGAGGGTATCCATCATACTAATTATCATTGCAGGATGAATGTGAGGTAGTAAAGTAATTGAAATGTGTTGCATGAGAAAACAATCTGGTTATATTAAAAAAGGGGACATACGTAAATGCTAACAAAATAACTTTTTGGTCAGTGTGGTGTGTGTAACCTTTATTTACAATGACAGCCTACCATGGCCAAATCCGGACGACGCTGGGCCAATTGTGTGCCGCCCTATGGGACTCCCAATCACGGTCAGATGTAATACAGCCTGGTTTCGAACCAGGGACTGTAGTGACGCCTCTTGCACTGAGATGCAGTGCCTTAGACCACTACATCCATGTGTTAACTATTTAACTGTACTAGAATGCTTAAAAAGGAGGCAAAAAAATGTTAAATATCGTTATCGTTTTTTTTGGCAGGGCAAATATCGGATATCGGCCAAAAATGACATGTCGATGCAACACAACTGACAACCAATTATCCTCCTCAGAGAGTGGAGGAGAATACCTGCTGCCTGATCCTAATGATTACAACTACAATCATGTAGCTACAATGGCAAGCTATATGACATTAAATCCTTTATTGAATGTATTTATTGTATGGCACTAGGAATAGGGTTAGACTATCTTTGACAAATAGGCCTAGACTATCATTGCTGGGGAGATAATTTGGTAACCCTTTACTTGACACCCAGTGTCATGGTCATAACCATGTCATATGTCATGACAGCTGATATTATGACAGGTTATAACAAGTTATACGGTCATGACCCCTATATTTAGTGTTGTGACATATATTGCGTTATTTTATGGCGGGTTATGACACCTGCATAAGTGTCAAACCACACATTTATTCAAATTATATATTTTTTCAGCCAAGAAGTTTCCTTTGGTTTGAAAATGTATATTTTAAATCCTTTGTGGTTGTAATGAACTCTTTACGGTCATGTTTTTTCATCATTTTTTAAAATAACTTACAGGAGATATACTTTATGATACAGTCATGAAGCATTATGACCATCCTGTCATTTTACTTGGACTAAGACTAAGCAAATACCCTAACAATGTCAATGTGCTTATGACCAATCAATCATATAAGCCAGATAAGCCTATCACATACGTCTTTAAATCCGTCATTAGTCAAAAAGAGGGCGTCTTGTCCTGCTCCTGAAATCTGCTCTTGCATTCATCAGCACAGCGCATTGGGGTAGGTGCATGTCTGACATCAATGTGTGCGCAATATCATTGATAATTTTATAACATAAACATAGTCATGCCAAAAGTTTTGAGAATGACACAAATATTAATTTCCACAAAGTTTGCTGCTTCAGTGTCTTTAGATATTTTTGTCAGATGTTACAATGGAATACTGAAGTATAATTACAAGCATTTCATACGTTTCAAAGGCTTTTATTAACAATTACATGAAGTTGATGCAAAGAGTCAATATTTGCAGTGTTGATCCTTCTTTTTCAAGACCTCTGCAATCCGCCCTGGCATGCTGTCAATTAACTTCTGGGCCACTGATGGCAGCCCATTCATGCATAATCAATGCTTGGAGTTCGTCAGAATTTGTGGGTTTTTGTTTGTTTCTGTTTGTCTTGAGGATTGACCACAAACTCTCATTGGGATTAAGGTCTAGGGAGCTTCCTGGCCATGGACTCAAAATATCGATGTTTTGTTCCCCGAGCCACTTAGTTGTCACTTTTGCCTTATGGCAAGGTGCTCCATCATGCTGGAAAAGGCATTGTTCGTCACCAAACTGTTCCAGGATGGTTGGGGGAAGTTGCTCTCGTTGGATGTGTTAGTACCATTCTTTTTTCATGGCTGTGTTCTTAGGCAAAATTGTGAGTGAGCCCACTCCCTTGACTGAGAAGCAACCCCACACATGAACGGTCTCAGGATGCTTTACTGTTGGCATGACACAGGACTGATGGTAGCGCTCACCTTGTCGTCTCCGGACAAGCTTTTTTCCGGATGCCCATAACAATCGGAAAGGGGATTCAATAAGAGAAAAATACTTTACTCCAGTCCTCAGCAGTCCAATCCCTGTACCCTTTGCAGAATATCAGGTCTGTCCCTGATGTTTTTCCTGGAGAGAAGTGGCTTCTTTGCTGCCCTTCTTGACGCCAGGCCATCCTCCAAAAGTCTTCGCCACACCGTGCGTGCAGACGCACTCACACCTGCGTGCAGCCATTCCTGAGCAAGCTCTGTACTGGTGGTGCCCCAATCCCGCAGCGGAATCAACTTTAGGAGACGGTCCTGGTGCTTGCTGGACTTGCTTGGGCGACCTGAAGCCTTCTTCACAACAATTGAACTGCTCTCCTTGAAGTTCTTGATTATCTGATAAATGGTTGATTTAGGTGCAATCTTACTGGCAGCAATATCTTTGCCTGTGAAGCCCCTTTTGTGCAAAGCAATGCTGGCGGCACGCGTTTCCTTGCAGGTAACCATGGTTGACAGAGGAAGAACAATGATTCCAAGCACCAGCCTCCTTTTGAAGCTTCCAGTCTGTTATTCGAACTCAATCAGCATGACAGAGTGATCTCCAGCCTTGTCCTCGTCAACACTCACACCTGTGTTAACGAGAGAATCACTGACATGATGTCAGCTGGTCCTTTTGTGGCAGGGCTGAAATGCACTGAAAATGTTTTTTCAGGGTTTCAGTTCATTTGCATGGCAAAGAGGGACTTTGAAATTAATCTGATCATTCTTCATAACATTCTGGAGTATATGCAAATTGCCATCATACAAACTGAGGCAGCAGACTTTGAAAATTAATATTTGTGTCATTCTCAAAACTTTTGGCCACGACTGTACGTACTGTTGATACTTAGGCTATGGTGTAATGTAATGGTTTGCCTTGTATGGTAGCTTTTGTGGGTTTTGACACTCATGTAGGTGTCATAACCAGCAATAAAATAACACAATATACCATAAGTCACAGCAGGTACAAATATATGCGTTATGAACATATGACTATGGCGCTGGGTGTCAAGGTATTTCTTGGTATTTCATCATTACATTTGTGGATTATTTATTTTTAACAAGAGCAATGGAAGCCAAGCCATCTGTGCCTTACGAATGACTATAGAAATTATGCCAGTCAGTGCGGGGCTATTCATTATGTGGAGGCTGGTGTGGCTCTGACTTGGGCAAACTGCTGATTTCGCCATGTTCCAGGAAGTAAAATAAACTCCTTTTGTAAAGCTTGGCTGTAAGCTCTAGTAGCGTTGTGTATCCACTTGCCCAATCGAGCAGTGCATTGTCCCACTGGCTCTGATTGCAAAGTTGCTTAAGCCTAGCTATTCATTCTGTCCTCGTTATTATGTCGCAATAATGTGGTTCCCTTCCAAATAAAAAAACTCAAGTGCAAACTCAGTTTTGAGAAGCAGTGCGTGCATGTAATTAGTGTGGTGAGTGAGTGCAGTGCCAAAGGGGATGCTCTTTCCAGCCTTTACCCTGAACACATCCTCGTGGCTCTCCTCCAAGTCTCCATTGCTGGTGACCGATATCTCTGCCGCAGGGCTCCTGTGGACCTCCTCATCCATAGTGCTGTCCTGCAATCACAAACAGATATGGTAAGATATTAAACAGTGTTTCATACATTGCATGAGACTTAGCTCAATGTCCTCTTCCAAGTGTGCACGAGTGAAGCTGTAGGCCTATGCTTTTAACCTAAAAAGTTTGTCTATAAGAGTAAGTAGAGGGCTCTCAAAAGAATTTGATAACTATGGGCTGCCATCTTGTGGTCATTGCCACCAGAAGTGATGAACAATACTACAGGATGTTAACTCAATGTATTAGGATGGTTTTTAAAACAGTCTCAAGCTGAGTTATTGCATAAAAGGAGATCAGTCAACCTTCAGAGAATTACACAAGTTACCTCACATGCAAGCTCACCTGACCACTTCATAGAGCAAGAATAATAGGAAAACATCAAATGTTTTTTAGAGCACTGAGGAGGATGGAGAGATGTGGTTTAGTGAGGAAGGGGGCCGAGGTCAGGTTAGAGGAGAAGGAACAGTTTATGGCCCACATCACTAATTCCCTGCCTAGCAATAAAGATGTCATGTTTAGAGATACTTCAGTCACACGTCGTCACCCATAGGGAGAATATGTAGGACTGTAAAAAGCAGCACATTCACACCTTTTCCCACAGAACCACACTCACTGTCTGAAAAGGCTAAAAATACAGATGGGCGTACTTGCTAAAGCAGCAACACCAACCCTGTTCATGCAGCAGGAATTGTGTTGGTCAATTAAGCATGAATCTGTGTGTT
Source organism: Oncorhynchus clarkii lewisi (assembly GCF_045791955.1). NCBI lineage: Eukaryota > Metazoa > Chordata > Actinopteri > Salmoniformes > Salmonidae > Oncorhynchus > Oncorhynchus clarkii. Next base: position 22,412,154 of record NC_092165.1, on the reverse strand, counting down.
TAAAGGCTTTGCTTAAAGCATGGGTCAAGGACAGCTACAATTTTAAATAACTATTAATTGAAACACTTCAAAGATTCATCAATTCCAAATTCTCTATTAGGAAATAAAAAAAGTATTATTAGGCTATAGTCTGTAGGTAGAAAACCTTGTGACATTGTCATCATTGACCCATAAGGAATTACTGGAACGGTGGTTAATAATTTGATGCCGGCTATAAATGTTAATAGCATAGGCAGCTGTATTACGTCAGTAAGTCAGGCGTTGACACATTGACTTAAAACACGACCATAACTTCCTCTTGCAAGTTGGACACAGTAGAATGGTGTTCACGCATCACACTTAAACAAAAGCCTGGATGACAAAACGTAGCATTTTTAGGGCCAGGATACCCAACTTGGCATAGCTACGGTGGAAGGCTAACACTTTTATAGCACCCAGTCAGTATAAAGCTAAGTCATAGAAGCTATATTATCTGCATTTCTGAAACCAATGTGGTAGGAGGTTGGCACTTGGCATGGTCCCCTGCCATTGTCAAGGGTTTATTATTACTTGGAAATACCAAAGTCGAACATGAACTCCGCCCCTCAGTTGCCTTGTACTTTTGTCTAAATAATGCAGATAGCCGCCACTAGATAACTAGCCAAGAAAGGCTAGCACTAGCGTAAATGCTTGTGTGAAGTGCAGGTAAGCGTAAATGCTCCATTCACAGACCATGCTAACAAGATCAAACAGTGCTAATGCTAACATCAAAATGAGAGGATGAGACAAGCCCTTAAGAAGATTTAAAATGGCACACAGAGTTAGCCAAAATCAACCGGCAAAAGGGACAGGTCTGCTTCATTGGAACCAGATGAGATCAAGTTCATGAACCAAGAGTAGGCTATCTGGAGCATACAATTTGTTGCTGCCTAAATATGACTATTATTTCACACGCCACACAAATGGGAAAATACACTATAAACAAGCACAAACACAGAGCACTGCTTTGTTTATGTGTTTGTCATTTGGTATGTGCATGAGTACATGAACCGCTCAAGAAGACAACCTAATAAAGACAAATAATATTTTGGAAGCTCATCCGGGGAAGAAGTAAGCCAGTATACTTTCTCCTTATTCCGTTGCATTAGGACAAAGCATAGGTCCTAATGCATTTCCAATAGTTCAATATGATTCAGTGTATGAAGATATTCTCTGTCATTGGACTTGTTTTAAACATTGTTTCTTATGGAGCTGGTTTTTGGCAAAGAGCTTCGTGAAATTATTTGGACTGCTTTGGCAGCGGAGTGTGCCAAAGGTGCAGAGAGAACCAGGTATCAGATAACACACAACGTGAATATTTTAAAAAGCCACAAGAAACCCACATTCAGGCAGGCAACAGAGACATCCACAGGTAGGCTTGTCTAACTGTTGAGGTAGATAAGACAGACTCCCATCCATCTCGTCTTCCCAGAGTACGAGTTTTAACAAGCCAATATAGCAGTACCAATTCCCGAAGAGCAAAAACTGGTTACAAGACACAGAGATGGTTCTACGGTACTGAAAGGGTGAACATGGGGGCAAGGTTTGGCATATCAGAGAGACAGAGCTCAGGCCCCTGGAGTTCAGTAGCCTGGAAACTAGCTGACAAGTTGGGGGAGGGAAGGATAACAACAGCAGCCTCCTGATCAGCTGAACTGAGGGAAGAAACCAAGGCTCGCTTCTTAAAGAGCAGGGCAGAACGTAAGGCAACCGGAGCTTACTAGCGAGACGGGTAAAGTGATTGCATAGTATGTGACGACTTCACGCAGCCCATTACAGAAATCGAGTGCATAAACTATAGCCTTTCTATCAACAAAAAAAAAAAGAGGCAGTTATTATGAAGCCACGTCACTTCCGGAGGGCATCACCACCTGAAGCACACTCCATTATGATGCACAATTACTCATTTGACGTTGGCAACGACCCAAGTGAATCTGCATCGAACTAACAGCTTGGAGTGGTTGAATACAGCTGCAGGGGATCTGACATTGCCTACAGCAATTACCCAGCCATGTGACAGGCCTATTCAATTCAGGGTGCTGTATCCACACACACACAGGAAACACTGGGTGGGATTCTTATACAACGCGTGCGTTGCAAAATAAATGTAGAAATCTATGTTATTCAATTATTGCTCGCGCACGCCAATGAGCGTCTGTGTTGCCAAGGGCTGAAATAGAACTCCTTTATATTTCTGGCACAGATCACACTACAAGTCCTGCCTCTCCCATCTCCTCATTGGTTATAACCAAGTGGGTGATTGAAAGACGAACTGTGTTGCCAGTCAGTGTAGTAATACTATGAATGTTTAGATGCCAATCACCATATATGTTCAAAAATGAAAAAGCCTGGAAGGAGGAGAGATGACTAGAAACGATTCGGTTGACAATTTTATCTGTGGATTAATTGTCGGAGTAGAGGTCCTTGTGCATTTCAGGTAAAATAACAACTCAATGTTTCTATCCCAGGACAAATTAGCTAGCAACAGCAAGCTAGCTAAATAGGACAAATTAGCTAGCAAGTGCAAGCTAACATGCTAAATTGCCATAAAGGTTTAATGCTTTTCGACCTGTTCCCAAATTAATGTAATTGGTTCAGAGATTGTCTTGATATTTTGACCTGCATGTCGTCATCGCGTTTGGTGTAGGGGGACAAAATAAATGTATGCACGATGGCGTACACGCGCAGCCGGTTTGGGTTCCGTGTTACAATTGCTGGGATCAGTCACACGTACAGGCCACACCATGGCTAGGATGGGACAATAGTGTCACTACTGCATAAAGGTGGCTGCTGATATGCTGAGAGTCGAAGGCAAACATAACATCATGGCATGCCTCAGTGCCTTGCGAAAGTATTCGGCCACCTTGAACTTTGCGACCTTTTGCCACATTTCAGGCTTCAAACATCAAGATATAAACTGTATTTTTTTGTGAAGAATCAACAACAAGTGGGACACAATCATGAAGTGGAACGACATTTATTGGATATTTCAAACTTTTTTAACAAATCAAAAACAGAAAAATTGGGCGTGCAAAATTATTCAGCCCCTTTACTTTCAGTGCAGCAAACTCTCCAGAAGTTCAGTGAGGATCTCTGAATGATCCAATGTTGACCTAAATGACTAATGATGATAAATACAATCCACCTGTGTGTAATCAAGTCTCCGTATAAATGCACCTGCACTGTGATAGTCTCAGAGGTCCGTTAAAAGCGCAAAGAGCATCATGAAGAACAAGGAACACACCAGGCAGGTCCGAGATACTGTTGTGAAGAAGTTTAAAGCCGGATACAAAAAGATTTCCCAAGCTTTAAACATCCCAAGGAGCACTGTGCAAGCGATAATATTGAAATGGAAGGAGTATCAGACCACTGCAAATCTACCAAGACCTGGCCGTCCCTCTAAACTTTCAGCTCATACAAGGAGAACACTGATCAGAGATGCAGCCAAGAGGCCCATGATCACTCTGGATGAACTGCAGAGATCTACAGCTGAGGTGGGAGACTCTGTCCATAGGACAACAATCAGTCGTATATTGCACAAATCTGGCCTTTATGGATGAGTGGCAAGAAGAAAGCCATTTCTTAAAGATATCCATAAAAAGTGTCGTTTAAAGTTTGCCACAAGCCACCTGGGAGACACACCAAACATGTGGAAGAATGTGCTCTGGTCAGATGAAACCAAAATTTAACTTTTTGGCAACAATGCAAAACGGTATGTTTGGCGTAAAAGCAACACAGCTCATCACCCCGAACACATCATCCCCACTGTCAAACATGGTGGTGGCAGCATCATGGTTTGGGCCTGCTTTTCTTCAGCAGGGACAGGGAAGATGGTTAAAATTGATGGGAAGATGGATGGAGCCAAATACAGGACCATTCTGGAAGAAAACCTGATGGAGTCTGCAAAAGACCTGAGACTGGGACGGAGATTTGTCTTCCAACAAGACAATGATCCAAAACATAAAGCAAAATCTACAATGGAATGGTTCAAAAATAAACATATCCAGGTGTTAGAATGGCCAAGTCAAAGTCCAGACCTGAATCCAATCGAGAATCTGTGGAAAGAACTGAAAACTGCTGTTCACAAATGCTCTCCATCCAACCTCACTGAGCTCGAGCTGTTTTGCAAGGAGGAATGGGAAAAAATTTCAGTCTCTCGATGTGCAAAACTGATAGAGACATACCCCAAGCGACTTACAGCTGTAATCGCAGCAAAAGGCGCCGCTACAAAGTATTAACTTAAGGGGGCTGAATAATTTTGCACGCCCAATTTCAGTTTTTAATTTGTTAAAAAAGTTTGAAATATCCAATAAATGTTGTTCTACTTCATGATTGTGTCCCACTTGTTGTTGATTCTTCACAAAAAAATACAGTTTTATATCTTTATGTTTGAAGCCTGAAATGTGGCAAAAGGTCGCAAAGTTCAAGGGGGCCGAATACTTTCGCAAGGCATTGTACCTGTAAACACAACTCAATTAAAGTGAATCAATTAAAATACAAATGTAATTAAACAATTGTATTGGCATTAGAATGCATGCAGGGGAATTCACAGGAAGCATAGACCATCACCAGCATTTTCACTGGTGCTACCAGACACCACAGGACAACAACTAACCAGGAAGTATACCTTGTAAAACTAAGATGGTTACGGAAAATTTAAACCAACAACACAAATGCACTAGCCCAAACACCTACTAGAGTTGCACCAAACAGACAAATTTGAAACGTAAGGGGAAAGCACCAACAACAAAAAAAGGGATCAACAATTAAAGGCAATTTAAAATCAATAATTATTGATTCAGAGCATTAACTCAAGTTCATGTTGTATTTTGTTAAGAAATGGTTCATAAGCTATATCAGCATTGATTATCATAAAAATAACGATATCCTGAACTATGGTGTAATGCTATCCATGTTTTTGTGACATATAGCAACATGAACCAGAGTGCTGGAATTAATGATTCCCAGAGCTGTTCTCTGCATTGAAGATAAATGTCACCTTTGTATGAGTATCTTCATTTTTCTTTTGTTCCTTTGGTGTATCATTATCAGTAGTCACTGTATGGCAATTTTCCCTTTTAGCACCGGCATTGTCAGAATGTGCATTGCCACTAGTGTTTGGAACATCATCATCATGCTCAGCATTCACACTGGTTTGTGTAATTTTGTTGCTCTGAATATTATCATTTTGAGCACCATCGCTGTCTTCAGCATTATTGTTGTCATTTTGAACATCACTGTCGTTTTCTGCTCTGTCATCATGAGGCACTTCATCATTGTTCAGTACATAGTCAGTACAATCAAAGCTGTGAGCATCCTCCTTGCTCTCTCTTCGAAAGTCCTCAGTATTCTCAGCCTCCAAAGATGAACCCATTTGCATGTCCTGGGCTGGAGCCTTCCTGGACTCAGCTTCAACACTGACTTCGGACATTCCTGAAAACAAACATAGGAGGGCATGAATAGGTCCCTGCCAGCCACCACATTTAATAACGTAGAGGGCATCGATCCAGGCAGCTGCATTACAGGCAAACACCTCACGACGCAAGATAACCGTCCTTTCAAGTTATTGATTTGCTGGGGGAAAGAATGTAGCCTAAACTCATGGCACGCTTGCTTGTCCGGGGATTCTGTTTTACTAAGACTTAACAAGGAGTAAATAAGTGTGACGATATTACACAGGCTGACTATTGTTAAGAAGAAATACTAGGACAATTTTAAATGCAACTCCAAAGAGTGGCATAAAAAACATGAGCCACTATTCCAAAGAGACAAATGTCAATGCACATTCTTACATTCAATGGCAATTAACAAATTAGGTGAATAGCTATGCTGCTGGATAGGCTAGTTCATCACCACACAATCATTGTTTGTGCAGGTATCTTGACCAATGTCTGCAGGGGCAATTCCAGGCAAAAGCAACATAAGTGGTTGCTTAGGGCCCCCAGCTGCCAGTGGGCCCAGATTGATTTTGTTAGTCATTTTCACTCAGATATCACAACATGGCATAAGTCATTACAAAATGCGTATAATTGTAGGAAATTACCTTTAAAAATGCAAAAATGTCTTTCCACCCCATTGGAAAAAGTGGCAGAATTGCAGGAAACTAGCTGCAAAACTGCAAATGCGAAACTGGTTATAAAATTGCAATGTTCTCTCCACCGGACCCCATTGCAAAATGTGTAGAATTGCAGAAACATTGTTTTACAACTGCAACTTTTTCTCTACGCCGAATGGCAAAATGTGTAGAATGGCAGGTCACGAACTTTTAAAACTAAAATGTCTCTCTTCAGTCAAGAGGAAGGCCACTAAAATGTTTAGAGGTGCAGGGCCCCTCAACCAAATCTCATTTAGGGCCCCCAAATGGCTAGATTCAGCCCTGCATGTCTGGAGATGGAGGGAGGAAGCATCCACTCTGACATTCAAGAAAACACCTTGTCGAGTCCATGCCGACAGATTAAGGCTGTTCTGAGGACAAAGGGGGGTCAACTCAATATTAGGTAGGTGTTCCAAAATGTTTTGTACACTCAGTGTTTAGGCCTACTAATCTATGACTTTGAACATTCCTGCTTTGTAGGCAAACATAATTGTTCTTTCTGATCTCCTGGTAATACCACAAAACTGTGGCTCCAACTGTAAAACAGTGCTTCCTGTAGATAACCAGATATTAGACCATATACACATCATGGAAAACAAAACAAAAAACCATTTAGACCTCTGAACAGAGAACAATATACTATTCCTCAACATTTTACTCATGACATTGAAGTAATGTTTTACTTTAAAATGAGGGTGCTGATGAATCCTGTTAAGTGAAGGAAGCGATTGGCATGATGACATGAACCAAATATATCCAAATGAGGGGATGAGGCAAACTTTTGGTAACAGCTGGTTATGTTGGATATCAATCAGTCAAATGTATTTATAAAGCCCTTCTTACATCAGCTGATGTCATAAAGTGTTGTACAGAAACCCAGCCTAAAACCCCAAACAATGCAGGTGTAGAAGCACAGATGTAGTTGTTATTTGGCTATTTAAATCAACCAATTCAAGCGTGATCAGAATTGATGTAAATTACATTTCATGTTGAACACTTTATTCCATAACAGGGGGCGTTGTTGACCTAAATGTCTGACTTTAGTGATATATGTAGGCCTATATAGAGAATAATGAAAGCAACAGGGAAATGTCGTTTGGCATGGCCCGTTTCCCCGGGTGGGTGGAGATTTTTGGGAATCTCCAATGGAGTGTCTAAAAACATACAAACTGGGCCATGCAAAACCTGCCGGACTAAATGTCATAATAGACACGTAAACGGTAGTCAGGTCAGTAGTTTGCCATCTTAAAAAAAGAGGGCATGCTAATTAGTAGCCATCTATAACGTTCTAATTTATCGAATGAAAATAAAACTATTGCCTAACTTTTAATTGATTGCGAGCTAAACCCTGAAAAAGTGTATGGCTTCACTGCTTACCATTCTTACAAAGCAACTTACTTTGGATTTAAAATAGTAACTAACCGCTACATAGCGAACGTTTAATGTTTCTAGTTAACTAAGAAATATTATAACGTAGCTGGCTAGAGAGCAGGTACAGAAACAGTTGCCTGTTAGCTGTAACGTTACTGTTAACCATGAATGACAATGTCGACACGGTCAGTCAGAAAAACGTAACTAACATGTTGCTTAACGTTGGCGGTGCCACTTTCAGCATTTGTCCAGCTGAGTACAATCGCCAAACGCGGAAACTAGCGGTGACACAAGAGCTAACTTTTTAGAACTAGTCACGGTAACGTTACCTACCTAACGTTACTAGCTTTCTACACACAAATGTCATTGGTAGTCCCATAGGACGGCGCACAATTGGCCCAGGGTCGTCCGAGTTAAGGGAGGGTTTGGCCAGGTAGGCCGTCATTGTAAAGAACAATTGTTCTTAACTGACTTGCCTAGTTAAATAAAGGTTAAATAAAATAAATAAAAAAGCTAGTTAAGTCACATGACACGGTCATAGACCGTCACTGCTAGCTAAAGCTAGTTAGCTAGCTTGACTGCTTGTTGTTGTGCTGAAAAACTCAAATATGCAACTGATAATGTACCTGCAACTTTTGTCCGGACCTTTATCTCTGTGTTTCTTGGTGCAAAAGGTTCCACTCCCGGTATTTGTGAAGAAAATACAGCTAGCTTACTACTTACTGTATAAAATGTAAATCAGCGCCCATTGGTTCCCTGGTGGCCCTGGCCTGTGAAACTACCCATAATAAGGACGTCAGTGGAATTTGCGGTTCGTATTCAAAATAAAAGTTCCCCACTGAAACTGATCCAAACGGATACAAATAGTGGAATATTACTAGATCATGCTAAACAAGGTTGGAGTGTTCTTATATAACTTAACAAATAAATACAATACATAATTAATTTGACAAACAGTAAACAAAAAAACAACAGTTCTAATAGCACTGTGTATGTATTAGACTGCATACTTGCATTAGGGGAGTACATACACTGAGTGTATAAAACATTAGGAGCACCTTCCTAATATTGAGTTCCATCCCCTTTCGCTCTCAGAACAGCTTCAATTCATCAGGAATGGACTCTACAACGTGTCAATAGTGTTCCATGGGGATGCTGACCCCTGTTGATTCCAATGCTCCCCACAGTTGTGTCAAGTTGTCTGGTTGTCCTTTTGGTGGTGGACCATTCTTGATTCACACAGGAAACTGTTGAGCGTGAAAAACCCAGCAGCATTGCAGTTTTTTGACACACTCAAGCCGGTGCACCTGGCACCTACTACCATACCCATTTCAAAGGCACTTAAATATGTTGTCTTTCCCATTCACCCCTCTGAATGGCACACATACACAATCCATGTTTCAATTGTTATCCAATACACACAATTGAATGACTGGTGAGGTGATTTTCCACAGTCAAAGTCCTGCAATAAGAGCTATGATGATAATATTTGTGTAAATTCTTTGGAAATGTAATCTGTGGGTGTCCCTGTGTAGGCTGATACCCAATACAGTGCATTCGGAAAGTATTCAGACCCCATTAACTTTTCCAAACTTTAAAAAAAAGTTAAAGCCTTATTCTAAAAAAAAATCCTAATATCTATCTTCACACAACACCCCATAATTACAAAGTGAAAACAGGATTTTAGAAATGTTGCAAAACTATTAAAAGTAAAAAAACAGAAACACCTTATTTACAGTACATAAGTATTCAGACCCTTTGCTATGAGACTCCAAATTGAGCTCAGGTGAATACTGTTTCCATTGATCATCCTTGAGATGTTTCAACAACTTGATTGGAGTCCATGTGTGGTAAATTCAATTGATTGGACATGATTTGGAAAGGCACACAAATCAAATCAAAATAAAATGTTTTTGGTCACATACACGTGATTAGCATATTTTATTGTGGGTGTAGCGAAATGCTTGTGTTTCTAGCAACGACAGTGCAGTAATATCTAACAATTTCCCAACATATACCCAATACACACAAATCTAAGTAAGGAATGGAATGAATAATATATACATATATGAACGAGCAATGTCAGAGCGGCATAGAGTACACTATATACATATGAGATGAGTAATGCAAGATATGTAAACATTAAACATTAAAGTGACTAGTGTTCCATTTATTAAAGTGGCCAGTCTATGTATATAGGCAGCAGCCTCTATGTGCTAGTGATGGCTATTTATCACCTGTCTATATTAGGTCCCACAGTTGACTGTGCATGACAGAGCAAAAACCAAGCCGTTGTGGTGACCGAGAACCCAATGTTCACTCTGACAGAGCTCCAGAGTTCCTCTGTGGAGATGGGAGAACCTTCCAAAAGGACAATCATCTCTGCGGCACTCCACCAATCAGGCCTTTATGGTAGAGTGGTCAAACAGAAGCCTCTCCTCAATACAAGGCACATGACAGCCCGCTTGGAGTTTGCCAAAACTAGACCATGAGAAACAAGATTCCCTGGTCTGATGAAATTAAAGATTGAGCTCTTTGGCCTGAATGCCATGGGTCACGTGTGGATGAAACCAGGCACTGTTCATCACCTGGTCAATACCATCCCTGATATTTCAGTTTTTTTATACTTAAGCAAAAATGTCTAAAAACCTGTTTTTGGAAAAAGTGAAGGGGTCTGAATACCTTCCGAATGCACTGGATCTTTATGTTCCCAATGCAATTATGCAGTCTAATACATCCACAGTGGGATTAGAACTATTTACATAACGACATTCCAACCTTGCTTGGCATTCTCTAGTCCAAACATGGCATTATTCCACTATTTGTATCCGTTTAGATGAGTTTCATTTGGCAACTTTTATTTTTAAGTTGTCCAGCAAATTCCACTATTGTGGATCATCCTTGTTGTGGCTAGTTTCACACAGGTGTTTCTTCATTAGCTTTTATGTTGGCACAAAGTCACAATGTCAAAATTGGCAACAGAAATGTGCTTTTTGGACTTAATTTAAGGTTAAGGCATAAGGTTAGCAGTGTGGTTATGGTTATGGTTAGGGTTAGGGTTAAAATCACATTTTAAGAAGATACATTTTAGAAATTGGCGGGTTTTATGACTTTGTGGCAATATAAGCTAGTGTCAACCCTCTTTGTGAGCTCAGACCAGACCCAGAAAAGGACACTGTGGCCCCGTACAAAGTTACCCTCGATAGGGCCAACCAGGAAGGATAATAACCCCACCCACTTCGCCAAAGCACAGCCCCCACACCACCAAAGGGATATCAACAGACTACTAACTTACCACTAACTTACTATTATCAGTACCATCTGGAGCAATGTCTCATAGTGATTCTTTTGAAGGTCTATGTCCCTAGAAATAGAAAATGTGTCCTAGTATTTCAGCAGTGGTAGCTCTCTGTGTGTTATCACTCTTTCTTTCATCCCTCCATCCCATTCATTTTTCACATAGGATTTAACCCTAGGACAAATGATGGCAGTAGAGAACAAGTTATTACACATTCATTCATCATATATCATAGGAAAGCTTATGCTTATGTTCGTAGACCTTCCGGCTACATATCAGAAATTGCATATATAAATTGCTTTAAAAAATAAACAGCTAATACTTTTATAAAAATATTTGTTTTTCAACCATTAAGAACAAAAAAGGTAGCCCTATTACATCCGCTGAGCTAAATTACAAAACTGTAATAAAGCCATTGCTCTGCACATTTTAAATGGCTTTTCAAAATAGGATTGAACTGAAAAATGTGATTTGGGAAATTTCAAGCAATGACTAGTTGCATTTGTGAGAGGAAAGTCTGTAATAAATGTGTTTTTCCAGCGAGCAGCACAAGAAAGCCTCTACACAGGGCAAAGAGATGGACTATATTGATATTACATATGACTTAATAAAAGTTAACAACGTTATTTGGGTAAGAGTCAATTCAACAGAATAAATAAATACAAATACTAGATTTTAATTGGACAGTTATTAAGACATACATTATATTAGGACCATTTAGACTGAAGTACTGAACTTGATTTCTATTCTTTTTGCAGAGCTTTGGGCAGGCCAGGCTAGTGGACCCCAACCCCTCTGTAAGTCATTGTCATGTCAGTGAGGAAACTGAAATCCAAAAATACACACCTAAAATGTCTGCATGTCTGTCTGTTTCACAGTATGTAACAATAAGTAACTGTCCAATTAAAATCTAGTATTTGTATTTATTTATTCTGTTGAATTGACTCTTACCCAAATAACATTGTTAACTTTTATTAAGTCATATATAATATCAATATAGTCCACCACCAAATGCATATTTCAAAGTATATGTGCACCCAAGGAAAGAAAGCTAAGAGCAATTGAATTGTCTCTCTCTCTCTTTCTACAGGTCTGTAAGATGTAAGGATGCACCCCTGTCAAGCTAAGGCAGCGGTGAAGAGCAGGCTGCTGCTGAAGCTGCACCAACTGCTGGAAAATACTCAAAGATTTTGAATGGATGAAGGACATATAGTGCCATCGAAAAGTATTCAGCCACCTTGACTTTTTCAAAAATTTTGTTAGGTTACAGCCTTATTCTACAATGTATTAAATCGTTTTTCCCCTCATCAATCTACACACAAGACCCCATAATGGCAAAGCAAAAACACGTTTTAGAATTTTTGCTAATTCATTAAAAAAATAAGAAATATAACATTTACATAAGTATTCAGACCCGTTACTCAGTACTTTGTTGAAGTGCCTTTGACAGCGATTACAGTCTTAAGTCTTCTTGGGTATGACGCTACAAGTTTGGCACACCTGTATTTGGGGAGTTTCTCCCATTCTTCTCTGCAGATCCTCTCAAGCTCTGTCAGGGTGGATTGGGAGCGTAGCTGCACAGCTATTCTCAGGTCTCTCCAGAGATGTTAGATTGGGTTCAAGTTCGGGCTCTGGCTGGGCCACTCAAGAACATACAGAGACTTCTCCCGAAGCCACTCTTGCGTTGTCTTGGCTGTTTGTTTAGGGTCATTGTCCTGTAGGAAGACAAATCTTCGCCCCCAGTCTGAGGTCCTGTGTGCTCTGGAGCAGGTTTTCATCAAGGATCTCTCTGTACATTGCTCCGCTCATCATTGCCTCGATCCTGACTAGTCTCCCAGTCCCTGCCACTGAAAAACATCACCACAGCATGATGCTGCCGCTGCCATAATTCACCGTATGGATGGTGCCAGGTTTCCTCCAGACGTGATGCTTGGCATTCAGGCTAAAGAGTTTAATCTTGGTTTCATCATACCAGAGAATCTTGTTTCTCATGGTCTAGTTTTGGCAAACTCCAAGTGGGCTGTCATGTGCTTTTCACTGAGGATGGCTGCCATCTGGCCACTCTACCACAAAGGCCTGATTGGTGAAGTGCTGCAGAGATGGTTGTCCTTCTGGAAGGTTCTCCCATATCCACAGAGGAACTCTAGACGAAGGCTCTTCTCCCCGATTGCTCAGTTTGCCCGGGTGGCCAGCTCTAGGAAGAGTCTTGGTGGTTCTAAACTTCTTCCATTTAAGATTGATGGAGGCCACTGTGTTCTTGGGGACCTTCAATGCTGCAGACATTTTATGGTACCCTTCCCCAGATCTGTGTCTCGACACAATCATGTCTCGGTGCTCTACGGATAATTCCTTCGACCTCGTGGCTTGGTTTTTGAAGACAGATGACAGTGCCTTTCCAAATCATGTCCAATCAATTTAATTTACCACAGGTGGACTACAGACCAGTGGGCCCAGCAGGAGAGGGTCTGAAAGAGGGGGCGGGGAGAGATGACGAGGAAGATCTACTGCTCAGTGCTCACCACCAGAGATATCCAGGATACTCATGAGAAAGTGTAGAACGAGAAAGCTGAGATGTAGGTAAGAGCTTTAGGATGCAGAAGATCTTAGGCGCGCCTCCAAGCAGACCAAGGCTGAGAACGCAAGGGCAGAGACGGAGAAAGCTACCCTCCAGGAAATTATTCACACACTTAAAGAAGATGAACAAGGATATAAACGGTGAAGCCAAGTTAATGCAATGAACAATCTGTCATGACCTAGTACAGATCACTTGACTGAAATGATAAATACTTGCCCACTCCCCCTTGAGGACACATAATTGCATATATGCATATAAATTGCCACTTGTATTGATGAACAGGAGTGGTTATGAATGGGATCATGAATGGTCACTTCTGGTGTTTCTTCCAATTTTGGGGATGCAGTCAGAAAACCAGTCTGTCATTATCCATCTCCCCAGCACTAACGGAAAAAAACATCATTTCCCATGAATCCTCAAAGACAGAGGGGGGAACGTACTGTTGCAACGCAAGCTCGAGCAGCCAATTCCTGTCCAGTGGCCATATTGAAATCTCAAGTCTATCAGGACTCTAAAGGTACTGGGTTAGCTGTCTAACTGGAAGTCTTTCAAATATCGTATTTTTATAACAGAGGGATTTGAGCCAGACATTCCACCTGAGACTCTGCCTGTACTGAACGGCAAGTTGTCTCTGACTTTTGTGGGAAAATGAGTCCAACCGATGCTAAACGAGGAGCTAAACGCAGGAAGAACAAGCGGGGCGGTGGCAGCAGTAGCACTGTCTGCAGTACCAGTGGCAAGGCCGGGGTTTCAGCCACGGCCCTGAGTACTCAAGCCACGGCAACACCCGTGTCTACCATGGGCTTTCTGACACCAGGGAGCTCTGGAAATGGGAACATGGTCTCTATAACAGGCCTGAACGGAGAGGTGAGAATATACAGTCGACGTATTGAACACTAACGTTAGAGATCGCGTTTACACATAATCGAGACATTTGAGGCCTGACATTCTTCAGTAACGTTAGCTAAGCCACCGAGGTAGCTAGTTAGTTAACGTTAACTCGGGAAATGGCAACCTGACGTTGACAACAGCCAACAAGTTCGTTTAGCTGGCTAACCACGTTAGTAAACTTTCCAGATAAGGTAACGTGTTAGTTATAACGTTAGCTACTTGCTCAACTTGAACATAAACTAGCCTGGCTGACGTTTCTTGCCATCTTGTTCTAGCTACTCGACAACTACAATGTTGACAGCCCGAAAATAGCATAATTTGCTTACTGCACAATCGTTATTTTATTAGCTTATTAGCTAACTGTTCGCGACGTTGTGAGTGGATGTTTGTTACTTGCTAGATGGATAACTTAGTTTACACGCTAGATAGTTAGCTAACGTTAGCTATGACCAAGCTGACCATCGACACTGCACTGTGCCCTTAAACTGAATTGTCTCTTGTAACTGACTAGCAACTAGTTACAGAATGCAGCTAGCTAACCATTTCGCATCAATTTGTACAGCCAGTTGGCCTTCCATTTCTTGTCTGATGTTTTCATATTCACAATTTTAGCAGGAGTAGTGGCTCACCAGACTAACGTTACAGGAAGTCTCAGTCGAGTCTGTCAGTGTCATCGGATTTGCCTGCTAAGTAACAGTAGGCCTATAGTTTGTTTACTCGAACCAATTATTTCATAGGTAGGTCATTAGTAGTTAGGTCGTCCGCTGCGTTTACAGACAAAATAATAACGTGTAAGACAACTGCAAGACTACTGTCACACAGCCAAGCCAGCCAAATAACTTCCACAACCACGATCCTGCAATGTACCAATGGCATAGCTAACATAACAACATTACATACTTTGCTGTGAAATGGCATATTGAGTGTCTTGCTTTACTCTAGGTTTCTTACCTCCTCTCCATATTTTGTAGCTATGCCTTGTCGGTCTCTATATCACAACAGTAGCCAGGGAAACAACATCCACTAATCACCAAAGATAGGCCTATCATGTGTATGTCACATTGGCTACTACTAGGTTTACCATCTTTAGGGCTGAAGGACTTTCTCATATGTTGAGCCAATATTCCCAAACAAGTCCAGGACTTTCTCATATGTTGAGCCAATATTCCCAAACAAGTCCATAATGCAGACTTGTTAATAACTTGTTCGCGACGTTGTCTGTCTAAGCAAATCCAAGGAAAGTCTGATTTGAGCTAAATGCAACGTATTGCACTCACTCATTCAAAGATTGAGTTTCATTAGAATAACTAGCCTATATGCCAGACATTCTATTCTCTCCATATACATTCAGTAGGCCCCATCTCTTGCAGGACCAGTTATTGGTGAAATGATTAATCTTGTTGGTTGTGTACTCAAGGAAAGAGAAAGACAGCTGCCAAGAGATGCTGGCTAGTGTACTTACTTTACATGGCATCTGCTACTTGTCTTGGGAAGGTTTGGGGTCAGTCCCACTCAAGACAAACAAAGCAGCTAGGCCAGGCTACTTATTGTGGAAGGAATTTGCATAGATCTGCTCAGCATTTACACTAGTCAGGACTATTATTTTCATCTAAGAAGTAATATAATTTTCCTCATAACCTTTTGTTTACCTCATGTGTTTTGATTAATTCTTCAGATGTCTACACAATCTTTGCATAGTGCATACATACACTGCATTTGATCTATCAACTCCAAATCAAGACTAAACTCTGCATATGTAAAGATCAGCTGTTGAAGACAGAAACAGCAGGTGAACTTGCTGGCCTCGTCAATATACTGCTGCGCTGAGCATTAATATGAAACGTAATATCTGCATATGTTCCTTGCAATATCGGCAGGACACATCAACTGCTTTGTGTTTTATTTGTAATTCAAATAACATAATTCGGAGACAAACCTTAATTGTGTGTGGCCAAGTAGCCCCCAGCCAGGTCAAGTGCTAACATGCTTCAGATAGCCTTGTAATTGACGCTTGGCATCGGTGCTAATGAGAGGGGTGACTCCGGAGGTGTTGGTTCATGTCGGGCCCTTTGTGTCCTCCAGGTCCCTATGAACGGTAACGTTACACCACAATTTTCGGAGGGGCCGGTGAATTCCGACTTCTCTGGAGTCCTTCAGGTAATACATCACTCACTGTCTCTGCAGCTACTCCTGTTAGGCCTACGGTAACATAGATCAGCTTCAGTTTATCTGCTGTGAGTATCACTGTCTGTGTGAACTGAAAAGCCCCGGGGTGGCGTTCAGTAGGCACAAAATGTATGAAAAAAATGGAAATGGCCCGTCCTATACTTTAGGACCAATAACTCTACCATTCAGTTTCCAATTAAACATTTGTTCTACCTGTTTGTGCTTACTGCTCGTGACATTGTCTTAATTAACTTTAGAACCTGCCTGTGTAGGCTTCATATTGGAGGACTAGTTAGTAGCTACTGGTTACTGCCACTACGTAGTGCTACACACTCGTCTAACTGACATCCACTCCGTCTCCAACCACCAGACCCCGTTCACATTTGGCCTGAGTCAGAGGGCCCCATACTCCACTACCGGTGACCGCTGCCTCCTGTGCCGGAGTGAGCGCAAGCCAGACAGCACCCTCCATCCTGACACGGGGCTCCCCGGGGCAGGGCAGAATGGTATGGCACAGTCCCCCAGCGCACTGCATCTGCCCCTGTGGGTGTGCTCCGACTGCCGGCGCACGGTAGAGAAGGAGGACCGCCACTCCTCCCTGGAGCAGTCGCTGGTGGTGAGTCACCACGGGCTGGTGGAGGGGTGTGGGTGGAGGGAGGGAGAAGTAGGGTGGTGAAAAGGTGATGCTGGACCAATGAACTGAATGACAAAGGCTGTTTAAATGGATATTTGTGTGCAGTTAGTGGATAGCCAAGCACCAGATAGATGCAGGCAGGCATTGGTGTAACATCATAACATAAACATTTTGTCTAGGCCTTTCAAAGTGTGTTGCATTATGGGGATGAACATTTTCTGACTTGCACCTCCAGGTCGACTGCAGGAACTTTCCCAAAACCATGTGATCAAAGGTCATGCAGTTTTTTTTTCATGAATTCGCCTTCAAGTCGCTGCAGTTGCTTCTCACCAACTCCACCATGCAGCCATCACCTGCATTGTGGGAGGCACTATTTGTCAACCGATCATTAGGGTGTTTTTGGTTGACCCGTGCGAACGTGACCAACTACATGACTGAAATTTCTACAGAAACAGGAGATACAAACGAAAGTGATATTTGAGAACTCTACTCAATACATTTTACACACGTTATGTTTTCATGTTGTGAGTGTGATATGGGGGTATAGACATTTTTATAAAGATAAACTTTTATTAACAATAGCAGACAGTTCCATGTTGATCTGAGCCTTGCTGTCGCAGATACCTTCCCCGACTTTACTTGCTGACTTTCATCTACTGTCGGCTTTGTTAGCGTTACTGCTCGAACACATCATAGAGTCGGCGCAGAAGCGTGATGGCGACAGGCATACTAAAGGTAGAGCACAACAAGGAATAAATAGGTAAGGAGACAGAGGGCTTGCAGCCGACTGACTAATCTACAAATTACCTTGCCATAAATAACTACTCATTATTATTTGTGGATTAGCCAGTCAACATTTACCCAAATGCATGACAGATTTGATGATGACGAAAACGACCAAAGAGAGGAGACACCGACCCGTACCACACACACACAAACACGCAGAGAAAGTGGGAGAAACAGGCAAGCTACAGGTGGAGGTGTAACAAGGAGCAGAAACACCTGAGTCCTGAACAAACGCACACATTGTATAACGTTAGTTTCCCTCTGTCTGATGACTCAGCATTATAGTCTTTGGCTCCTCCTTTCCTTTCAGCGGGAGATAATGACCTAAGACTGAAAGGCACACCAGTGTTTAGATGTCTCTCTTGCTAATGACTTCATGTTAATGGCTGTTCCGCGTACACTGTCTTGCCTCACGTCTAGCGGCTAATTGAATTCTGAAGTTGGGGAGAGCCTGACAATTCCTGGAGTGCCCCTCTGGCCTGGAATGCGCTTATTTTTCTTTCCATCTCTTTTTCTGCTATTTGCTTGATTACGTTCTCTAATTTCCCTCCTGTTCTGGAATTTTGTCTCTAGTCAAGTATAACAAGCATCGACTTCTATGTGCACTTTGCTGCAATGAAATACTTCAGAATACAAACCTAAGGTGACAGTTGGTAAAGTTATGTCACTATTATGGTCACGCTTGGTTGCATTATCACTGCTGTTTTGCACTTTCTGATGCTCTGTAATTTCTCATTCCCCCAGAGCCAAGACTTCCTGTTGCAAATGCCTGTGGGTAATGGAGGCTTGGGCCAAGAGCTGCCTGCCACAGGGGGCAGACTGACCAATGGTGGCACACCCCCAACCCTCCCCACTCTCCCCGTCCCAGACCTCACCACCCCTATGACCGCTGACACCGTGTGCAGTTGTGAGGCCTGCAACGAGAGACGGTGAGCTGGATGGGCACATTTGTGGTGGTCACTAGACAACCACACTAGAAAGGACGAAAGTGTCTATCGTTTGACATATTGAGCTAGCTTAGTATATCAGCTATGTGTTCAGGGAGTTTCAAGAAGCCGCCACCTGTGCTGCCATCCTTTCTAGCATTGTCAGATAATGACTAATCTAGTCCACCAGCCGGCTCTCTCTCTGTCGAACAGTCTGGAGTGGACGACCAATCCGCTGGTTTTATTGGCTGATCTCTGTCCATCAGCATCTTGTTTTCTTTTTCTTTCAAATACTTTAACTCACTTGATTGATTACATGTTTGCTAAAACTCTAATAGGTCACCTAATTTCACTTCACAGATCGTAATTGTAAACGGGTTAAACACTGTTTCCCATGCTTGTTCAATGAACCATAAACAATTAATGAACATGCACCTGTGGAACGGTCGTTAAGACACTAACAGCTTACAGACGGTAGGCAATTAAAGTCACAGTTATGAAAACTTAGGACACTAAAAGAGGCCTTTTTACTGACTCTGAAAAACACCAAAAGAAAGTTGCCCAGGGTCCCTGCTCATCTGTGTGAACGGGCCTTAGGCATGCTGCAAGGAGGCACGAGGACTGCGGATGTGGCGAGGGCAATAAATTGCAATGTCCGTACTGTGAGACGCCTAAGATAGCGCTACAGGGAGACAGGACGGACAGCTGATCGTCCTCACAGTGGCAGACCACATGTAACAACACCTGCACAGGATTGGTACATCTGAACATCACACCTGCGACCAGAAAGGACTGGCAAAAAGTGCTCTTTACTGACAAGTCGCGGTTTTGTCTCACCAGGGATGATGGTCGGATTCACGTTTATCGTCGACGGAATGAGCGTTACACCGAGGCCTGTACTCTGGACCAGGATTGATATGGAGGTGGAGGGTCCGTCATGGTCTGGGGCAGAGTGTCACAGCATCATTGGACTGAGCTTGTGCGTTACAGGGAAGACATCCTCCTCCGTCATGTGGTACCCTTCCTGCAGGCTCATCCTGACATGACCCTTCAGCATGACAATGCCACCAGCCATACTGCTCGTTCTGTGCGTGATTTCCTGTTGGATCGGAGGTTGAGGGCTAGGGGCTATTTCCCCCAGAAATGTCCGGGAACTTGCAGGTGCCAAGGTGGAAGAGGGGGGTAACATCTCACAGCAAGAACTGGCAAATCTGGTGGAGTCCATGAGGAGGAGATGCACTGCAGTACTTAGTATCTGGTGTGGCCACCAGCAGCATTGACTTTTGATTTTGACCCCCCCCCCCCCTTTGTTCAAGGACACATTATTAAATTTCTGTTAGTCACATGTCTGTGGAACTTGTTCAGTTTGTCTGTTGTTGAATGGTTGTTATTGGTCATGTTCGTTTCATATAAAGCAGTAAAAAGTAATATGTGCTCAGTACTAGTAAGGTTAAGCTGAATAGTTCTCTATGCTGCAGCATAATCTGTTTTCTATTGCGCACATATGATAGACAGTTGTTGGTCTGAACACGTCTCTGGAGCCACTGAGACAGAGGAGCATATATCAATCCTTCACTGCCATTCATTGATTTATTGCGGCCAGCAGTTCAAACAAAATAAATGATTCTCAAATCAGTGAAGTCATTTAAAAAAGAACGACACGTTTGCAAACTGCAGATAACTACCACATATTTCCCTGTTATCTCTTCGGTCACACTGATATGGCTCTGCTGTGGTGGTTGTTCGGACCAGAGAATGTGAGCGAAGCTGGAGCAGATGTGGAGTGTGCCCAGTTTGACTGGCGCAAGATTTCCAAAGGCTGGAGCGTCGGCCTTCTCTCCAGCTCCAATTTCGCTGCAGTAGCGCTCACTTCACAAACTCGGGGCATGCCCGGCCCAGGATGCATTCGTAGTCTCCTTGTGTGCTGCTGCTATAGCCCCTTGCTTTAGCTACTGTGATGGAGTTCACTAAATATTTTCATAAACGGATCAATCAAGGTGACTTAGAAAGATGAGGACCAAGAGCAAGAGAGGGAGTCGATGATGTAGTGTCCACAACTAAATAATCTTTGTTGAATCTGAAAAGACACATCCCAAAAGCATGATAGTGTACTTACTACGTGTACACAGTGGTGGAAAAAGAACCCAATTGTCATACTTAAGTAAAAGTAATGATGTCTTAATAGAAAATGACTAATTACCCATTAAAATACCACTTGAGTAAAGTGTAAAAGTATTTGTTTTTAAATATACTTAAGTATTAATAATTTCAAATTCCTTTATATAAAGCAAACCAGACTGCACCATTTTTTTTTCTTTCTTTTTAACCAGGGGCATAATCCAACATAATTTACATGCATGTGTGTTTAGTGAGTCCGCCAGATCAGAGGCAGTAGGGATGACCAGGGATGTTCTCTTGATAGTGCGTGAATTGAACCTACATTCATGGAGTAAAAAGTACATTTTATTTTCTTCAGGAATGTAGTGAAGTAAAAGTTGTCAAAAATATAAATAGTAAAGTACAGATTAGAGGTCGACCGATTATGATTTTTCAACACGATACCGTTTTATTGGAGGGCCAAAAAAGCCGATACTGATTTAATCGGCCGATTTTATAAAAATACAAAAAAATATTAAGAAAAATGTATTTGTAATAATGACAAATACAACAATACTGAATTAACACTTATTTTAACTTAATATAATACATCAATAAAATCAATTTAGCGTCAAGTAGATAATGAAACATGTTCAATTTGGTTTAAATAATGCAAAAACAAAGTGTTGGAGAAGAACGTAAAAGTGCAATATGTGCTATGTAAGAAAGCTAACGTTTCAGTTCCTTTTTATTTATTTTATTTTACCTTTATTTAACTAGGCAAGTCAGTTAAGAACAAATTCTTATTTTCAATGACGGCCTAGGAACAGTGGGTTAACTGCCTGTTCAGGGGCAGAACGACAGATTTGTACCTTGTCAGCTCGGGGGTTTGAACTTGCAACCTACCCTAGTAGCCCCCTGCTCAGAACATGAGAACATATGAAAGCTGGTGGTTCCTTTTAACATGAGATTTCAATATTCCAAGGTAAGAGGTTTTAGGTTGAAGTTATTATAGGACTATTTCCCTCTATACCATTTGTATTTCATTAACCTTTGACTATTGGATGTTCTTATAGGCACTTTAGTATTGCCAGTGTAACAGTATAGCCTCCGTCCCTCTCCTCGCTCCTCCCTGGGCTCGAACCAGCAACACAACGACAACAGCCACCACATCGAAGCAGCGTTGCCCATGCAGAGCAAGGGAAACAACCACCCCAAGGCTCAGCGAGTGAAGTTTGAAACGCTATTTGTGCGCGCTAACTAGACAGCCATTTCACTTCGGTCACACCAGTCTCATCTCGGGAGTTGATAGGTTTGAAGTCATAAACAGCGCAATGCTTGACGCACAGCGAAGAGCTGCTGGCAAAACACACGAAAGTGCTGTTTGAATGAATGTTTACGCGCCTGCTTCTGCCTACCACCGCTCAGTCAGATACTTAGATACTTGTATGCTCAGTCAGATTATATACAACACAGGACACGCTAGATAATATCTAGTAATATCATCAACCATGTGTAGTTAACTAGTGATTATGATTGATTGTTTTTTTATAAGATACGTTTTAATGCTAGCTAGCAACTTACCTGGGCTTACTGCATTTGCGTAACAGGCAGTCTCCTTGTGGAGTGCAACGAGAGAGAGGCAGGTCATTATTGCGTTGGACTAGTTAACTGTAAGGTTGCAAGATTGGATTCCCCAGCTGACAAGGTGGAAATCTGTCTTTCTGCCCCTGAACGAGGCAGTTAACCCACCGTTCCTAGGCCGTCATTGAAAATAAGAATGTGTTCTTAACTGACTTGCCTAGTTAAATAAAGATGTAAAAAAATTATATATATTTTTTTTAAATCAGCAAATCTGCGCCCAAAAATACCGATTTCCGACAGATACCCCCAAAAAACTACTTAAGTAGTACTTTAAAGTATTTATACTAGCATTTTTGTTCTCTTCTCTGTACAATAAGACCATCCTTTTTTGCTTTTAATTTGTATTTCATTCTTAGTACGTTGCATCCTACAGTTGAAGTCGGAAGTTTACATACACCTTAGCCAAATACATTTAAACTCAGTTTTTCACGATTCCTGACATTTAATCCTAGTAAATATTCCCTGTTTTAGGTCAGTTAGGATCACCACTTTATTTTAAGAATGTGAAATGTCAGAATAATAGTAGAGAATTATTTATATCAGCTTGTATTTCTTTCATCACATTCCCAGTGGGTCAGAAGATTTAAAAAACACAAGTAGTATTTGGTTGCATTGATTTTAAATTGTTTAACTTGGGTCAAACGTTTCGGGTAGCCTTCAAACAGCTTCCCACAGTAAGTTTGATGAATTTTGGCCCATTCCTCCTGACAGAACTGGTGTAACTGAGTCAGGTTTGTAGGCCTCCTTGCTCGCTAAAGCTTTTTCAGTTCTGCTCACAAATATTCTATAGGATTGAGGTCAGGGCTTTGTGAGGGCCACTCCAATACCGTGACTTGGTTTTCCTTAAGTCATTTTGCCACAACTTTGGAAGTATGCTTGGGGTCATTGTCCATTTGGAAGACCCATTTGCAACTGCAACCTGGCCTAGATAAAGCAAAGCAGTGCGACAAAAACAACACAGTTACACACAAACAAACGTACAGTCAATAACACAAAAGACTAGAAAAATCTATGTAGTTTGCAAATGTAGACAAGTAGGGAGGTAGGCATTAAATAGGCCCTAGAGGCGCAAATAATTACAATTTAGCATTAATACTGGAGTGATGGATGTGCCGATGGTGATGTGCAAGTAGAGATACTGGGGTGCAAAAGGATAAGTAACAATATGGGGATGAGGTAGTCGGGTATGCTATTTACAGATAGGCTGTGTACAGGTACAGTGATCGGTAAGCTGCTCTGACAGCTGATGCTTGAAGGTAGAGAGGGAGACTCCAGCTTCAGAGATTTTTGCAATTCGTTCCAGTCATTGGCAGCAGAGAACTGGAAGGAAAGGCGGCCAAAGGAAGTGTAGGCTTTGGGGATGACCAGTGCAATATACCTGCTGGAGCGCGTGCTGCGGGTGGGTTTTACTATGGTGACCAGGGAGCTGAGATAAGGTGGGGCTTTACCTAGCAAAGACTTATCGATGACCTGGAGCCAGTGTGTTTGGCACCTAATATGTAGTGAGGGCCAGCCAACTAGAGTGTACAGGTCTCAGTGGTGGGTAGTATATGGGGCTTTGGTGACAAAACGAATGGCATTGTGATGGACTACATCCAGTTTGCTGAGTAGAGTGTTGGAGGCTATTTTGTAATTGACATCACCGAAGTCAAGGATCGGTAGGCTAGTAAGTTTTACGAGGGTATGTTTGGCGGCATGAGTGAAGGAGGCTTTGTTGCGAAATAGGATGCCGATTCTAGATTTTAATTTTGGATTGGAGATGCTTAATATGAGTTTACAGTCTAACCAGACACCTAGGTATTTGTAGTTGTCCACATATTCTAGGTCAGAACCGTCCGGAGTAGTGTTGCTAGTCGGGCGGGAGGGTACGGGCAGCAATCAGTTGAAGAGCATGCATTTAGTTTTACTAGCAGTTAAAATCAGTTGGAGCCTACGGAAGAGTGTTGAAGCTCGTTTGGAGGTTTGTTAGCACAGTGTCCAAGGAAGCGCCAGATGTATACAGAATGGTGTTGTCTGCATAGAGGTGGATCAGAGAATCACCAGCAGCAAGAGCGACATCTTTGCTATATACAGAGAAAAGAGTCGGCCCGAGAATTGAACCCTGTGGCACCCCATAGAGACTGCCAGAGGTCCAGACAACAGGCTCTCCGATTTGACACACTGAGCTCAATCAGAGAAGTAGTTGGTGGACCAGGTGAGGCAGTCATTAGAGAAGCCAGGGCTATTGAGTTTGCCATTAAGAATGCGGTGATTGACAGTCAAAAGCTTTGGCCAGGTTGAAGACGGCTGCACAGTATTGTCTTTTTTCGATGGCGGTTATGTTGTTGTTTAAGACCTTGACCGTGGCTGAGGTGCACCTATGACTAGCTCGGAAACCAGATTGCATAGTGGAGAAGGTACGGTGGGATTCGAAATAGTCGGTGATCTGTTTGTTAACTTGGCGTTCAAAGATTTTAGAAAGGCAGAGCAAGATGGATATAGGTCTGTAGCAGTTTGAGTCTAGAGTGTCTCCCTTTTTGAAGAGGGGGATGACCGCGGCAGCTTTCCAATATTTGGGGATCTCAGACGATATGAAAGAGCGGTTGAGTAGGCTAGTAATAGGGATTGCAACAATTTCGGTGGATAATTTTAAAAAGAGAGGGTCCAGATTATCTAGCCCAGCTGATTTGTTGGGATCCAGACTTTGCAGTTCTTTCAGAACATCAGCTGTCTGGATTTGGGTTAAGGAGAAGCGGGTGGAGTTTGGACAAGTTGCTGCAGGGGGTGCTGAGATGTTGTCCGGGGTAGGGGTAGCCAGGTGGAAAGCACGGAAAGCCTAGGAAAAATGCTTATTGAAATTATCGATTATCGTAGATGTATCCGTACTGACAGTGTTTCCTATCCTCAATGCAATTGGCAGCTGGGAGGAGGTGCTCTTATTCTCCATGTCCCAAAACTTTTTGGAATTAGTGAAGCAAATTTCTGCTTGAAAAAGCTAGCCTTAGCTTTCCTAACTGACTGAGTATATTGGTTCCTGACTTCCTTGAAAGGTTGCATATCTCAGGGGCTATTCCAAGCTAGTGCAGAACTCCACAGGATGTTTTTGTGCTGGTCAAGGGCAGACAGGTCTGGAGTGAAGTGAAGGGTTATATCTGTTCTTAGTTCTACGTTTTTTTTTATGAAAAATGAAGAAAAAAAGATATACATTTACAAAATAACATGGGTAACTATTTACACACTTTCAATATTTGGAAGACCCTCAGTCCTCTAACAAATCAAATGTATTTATATAGCCCTTCGTACATCAGCTAATATCTCAAAGTGCTGTACAGGAACCCAGCCTAAAACCCCAACATGGCCGAGATTTTCAAACGTTCATAGATAGATGACCAGCAGGGTCAAATAATAATAATAATAATAATAATAATAATAATAATAATCACAGTAGATGTAGTGGATGCAACAGGACAGCACCTCAAGAGTAAATATGAACAGTTTAGGGTTCCATAGCCGCAGGCAGAACAGTTGAAACTGGAACAGCAGCAAGGCCAGGTGGACTGGGGACAGCAAGGAGTCAAATCAAATCAAATGTATTTATATAGCCCTTCGTACATCAGCTAATATCTCAAAGTGCTGTACAGAAACCCAGCCTAAAACCCCAAACAGCAAGCAATGCAGGTGTAGAAGCAGTCATCATGCCAGGTAGTCCTGACGCATGGTCCTAGGGCTCAGGCCCTCCGAGAAAGAGAGAATTAAAGAGAACATACTTAAATTCACACAGGACACCGGATAAGACAGAAGAAGTACTCTAGATATAACAAACTGACCCTAGCCCCCCGACACTTAAACTACTGCAGCATAAATACTGGAGGCTGAGACAGGAGGGGTCAGGAGACCCTGTGGCCCCATCCAATGATACCCCCGGGCAGGGCCAAACAGGAAGGATATAACATCACCCACTTTGCCAAAGCTCTACACAATATTGTGCTGCTGAGGTATAATAAACATATATATATGAGTACAGGGAACATAAGGTTGAATATATTATTATAGACCTGCCAGATCTACTGTCTCTTTTATATTATGAAAGACCAGCTGTATCTACTGTCTCCATTTCACTTTGGGCATTGTTTTGGGCCTGCCCTCCCCTCAACAGCCTCAAATAGGCTATTTCATGTGGGTTGGGGTGGGGCGGCAGACACATTTCATCACTTTTCCTTACATCATTTCATGACATTTCATTACATTACATTTTTATATATTGCTTCTAAAATTTAAAAAAATCACAATATTTTAAATTATTAATTTCAAACAAGGGCATTAGCATGAGAAGAATTTACCAGTCCAAAATGGTGACATTGATCCTCTTCTGCAGGCACCGTTACAGATTATACACAGTGGCTACAACGGTGTCCCCTCCGTTCAAAAAATATTCCTCCACTTGGGAATCGCTAAATTAATCGTCCTACAACAATCTCTGTCTCACTTTTCTGATCAATTTCTTCTAAAATTGTGTGTACATCTGTATATCTAGACTTAGATTTAGCTTTCCCTGACAGTCGCCATACTGATTGATATATAAACAGCTGAATCTGCGCGTTTACCAAAACAACGCTGTGTGTAAAATGCGTAGCTCCTTCCGGAATAAAACTTCAATAGCGAATGACTCTCTTTACGCCGGAGTTTACGACATGGGTTGGTCTTCCAACACACAACCATTGCATATTGCTGTTTACCTCAGCTCATTGGCTATCTACCCAGCTAGATTTCAAGACGATCAGTGGTCATTGGGTTAAAATACAGTCAATCAACGAAATAGTGGTCATTTCATTGGTGCACAGTGATGTCATTACTTGTTGTCTTCAAATCGGTTTCTTTCAGTTAGTACGTCCCGCGAAATGGCCCATCAAGTTTGGTTGTGTTACAAACAAACCAGTTGATTGCAATGAAACCAAACATGACTGGGAAAGTAACGTTTTGTGTGGGTTATTTACCTGGAGTGTGTCGTCAAATGGAATGAGACGAAATTCACGACACAAGCGGTTCACAAAATGTTTCGTGTTAGGCTATAACTGATTTTATCAAACATAAGATCATTCATTGTGTAACAATGAGCATTGGGATTGCAAACAGACGAAGATCGTCAAAGGTAAACTATTTATTTTAATGCAGTATGTGATTTTGTTACGCCTGTGCTGGTTGAAAGTGTTTTTTGTATTTTTTTATTTATGGAGCTCTATCCTCAGATAATCGCATCGTATTCTTTCGCAGTAAATCCTTTTTTAAATCTGACAATGCAGTTGTATTAGCAAGATTATAGTCTTTCGATACATCTGAGACACTTGTATTTTCATGAATGTTTAATATGATTATTTACAGTGCCTTGCGAAAGTATTCGGCCCCCTTGAACTTTGCGACCTTTTGCCACATTTCAGGCTTCAAACATAAAGATATAAAACTGTATTTTTTGTGAAGAATCAACAACAATTGGGACACAATCATGAAGTGGAACGACATTTATTGGATATTTCAAACTTTTTTAACAAATCAAAAACTGAAAAATTGGCTGTGCAAAATTATTCAGCCCCTTTACTTTCAGTGCAGCAAACTCTCTCCAGAAGTTCAGTGAGGATCTCTGAATGATCCAATGTTGACCTAAATGACTAATGATGATAAATACAATCCACCTGTGTGTAATCAAGTCTCCGTATAAATGCACCTGCACTGTGATAGTCTCAGAGGTCCGTTAAAAGCGCAGAGAGCATCATGAAGAACAAGGAACACACCAGGCAGGTCCGAGATACTGTTGTGAAGAAGTTTAAAGCCGGATTTGGATACAAAAAGATTTCCCAAGCTTTAAACATCCCAAGGAGCACTGTGCAAGCGATAATATTGAAATGGAAGGAGTATCAGACCACTGCAAATCTACTAAGACCTAACCGTCCCTCTAAACTTTCAGCTCATACAAGGAGAAGACTGATCAGAGATGCAGCCAAGAGGCCTTTGATCACTCTGGATGAACTGCAGAGATCTACAGCTGAGGTGGGAGACTCTGTCCATAGGACAACAATCAGTCGTATATTGCACAAATCTGGCCTTTATGGAAGAGTGGCAAGAAGAAAGCCATTTCTTAAAGATATCCATAAAAAGTGTTGTTTAAAGTTTGCCACAAGCCACCTGGGAGACACACCAAACATGTGGAAGAAGGTGCTCTGGTCAGATGAAACCAAAATTGAACTTTTTGGCAACAATGCAAAACGTTATGTTTGGCGTAAAAGCAACACAGCTCATCACCCTGAACACACCATCCCCACTGTCAAACATGGTGGTGGCAGCATCATGGTTTGGGCCTGCTTTTCTTCAGCAGGGACAGGGAAGATGGTTCAAATTGATGGGAAGATGGATGGAGCCAAATACAGGACCATTCTGGAAGATAACCTGATGGAGTCTGCAAAAGACGTGAGACTGGGACGGGGATTTGTCTTCCAACAAGACAATGATCCAAAACATAAAGCAAAATCTACAATGGAATGGTTCAAAAATAAACATATCCAGGTGTTAGAATGGCCAAGTCAAAGTCCAGACCTGAATCCAATCGAGAATCTGTGGAAAGAACTGAAAACTGCTGTTCACAAATGCTCTCCATCCAACCTCACTGAGCTTGAGCTGTTTTGCAAGGAGGAATGGGAAAAAATGTCAGTCTCTCGATGTGCAAAACTGATAGAGACATACCCCAAGCGACTTACAGCTGTAATCGCAGCAAAAGGCGGCGCTACAAAGTATTAACTTAAGGGGGCTGAATAATTTTGCACGCCCAATTTTTCAGTTTTTAATTTGTTAAAAAAGTTTGAAATATCCAATAAATGTTGTTCCACTTCATGATTGTGTCCCACTTGTTGTTGATTCTTCACAAAAAAAAAAAATACAGTTTTATATCTTTATGTTTGAAGCCTGAAATGTGGCAAAAGGTCGCAAAGTTCAAGGGGGCCGAATACTTTCGCAAGGCACTGTATGTAGCGATCACCGTATGTTGTGGAATTTCAGCCGGCTACCGGGCTCCGTGCTCAGAGAGGTTAACAAGAAATGTGTGGTGGTTGATAAATGAGTTTTAATGACTCCAACCTAAGTGTATGTAAACTTCCGACTTCAAATGTATATGCACAAATTCTAAACTAATGATTTAATACAACGGAGTGTTTAAATGATGAGGGCTTTATGTCCCTACCAGACTACTGTGTTGCACTCACAAATGCTTCACTATATATTTCTTGATAAGCTTGAAATAATTGGAATAACGTAGCCTAAATAATTCATTTTCTTTCTTTCTTAGGCTCCCTGTCTGGCGTGTTTCTATGCTGTTTAATATGACATGTGACATATTTGAAATGATGCTTGTGTCTCACATTAATCTTCATGTTTATGAAAATAGTTTTCATTCAAATCCATATGGTTTTGTTTTAATGCTTAACAAATTGCTTGGTCCAGGTAGTCACAAAAATAGTTGGTTGTTGGTTAAATTGTGATTTTAAAGAATAGAGTGAATTTTGTTGAGGTTTTTAGATGAGCGGTAGGAAATCGCTCAGCTTTGCTCACATGCTGTGGTTCGGACCTTCTTTTCACATGCTTCGCTGGCTCTGGTGCTCCAGCACAACGCTGCACAGAGTGCAAAACAATTTGCCCCCACTTTCATGTAAAACATTTGGAAATAGTTTTGCACGGCCTTTAACTATGATTTTTGTTGGTAAATGAGATGGTTTCCTGTTCATTGTTCTGCCTGTCAGTCATTATCTGTCAGTAATCAACCATCGGCTTACGGGGGGGAAAGTTTGTTGTTTGATTGGGCTGTTTTTCATGGTAACAGTGATCCTAGGTGAGAACCCTCTTTTGATTGGACACTTATGCGGTAAATGTGCGGAGATTGGTCAAAATTGCGAGCTCACGCATAAATGAGTGGATTCGTTGATTTTTGTGTTGAATTATACAATCACAGAATAGTGGAATCCTGGAGGGACTGGATATCAGCCCTTTAAAAGAGGAACATGGATGCACAGAATCACTAATACTTCTACTATATGGGTTGTATTCATATAGTAAATGAAGTAGGAAATGTTCATTTTTGTTTTCTGTTGCAAAATGTTTAACTGTTGGTTGCCCTAATGAACATGGCCCTGGGTCCCTTGTCTAAGAGCACCCAGTGTCCTCTCACTGATGCATCACAATTACCTCTTTGACCTTCACCCCCTCCAGGGAGATTTCGGCCGAGTCAGAGCGCGAGTCCCAGCTGCTGCAGAACCACTGGTCGGAGGTACGCTACCTAGTGCGGTGCATCTACCGCCAGACAGGCACGCCGCTGGCCGACGACCACGACCATCCCCTGGACCGTGACAAGGAGGGCATGAAGGAGCTGGTGGACAGGTAAGAAGACCCAGCTAGAGAAAAGGCAGCATGTCTTCCACCCTCTTTCACTCAGTCCTTCTTCCTTTCTCCCCTCTTTCTATTCCTTCCATCTTTCCTTCCCTCCTACTTTCCTTTACACTCTCTCATTTCTACCCTCCATCTCTCGCTGCTTCCTGCCTCATTCCTTTCTTTCCTTTTGCCCTCCATGCTCGCTCCCATCCTTACCATCCTCTTTTCACTTCCATCTTCAAGGTGATCAGTTATCTGACAAGAGTACCAGAGTAATCATTGAGGAGTGGTTACCTCACTTTCCCTTATTCAATTTTGCCAGATAACATTTTCTGAAGGTAATCTCTTAAGTCATTTCAGAGGCTAAACCTTCCTCTGCTACTACTTGGGGCTAGGCCATTTGTTACATCATTCCAGGAAAACTAAATCAAACTCAAGTCATTTGAAAGTGTTGGAGATGCATTTGACCCAGGTCTGACCACCATAGATAATCACTACAAGTATTCGCATATTGTACTATCCATCTTTCTCACCTCCTGTTCAGGCTGTGCGAGAAGGACCCGTATCAGCTCTACCAGAGGCTGGAGCAGCAGGCCCGCGAGTACGTCCTAGAAATGAAGGTGCGCCTGCTCAAGCACCTGTCGACCGGCTCTAAGGCTGCGGCAGCCGCCACCCAGGGCCCCCCGCAGGCCCACCAGTTCATCTCGCTGCTCCTGGAGGAGTACAGCGCCCTCTGCCAGGCTGCGCGCACCATCAGCAGCTTCCTCCTCACCCTGGTGAGTCTTCCGCTGTTAGCAATAGCATCATGTTAGCATTAGCAATAGCATAGTCTTAGACCAGTGGGCTTTTAAACAGTCTTTTCAGTAACTTTCAGGGTTTTCCTTAGTGTTAGCCTTAGTCAGAACGACTAACGCTTGTGCGTTAGCCTTTATCAAATAAAATCAACGTTTATTTGACACGTGTGCCGGGGCGGCAGGATAGCCTAGTGGTTAGAGCGTTGGACTAGTAACCGGAAGGTTTAAAGTTCAAACCCCCGAGCTGACAAGGTACAAATCTGTCGTTCTGCCCCTGAACAGGCAGTTAACCCACTGTTCCTAGGCCGTCATTGAAAATAAAAATTTGTTCTTAACTGACTTGCCTAGTTAAATAAAGGTAAAATAAATACAACAGGTTACAGTGAAATGCCTACTTACAGGCTCTAACCAATAGTGCAAAAAAGGTATTAGGTGAACAATAGGTAAGTAAAGAAATAAAAACAACAGTAAAAAGACAGTGAAAAACAGAAGCGAGGCTATAAAAAGTAGTGACGCTACATACAGACACTGGTTAGTCAGGCTGATTGAGGTAGTATGTAGATATGGTTAAAGTGACTATGCATATATGATGAACAGAGAGTAGCAGTAGCGTAAAAGAGGGTAGCCATTTGATTACCTGTTCAGGAGTCTTATGGCTTGGGGGTAAAAACTGTTGAAGTCTTTTTGTCCTAGACTTGGCACTCCGGTACCGCTTGCCATGCGGTAGTAGAGAGAACAATCTGACTGGGGTGGCTGGGGTCTTTGACAATTTTTAGGGTCTTCCTCTGACACTGCCTGTTGTAGAAGTCCTGGATGGCAGGCAGTTTAGCCCCAGCGATGTACTGGGCTGTGCGCACTACCCACTGATGTGCCTTGCGGTCGGAGGCCGAGCAATTGCCGTACCAGGCAGGGATGCAACCTTTTGAGGTTCTCAGGACCCATGCCAAATCTTTTTAGTTTCCTGAGGGGGAATAGGCTTTGTCGTGCCCTCTTCACGACTGTCTTGGTGTGTTTGGATCGTTCTAGTTTGTTGGAACTTAAAGCTCTCAACCTGTTCCACGTCAGTAGTCTAGGGTTTATGTGATAATGTTGTTGATGTGAGCCATTACCAGCCTTTCAAAGCACTTCATGGCTACGGACGTGAGTGCTACGGGTCTGTAGTCATTTAGGCAGGTTGCCTTTGTGTTCTTGGGCACAGGGACTATGGTGGTCTTGAAACATGTTGGTATTACAGACTCAATCAGGGACATGTTGAAAATGTCTGAAGACACCTGCCAGTTTGTCAGCACATGCCCAGAGCACACGTCCTGGTTACCTTTACGGTTGCCTTTGTGTTAGCCATTTTGTTAGCATCGGACTAGCACAGAGGGACAATGCTTGGTGCTGCTCAGTGTCTCTTTAGCGGTTTAGCCTGAATTTTGGCGACAACATGAGTTATACTAGACTTGCCCCCAGTACGTGAAGGCTAATGAGTAACGTTGCCTCAGTAACTCGCACAGAATTAACATGGGCTTTAGAATCTCCACAGAACTCTGGGACAAGCCAAAGACGGTGTCACAGAATGACTCATACTTTTCGGAAGCAGCACAGATGTTTGTCTGAAAGTTGTCACCTTAGATTAGGGACAATAGTCATCAGCCTAGACAGCTGCCGCTGCTGTGGTTCTGGAATACGGGCTAGCAGCCATTTAGCCACCTGACAATGGTGTCGCTCCAGTTAATTTATACATACATACATACATACATACACACACACACACACACACACACACACACACACACACACACACACACACAGTGAGGTCCAGATTATTGACACCCTTGTTAAAGATGATTTAAATACTGAGCTATGTTTTATGCCCAAAGAGATTTGGTAAATTATTTTATACTAATATAATTACTCAGAGAAAGCGATTTTGTTTACCAAGTAATATAATTTTTCTCTCAAAGGTAGGGGTCAAAATAATTAATGTTTCAATACTTCACCTTTTGAGGATAACAGCACTGAGCTGAGATGGCCATTGCAGAATGTAGATTTTGTGACCAATTAAGCATTTCTTTGTGGATTTTGATGTGTGCTTGAGCATACAATATAGCACAGTATTTGAATTATTTTATACAGTCATTTTTGCTTATCTTTATCAAGGGTGTCAATAATTTTCGACTGCACTGTATATTAAAGACTTTTCCGATTTATTATTTTATAAAAATAAAAAAAAGTTAATTAACAGATAGTGAAAGAGGATGATAATGGGGAGAGACAGGGAGGTTGTGTCAAACGGCCGGATACGACCCTATGCGAACACAGTAGACGTGTGCCTGAGGCTGCGGCATTTACCGCCAGGCCGCATTAACTTGTTTTCCTTATTATTTTCTTGTCTGGCTTCCACAGGAGAACGAACACTTACAAAAGTTCCAGGTGACGTGGGAGCTGCACAACAAGCACCTTTTTGAGAACCTGGTGTTCTCTGAGCCCATCCTGCACAGCAGTTTACCTGCACTGGTTGCACAGCTGAGGTAATACTGAGTCAAATGACAAAACAGCCATTAAGAAGAGGTGTTATTAAAGTGTATGCTTCTGTGAGAATAACTTTTTTTTATTTTTATTATAGTCTCCCTATATAATCCCTTTTGTTTGTCTTAATATAGCAACATCATTAAACCTGGTCTATCCTCAAACCTAAATAGGCCATTGGTATGATAAACTGGCCTAGCTGTGTTTCCAATGTTTTCTTTAAAACATTATGCAATTTCTGATTAGGCACGGCACGGCCTCCCTCAACTCGTACAACGAGGACATGTACAGGACCCTGCTGGAGAGCTACCAGCAGCTGGAGCAGGAGATGGCCGCCGTGGCGGCCGAGTGGCAGGAGTGTGAGAAGAGGATTGACGACTACGTCGACGAACAGGTACACACACACAGACCGAGAGAAACACATCAAATACACACACAATATGCCTGTCTCTGCTACTTTCCACGGGCTGTTCCTTGTGTGTGACAATGGAACTTTTAAGTGTAATTTACATATTGTGATGTCCTGAAGGTTTTTAACAAATATGTCTCCTTTGAATGGTTTCTTTTGAATGGTTTTCTTTTGTTTTTTTCTGATGCTTAACAACTAGTTTTCTCTTTCTGGCAGCTGCTTTTTAAGGTGGAGGGCCAGAATCTCACAAATCAACGGACAGAACCACATAAGTCTTTAATTAGCAAAAATGTAAGTGGTTTATCACGCAACTCAATTTCAAGTGATAAGACAGTTACTCTAGGTATCAGCATTGGCTATCTTTTCATTCCCTAATCCTTACCCATTTTATGTATGTCATATTATTTATATAGTCCAACAGAGAAAAGGTGAATAGGTGCTCTAAATTATTAAAAAGCCGACACTTTTCGACCTCCATCTGTCAAAGCGCATAATTAATGTCTACCTATTTTCAGACTTTGAAAACAAAACAACGGATGCTGAAGGAAGACTGGGAGTTCTTTAAGCAGAGGAGGTTTATAGAAGAACAGGTATGATGAACAAACAGTCTATAGAAATAGTCAATTTTTTTTTGTGAAACTGGGCGGACAGATTTTGACCGTGTACATTTTTAAATCTGCTGTACGTGAATTTTATTATTTTTCTCTTTGTAGTTAACCAGCAGTAAGAAGTCTTTAGCTGGTGACAGTAGCTTTACAGACACGATGAGAATGCTCTCCTCTCGTCTCAGCATTCCAGACTGTCCAAATTGCAATTATCGAAGACGGTGAGTTTAGAGGATTCATTTTGCTTGCGATTTACAGATGGGTGCGTTTGTTTCTTTGTAGCGTGTAAAGTAAAATAATAATTTTATTTGAATATATATATATATATATATATATATATAATTTCTTTTTTTTTTACCTATGTGGGTATTGTATGACACAAGTCCAATGAGACATTCAAACTTGTGTGCGAGTATGTTTTTAATCATCATTTATTAACCAAAAGTAAAACAAACCAATGTTTCAACCAGTACCCAGTGTTATTCAGTGACATGAAAGCAAATGGGGTATAAAAGTGTTTAGCATCTCATGAACCACATCAATATAACATATCAACCACAAAAACGATGACCTGGAACACCACCACTGGCCACCTTGCGACCCAAACTTTGTGAAACCACCTTTTAATTAACAACCATTGCTCCTCTCCCAGATGCACCTGCGACGACTGCAGCCTCTCCCACATCCTGACGTGCGGCATCATGGACTCGCCCATTGCCGAGGATCTCCACATCAAGCTGCCGCTTCAGGCCACGGAGCCCCCACAGCACCGGGACTACCTGGCTGAGGTGCACCCCCCCAGTCTCTCCTCCGGGGGCAGCTCAGCCTCCGCTTCGGCCTCCAGCTCGCCCATCACCATACAGCAGCACTCACGCCTCATCCTGCCAGAAGGGGTCGCCACCACCTTGTAAGTCCACCAGGGGTGGCGTGTTCTTTGTTGTAAAAATATGTATTTATTTATTCAGCAGGTTATAGCAAATGTATTTTCAAAACAAGACCTTAGTGTATCATGTCAAGCAATAAAATATCACAGAAAAAAAACATACAATAAAAGCAATACATTACAATAATGTAAAAAATATATATATATTTATATATCTATCAAAGATGCACATTACTAAAATGAACAAAGAACAGGCTTGTGAGTTCATGCTTATGCTGGGACGATCAACCAAAAATTATCAACACTTATCGTGGACATTATGCTGATATCGTTCATTACGATAAATAACGTATAGGGCCCTACTAGGCGCGGCAAGTAGCCTAAAGGTTAGAGCATTGGGTCAACCGGAAGGAATCGCTGAGCTGACAAGGTAAAAATCTGTCGTTCTGCCCCTGAGCAAGGCAGTTACTGTTCTCCAGGTGCCGAAGACGTGGATGTCGATTTAAGGCAACCCCCGGCACCTCTCTGATTCAGAGGGATTGGGTTAAATGCGGAAGACGCATTTCAGTTGAATATATTCATCCCCCTTTCATCCCCCTTTCTCTAGAGAATTATTTAACCTTTATTTAACTAGGCAAGTCATTTCAGAACAAATTCTTATTTACAATG
The DNA here is from genome assembly GCF_045791955.1 of Oncorhynchus clarkii lewisi. Lineage (NCBI taxonomy): Eukaryota > Metazoa > Chordata > Actinopteri > Salmoniformes > Salmonidae > Oncorhynchus > Oncorhynchus clarkii. The sequence continues at coordinate 22,375,395 of NC_092165.1, read as the reverse complement.
ATAGCCTATCCTGGCCAAACCCGGACGACGCTGGGCCAATCGCAGCCGGATGTGATGCATCCTAGATTCGAACCTGGGACTGCAGTGACGCCTCTTGCACTAAGATGCAGTGCCTTAGACCACTGCGCCACTCAGGAGCCCTTAACCTGGACCCCGCAACAACCAGTGAAAGTGCAGCCAAGTTCAAAACAACAAAATCTCATAATTAAAATTCCTCAAGCATACAAGTATTTTACACCGTTTTAAAGATACAATTCTCGTTAATCCAGCCACAGTGTCCGATTTCAAAAAGGATTTACAGCGAAAGCACCAAAAACGATTATGTTAGGTCACCACCAAGCCACAGAAAAACACAGCCATTTTTCCAGCCAAAGAGATTTTGTTAAGGCGTTTGGTAAACAAATCCAAAAGCGCGTTCAGGTCGCGCCGAACGTCGGACGAAAAGTAAAAAAAGTTCCGTTACAGCCTGTAGAAACATGCCAACCTAAGTATGGAATCAATCTTTAGGATGTTTTTAATTATCATTATCGTGATTATTCATCCAATTTATCGTGATGTGGATTTTTTTTGTCCAGATTTCCCAGCTCTAGTTCATGCTACCAGCAGGATTTATCCCAATATCTAGTTGATGTTGTTATAATGTATTTATTGTGGTTATGGTTACTCTTGTGGTATATGTAGTTATAACTCCTTGTTATCAGGTATGTGCTCTCCAATCATGTAATGTCATTTCCTATAATAATTTTATGTTAACAGGGCCACTCCTGTTTTGATATTCACCTTCATTATTTTCTCTTTCCCTATCTCTCCTTCCTCCTCCTCGCAATGGTAGTGACGATGATGAAGTGCCTCCACTGTTGGGCAAGTTTGCGGACATCTACCCCATGGGCAGCTATGAGGACCCAGGGGTGGTGGCCGGCATGAACGGCCTGCACAGCGAGCTCAATGGTGGCGGAGAGAACATGGCGCTCAAAGTTGAGGTGTGTGGGTGGTTGACGGCTCCGGGGTGTAGTTTACCCTAGGTACAGATCTAGGATCAACTTCCCCTCCCCCAATCCTGACCTTAACCATTAGTGGGGGAAATGCATAACTGGCCCAAGATCAGCATCTGGGGAAACTTCACCATACACCGTGAGTGATGGTGCCCTTGATGCAAGTTTAACACATTTCGCTGCTGAATTTCTCTGTCCAAGTCCCTGGACTGGGACAGATTTGATTGAGGAAATGTTCTTTGACTCGTAGTTATTTGTGCTTCCTTGCTCTCTCCCATCTCTATCCTCCTCACTCTCCTCTCTCCCTCTGTTTTCTCTCATCCTCTGCCTACTTCCTCCCATCTCTCTCTTTCCATTCCCCTCACTATCCCCTCTTACTCTGATTTCTCTCTCCCCCTCCAGTCTCCTGGAGGGAGCAGCAGTAGTTCGACGGAGGGCGACGAGGAGGAGGCTGACGAGGAGAGCTGCGGGGAGCCTCCAGGCCAGCGGAGGGAGCATTCCCCAGGGAAGAGCAACAGCCCTCCGCCCTACTACCAACAGCAACAGGTACAACCACACTACACAACTAGGGCTCGAGGTAGAATTAGAATCAGGTTAACCTACTGAGATATGGAATACCTAGAGAAAGATTCTATTCAATTTGAATAGATTCCAATGCATGGGGAACACAGCCTCCACACAGCCGATTGTGTATGTCGCCATCTAGCGTAAAATGCTCACACTGGTGCAAATGAAGTAAAACTCACGGTAGCCGTCTTGTTTCTCTCTCGTTCCAGGTGGAACAGCACGCCTGTGAGTGCCACGTGTGCAACCAGGACCTGTCCTCCTCCCTCCACCCCCTGGGCCCAGCTCCCCCTCTCTCCCCCCGCCGGATCCACACGCCCCCCTCAGGCCACCACCATCAGTTCTTCACTGAGGGCAACAACCAGACCCCCAACCACTCTGCCCTCCACCTCTACCCCCACATCCACGGCCACCTGCCCCTGCATAACCTCTCCCACCTGCCCCGGCCCCTGCTGCACCCAACACTCTACCCCAGCCCCCCCCTTTCACACAGCAAGGTGAGTGAACACACACATACCACCAACAAGGGTTAAGGGTAGATGTTACCCTACTCCCAAAACTGACCTTGGGTGTCCAAAGGGGGCGGGGTGAATGAAATCTGACCCTGTGTCAGTGGTTAGGGGCAGCTTATATTAACTCCTGAATGCTCAACAGATACAGTCTGTGCACCAATAGTCTTGAAAGGCTTCCTTTACTTGTGTCCCTTACTTATCTTACCACTGCTTTGTAAGGGTGTTGATGGGTGAAAACCATTTCAATGCTCTTGAGGGAGAGGAGACAACGAAGGGAAGTCATTTATGGGTATTGGGATACAGCCATAGTCACATATAGATATGGCTATCACAGTTATTGAATAATCAGTTATGGACAATGACCATGAACAAAAAAATGATAATCGTCATCGTATTAATACATTCATTTTAGGAGAATGGGGGATTAAACTATGTGTAGTTTGCCAAATAGCAGTTTTTCATTTTTACATGAATTGGGTAAAGTTGGTAATCATTTTACGAGAGGTCGGGAGGAGAAGCTGAATTTCCAAAAGTTCCAATCAGTCAAAACCATTTGTTTTTGAGACAGTGGTGTCACCAAAGCTGTGTTATATTCATTAGGTATGTTGTAGCAAATTTTCAAAGATGCATTATAAGCTCAAAACATTATTCAACAAAACGACAATTGAGTAACAGTTGTCATTTGCATGACAATTGTTACCAAAAATGCCATTATTGTCACAGCCCTAGTTAGACACTTTATTGGCTATACTTTGTCTAGAAAAGTGATGGGTATTTACATTATTTAAGTTTAAGATATGATTTGAGTGGTAACACCTTCTCATCCCTCTTAACTGGCAATTTTGGGTGTTTTCACCGTGTTTGTTTTGCATGGCCCGGTGCCCCTGGTGGGTGGAGTTTTTGCATTTTAGACCATTCCATTGGTCCTTAAGTGAAATCTCCACCCAACCGGGGCAAAACGAATTTGCCCATTGATACATTCCCTTCAGGGGATTTACATCATCACAAGGAAGTGATTCAACTCTGTTATACCTTTTTTGGTTGGATGTTTCACTGTAATTCCATGGATATGCCACGAGGTCGCACGGTATCAAATGAGCTCATATCTACTAGAGGTCGACCGATTTATGATTTTTCAACGCCGATACCGATTATTGGAGGACCAAAAAAAGCCGATACCGATTGATCGGCCGATTTCTTCTTTATTTGTAATAATGACAATTACAACAATACTGAATGAACACTTATTTTAACTTAATATAATACATCAATAAAAATCTATTTAGCGTCAAATAAATAATGAAACCTGTTCAATTTGGTTTAAATAATGCAAAAACAAAGTGTTGGAGAAGAAAGTAGAAGTGCAATATGTGCCATGTAAGAAACCTAACGTTTCAGTTCCTTGCTCAGAACATGAGAACATATGAAAGCTGGTGGTTCCTTTTAACATGAGTCTTCAATATTCCCAGGTAAGAAGTTTTAGGTTGTAGTTATTAAAGGAATTATAGGACTATTTCTCTCTATACCATTTGTTTCATTAACCTTTAACTATTGGATGTTCTCATAGGCACTTTAGTATTGCCAGTGTAACAGTATAGCTTTCGTCCCTCTCCTCGTCCCTACCTGGGCTCGAACCAGGAACACATCGACAACAGCCACCCTCGAAGCAGCGTTACCCATGCAGAGCAAGGGGAACAACCACTCCAAGTCTCAGAGCGAGTGACGTTTGAAACGCTATTAGCGCGCACCCCGCTAACTAGCTAGCCATTTCACATCGGTTACACGAGCCTAATCTCGGGAGTTGATAGGCTTGAAGTCATAAACAGCTGCTGGCAAACACACACAAGTGCTGTTTGAATGAATGCTTACGAGCCTGCTGGTGCCTACCATCGCTCAGTCAGACTGCGCTATCAAATCATAGACTTAGTTATAACATGATAACACACAGAAATACGAGCCTAGGTCATTAATATGGTCGGAAACAAGACGTTTATTCTTTGTGAAATACGGAACCGTTCCGTATTTTATCTAACGGGTGGCATCCATAAGTCTAAATATTCCTGTTACATTGCACAACCTTCAATGTTATGTCATAATTACGTACAATTCTGGCAAATTGGGCGGCCCAAACTGTTGCATATACGCTGACTCTGCTTGCAATGAACACTATTTCACCGGGTTAATATTGCCTGCTAACCTGGATTTCTTTTAGCTAAATATGCAGGTTTAAAAATACATGTATATACTTCTGTGTATTGATTTTAAGAAAGGCATTGATGTTTATGGTTATAGGTACACATTGGAGCAACGATACGCATTTCATCGATTATATGCAACGCAGGACACGCTAGATTAACTAGTAATATCATCAACCATGTGTAGTTAACTAGTGATTATGATTGATTGTTTTTTGTAAGATACGTTTAATGCTAGCTAGCAACTTACCTTGGCTTACTAAATTCGCGTAACAGGCAGTCTCCTCGTGGAGTGCATTGAGAGGCAGGTGGTTAGAGCGTTGGACTAGTTAACTGTAAGGTTGCAAGATTGAATCCCCCGAGCTAACAAGGTAAAAATCTGTCGTTCTGCCTCTGAACGAGGCAGTTAACCCACCGTTCCAAGGCAGTCATTGAAAATAAGAATGTGTTCTTAACTGACTAAATAAAGATTAAATAAAGGTGTTAAAAATATTTTAAAAAACGGCCAAATCGGTGTCCCGAAATACCGATTTCCGATTGTTATGAAAACTTGAAATTGGCCCTAATTAATCGGCCATTCCGATTAATCGGTCAACCTCTAATATCTACTATGAGGGATTGGTTGCTTGGTTGTGCCAAGTGTTGTTGTAAAAAGCTGTCACTATTTTAAATATCCTGTGAGACTAAGGGTCCAAGCAAATATAGTTGATTCTGTGTCCTTATTGCATTTATTGGCATTACTTTGGCAGTTTTTTTCACAGACACAGAATTAATATGGGCTGAGGGTCCAAGCACCAAGGGCCAGTTTCCCGGACCCAGATTAAGCGTACTCCTGGACTAAAAAGCAAGATCAATGGAAAATGCTTTTTAGTCTAGGACTATCAATCAATCACATTTATTTGGCTAGGAAAAACTCTCTCAATAGGCAGAACCCTACAGAGGAGCTAGGCTGGAGTCATCAGGCACACAGAACCACCGATAAGACAGGATAAATACACCAGATAGGATAGACTGAACCAAGCCCCCTGGCACAGACTATTGCACCATAGATACTGCACCCGTCCTAGGGCCGGCATGGTGGCGCACTAGTAAGCCAGTGACTCAGCCCGCGTAATTTGGGCAGTAGTCTAATCTATCTATCTAATTGCAGTAGTCTAATCTAGAAGTGACAAAAGCATGGATGAACTTTTCTGCATAATTTTTGGACAAAAAGTTGTCGATTCCTTTTAAGAAGATGGAGAAAAGCTGCTCTTCTTTAAAATATTCTTGATATGTTCTTCAGAAGAGAGGTCAGGGTCCAGAGTAACGCCGAGGTCCTTCAGTTTTATGAGACAACTGTACAACCATCAAGATTGTAAGATCAAACGGAACTATTCTATCCTGTTCCTAGCCTCTCCCCCCTTCCCCCACATCGAGCCACACAGGGCCCAAGCAGCAGGCCTTCAGCCCCTCCCTACCGGACCACGTCTACCAGAACTGCTTTGGCGGAGGCGCTGGCGACTGGAACAGCTCGCTGCAGTGCCTCTCGCTCAAGTTCGAGAACATCTGCGACGCTGCCATGATGAAGAATTGGAACCCATCAGTGCTGCTGCAGGAGCCCCTGCCAGGTGAGAACATACCTCTTCATCTAGCCCATGGACGACCAACCTTCCTCCTGGAGAGCTGGTGTAGGGTGAAATCGCTCTTTGGCGCTGGTACTGGGTCTGTTTAGCATTTCCCGCACTAATGGTTACAGTTAAGATTGGGGGAGGGAAAGCTGATCCTAGATCTGTGTGGGAACTTTACCACGGAGCTAGCTACCCTACTGCAGACTTTCACTACAAAACCTAATATAGCCCGCCTGATTCTACTAACCAGCTGCTCACACGGAATAATTAATCTTAATTAGCTAAATCAGGTGTGGTACAATGGGGGTGGAGCAAAAGCCTGCATTCCAAGTAGTTCTCCAAGAGAAGGATGATTCTGCCATCCCTGATGTAGGCTAAAGGAGGAGGGGCTTATTTTATTTCAGCTCCCAGCTCCATTGCCTGCAACTACATGCCTGATCTTGCTGTAAGAGTCCCATTCCACTCCCATTTCAGCCTCCTTCCCCCAGCTCCTCCTCCTTCTGACTTGGTCTCTGTAGTTTACACAAGGATGGGTCCCGACAAGGTTCAGTGTTCATTCTACTATAGTAGAATTGTTCCACCCTCGTGCTATAGAATTCAATGTACTCTTGAACTTTGTGTACAGTGACAGCCATCCTTATTGTTTGTCCGATGTTCTTTCTCACCCGTCTAAATCTTTAGACTTACACAGGATCTTACACATGCGGCAAACCCTTGTTTTTCAAATGTTTTTTGCCAGGTCATCCTTGTAAATAAGAATTTGTTCTTAATTTACTTGCCTGGTTAAATAAAGGTGAAATAAATACAAATAAAATGTTTGTCTTCATCTCCAGGGGACATGCTGGGATCACCCCACCACCCCGGCGTGCCCCTCCCCTCCTCGGGCTATGGGGACCATGCCCACACCGCCTCGGCCGAGACCACCCCCCTTCACCTCCCCCCCCCCTTGCCGTCAGAGCAGCAACAGCCCCTGCCCAGGGAGAGGAAGAACACTGCCAAGAAGAAGTGTCTCTACAATTTCCAAGATGCCTTCCTGGAGGCCAACAAAGTGGTGATGGCCACCTCTGCCTCCACCGCCTCAGTCTCCTGCACGGCAACCACTGTCCAGTCAAGTAATAATCACATCCAAGTTTCATCTAAAAGACCCAACTCCTTAGGTAAAACTGAAGAGGAGGAGGAGCGCAGCTTTGGGCTAGCCCGATGGCACACTGCTACACTCCAATATCCATACTAACACACCACCACATACATACATGCATTGGTTAATTCTAAAGGCGTCAGCATGCTTCATAACTGAACTAGTGTGCTCACGTACTCCCTTAAAAGATCTTCGCTTGAAATATTTGATAAAAGCAGCAGTAGTACTGTTTGTCCATTTTGAGACACTGTAGTCAGAATTCATCTAAGAACTCAAGAAATCTGTCCATTATTTTTGACGTTTTTGACGAAGATCTTAGTCGTGCAATTTTACATTTTAACTAAGATGTTTGGTGCAGCATTTCTCAATTAAAAAGTATGTTGTAGAAGGACAACAAAGACTTGAAGAATACCTACTGTTGACCAATCACCAACGAAGGGGCGTAGACTTCGGCTACCGACTTCGTTTTGCCTCAACAACAAAAAATAATAGTGCCCGAACAAACAGTCCAAAACAAACAATAATATCACAATGTCTTCATAATACACTCTTGCATGCAGAAGCTTTAAGAAGTATGTTAGTGTGGGTATTGGAGCAGAGCCATATCTGCATAGTCTAAAGTCGCTTAATCTCCATGTCTTGTTGATCTGTACATACAGTGGGGCAAAAAGTATTTAGTCAGCCACCAATTGTGCATGTTCTCCCACTTGAAAATATGAGAGGCCTGTAATTTTCATCATATGTACACTTTAACTATGACAGACAAAATGAGAAAAAGAATCATGAAAATCACATTGTAGGATTTTTTTATGAATTTATTTGCAAATTAAGGTGGAAAATAAATATTTGGTCACCTACAAACAAGCAAGATTTCTGGCTCTCACAGACCTGTAACTTCTTCTTTAAGAGGTTCCTCTGTCCTCCACTCGTTACCTGTATTAATGGCACCTGTTTGAACTTGTTATCAGTATAAAAGACACCTGTCCACAACCTCAAACAGTCACACTCCAAACTCCACTATGGCCAAGACCAAAGAGCTGTCAAAGGACACCAGAAACAAAATTGTAGACCTGCACCAGGCTGGGAAGACTGAATCTGCAATAGGTAAGCAGCTTGGTTTGAAGAAATCAACTGTGGGAGCAATTATTAGGAAATGGAAGACATACAAGACCACTGATAATCTCTCTTGATCTGGGGCTCCATGCAAGATCTCACCCCGTGGGGTCAAAATGATCACAAGAACAGTGAGCAAAAATCCCAGAACCACACAGGGGGACCTAGTGAATGACCTGCAGAGAGCTGGGACCAAAGTAACAAAGCCTACCATCAGTAACACACTACACCACCAGGGACTCAAATCCTGCAGTGCCAGACGTGTCCCCCTGCTTAAGCCAGTACATGTCCAGGCCCATCTGAAGTTTGCTAGAGAACATTTGGATGAAAAAGATTGGGAGAATGTCATATGGTCAGATGAAAATAAAATATAACTTTTTGGTAAAAATTAAACTTGTTGTGTTTGGAGGACAAAGAATGCTGAGTTGCATCCAAAGAACACCATACCTACTGTGAAACCTGGGGGTGGAAACATCATGCTTTGGGGCTGTTTTTCTGCAAATGGACCAGGACGACTGATCCGTGTAAAGGAAAGAATGAATGGGGCCATGTATCGTGAGATTTTGAGTGAAAACCTCCTTCCATCAGCAAGGGCATTGAAGATGAAACGTGGCTGGGTCTTTCAGCATGACAATGATCCCAAACACACCGCCCGGGCAAAGAAGGAGTGGCATTTCAAGGTCTTGGAGTGGCCTAGCCAGTCTCCAGATCGCAACCCAATAGAAAATATTTGGAGGGAGTTGAAAGTCCGTGTTGCCCAGCAACAGCCCCAAAACATCACTGCTGTAGAGGAGATCTGCATGGAGGAATGGGCCAAAATACCAGCAACAGTGTGTGTGAACCTTGTGAAGACTTACAGAAAACGTTTGACCTCTGTCATTGCCAACAAAGGGTATATAACAAAGTATTGAGAAACTTTTGTTATTGACCAAATACTTATTTTCCACCATCATTTGCAAATAAATTCATTGAAAATCCTACAATGTGATTTTCTGGATATTTTTTCTAATTTTGTCTGTCATGAAAATTACAGGCCTCTCATCTTTTTAAGTGGGAAAACTTGCACAATTGGTGGCTGACTAAATACTTTTTTGCCCCATTGTATGTGACAAAGTGGGGGGAGGGGTGCTTACGGCTAGCAGTCACTAGCCCCAAGGCTGCATTTCAATGGCCTGAATTAGCTTCTTCTCATCGACATCTCCTTGATCTGTACTGATGTCACAGGACAGCTGCCTGAGAAAGGGAAAGTGTTTGCAATATTGATTGTAATTTAACATGTTCCAAATACACAATAGACATGCAGAGGTCAGAATATACCTGATGACCCAAAAACATGGGTGTGACTTAGTGTTGATAGATTGTAAATGTATTTCCTCCATTGAGACTTCATGTAAATTGTCTCCGATCTTCACTGACCAGCTGCTGAATGTGCATAATTTCGTATGCATTTTTTTTTCTGTCTCTTGCCAGGTGACGTATTTCACAATATAGGTAAAGAGGACCATAGGCAACAACCTGGCCCTATCGCCCCTAGGAACAGCCCCACGGGCCTGGCCTCCCTCCCTACTCTCTCATCTGGCCCAGCCCTGCCACCTGCGCCTGGTAGCACCACCCAGCACCACTACCCCAGCATGGGCTCGCAGCCCTTTCTAACGACGACCACCCCAGCCCCAGGCTTCATGGAGGCCCACCACCAGGGCATGTGCCTGTCCCCAGCCGAGCCGCCTGCCGCCGCCCCAGCCGACGGGGCCATTAGCGCCCCGCCCAGCGTGTGCAGGTCATTCCCTTGTTTAAGTTTACTTTTATCACAAATCTAAGATCAGATTAACCTACTCCTGATACTAACATTGGCCATTAGAGTGATGAGAAAATATCAAGGCCTGAGCGTACTGCAAGCTTTATTTTCAAAGCCTTTTACATTTTAATTCAGCTCGTGTCATGCTAATTTTGCTTTTTGCGACCTGCAGAAAACGACTTGGAAGACGATGACCAAAAAATGTATAATCCTCAAAAGTTTCAGCGAGAAAGCTGTCAATAGAGCTCGGTGCTTTTTAAATTGGAATTATTAGGTTACAAAATCTGACGTTTTGGATATAATGATATTGTAATGACCCTGGGTTTATAAGCGCGGATATCGACTCTGCCGCTCGAGCGTGCTTTTGCGGCACAGTTGATAACGCGCTGGACTTCGGGCTAGAAGGTCGAGGGTCCGAGACCTGCTCCCTGCTCTTTCATTACATTGGTGTCGGAAGTGGGATCGGACCTTGCATGCTTGGCCAGTGAGCGCGTTCCTATAATACGTTGAGTCGCAAGCTATCGTGAGGATGCGCTCTTTGAAAGGAAGGAGTCGTGTAACGACACTGGGTTTATAAGCGTGGATATCGACTCTGCTGCTCGAGCATGCTTTTGCGGCACAGTCGATAGCGCTCTGGACTTCGGGCAAGAACCCTCAACCTGCTTCCTGCTGTTTCATTACAATATGTTAGAGAAAAAACTCACAGAACGATTCAGAACAGGAAGAATCATATTTGTCTTGGTAAACTGTAAAGAAGGCAAATGTCATCACAAAAGTGCGTTTTCACCTACTCTTGGGCAGAGTAGGTGGACACCCTAGCCTGTATCAGTGGTTAGGCATTGGCATGTCAGTCTTTTTTTTTTAAATTAACTTCTCTGGGATATGCGTCCCACCTCGCCAACAGCCAGTGAAATTGCAGGGCGCCAAATTCAAAACAACAGAAATCTCATAATTAAAATTCCTCAAACATACAAGTATTATAGACTTCTTGTAAATCCAGCCACAGTGTCCGATTTCAAATAGGCTTTACGGCACACTTAACGATTGTTAGGTCAGCACCTAGTCACAGAAAACCATACAGCCATTTTCCAGCCAAGGAGAGGGCTCACAAAAGTCAGAAATAGCGATTTTAAATTAATCACTAACCTTTGATCTTCATCGGAATGCACTCCCAGGAATCCCAGTTCAACAATAAATGTTTGTTTTGTTCGATAAAGTCCATCATTTATGTCCAAATACCTCCTTTTTGTTCGCACGTTTAGCCCAGTAATCCAAATGCTCAATGCGCGATCGCTTAGTTCAGATGGAATGTCAAAAAAGTTATATTACAGTTCGTAGAAACATGTCAAACGATGTATAGAGTCAATCTTTAGGATCTTTTTATCATAAATCTTCAATAATGTTTCAACCGGACAATTCCTTTGTCTTTAGAAATGAAAAGGAACGCAGCTACCCCTCATGGCCAAGCGCATGATTTAGCTCATGGCATTCTGCAAGACACCTGACGCAAACAGCTCTTATTCTCTCCCCCTTCACAGTAGAATCCTGAAACAAGGTTCTAAAGACTGCTGACATCTAGTGGACGCCTTAGGAAGTGCAACTTGACCCCATAGACACTGTATATGCAATAGGCAATGACTTCAAAACTACAAACCTCAGATTTCCCACTTCCTGGTTGGATTTTCTTCTCAGGTTTTTGCCTGCCATATGAGTTCTGTTATACTGATAGACATCATTCAAACAGTTTTAGAAACTTCAGAGTGTTTTCTATCCAAATCTCTAATTATATGCATATTTTAGCTTTTGGGCCTGAGTAGCAGGCAGTTTACTCTGGGCACCTTATTATCCAAGCTACTCAATACTGCCCCCCAGTCCCAAAGACTAATATTGCCTATTTAATTAAAGTCTGATCCTGTATCAGTTGATAAGGCAAAACTTCTGCCTACTTACCGCTTCATGGCTATTGGAGAGCATTAAATTGTAACCACCCACTGATGCTTTGAGTGGGCTTCTACACAGCTAGGTCTTACTCATAACCAGAACATTGGAAGCCTATCGCCCTTCTATACTTCATAAAATGGATGAGCTACATGCCAACGTTAAGTTTCAATGGGCATACTGAGAGGCCAACCTGATCTGTCTTACTGAAACATGGTTAGATGACACGTCATTGACTCAGAACTGAGCTTTGCTGGATTCGGAGCACCATACAGGCATGACCTAGACATGGGAAAAGCGCAGAGGTGGTACATTTCTATAGCAACGAGTCATTCAGAACTAACTTGCTCCGGGTCAGGCTAACTCCATTTACCTTGAATTAAGTGTCTGAGCTGTGGTTTGAGGACCAATGAAATCATAATCCCTCCCTCTCTGAAAGATTGTCATCATCCCCTTTAATTGAAGAAGATGACTGAGTAAATATTGTATTTATTATTTTGTTAACTATAGTAATGTTAGAATACCTAGCACATTATACATTTATTAATGACAAAATGCCTTTGAAACTTCACACACCTTTGTATGACCTAGGCTAATACAATTATTTTAGGAGTGGGGGGGAAGCTGCTGTTGCATTGATCAGCACACCAAAGACAACATTAAAGCTACGTAATATTTTTTATTTTATTTATCCGTTATTTTACCAGGTAAATTGACTGAGAACACGTTCTCATTTACAGCAACGACCTGGGGATTAGTTACAGGGGAGAGGGGGATGAATGAGCCAATTGTAAACTGGGGATTATTAGGTGACCATGATGGTTTGAGGGCCAGATTAAAAGAGACCGCACTTCTAACGGCTTATTTCACACCATAGCCTGCTGAATTTGCAAGATAACTCTAAATTAATTTTGATTTGGGCACAAATAAAAATGTGGCACTGAATCGCCCATCGCTTTTTAGATTTTCAGCATTGTCTCAATCACGAATTCGGTGTTCGACTCGCCACGTGCTACATCCCTCATAGAGTTAGCGGCAGGCAACCGAGCAATATCCACTGTCGTAGTACGAATGAAGTCTCAGCTGGAGTGTGAAGCTAACTGACATTGGCTAGCTTTATAAAAGCCTGAGTAGATCTAGCTTGCATTGTAGTATATTGTACCACTCTGGAATCGCACTGCTCATCAGATGTGGCGCTACTATCCCTCTTCTTCAGACCAAAGTACCTGCCCTGTGAATTCGGTCAGTTCTTTATCATTCTTGTCTATGTACTACCCATAGCCAATGTTACTGGCACTGCAGATGTTATCTCTTCTTGCGTGCAGCGCATAGTCAAAATCACCCGGACTCCCTGATTTTAGTAAAACTGGGTGATTTCAACAGCTCTACTCTCAAAAAGACTCTTCCTTCTTATCAGCAATATGTTACATGTGCAACATGGGGTAGTAAAACACCAGTCTATTCAGAAGGCTCCTCTAAGCACTGCGGCTCATAATGCAGTCCACCTCATACCAGCCTACCGAACTAAACTACAGAGAGGGAATGGTCTATAAATCTGTCAAACAGTGGAATGAAACATCCAGGACAGTGCTGCGAGACTGCTTTGACAGTACAGATTTGGATTGTTCTCAGAAAATGTCACACTGGATGAGACTTTAGAGGCTTTGTCTGATTATATACATTTTTGTGAGGATACAGTGGTCTCTTCAAAAAGTGTTTTCAAATAGATTTCCTGCATTACAAAGGAACCGGAAATGACATTAAATTAGAAAATAAATAGCATTTTCCTCTGGTAATAGGGATGGAATCAAAGCGTATTCAGCTGAAGCTGAACAGACCAATAAAATAAGCAAAAAGGGTTACAAAGAAAAGGGTGAAGGACTATTCCAGGATGGAAAGATGAGGGGTACTTGGAAGGGCCTAAAACCCTCTCTGGACTACCAACTAACCGCACTGATCTCAATGTCCAATCAAAAGACCATTGCATAGAGTTTTCCAAGAGTCTGAACACTTTTTATTCTAGGTTAGATACTCTGGACTTCAGTACTGAGGAGGATGAGCTGTTGTGTGAATTTTTATCTTTAGCACAAGGGAAGCTGATTTGGTTATAGAGGAAGCATATGTTGATAGGGAGTTAAATCAAATGTCAGTAAACAAAACTGCCCCAGATAACATCAGCAACTGAATTCCTGCCACAAGGAATTGTCAGGTGTGAGCTGTTCAATCGCTCACTGAGGGAGCATACAGTACCAGCCCTGTGGAAACCATCCATCGTACTCCCAGTGCCCAAGAAGATCCGCTCTGCTGTCCTCAGCGATTTCCAACGCCTGTCATAATGAAAAATTTGGAGTGTTTGGTTCTCTCCCACATACAAACCCCCTTCAATTTGCCTATAAGCAATGGGGTGGACGATGTTCTTGTGTTCCTACTGTACTACACCTTGCTAAGTCCTATGCCTGGACTGTGTTTCTGGCCTTTTCCAGTGTTTTTAGCACTATACAGCCATATCTAATGGGTCAGAAACTTTTGAATATGAACCTAAGGATTTTATATTTTTTGTCAAATAGACCACTGTTGGTGAGATTCAACTGTGAGTGCAGCATAGGGCTCAATCATCTCTCCTGTCCTGGTTACACTATACGGAGGACTGTAGGAGCACCTGCCCTGAGAGAACATACAGTACATAAAATACTCAGATGACACTGCTAATCTTGGCACATCTGATTCTGATGACCTGATTCAGTCCACAGTGGACAAGTTTGAACTCTGGTGCTGAAATCCAAAGACCTAATCATGGACTTTAGGAAGCGGCCGTCTAGCTGATCATGCCGTCGAGCTCCAAGTCAATCACCATCAGTACAATAGTTAACAACAAGCTGAACTTAGGAGCCAACTTTGGGACAGTTATCTAAATACCAATCCAGACTGTACTTCCTTCGTAAACTTAGAAGGCCTGATGTAAATCTGTTTGTCCTTTTACAGATTGTTTTATTGAGCCTGTCTTAACATTTAGTGTAGTTGCCTGGTTTGGCTCCCTCACATGGGTCAATGGTAAGATTGTCGGGAGAAGGCAAAAGGCTCGCCTATATTTACAAAGAGCGCACACATAAGAATGGTAAAGAAATCATTTTGGATCTTACACATCCACTGGACAACCAATATGCAGTACTGCCATCAGGGAACCGGCTCAGGTCTTTTACCTCTTAAAACCAAGAGCGCTACTAACAGTTTGTATCGGTATCAGTACGGCGTTTAAGTGAAAAATGTATTTGTGTGACTTACAGTATATTTATCTTGTATAGCACAGCTCTTTAATGAAGTAGATATTTGTGCCCCACATTTATCTTGCGTATACCTTGTAAGCATTTGTATCAGTCGTGTGTGAATGTTGCTGGTTATATGTTTACTATAGATCTTTGTCTTATCCGACTTGTCAGAACTGAGGTTCCTTCTGGTAAAACAAATACATTCAATTGGAAGAACTTTATTTGACAGTACAGAATGTTCCGATATGTATTGGGTGAAATTCACCTACCGGGGCTTCAACTACTACATATTGGCATGACATTGACATTTTGACCTTGGCGTTTGACCCCGTCTAGTGACCCCGAGTGTGAGGGCCACCGTTGTGAGGGAAACGGGGCGTACGACCACCAGGGCTACGACGGGGAGGAGAGCCAGGACGAGGACAGCTGCTCGGAGCACAGCTCCTCCACCTCCACCTCCACCAACCAGAAGGAAGGGAAGTACTGCGACTGCTGCTACTGCGAGTTCTTTGGCCACGGCGGGGTGAGACATGCACACATACGCATATAATCATGTACTAATATGAGTATATTACTATGTATCAACTTGCAGAAAAGTCAGAAACAGAAGTCTGTAATAATATTTACTGATATAGACTGACATTATGTAGAATACAGTATGTAAATCTTTACTAGAATGGCCTGCTGGACACTGTCTAGAGAGCTGGCACTTTCAATAGAACTTTTGATTAGGTCCCCGACACATTTTACATTGTATGGGGGTAACTCACCTCAGATAGTATTGAGGGCTCTGATATTCAAACACAATTCAACTCGAAACTACCAGAATAATCTAACACTATTTCCTTGTTTCTTCCCCTAGCCCCCGGCGGCGCCCACCAGCCGCAACTACGCGGAAATGCGCGAGAAGCTGCGCCTCCGTCTGACCAAGCGGAAGGAGGAGCAGCCCAAGAGGGAGGAGCAGCCAGCCGTGGTGGAGCGTGACAGCGCCGCCGACGGTATGGAGGACCCCCGGCGGGTGGAGGACCCCCGGCGGGTGGAGGACCCCCGGCGGGTGGAGGACCCCCGGCGGGTGGAGGACCCCCGGCGGGTGGAGGACCATCGGCGGGTGGAGGACCTGCTGCAGTTCATCAACAGTGCCAGCGACAACAAGCCTGCCTCCAGCTCCAAGGCCGCCAAGCGGGCCCGCCACAAACAGAAGAAGGTAGTGATTTAAAGAGTTTTACAACATTTTGAAGGTGTTTCAAGTGTTACCCCTTGTTGTTTAGATGACAGTGTTGTGATTTTAAAGTGTCACTTTAAAGTAATAGTTCACCCCAGGCATTTTAACCTCAAGTGGTCTATAGTTGCACTGATAATCCACACATGATATGTTTTAGTATTTAGTAAACCCTTCAAGGTTTAATTTTAACATTGGTGCAAAGGAATTAGTTGAAAAGGGGAGTTGGTTCAAACCATCGTTTTTTTGTTATTAAATTAAGCAAAGGACCAACTGGATATGAACTGTGTGTGTGTGTGTCTGTCTGTGTGTGTCTCAGATGGAGGAGAAGGTGCGTCTGGAGGTGGAGGTCCGCGAGCAGCAGGAGCGGCGGCGTCGGGAGGAGGAGGAGGCCCTCCAACGGGAACTCCTCCGGCTGCAAGAGTTGCAGCACCTCCGCGCCGCCAAGAAGAAAAAGGATAAGGCCAAGGAGCTCGCCACCCCGCTCCCTGCCCCCGTACCTCAGAACAACCCCCAGCCCCTAAAACAGACGGCCCAGAACGTCCTGGAGAACCTCCGCAACGGCAAGAGCCAGCTCCTGCACAGCCTCATGCGCCTCCCTGGCCACAAGGATCCCCGAGTGGAGCACCGACCCCAGTCCCGGCCTCCCCCCTCACAGCACAGCCCAAAGAGCAGCAGGGAGAAAGCCCTTACTCCGGCCCTTTTCACCCAAAATGCCCCCAACTCCCCAGCCCTCTTTCTTCTCAACGGCTCCTCCGCCGCACGCCAACCGACGGAGGCCAATGGCAAAGCCAAGCCAAAACAGCAGCAGCCAATCGGGCAATCCGCCAGCGAGACAATGATGGTCAAGAAAATGCCAGAGGCGACCACCACCAACGGTACACCACAACTACCACCAGACGTCAAAGTGACCCAACCCAGGCCTCCCGCAGAAGATCCGGCCGCCCCTCTGGCACCGGGACCCAGGAAGGAGGAGAGGAGCAACGGGAAAAGGCAGCACCATCAGCAGTCGGTGAGCCAGGCGAAAGAGGAGAGGAGCGGACCCTTGAAGGAGCCCTCCCCACCCCCTGCTTCACAGACGGAACAGCCCCAGCAGAACGGCAAACTCCTCAGCGCAGAATCCCCCCAGCCCAAGGCCAAGTCCAAAAAGAACAAGAAAAAGAAGGCTGACAAGATGAACAACTCAATAGGTCAGCATGCTATGCTCTGCTAGGTTATGTTGTGCAGTTTTATTAATCCCTGTAGGATGGTTAGTTTCAGGGCTGCAGAAGTGCAGCATACAACATCCAGACATATTGAGACGGGGACAATGTGAAATATACATTTACAATTGTTAACTTGGCATTTTGTGACCGAGTGTTCTCTTATTGCAGATGACGTTTTCCTGCCCAAAGACATTGATCTGGACAGTACTGACATGGACGAGACTGAGAGGGAGGTGGAGTATTTCAAAAGGTACGGGCCTAATTCTATTCACTCAAATGACTCTTGCTTTGCATTAACTCCATAAAGCTTTGTTTAAAGATAAAAATGCTTAAACGATCCGTCCGAAAGCTTAGCTGCAAAGTATTGCAATTGAATCTGGCTTGAAGTGAAGCTGGATGGTTTATAAACTCAGAAAAAAAAAAAAACGTCCTCACTGTCAACTGTGTTTATTTTCAGCAAACTTAACATGTGTAAATAGTTGTATGAACATAAGATTCAACAACTGAGACAAACTGAACAAGTTCCACAGACGTGACTAACAGAAATGGAATAATGTGTCCCTGAACAAATGGGGGGGTCAAAATCAAAATTAAGTCAGTATCTGGTGTGGCTACCAGCTGCATTAAGTACTGCAGTGCATCTCCTTGTGGACTCCACCAGATTTGCCAGTTCCTGCTGTGAGATGTTACCCTACTCTTCCACCAAGGCACCTGCAAGTTCCCGGACATTTCTGGGGGGAATGGCCCTAGCCCTCACCCTCCAATCCAACAGGTCCCAGATGTGCTCAATGGGATTGAGATCCGGGCTATTCGCTGGCCATGGCAGAACACTGACATTCCGGTCTTGCAGGAAATCACACACAGAACGAGCAGTATGGCTGGTGGCATTGTCATGCTGTCAGGATGAGCCTGCAGGAAGGGTACCACATGAGGGAGGAGGATGTCTTCCCTGTAACGCATAGTGTTGCGATTGCCTGCAATAACGACAAGCTCAGTCTGATGATGCTGTGACACACCGCCTCAGACCATGACGGACCCTCCACTTCCATATCAATCCTGCTCCAGAGTACAGGCCTCAGTGTAACTCTCATTCCTTCGATTATAAAAACTAATCCGACCATCACCTCTGGTGAGACAAATCGTCAGTGAAGAGCACTCTTTGCCAGTCCTGTCTGGTTGAGCGACGGTGGGTTTGTGGCTATAGGCAATGTTGTTACGGTGATGTCTGGTGAGGACCTGCCTTACAACAGACCTAAAAGCCCTCAGTCCAGCCTCTCTCAGCCTATTACGGACAGTCTGAGCACTGATAGAGGGATTGTGCGTTCCTGATGTAATTTGAGCAGTTGTTGCCATCCTATACCTGTCCCGCAGGTGTGATGTTCCGATGTACCGATCCTGTGCAGGTGTTGTTACACGTGGTCTGCCACTACGATCAACTGTCCGTCTTGTCTCCCTGTATTGCTGTCTTTGGCGTCTCACAGTACGGACATTGCAATTTATTGCCCTGGCCACATCTGCAGTCCTCATGCCTCCTTGCAGCATGCCTAAGGCATGTTAACACAGATGAGCAGGGGCCCTGGGCATGTTTATTTTGGTGTTTTTCAGAGTCAGGCCTCTTTAGTGTCCTAAGTTTTCATAACTGTGACCTTAATTGCCTACCGTCTATAAGTGGTTAGTGTCTTAACGACCGTTCCACAGGTACATGTTCATTAATTGTTTATGGTTCATTGAACGAGCATGGGAAACAGTGTTTAAACCCTTTACAATGAAGATCTGCGAAGTTCTTAGGATTTTTACGAATTATCCTTGAAAGACAGCGTCCTGAAAAGGGGATGTTTTTTTGTTGTTGCTGAGTTTATGCATAATCTATTATGTGAATCAATTTGTCATTAAATATATTATATTAAATATATATTAAAATATTAAAACAAATGACTTGTATTCCTAAGCTTATGCTTGTGGGCATGGAGAGAAAGTGTGCACTTTTTCACCACTTCCCATAAATACAAAAGCATTAGATTGGTGGAGTCCTTTCAAATCAGTGAAGGGAAGTGAACAAATGCACACTTCAGGAGGAAGGAGAGATAATTGGTAGTTAGCTTGAGCTTACTTCCCTCCTCCAAATGCCCCTAGTGGAAAATGTTGCTTAGAGTAGATCTTTAACTCCCCATCGCTCTCCCTCCCTCCCTCCACCCCAGGTTCTGCTTGGATTCCGCCAGGCAGACCCGACAACGGCTGTCCATCAACTGGTCCAACTTTAGCTTGAAGAAAGCAACGTTCGCCGCCCACTGATGGGACAGTAGGGCAAAGAAAAAGAGACTGTGGCAGGAAGCAATCAGCCCCCCCCCCATGCAAACTGCTATCACAGACCCCGTCATCACCTAGCCCTGCTGTGCCCACCCACGCTGCCTTGTTCCTTGTTGCTGTGCGGTTCTACCATGAACCCATCCTCTGGTCTGATCCTCAAGCAGAACTCTTGAGAGAATTGTTTTTTTGTTTTGTTTTTTCAATTAAATGACACAAGAAAAATGACAAAATGCTACTTTCTACTTGTTTTGTTTTTTTATTGCTTGTTTGTGTGCTTTTAGTCTGAGGGGCGTTTCTCATGACTTAAAGCCATGTTCTGAAATTCATTTTCTTTTTTTCTTTTTTGGGCTGATTCATAGTCAAAAGATGCTTACTATGTATGCTTTCTGAAATCAGACACACATGGAAAAAAATTGGAGAAAAATAGATATATCTAATGAATTAAACTAAAGCCTTTCATTCAGTTACTGTGGCTTACTATCCCCTTGTTACCCACGATTCCTCGCACGGCATCTCATTCAGTTAACTGACAAGGGAATGGGCATGGTCTGCCGCACTCTCCCCTGCCCCAACAACCTTCACTTCACTGAGAGGAACTTGGCTTAATACTTGACAACGTTCTTTTTTTTGTTTTTTCAGTTCCATTTAACAAAACCGATAAGTAAAAGTGTACCTGTTTTTTTTTCCATTTTTTTCCCCTATTTTTTACTTGTATCCAGCTTGTATCACAGTACTTTCAGAATGAAATTGAAGAAAAGAACAATGCACACTATCAATCTGTTATAGAGTGTATATTGTATTAACACTGAAGCCAAACTGGCTACCTTTTAACATATTGTTAAGTAATATTAAAATCTTATCTTTCTTTTTTGAAAGATGGAATACAGTAGTATGGCAGGATGTGTGTCTTGTCTGTGCTTATTTCCTTGGTGGTGCATCTTTAATGCTGTGTGGGGGGGTGGGGGGGGGGGGGGGTATATATTTAGTATAGTTTAATTTAGGAGTATTTTTTTCTATTTGACATTTTCCCCAAATGTATAGGGGAGATCCATTCTCACCTTCGTACCTAGATGGACCTCCTCTGGTGGAGATTGTAAATCATGTCTATCCGCACATTATACACCGAATTAGATTCTAGAGAGCTGTAGGCTAAGAAGATACTGTCGCACTATCATCCCCTCGATACTGAGTGACTTTAACTGTTCTCCTTTACCGTCCTCCTCAAGGTGATTCATATTTACTGGTTGTGCTCTCAGGGAATGTTTGGCATTTAAAGACATCACTGATGCTTCTCCTTTTGGGGTGTGCAGCCACACTAGACGACGGGACAGTGAGTCACGTTGAGTACTGTGTGCTTTCCTGGATCTCTACCACTGATTCTATCAATCGGTAGTGGAGCTATGACTGAGTCCTGTGGGACCCCATATTCTCGTAGCAGTGACTGAAAAGGTAAGGGGCTGACTTGACTATCATGACAGTCAGTGGTGAAATGTGAGTTATTTGCCCTCAGTCCTCTAGAAGAACATAAGTCGCTCTGGCTCTTCGATACTCACAGGACTCTGGGGAAAACGTGGTTGATGATGGTGTTATTAAACTGACGGTTTTCCCTTGGAGGGTAAATGGTTGATGTGTGTTTGTGGAATGACGTGGTAGTCTGGTAGAAATGAAGGTCCTAGATGCCCACATACCAAACTAATGTATGACACTGTTAGCGTTGTCTGACCCTCTTATATTCTTATTAAATTATATTTACTCTAAATGTAATCTGTGTGAACGTGCCTTCAGAAAGTATTCACACCCTTGACTTTTTATACATTTCATCCTGAATTTAAAATTGATTAAATTTAAACAAATTGTCACTGGCCTACACAAAATATCCCATAATGACAAAGTGGAATAGTTTTTTGAAATGTATTACAAATTAATTAATTAAATGAATAGCTGAAATATCTTGAGTCAAGTATTCAACCCCTTTTTTATAGAAAGTCCTATGTTCAGGAGTAAAAATGTGCTTAAGATGCATGGACTCACTGTGTGCAGTAAGAAGTGTTAATTGCTCAAGGATTTCACCATGAAGCAAATGGTGACTTTAAAATATTTAGAGTTTAATTGATGTGATAGAAGACGGGATGGATCAACAACAATGTAGTTACTCTACAATACTAACTTAATTGACAGAGGAAAAAGGAAGCCTGTACAGAATAACATGTTACAAAACATGTATCCTGTTATCAACAAGGCACTAAAGTAATACTGCAAAAAATGGCAAAGCAGTTAACTTTTTGTTAATACAGTGTTTGTGGTGATTCCAGTAACACATTACAGAGTACCACTCCATATTTTCAAGCATAGTGGTGGCTGCATCATGTTATGGGCATGCTTGTAATTGTTAAGGACTGGGGAATTCTTCAGGATAAAAAATAAACAGAATGGTGCTAAGCACAGGCTAAATCCTAGAGGAGAACCTGATTCAGCCTGCTTTCCACCAGACACTGGGAGATGAATTCACCTTTCAGCAGGACAATAACCTAAAAAACAAGGCCAAATCTACGCTGGAGTTGTTTACCAAGAAGACAGTGAATGTTCCTGAGTTTGACCTTAAATCTGCTTGAAAATCCATGGCAAGACTTGAAAATGGTTGTCTAGCAATGATCAACAGCCAAAGGTTATCTAGCAATGACGGAGCTTGAAGAATTTTGAAAAGAATAATGGGTAAATAATGTACAACCCAAGTGTGCAAAGCTCTTAGAGACTTATCCAAAAAGACTAACAGCTGTAATCGCTGCCAAAGGTGATTCTAACATGTATTGACTCAGGGGTGTGCTAATTTACAAACATTTATAAAAACATGTTTTCACCTTGTCGTTATGGGGTATGGGGGAGAAAAAAACAATTTAATCAATTTTGAATTAAGACTGTCACACATCAAAATGTGGAATACCTCAATGGGTATGAATACTTTCTTAACATACCTAAAATGAATGCAGTGCACATTCATAGGGGGCCCAGGAGGATGTGCTCTTGAAATGACAAACCACATGATTTTTAGCCCCCAATGGCAACCCCCATTCATTTTATTTTCTCTTTCAAATGACACCTACAAAAAGGGACCTTTTTGAGGCTCTCTGTCATCTTCTGAACTGCCTTTGTTTTTTGTTTAGCATCCTGCCAAGCGCCATAGTGCGCGGTTGAGCAAGCACCCTTGATGTCACATGACACCAAGCGAGATTCGTTCAACAGTGCTTGATCATCTGAGCTAATTTCCATATGAATAGCTAGACAAACTAGTTATTAGGTAGATTAGCTCCCTGTTTTACTGTATGAGGTACTGCACAATTGCACTAAGGGTTCACACAGGAATGAGGTCACAGTCACACAATAACCAGTATGTACTTCCTGTGAGGCAGACTTCCTGTGAGGCAGACTAACACCTACTTAAAACTGACAGGTATAAGGCTTTATAACTTGTTATAAGCATGTATGAGCCTTTTTGATGTCGTATTATAAGGATAAAAAATATATTATGTCAATCTTTGTAGCAAATTTTCAACTGCCTCAAATGACTAATGGGCCATACATGTTTATGACAGGTCTTACAGTGCATTATAACCGCATTATAATGCATTGTAAGTATAGTGTTCTCATAACATTACATACTCATCAAATATAGTTTTTTTCCCCATAAACTTAATTCTTAAAACTACCTACCTCTTTAAAGAGTATCTTAAATAAATCCCACAGCACTTGTCTTTTCCTACTTTGATGAAAACTACTTTGTTGAGGGTAAATGTACTTGCAACGATTGTCATATGTTGTTGTCTCACCTAGTTTAAGATTAAGATTAATGCACTAATGTAAGTCACTCTGGATAAGAGCGTCTGCTTAGTTACTAAAATATAAAACAAGTTGGAGTGACTTAATCAAACATTTCAAGAGAGGAAGAGGAATTGAATAACAATGACCTTAACAGTAGGACATTCTCCCTTACTGCTTGCTTCCTCATATTTTTCAAGGATCAACTGTTCTTATCACAGATGGGTTTCACAATGAATAGTCACTATTCATACGCATTTGTCAGATGAAAGAAATGCGGGAAATTTTCATCAGAGAGAAGTAAAAACATTATGGATTGAAGAGACAGCACAGCTGAAATTAGTCATTGTTTATTTCTGTAATGAATAGCTGACCGACTGACTGCTTGCCTGTACAGTGTGTTTGCTATCAATCACCAATGATGTAAGAACGGACATCTGCTTTTGAGTAAGCGAGGGCATACAAGAAAGACTACCTGAACTAGACAAGGACATTAACATTTGTTCTGGTATTTGTGAAACATAATTTAAATTACTGTAAATTATACATTAATACATTGATGAAAGTATTATTTATTTCCTTTTTCAGGAATCCCTCGGTGTCCAAAGTTCACGAAAATGAACATGTATGATACATAATATATGCCGTTTAGCAGACACTTTTATCCAAAGCAACTTACAGTCATGGGGCGGCAGGTGGTTAGAGCATTGGACTAGTGAACGAAAGGTTGCAAGATCAAATCCCCAAGCTGACAAGGTAAAAATCTGTCGTTCCGCCCCTGAACAAGGCAGTTGTTCCTAGGCCGT
Organism: Oncorhynchus clarkii lewisi; assembly: GCF_045791955.1. NCBI lineage: Eukaryota > Metazoa > Chordata > Actinopteri > Salmoniformes > Salmonidae > Oncorhynchus > Oncorhynchus clarkii. The sequence goes on along the minus strand of NC_092165.1, from coordinate 22,350,925 downwards.
CATTGAAAATAAGAATTTGTTCTTAATCTTAACTGACTTGCCTAGTTAAATAAAGGTAAATTAAATGTATACATTGCGTATGGGTGGTCCCAGGAATCGATGCTAGAACCTTGGTGCAATTGCCATGCTCTAACAACTGAGCCATACTGGAGTCTACACAAGGCAGGGCTCTAACTATGACAGGGGCGAGAGGCAATAGGGATATAGATCACTCTAAGCCAATGAACTGGCCTTTCTTATAAAATAAACAAACAAAAGAAATTGGCAATAATATCAACCACCTCCACCCCCCTATAACTAATAATGATCTACAGCTCCCAAGTATAGAGCTGCCACGCTCCACTTTCAAGTGAACCAGAACGCATAGCAAACAGTACGTGTTGGGAATTCCCTTTATGGGAATTTCCCATTATTTTTGGATACACAATGAGATTAAAGGCCACATTTATCCATTCTGTAGTCTGTAAGTGTCAGGCTAAGTTTTCCCATTGCTGAAAAAATGCATGACTTGGACAGATCTCGTAGACACCCGGTTAATGGAAACCTAGTGGCGCCAGGAACTGTTTTGCCACGTCATCTGACTTGAAATTCATGGATTTGTAAATGTAGGTAGTCAGCCATTGTTTCTATTAAAAGGTCGCTGAGTTCAGCTTAAGGGATTTGTGACACCATATTTTTTCCACTCCATGCAGGTGGGCTGTGTGTTCACATATAGACCAACCATGCAGTTGTGTAGGTGTTTGGGGGGGGGGGGGGGGGGGGGGGGAATTCCTGTCAACCCCAACCATAGCTTATTTGGGGGCCGTGTGTGTGACACTATGTGTGTGGGTCTTATGCAACAGTCAAATAAGGATTGCTGTACAAAGCTACAATCTGAAACACAACCAATTGAATTCTTGAATTAAACTTCTCATAGAATCACCCTCTTTTTACTGAACAGATGTAAATGTGTGAGAATGATAGGAACTGGTCCAACCACAAACATCTTCCCCAGACTGCATATGAGTATGTGAGCATGCGGCGTGCTATGTCATCTTGAGACTGTGGCTGAGTCTCACATGACACCCTATTCCCTGTTTAGTGCATTACTTTTGAGGGAATTAGTGCACTATATAGGGAATAGAGTGCCATTTGGAACACAGTTTGTGACTTAGCTCTTTGTGGAGGACTTTGAAACTTCTGATGGAGTTTCTATCTCTTTCAGCTGCTGTAGTCCCTTGACACAATTAGCGAGGCCTTTCTTGTAGGTCACAGTTCCTATAAGTGAGGCCCCATCTGCATCTGTATAGCAAGAGTGAGCTTGTGTCTGTACTCTCTATATAGGACATAGTTATTAAAGGCTGTTATGGACACTGTTTAGAATTTAGAAGTTTAGAGTTAAAAATTCAATTGAACTGTCATTGTACAATATTACAACCTATTACAGACTTAAAGAACATATTGTATATACTGTATGTGACACTATAATCCTCCGTAGGCAGTCATAATACACAATATCAATATCAGCCATAATTCATTAGGCTAAATCGTCAATAGAAATGTAGAAAGGTACAAAAACAAAGTAACACCTATACCTCTTTGAATTGCAAAAAGTGTGACATGGAACTCTCTCTTTCAAGATAAACTAGGACTCCAATAACAATGGAGCTTTGCAATATTAAAGCTGATCTACCCACTAAATAAAAAATAAAAAACAATGGAGCTTAATGATCCAGTGATCTGCTACTTTAGTGTCTCTAACACGGAAATACATGGACAATACACACACACAAAGACCTTGTTTGGTGCTTCATCTGCCATCCCTTTAAATAGCGACTTTATAACAGGGAATGTCCAGTTCCCTGCGGCCATATTGTACCCGTAACAACTGGTCCTGGACTTGTGTTGTTTAGCTCAAAATGACTTAATTGAGAACTAGTCTGAAGACAACTGATCCCAAATCAGTAGTTAGGAGCAGGATGTAACCAGAGCCTCTGTCTCACTGGTCTCTAGTCCCCTTGCTGTGTTCACTTCAGCCACACAGGACAGCTGGGAATGTGGCACTGACACACAGGACAGCGTGCCCATTCAGGCTACTCTGGGAAGGGGTTTTCCAAAGTGTGTACAAACATACACACAGTCAGACAAGGAACGTACAGTCACACAAATGTGCACATACGAGCACACATACAGACACACACGAATGCAGATACAGACGCGCGCACACATGCACACACACACTTTGGGTCCTGTGGGACCTGAGTTTCAATGGTTAATCTATGGTCAGAGCCTCTCGCTGTCTCACACTCTCACTCCTTCTGACTCTGCACCCCAAACTATAATTTGACAAGCAGTTATCCACCAAGCAAACAAAAATCCAGCAAAAGTTCCTCAAGCTGAGATGTTGCCTGGTTTGTATCACAAACACTCCACATGATTGGTCAAACAACAGTTTTTTTATTACAAAAATATCCTTTCAATAAAAACAGGTTAAAACAGATAATCACATGTTGTTCATAAATCAATGGCTTCTAGAAAAATAAAACTTGTGTCAGTTCAGAGGTAATTTCTACTAATGTAGTTTCAAATGTCAGATCTGAAATGGCACTTTTTTTTAAGGTGCCATGTTATGGAGAATTTGTCTCCCACACTGTCTTATCTTACCAGGATGTGGGAAACATACTGCTTTGGTGTGCCAGGATTCAGACGACACCTCAAAACATGATGGCGATGTTCATTTTGACCCAGCACTGTAAAGATTTGCCAATTTGAAAAAGCCCCACTAATAGCAAATAAATATTCAATCGTATATAATACTGTGAATACATATTTCCAGGCACATAGGTGAATATATATAGGTTCAATTGAAAATAGATTACTTACACAAAACATGTCAACAACATCAAAATATACTGTACAACAAATAGCACCATGGTAACGAAAGGCAACGTTCATACATTATCTTAAACCAGAAAGAAGCTTATGCATTTCAAATCCAATAAATGCATCTGTACATTAACGATTACTTTGGTAAACAGGTTAGGAAAGTGCAACAGATTAACAATTTGATGCCGGAATATTGAATTGAGGTTTGTGACATTCAAATATTGCAATTAACATCCAATTTTCCATCTAGATTTTCTACAGACCACGCAATCAGAAACACACCCATGCAGTATCATGTGATAATTGACATGGATCATGTAGTCAAACATGAGTGGCTTTGCACTGGAAATCGCTTCGGCTTGCGGCCAAAGCTATTTCACAAAAACTTTATTTTACACACTTACTTATTCCACCGGTATTTATCAGGTCCTTACTAGGAACTCAACCCATTCAAAATGGTGGCCAGTGGTGTTTGTTGTTACGAATCCGAAAGAAACAAAACAGGTAATTCAAAGTCATTACTGTGTTATCATTTTACCATGTAGTTTCCTGGTAAATACCTGGCTTTTATGTACTGTAAAATAAAGTTCTACCGATATTTCTCCCACTACGACCACCAAGCTAGTACTGACACTCCAACTCTGCATCGATAATCTATTAGATTCTGTCCTTTAACAACCAAAAAACATGATAGCGTCTGAAGTCCAGGTAGTACCTCCCTGTTTCAGTCCGTTTTCTTCCATTTTAGTGCCTAATGAACACAGCTAGTCAGTTTTCTAAGCTCCCCGGTCCCAACCCTTCTTAGGGTGAATGTAGTGCTTTTTCTTCAGTGCTCAATTATCATCAGTTAGTGATATTTGTATTAACACCCCCGTGGGGTGGGCGGGGTAGTAACTCTCATAGCTTGGGAGTAGGGCAAAGTTGCCACTAGACACTGATCTTGGGTCAGTTTTGCATTTTCCCCACTTCATGGTTTTGTTTGGGGATCGGAAGCTGATCCTATATCTGTACCTAGAGGAAACTTCATGCCGGAGCTTATAGTCTGGCACACTCCTCGCAGTGATTGAGGTACTCCGCCGCATGTGCGTCATCATACGTGGTGAAGCATTGTGGGCATTGGAGATCCGACGAACCCTGGCACTTTGTCCAGGTGGGACTGGATGCTAATACCGCCGACGCCGCCCCAGGCGATGTCCCGCTTTGAAGTTTTGTCGCAGGTGGATCAACGCTGTTCCTCAGCAGTGGTTCGGCCGAGTCCGTGCTCATACGTGGGGAGATCCGGTGTCCCATATGGACTCGGAACGTGGAGTCGACATCTCTAGTAGGGCTCTGGAAGAGAAATGAATGATGATCATGAGTAAAAGTGTTCCTTCCCATAGCCAAACTGGGCATAGTAGCACTTTGAGGATAATGTATGAAACACTTCATACAAATAAAATGATCACTATATCATTATTATTATTTTAGGAAAGTGCCCTTTGTTGTTTCCTAATGTGATGGCTGACCAATCAGCCTGTTACCAACCCTTAGTAAACTTTTTGAAAAAATTGTGTTTGACCTGATACAATGCTATTTTACAGTAAACAAGCTGACAACAGACTTCCAGCACGCTTATAAGAAAGGACATTCAACAAGCACAGCATTTACACAAATGACTGATGATTGGCTGAGAGAAATTGATGATACAAATATTGTGAGGGCTGTTTTGTTAGACTTCAGTGCTGCTTTTGACATTATCAATCATAGTCTGCTATTGGAAAAACTTATGTGTTATGGCTTTACACCCACTGCTATATTGTGCATAAAGATGTACCTGTCTAACAGAACAGAGGTTGGTCTTCAATGGAAAGCTCTCCAACATAATCCAGGTAGAATCAGGAATTCCCCAGGGCAGCTGTCTATGCCCCTTATTTTTTTTCAATCTTTTTTTTAAGGGGTGGATCAGCTTAAAATTGCGGAAAGAATGTTGCTTCCAATGTAATTGTCTGCATCATTTCCAATCCCCCATATTTTTGGGGTAAATATATATATCCATACACACATGCATACATATACACATATATACATACACATAGCTATATAGACATACATACTTTTTTAAAAAGAATATACCTTTATTATTATTCCCCGCAAACCCTACCGCCGATCCCCCAATTGGAGTAAACTAATAAACACTTCTGCTTTTACCTTCAATTTATACATATTATACACATTTTACAGACACGGTCTCCTTTACAATAGTTCTCTCTTGTTTGTTCTTAGTCCTTCCTCTATTTCTGATGTCCATCCAGTTTGATTTCTATTTGTAACTATGCTATTTCACAAAAGTTCAGAACCTATATACATTTTATAGATCCCGTATGCTTTACATTGTTTATCTTGTTATTAGTCCCACCCTTCAGCTCCACTCAACCCCTCCCATCTGTCTCTCAACATTATCCATTTCGGATTTCTACTTGCCATATATTTTTCAACTGTGCTGTGATGCTTCACAAAAGAATTGAGCCTTCCTATTCTCATAGCTTCTACAGATTGTAAATTAAAAATAAACATTTTTGCTAAAATAATTATTATATTATTGATTGATTGACTATGGCTTTTCACATCTGTAGCGTTAGTTCTAGTCAAATGTTGCAATTCTTCAGCCATTCCTGGACTTGTGACCAAAAATGAGCTACATATGGACAATACCAAAATAAATGATCTAATGACTCTGCCTCCTCACAGCAGAATCTGCAGAGCTGGGAAGATTGTATCCCCCATATATATAACATTCTATTCGTTGCAAGAAATTTGTATAGTAATTTAAATAGAAAAATCTGAAGTTTTGAATCTGCCGTTGTTTTGCGTATCAATTCATAAACCATGTGCCATGGAATGGGTACATCGAAAATCTCTTCCCAACTATTTTGCAATTTATATGGCACAGCTGTCAGTTTTTTGGTCCTTAAATGAAATTGGTATATGTTTTTATTTATCACACTTTTCTTTAACCATTTATGTTCTTTAATACAGGGCCGACATACAAGTTCCTTACTTTTTTCCCCTTCTACTTGCCTCTTCCATTTTTATGGTAATGCTGCAATTAATTGGTTGTAATTTTGGGTAGAGCAGACATTTCCATATGTCTGTGTTTTTTTTAGCAATTAAGTATATTTTAATTTAACCACAATATTTGTTGTACTATTTGTTCCGTCCTTTCAAGTGAATTAAACTGAAATTGCAACCAACTTTCTAAGGCTTGTTTAAAAAATAAAGATATTTTGGAGATTATTTCCTTTTCCTTTTCAAACAACCTGAATATAGGATGAGACATTCGTACCAATTGACTAGAGAATTAGTTTGGATTTAAGTATAACTTTTGTATGACTGATGCCTTTAGTGAGAGGTCTAATGCTTTAATATTTAATCATTTCTGGCCACCGAATTCATATTCGTTATATAAATAGGGCCTTTTAATTTTATCTGGCTTGCCGTTCCAAATAAAATTGAATATTTTTTGTTCATATAATTTAAAAAGCAGGTCACTAGGTGTAGGCAAAACCATAAGCAAATAGGTAAACTGTGATATAACTAAAGAGTTAATCAGGGTGATTTTTCCACAAATCGACAGGTATTTTTCTTTCCATGGTAGCAAGATCTTATCTATTTTTGCTAATTTTCTATAAATATTTATTGGAGTGAGATCATTTATTTATTTTGGGATTTGTATACCGAGTATGTCTACATTTCCGTCAGACCATTTAATTGGTAAACTACATGGTAATGTAAAATGTGCATTTTTTAGTGATCCAATACGTAATATGGTACATTTATCATAACTTGGTTTCAATTCAGAGAGCATAGCAAAAGTATCTAGATCCTCTAAGAGGCCGTGGAGAGACTCTAATTGTGGTTTTAAAAGAAAACATGAATCATCAGCGTACACCTTAATTTTTAAGCCACGGATTTCTAATCCCTTAATATTATTGTTTGATCTAATTTTAGTAGCTAACATTTCGATGGCAATAATAAATAGATATGCCGATAGTGGACAACCTTGTTTAACTCCTCTAGATATAAAGTTTTAAACTGAGATGTAGCCATTATTTACTATTTTACACCTAGGGTTACTATACATAACCTTAACCCATTTTATAAGAGATTCCCCAAAATTGAAATGTTCTAGGCATTTATATATAAACTCCAGTAGTACTTTATCAAAAGCCTTTTCAAAATCAGCTATGAAAACCAGGCCTGGTGTCCCCGATATTTCATAGTGTTCTATTGTTTCCAGTACGTGTCTTATATTATCTCCAATGTGTCATCCATGTAAAAAACCTGTCTGATTAGGATGAATAATATCTGACAATACTTTCTTAATTCTATGTGCCAAGCATTTTGCTAGGATTTTTGCATCACAACACTGAAGTGTAAGAGGTCTCCCATTTTTTAAAATATAATAAAAAGTGTCCCATACAGTAAGGGGATCTGCTGTACCTATGTTATGTCTAAAAAAGTCAGTTATAAATTATTCTGTCCTAGTTCTAAACAATTTATCATCTAGTAGGCTTTGATTAAATTTCCAATATCCTCGCCCACGTGGAAATTCTGTAAGAGTAATATATATGCCAATTATGTGATGATCCGACCGCATTCTGTCCCCTATCAACACTTTTAAAACTTTTGGTGCCAGAGAGAATGGTATAAGAAAGTAGTCAAGGCGACTAGCTTGATTAAGTCTCCGCCATGTATATCTCACTAGGTCAGGGTATTTAAGTCTCCATATATCCACTAATTCAAATATATCCATGACATTCATGATTTCCTTAAGTGCCTGAGTGTGATAGTTTGTAGTGTGATTTTCTTTCTGGTCCATAGAGGTATTTAAGACCGTATTAAAATCTCCCACCATAATAATAGAGTCTAGTGTTGCTTGTAGAGTTGATTAATTCTTAAATATATTTTCAAAGAAGCTTGGATCATCATTATTTGGACCATATAGGTTAATAAGCCATATCTGTTTATTGTCCAATAACATATTTCAAATAATCCATCTACCTTGAGGATCTGTTTGGACAATTTGCACATTTGGATCAAAATTATTGTTAATTAAAACCATCACCCCTTTTGAATTTCTTTGCCCATGGGAGAAGTATATTTCGCCCCCCCTCCCCAGTTCTTTTTCCACAAAACTTCATCTAAAACTGTTGAATGGGTTTCCTGTAAACAATAGATATTACATTCCTTCTCTTTTAGCCAGGTAAATACTGATTGTCTTTTCTTATTATCTGCTAAACCATTACAATTATAACTGCCTATTTTTTCAATCTTTACTAATGACATGTAAAGCCAGTGTGTATGTGTATGCGGATGACTCAACACTATACACGTCAGCTACTACAGCGACTGAAATGACTGCAACACTTAACAAAGAGCTGCAGTGCGTTTCAGAATGGGTGGCAAGGAATAAGTTAGTCCTAAATATTTCTAAAACTAAAAGCATTGTATTTGGGACAAATCATTCACTAAACCCTAAACCTCAACTAAATCTTGTAATGAATAATGTGGAAATTGAGCAAGTTGAGGTGACTAAACTGCTTGGAGTAACCCTGGATTGTAAACTGTCATGGTCAAAACATATTGATACAACAGTAGCTAAGATGGGGAGAAGGCTAAAGTGCTGCTCTGCCTTAACACCACTATCAACAAGGCAGGTCCTACAGGCCGTAGTTTTGTCGCACCTGGACTACTGTTCAGATGTGTTGTCAGGTGCCATAAAGAGGGACTTAGGAAAATTACAATTGGCTCAGAACAGGGCAGCATGGCTGGCCTTTAAAAGCACACTGGGAGCTAACATTAATGATATGCATGTCAATCAATCATGGCTGAAAATCGAGGAGAGATTGACTTCATTTGTAATTGTTCTTGGAAGAAGTGTTGACAACATGAATGTACCGAGCTGTCTATTTAAACTACTAGCACATATCTTGGACACCCATGCATACCCCACAAGACATGCCACCAGATGTCTCTTCACAATCTCCAAGTTAAGAACAGACCATGGGAGGCGCACAGTACTACATAAAGCCATGACTACATGGAACTCTATTCCACATCAGGTACAGTGGGGCAAAAAAGTATTTAGTCAGCCACCAATTGGGCAAGTTCTCCCACTTAAAAAGATGAGAGGCCTGTAATAAATTCATTAAAAATCCTACAATGTGATTTTCTGGATTTTTTTTTTTCATTTTGTCTGTCATAGTTGAAGTGTACCTATGATGAAAATTACAGGCCTCTCTCATGTTTTTAAGTAGGAGAACTTGCACAATTGGTGGCTGACTAAATACTTTTTTGCCCCACTGTAACTGATGCAAGCAGTAGAATCAGATTTAAAAAACGGGTACCAATACACCTTATGGAACAGCGTGGACTGTGAAGAGACACACACAAAAGGTACAGACACACGCATACAAATGCTAGCACACGTATATTGTAATATTGTTGTATTATACATTTTTTATTGTAGATATGTAGTGGTGTAGTACTGTTATATGATGTAATGTTTTATCTTTGTTTTATATGTAATGTACAGTGCCTTGCGAAAGTATTCGGCCCCCTTGAACTTTGCAACCTTTTGCCACATTTCAGGCTTCAAACATAAAGATATAAAACTGTCTTTTTTTGTGAAGAATCAACAACAAGTGGGACACAATCATGAAGTGGAACGACATTTATTGGATATTTCAAACTTTTTTAACAAATCAAAAACTGAAAAATTGGGCGTGCAAAATTATTCAGCCCCTTTACTTTCAGTGCAGCAAACTCTCTCCAGAAGTTCAGTGAGGATCTCTGAATGATCCAATGTTGACCTAAATGACTAATGATGATAAATACAATCCACCTGTGTGTAATCAAGTCTCCGTATAAATGCACCTGCACTGTGATAGTCTCAGAGGTCCGTTAAAAGCGCAGAGAGCATCATGAAGAACAAGGAACACACCAGGCAGGTCCGAGATACTGTTGTGAAGAAGTTTAAAGCCGGATTTGGATACAAAAAGATTTCCCAAGCTTTAAACATCCCAAGGAGCACTGTTCAAGCGATAATATTGAAATGGAAGGAGTATCAGACCACTGCAAATCTACCAAGAACTGGCCGCCCCTCTAAACTTTCAGCTCATACAAGGAGAAGACTGATCAGAGATGCAGCCAAGAGGCCCATGATCACTCTGGATGAACTGCAGAGATCTACAGCTGAGGTGGGAGACTCTGTCCATAGGACAACAATCAGTCGTATATTGCACAAATCTGGCCTTTATGGAAGAGTGGCAAGAAAGCCATTTCTTAAAGATATCCATAAAAAGTGTCGGTTAAAGTTTGCCACAAGCCACCTGGGAGACACACCAAACATGTGGAAGAAGGTGCCCTGGTCAGATGAAACCAAAATTGAACTTTTTGGCAACAATGCAAAACGTTATGTTTGGCGTAAAAGCAGCACAGCTCACACCATCCCCACTGTCAAACATGGTGGTGGCAGCATCATGGTTTGGGCCTGCTTTTCTTCAGCAGGGACAGGGAAGATGGTTAAAATTGATGGGAAGATGGATGGAGCCAAATACAGGACCATTCTGGAAGAAAACCTGATGGAGTCTGCAAAAGACCTGAGACTGGGACGGAGATTTGTCTTCCATCAAGACAATGATCCAAAACATAAAGCAACATCTACAATGGAATGGTTCAAAAATAAACATATCCATGTGTTAGAATGGCCAAGTCAAAGTCCAGACCTGAATCCAATCGAGAATCTGTGGAAAGAACTGAAAACTGCTGTTCACAAATGCTCTCCATCCAACCTCACTGAGCTCGAGCTGTTTTGCAAGGAGGAATGGGAAAACATTTCAGTCTCTCGATGTGCAAAACTGATAGAGACATACCCCAAGCGACTTACAGCTGTAATCGCAGCAAAAGGTGGCGCTACAAAGTATTAACTTAAGGGGGCTGAATAATTTTGCACACCCAATTTTTCAGTTTTTGATTTGTTAAAAAAGTTTGAAATATCCAATAAATGTCGTTCCACTTCATGATTGTGTCCCACTTGTTGTTGATTCTTCACAAAAAAAGACAGTTTTATATATTTATGTTTGAAGCCTGAAATGTGGCAAAAGGTCGCAAAGTTCAAGGGGGCCGAATACTTTCGCAAGGCACTGTAAGTGCCTTAATGTGTTTGGACCCCAGGAAGAGTAGCTGCTGCCTTGGCAACAGCTAATGGGGATCCCTAATAAATACAAATACTGTATCTTATTAGCCATTAGCGAACTGTATGAAGAACATGTCTGTCGAAACATCATTGTATCATCAAACCTCAATAAATGGCAAATAGGGGACGGACATAAAAGCTTCCTTTTCATGGATATTTTTTGTCTCCTGTAACACATTTGAATATTATGTATGTTAGTAATGACTGTGTGTGTGGCCTTACCTGTGCCTGTGTGTGTAGCTGCTCTTGTAGTTGAGATACTTCCTCTTGCAGGTCCTGGATCCTGCCCTGCGCTCTCTCCCTGTCTGCCCGCTCTGACTTAAAGTCATCTGTGTAGATGAGAACCTGTGAAGGAGAGAGGGAAAGGGTGATGGTGTGTGAGAAAGAGAGAGGGGTAATGTTTCTGATTCAACTGAATAGGGTGGAACTGTATGTGAGAGAGAAGAGAGAGAGGTTTCTGGATTCAATGGGGTTTTCTTTAAAGACTGTGCTATGTGATGCGTGGATTCATGTGTACAGAGAGAAAGAGAAGGAAGAGGGAGGGCAAGAGTGGGGAGACAGAGGGAGAAACAGAGTGAGATAGAAAGCGAAAAAGAGAGAAAGAGAATGTGAGAGAGACAAAGAAAGAAAGAGAGAGTTGTCAGACGATCCTACACCACACTAACCTGTTGCTCTAGCGTCTGGATACTCTCCTGGTATCGTCTCCTGTTCTCATCCAGCTCTCTCCCCAACCTCCCACAGTCCCTCATCTTTTCCTCCAGTAGGCCGTTAAGCCTGGCTATCTCCTGCTGAAGCAACCCAGCGTTGGCTGAGGCCAACTCAGGTAACAAGCCCAGGCCAGCCCCAGGCTCTTGTGTAGGCCTGGGCCCTAGCCTAGGCCCCACACCTGGAGCAGGGCTGGAGATAGCAGCCAGGGCACTAGACTCATTCAGCCTCTTACACAGGCTCCTCACAAACTCTTCCCTGCTCGAGTCATACTTTTGCCATTTGGAGTTCAGACCTTCCACCTGGGAAAATGAAGGAGGGAGGGGAAGAGGGAGACATTAGTCCCAAACATGTACACACACAGCTTCTTTTACACGCACGCACGCACGCACGCACGCACACACACACACACACACGGCTGTTCAACTTTGGTTCTTTCAAAAAAATCTAAAATATTTAACCTTTATTTAACTAGGCAAGTCACTTAAGAACAAATTCTTATTTTTACAATGACAGCCTACACCGGCCAAACTTGGACGACGCTGGGCCAATTGTGCGCCGCCCTATGGGACTCCAAATCACAGCCGGTGTAGTGATACAGCCTGGATTCGAAACAGGATGTCTATAGTGACACCTCTAGCACTGGGATGCAGTGCCTTAGACCGCTGCGCCACTTGGGTTCTGATAGCCCATTTGCTATGACAATGTTGGATTACTACAGTCTGCAAAAACACTAGAGTAATTACTATAGTATACATATACAACAGTTTACTACTGTACATACTACAGTATACGACAGTCATGTATATTAAATACTACAGTATTCACTGTTGTGTTTTTGCAGACTTTAGTCCTTAAAAACAATACAGTGAATACTCCAGTAAAGTCTGCAAAACATTACAGTGAATACCATAGTATACTATAGTATTTTTTCATGTAGGTAGAAGGGAGTTTCTACAGTGTGTTCCTGCTTACATATGCCACTCTTTGCTTTAGCTGTTGGTTCTCTTCTTGGAGTTTGCTGACCAGAGTGTCACCACGACCCGCTTCCGTATTATCCGACATCTGACCATGAAAAGGGGAAACAAGAGCTCAAAATGATACTGTTTAGAAATACAACAGAAACAAACACTAACAACTTGGCTGAAAAGCACATAATGGCAGAGACAGAGAGATTCCAAACTCTTTAGTACACAAACCTCTTTTGGTTTTAATTTTTGGTTTTGAAAGACAGTTACAGTGAAAAAGCTTTTCCCAGTAAGCACATACGTATTTTCAATGTATTTTGCTGATGGGGATGTTGTTTGGATGTAGCCACTGCTGTTCCAATTTCTCAGTTGGAGTTCAGTGCTTGATTGTGGGCTTTTGGGTTCGATTCCCGCATAGGCCACATATACTGAATATAACATTCAGTATATACAGTTTGTGGATATGAGTTAGCTCTTTACACTCGTACCCTTCTATGGGTTCAAAATAGCGGATTTGGGTGATGATAAACACATACATTGGAATGCAGCGGCTGTACACTAACATGCTATATGTGACGAACATGAACAAGAAGTTACCCCCATATCTCCCACAAATTGTGTCGTCTGAGTGAGGGAAATGCTGTCAATAAAGAGTACTCTTATGTACTTTGAAAAATAAGACGTTAACAATTATACTACCACTTTGGTGTCACACAAGCAAGCCAAACACCCATTAGTTCAAATGTGCACTTCCCCATTTCGTATCACAGAACTCATGTAATATACAATGCCAACGTTTATGATCACTATGCTGATGTACAGTTACAATATGTCATGGTGTATTGTGAAGACATTTGCCGGGAACTCGTGATTCTATTCTAGTCGCACCAAAATGCCAATTTGCTTTTCTGAATGGCCTTGTGAAAGCACCGTAAGATCATATTTCGTAACTTAGCTAGCCATGTTCGCAATAGAACACACTTTCAAATGATGCCCACCTGACCAGATTGCGATTTTAAATGGACCATTTTTGGAATGCGTAAACAACAACAGTAATTGTGTAAAGGCAGAGATCCAGGGCTGAGTTCCAAAGAAAACAACTACTGTACAAGTCTGCTTGCTCTGGTTCTTCAACGGTACAGCAAGGAGCGCTCAAAATATCACCTTATAGTTGAAGACTCTTCTTTGAGTCATAAAAGTGCACTGAAATTAAGTAGGAACTATGCACACTTTGGAGAGGTGTGTTGCCACATGGAGACACCAGTTAGACCTCTCACTTGTAATTTCTTTGTCTTATGTTGCACCTACCCCAAATGACCATGTATATCCTTATCATGCTACCAGAGTATTTTCAGAGTTAATTTGATTAATTGTTATTTAACTAAGCAAGTCAGTTCTTATTTTACAATGACAGCCTAGGAACAGTGGGTCAATTGCCTTGTTCAGGGGCTGAACGACAGATTTCTACCTTGTCAGCGCAGAGATTTGATCGAGCAACCTTTCGGTTACTGGCCCAACGCTCTAACCACTAGGCTACATGCTGCCCCCAATTGTGGAAAACAGAACAGTAAATGTAAAACACACATAAAATCAACACAATAATGTTTGGATTCAGTCTTGTGTCAGATTAACTGTTTTGTCATCACCTTTAGTCTAATAATTATTTTCCCATAATCTCCAAACTGTTCCCTTTTGATTGCTACCAGGGTTATGCATACTCTTTCCACGTTTCTTCCGTTAAAAACATTTCAATTTAGCCCTATCTACATAGGCCAATTCCTACGAGTGTAAGGGGTTAATTGTAATTTGCATTGGATAAAAGCGCTTGATAACCATGCTACTACACACTTATTTTAAGCTGGGTGGGTCGAACCCTGAATGCTGATTGGCTGACAGTCGTGGTATTATCAGACCGTATACCACGGATATGACAAAACATGTATTTTTACTGCTCTAATTACATTGGTAACCAGTTTATAATAGCAATAAGGCACCTCGGGGGTTTGTGGTATATGGCCAATATACCACGGCGAAGGGGTGTGTCCAGGGCCAATCCGCATTGCGTCGTGCATAAGAACAGCACCTAAGCCGTGATATATTGGCCATATACCACATCTCCTTGGGCCTTATTTCTTAATTATACAACCTTCATACACACCTCTTTTGCCTTCTGCTGCATTTTCACCTCCTCTGTCACTCTCTCTCCTCCCTTCTTCTCTCCCTCTAGTCGGCCCAGTAACTCTTGACACACCCTGACTGTGGCTCCCAGTTGGCTCCGGAGCTGGTCGGCCTCTTCAGCCAGCGAGGTGCACAGAACTGCACGGGTGGCCTGTGCTCGGTCCCTCTCGGCCAAGGCAGAGCGTAGCCTCTGGATAACCTGGTCCTTCTCGTGGTCCGGTTGACGGGTCACACTCTCCAGCTCTCGTTCCTTCTCCCTCAGCTGCTGTCGCAACCTCTGTATCTCCTTCAGGGGTGAGAGAATAGAATAGAATAGAATAGAATAGGCTTGAGTCAAATTCCAAAGATACTTTTTAAAATTATTATTATTTTTGATGGACAATATAGCTTTTTGTAATGTTTAATTGTATTGAATTATGACTTTTATGTGATAAAGATTTGTGTTTGTTTCGTGAAGTTAAGGCGAAACAACACTTTCACCTGCACCCCCGCCACACATTGAAATGGAAAAGAGAGGTTATTGCTATAGCAACATCCTCTATGCACTGCAAGGTGGTTTTGAAGCAGGGACATTTCATTAAGCCTAGTTGGCAAGTTTGGTGGTTGGTTAGGCCTACATTAGTAGTATTTCCAATAGACCTCAGTTGTGAACTAGTGTAGGGTTATCTCAAACCAAGTGCATATAGGCATGGTGTCGGCTAGTGGCTATTTTCAGAGAAGACCATTTACAGTAGGCCTAAAATACCCTTCTTTCATAATGTGCAAATTGAAAATGAAAGAAAGGACATATCTGTCATAAAGGATCGTTTTTAATAATTGACGTTGAAATTTCAAGTAGTGCTATAACCTAATGTTAAAAGGCACAACTATGTTTCACAGGGTTAGTCTAAATATTAAATTCCACATGATTTCACATTTAGAACACATAAAATTCAGTAAATTCTACTCACTTCTTGGCTCAACTCTGCTTGCTGAGCCATATTCATTTCTGTGTCTTTCCATTTTTGCTTCAGTTTGCAGATTTCTTTGCATAAACTTTCCAGCAAAGATTTGGACGGTGCTATGACAACGTGGTCATACCCTTCCACATTGATCCAGGTATTCTCGTATTTGCCCAACCTAGCCTTTAAATCTGCGATTAAATTGTCCCTTTTGTAGATTTTCTTACTTAATGTGTCAATCTCCAGCAGAGTTTCGTGGTAGAAAGTATTCAATGTATTGCAGCTCCTTATCTTTGCTTTCAGTGTATCATTATCCAAATTGACATCCATCGCGTTCCTTATTCCAGTCATGTTCCTTATTCCAGAGGTAACACCTTTGCTTCTGATAGATGGGGATTGGGAAAAATCTTCAATATTCCATCAATTTCTTAATAAATTATTTTGCTTATAGGTTCGATAGAGTTCGTGTTCGTAGTTTATGCAACATGTCTTCAAAATTAGACTGAGGAGGATGTCAACTATGTAGCCTAAAGGATGTGGCTCATCTGAATTTGGAAATAAATAATTCCGACAACTGCAGGGGATTTCCTAGAGGGACTTCCCCTAACAATAGGCGGACTTTTCTTGTACTTTACTTTTTAACAACGTCGGGTAAATTGACAACTCCTTTCCGAGTTGTACAAACATCCATTCCAGTAACAATCTAAATAATATGATTTCGTTAATCGTCTAATAATAAAGTAGACTGGACTAAATTGACAGTTTGACAGGAGTAAAATTTAAAAAACGCAGCTGATATAACTATTTGCACATGCGTACAACATTTCCGGTAACATACTAGACTACCTCCCTCTTGTGATTTGCGTAAATCCACAGATCATGCAATTCTGGTTTTGACGGTTTCTAAGCATATGGCCTTTGCTTGAGAAATCCGCCTTGGTAAAAAAAAAACGTGAAGCAACTGTTTTATCGGATGGAATGTAAAACGAGTTGCCGGTAGCTCTATTTTCCTGAATGAATGACAATTCCGAATAATTTCATGAAAGGTTGTCTTCTATTATGTAGCCCTAATCTGGTGTGTTTAATTCATTTGTTTACAAAACAGATGTTTTATTCAACATTATGGAAAAGCGTCAGTTGTAAATGTGCCAGCAGTGGGACGTAGGCTAGCCTATACATGAGTTACCCGTAGGCAATGAATTATCAACCTCAGATCTACCTAGCCTACATTGGGATTTTGACCAAAAGTCTGTGGCCAGTACCTGTATCGTACTCGCGACCTTCGCGTTATTAGCAGGACTGAGCTAACCGGCTGGGTGAAATCAGCAATGGAATGTTGTGGAATGTTGTAGTATTTAAAGCAAACATGTATCCATTCTGCAAACCCAGTTCGTAATGATACATTGTAACAACGGCCAGGTCGCACCAGACGCGAAACAAATCATGATTTAAAAAAAAAATCGGCCGCCAATTTCAAATTTATTTTCCTTCTCGATGTAGCCTAAAGAAAGTAAGATCTGAGTGGTTAACAGCTCATCACAATTTTCTAGGCACTGGGGGCCTTAAGTACATAAGTAAAACTACTTTGAAGTACTGCTGAAGTAGTTTTTTGGAGTATCTGTACTTTACTATTTATATTTTTGCCATCTTTTACTTTTACATTCCTAAAGCAAATAATGTACTCGTTACATTTTGACAGGAAAATGGTTAAATTCACACACATAAAACATAAAAACTAAATTGTGCCATCTGGTTTGTTAAATATGATGAATTTTAAACGATTTATACTTTTATATTTACTTTTGATACTTAAGTATATTTTAGCAATTCCATTTTCTTTTGATACTTAAGTATATTTAAAACCAAATACTTTTAGACTTTTACTCAAGGAGTATTTTACTGGGTGACTTTCACTTTTACTTGAGTCCTTTTCTATTAAGGTGTCTTTACTTTCACTCAAGTATGACAATTGAGTCCTTTTTCCACCACTGCCCAAGGCCATGAGCTCAAATAAACACACATTTTTTATTTGATTTATTTCACCTTTATTTAACCAGGTAGGCTAGTTGAGAACAAGTGCTCATTTGCAACTGCGACCTGGCCAAGATAAAGCGTAGCAATTCGACACATACAACAACACAGAGTTACACATGGAATAAACAAAACATACAGTCAATAATACAGTAGAACAAAAGAAAACAAAATGTCTATATACAGTGAGTGCAAATTAGGTAAGTTAAGGAAATAAATAGGCCATGGTGGCGAAGTAATTACAATATAGCAATTAAACACTGGAATGGTAGATCGGCAGAAGATGAATGTGCAGGTAGAGATACTGGGATGCAAAGGAGCAAAATAAATAAATACCAGTATGGGGATGAGGTAGGTAGATGGGCTGTTTACAGATGGGCTATGTACAGGTGCAGTGATCTGTAAGCTGCTCTGACAGCTGATGAGTCAAAAATGAGTCAAGCATCTACAATTGGTTCAGACAACAGACAGATTTATTTAAATACCCTTATTATCAGGTAAGATGACTGAGAATTTACTATATTTTACAGCAACAACCTGGGGAAGAGTTTCCACTGGGAGGAGAGACATTTGGAAGCTCGGGATGATTAGGAGGCCATGGGTGCCACATTGGGAATTTAGCCAGGACACTAGGGTTTATACCCTTACTCTTAGTATAAGTGCCAAGGGATCATTAGTGACCACAGAGAGTCAGGACGCCCGTTTTAAAGCCCCATCCGAAAGACTGCACCCTATGCAGGGCAATGTGAACTTCACTGCCCTGAGGCATTGGGTTCTCCTTAGACCAGAGGGAAGAGTGCCCCATACTGAACCTCCAACACCACATCCAGCAGCATCTGGTCTCCCATCCATGCACTGACCAGGACCGACTCTGCTCAGGTTCAGAGGCAAGCCTGCAGTGGGATGCAGGGTGGTATACTGGTGGATAACCCAATATCCCACAAGTTGTTTATTACAGGTTATAGGCCTACCCTATAACACACACCCCCTGGTCTAGGCCTATGTTCTTTCAAGGTGGAGAGAATCATGGCATCCCAATGCTCTTTAATGCGGTTAAGTTTATGCAAGAACACTGATGGATTGGTAATTAATTGTATTTTAATCAGTGATTATTAGATAAATTACACAATAATATCGACACCATTCTGATTACAGTGCAATACAATTCGAAAATTGCATTTAAAATACAGCAAATATAACAAAATACAAAAAATACAATACAACTATACAGTACCAGTCAAAAGTTTGGACACACCTACTCATTCAAGGGTTTTTCTTTCTTTTTAATATGTTCTACATTGTATAATAATAGTGAAGACATCAAAACTACAAAATAACACATATGGAATCATGTGGGAAACAAAAAAAGTTTTAAACAAATCAAAATATATTTTATATTTGAGATTCTTCAAAGTATCCACTCTTTGCCTCAATGACAGCTTTGTACCCTCTTGGCATTCTCTCAACCAGCTTCATGAGGTAGTCACCTGGAATGCATTTCAATTAACAGGTGTGCCTTGTTAAAAGTTATTTGTGGAATTTCTTTCCTTCTTAATGCGTTTGAGCCAATCAGTCGTGTTGTGACAAAGAAGGGGTGATACACAGAAGATAGCCGTGTCTTTGTGAGACGCAGAGTAGGTGAACGGATGATCTCCACGTGTGGTTCCCACCATTAAGCATGGAGAAGGAGGTGCTTTGCTGGTGACACTGGTCTTTGAATGCCGAGGTCTTTGAAAACCAAGTTAACAAACAGATTACCGACCATTTCGAATCTCACCGTACCTTCTCTGTAATGCAATCTGGTTTCAGAGCTGGTTTCAGGGTGCACCTCAGTCACGCTCAAGATCCTAAATGATATCCTAACCGCTATCGAAAAGAGACATTACTGCGCAGCCGTATTCATCGACCTGGCTAAGGCTTTCCACTGTCAATCACAACATTTTTATTGGCAGACTCAAAAGCCTTGGTTTCTCAAATGATTGACTCGCTCGGTTCACCAACTACTTCTCCGATAGAGTTCAGTATGTTGTCCGGAAGTCTCTATGGGGGTGCCACAGGGTTCAATTCTCGGGCCGAATCTCTTCTCTGTATACATCAATGATGTCGCACTCGCTGCTGGTGATTCTTTGATCCACCTCTACGCAGACGACGCAGACCATTCTGTATACCTCTGGCCCTTCGTTGGACACTGTAGCTAACAAGCTAACCTCCAGGTTAGCTAACACATACAACTCTCCTTCCGTGGCCTCCAACTGCTCTTAAATGCAAGTAAAACTAAATGCATGCTCTTCAACCGATCGCTGCCCGCACCTGCCCGCCTGTCCAGAATCACTACTCTAGACGGTTCTGACTTAGAATATGTGGACAACTTCAAATACCTAGTTGTCTGGTTAGACTGTAAACTCTCCTTCCAGACTCACATTAAACATCTCCAATCCAAAATTAAATCTAGAATCGGCTTCTTATTTCACAACAAAGCATCCTTCACTCATGCTGCCAAACATACCCTCGTAAAACTGACCATCATACCAATCCTTGACTTCGGCGATGTCATTTACAAAATAGCCTCCAACACTCTACTCACAAATCGGATGCAGTCTTTCAAAGTGCCATCCGTTTTGTCACCGAAGCCCCATATACTACCCACCACTGCGACCTGTACGATCTCGTTGGCTGGTCCTCGCTTCATACTCGTCGCCAAACCCACTGGCTCCAGGCCATTTATAAGTCTTTGCTAGGTAAAGCCCCGCCTTATCTCAGCTCACTGGTCACCATAGCAGCACCCACCCGTAGCACGCGGTCCAGCAGGTCACCTCCAAAGCCAATTCTTCCTTTGGCCGCCTCTCCTTCCAGTTAGTTCTCTGTTGTCAAAGACTGGAACGAACTGCAAATATCTCTGAAGCTGGAGACTCTTACCTCCCTCACTATCTTTAAGCACCAGCTGTCAGAGCAGCTCACAGATCACTGAACCTGTACATTGCCAATCCAATCTACCTCATCCCCATACTGTATTTATTTATTTATTCATCTTGCTCCATTGCACCCCAGTATCTCTACTTGCACATTCATCTTCTGCACATCCTACTATTCCAGTATTTAATTGCTATATTGTAATTACTTTGCCACCATGGCCTATGTATTGCCTTTACCTCTCTTATCCTACCTCATTTGCACATGCTGTATATAGATTTTTCTACTGTATTATTGATTGTATGTTTGTTTATTCCATGTGTAACTCTGTGTTGTTGTATGTGTCGAACTGCTTTGCTTTATCTTGGCCAATGTCGCAGTTGCAAATGAGAACTTGTTCTCAACTAGCCTACCTGGTTAAAAAAAGTTGAAATAAAATAAAATAAATAAAAAAAACACCTGTATTTGGGGAGTTTCTCCCAATCTTCTCTGCAGATCCCCTCAAGGTCTGTCAGGTTGGAAGGGGAGCGTCGCGGCAATTCTATTTTCAGGTCTTTCCAGAGATGTTAGATCGGGTTCAAGTCCTGGCTCTGGCTGGGCCACTCAAGGACATTCAGAGACTTGTCCCGAAGCCACTCATGTGTTGTCTTGGCTGTGTGCTTAGGGTTGTTGACCTACTGGAAGGTGAACCCAGTCTTAGATCCTGAGCACTCTGGAGCAGGTTTTCATCAAGGATCTCTCTGTACTTTGCTTCGTTCATGTTTCCCTTGATCCTGACTAGTCTCCCAGTCCCTGCCACTGAAAAACATCCCCACAGCATGATACTGCCACACCATGATTCATGGTGCCAGGTTTTCAGGCCAAAGAGTTCAAGCTTGGTTTCAAGCTTGGTTTCAAGCTTGGTTTCATCAGACCAGAGAATCTTATTTCTCATGGTCTGAGAGTCCTTTAGGTGCCTTTTGACAAACTCCAAGTGGGCTGTCATGTGCCTTTGCTGAGGAGTGGCGCAGTGGTCTAAGGTGCAGCAGTGTGAGGCACTACCTCTAAGTGCTAAAGGCGTCACTACAGACCCTGGTTCGATCCTGGGCTGTATCACATCCGGACGCAGCAGTTGGACCAGCCATTGGGCAAAAAAGTATTTAGTCAGCCACCAATTGTGCAAGTTCTCCCACTTAAAAAGATGAGAGAGGCCTGTAATTTTCATCATAGGTACACGTCAACTATGACAGACAAAATGAAAAACAAATTCCAGAAAATCACATTGTAAGATTTTTAATGAATTTATTTGCAAATTATGGTGGAAAATAAGTATTTGGTCACCTACAAACAAGCAAGATTTCTGGCTCACACAGACCTGTCCTCCACTCGTTACCTGTATTAATGGCACCTGTTTGAACTTGTTATCAGTATAAAAGACACCTGTCCACAACCTCAAACAGTCACACTCCAAACTCCACTATGGCCAAGACCAAAGAGCTGTCAAAGGACACCAGAAACAAAATTGCAGACCTGCACCAGGCTGGGAAGACTGAATCTGCAATAGGTAAGCAGCTTGGTTTGAAGAAATCAACTGTGGGAGCAATTATTAGGAAATGGAAGACATACAAGACCACTGATAATCTCCCTCGATCTGGGGCTCCACGCAAGATCTCATCCCATGGGGTCAAAATGATCACAAGAACGGTGAGCAAAAATCCCAGAACCACACGGGGGGACCTAGTGAATGACCTGCAGAAAGCTGGGACCAAAGTAACAAAGCCTACTATCAGTAACACACTACTCCGCCAGGGACTCAAATCCTGCAGCGCCAGACGTGTCCCCCTGCTTAAGCCAGTACATGTCCAGGCCCGTCTGAAGTTTGCTAGAGAGCATTTGGATGATCCAGAAGAAGATTGGGAGAATGTCATATGGTCAGATGAAACCAAGATAGAACTTTTTGGTAAAAACTCAACTCGTCGTGTTTGGAGGACAAAGAATGCTGAGTTGTATCCAAAGAACACCATACCTACTGTGAAGCATGGGGGTGGAAACATCATGCTTTGGGGCTGTTTTTCTGCAAAGGGACCAGGACGACTGATCCATGTAAAGGAAAGAATGAATGGGGCCATGTATCGTGATATTTTGAGTGAAAACCTCCTTCAATGCAAGGGCATTGAAGATGAAACGTGGCTGGGTCTTTCAGCATGACAATGATCCCAAACACACCGCCCGGGCAATGAAGGAGTGGCTTTGTAAGAAGCATTTCAAGGTCCTGGAGTGGCCCAGCCAGTCTCCAGATCTCAACCCAATAGAAAATCTTTGGTCTTTGGTATTAGTCATTGTCTCTGATTGGGAACCATATTTAGGTAGCCTGTTTTGTGTTGTGTTTTGTGGGTGGTTGTCTTCGTGTGTTAGAACAGAACGGTTTCGGTTTTTTCACATTTGTTGTTTTGTATTTTGTAGTGTTCACGGTTATCGTCTTGATTAAACATGATGAACACTAACCACGCTGCCCTTTGGTCCTCTCCTTCGTCCACAGAAGAAAGCCGTTACAAGGAGAACACAATATGTGAGAATACAAAAATAATACAAATGTCTGATGTGTTAAATCTATTTCAACTCATCATTTACATTTTTATTGTGAATAAATTAAGATTGTTCAATAAAAAACAAGGGTATTTACTGGGTTGGCATAAACTGCCCCTACCAAGCAAAAAATTACTATTGTAATCTTAATTCTACAATGAACACAGAATATTAACATTGTTGATTTTAGTAACTGTGGATTGATGCATTAACCCTACTGAAATTTTAAAAAACATTTCAAATAACATGAATCTAGCATCTAAATAAAACCATTAATATTTGTCGTAGGTGTGCTGTTAAAAGAAAAAAAGCATAAAAATGTTGCCAACTGTAGTGGAAATTTCCTGTATTTACCAAATCATGAGAGCAAACTACCACACAAGTCAGAGTTATCATAAAGTCCATCTTTAATTATTATGAGCGCCATCACAACCCTGTGACACTCAGATCAATTCAGTGTCTATAAATGAATTCTCTGAGAGTGCTTACACATTGCAACTGAGATCCTTTATAGCAAAGACACACATAGTCAGACAGCATTGGCTATAAATTATCATTCAGCTTTGGTCTCCTAAACTATGTTCCTATCTCGCTCTTGGTACCACTCAGGACCAACACCATTACCTCACCCAATGGCATATATCAAATACACCCCCTCCTGGACAAGATCACAGAGACAGTGAGCCTCCTAGGCCATATACTAAATCAAGATAAGGGCAACCTCAGAGGTAAATAGTTAGACACATTCCCATAAGAAGACAAGCCTAACCTCTCCCCAAAGGGAAAAGTAGGGAGTGACTGGCACACAGACATTGTGGAGCCAAGAGATAATTGGTTCCCCCTCAATCATCCCTTCACATGGTTTAAAATATATGTTTACATATGAAAATTAATTAATAAAACATCTTATTTATAAATGTTACCTAAAGGTTTCTGATTCTGCCACGACACGACACAACCCAAACAAGTGAGTCAAATCAAACTGTATTTATCACATGCGCCAAATATATCAGGTGTAGAACCTTACAGTGAAATGCTTACTTACAGGCTCTAACCAATTGTGCAAAAAAAAGGTGTGTGTATGTAAGTAAAGAAATAAAACAACAGTAAAAATACATTTGAAAATAAGAGTAGCAAGGCTATATACAGACACTGGTTAGTCAGGCTTATTGAGGTGGTATGTACATGGTTAAAGTGACTATGCATATATGATGAACAGAGTAGCAGTAGAGTAAAAAGAGAGGTTGGCGGGTGGTGGGACACAATGCAGATAGCCCGGCTTGGTCGGGCCAATTGAGGTAGTATGTACATGAAAGTATAGCTAAAGTGACTATGCATATAAGATAAACAGAGAGTTGCAGCAGCGTAAAAGAGGGGTTGGGGGGGGCACACAATGCAAATAGTCCAGGTAACCATTTGGTTACCTGTTCAGGAGTCTTATGGCTTGTGGGTAAAAACTGTTGAGAAGCCTTTTTGTCCTAGACTTGGCACTCCGGTACCGCTTGCCATGCGATAGTAAAGAGAACAGTCTATGACTGGGGTGGCTGGGGTCTTTGGCAATTTTTAGAGCCTTCCTCTGACACCGCCTGGTGTAGAGGTCCTGGATGGCAGGCAGCTTTGCCCGAGTGATGTACGGTCGGAGGACGAGCAATTGCCGTACCAGGCAGTGATGCAACCGGCAATGCTCTCGATGTTGCAGCTGTAGAACCTTTTGAGGATCTCAGGACCCATGCCAAATCTTTTTTGTTTCCTGAGGGGGAATAGGCTTTGTTGTGCCCTCTTCACGGCTGTCTTGGTGTGTTTGGACCATGCTAGGTTGTTGTTGATGTGGACACCAAGGAACTTGAAGCTCTCAACCTGCTCCACTACAGCCCCGTCGATGAGAATGGAGGCATGCTCGGTGCTCCTTTTCCTGTAGTCCACAATAATTTCCTTAGTCTTGGTTACGTTGAGGGATAGGTTGTTATTCTGGTACCACCCGGCCAGGTCTCTGACCTCCTCCCTATAGGCTGTCTCGTCGTTGTCGGTGATCAGGCCTACCACTGTTGTGTCGTCTGCAAACTTAAGGATGGTACTGTAGTCATGCCTGGCCATGCAGTTGTGGGTGAACAGGGAGTACAGGAGGGGACTGAGCATGCACCCCTGGGGAGCTCCAGTGTTGAGGATCAGTGGCAGATGCATTGCTACCTACCCTCACCACCTGGGGGCGGCCCGTCAGGAAGTCCAGGATCCAGTTCCAGAGAGAGGTGTTTAGTCCCAGGTTCCTTAGCTTAGTGATGAGCTTTGAGGGTACTATGGTGTTGTAACGCTGA
The DNA here is from genome assembly GCF_045791955.1 of Oncorhynchus clarkii lewisi. Lineage (NCBI taxonomy): Eukaryota > Metazoa > Chordata > Actinopteri > Salmoniformes > Salmonidae > Oncorhynchus > Oncorhynchus clarkii. The sequence goes on along the minus strand of NC_092165.1, from coordinate 22,325,214 downwards.
GCTGTAGTTAATGAATAGCATTCTCACATAGGTGTTCCTTTTGTCCAGGTGGGAAAGGGCAGTGTGGAGTGCAATAGAGATTGCATCATCTGTGAATCTGTTGGGGCGGTATGCAAATTGGAGTGGGTCTAGGATTTCTATGATAATGGTGTTGATGTGAGCCATTACCAGCCTTTCAAAGCACTTCATGGCTACGGACATGGGTCTGTAGTCATTTAGGCAGGTCGTCTTTGTGTTCTTGGGCACAGGGACTATGGTGGTCTGCTTGAAACATGTTGGTATTACAGACTCAACCAGGGACATGTTGAAAATGTCAGTGAAGACACCTGGCAGTTTGTCAGCACATGCCCGGAGCACACGTCCTGGTAATCCGTCTGGCCCCGCAGCCTTCTGTTTAAAGGTCTTACTCACGACGGCTACGGAGAGCATGATCACACAGTTGTCCGGAACAGCTGATGCTCTCATGCATGCCTCAGTGTTGCTTGCCTCGAAGCAAGCTTAGCTCGTCTGGTAGGCTTGTGTCACTGGGCAGCTCACGGCTGTGCTTCTCTTTGTAGTCTGTAATAGTTTGCAAGCCCTGCCACATCCGACGAGTGTCGGAGCCTGTGTAGTATGATTCAATCTTAGCCCGGTATTGACGCTTTGTCTGTTTGATGGTGCGTCGCAGGGCATAGTTTGATTCGCACTGAGCTCTACCTTTTAGCTCAGTGCGAATGTTGCCTGTAATCCATGGCTTCTGGTTGGGGTATGTACGTACAGTCACTTTAGGGACGACATCCTCAGTGAACTTAATAAAGCGCGTGACTGATGTGGTGTATTCCTCAATGTCATCGTAAGAATCCCGGAACATGTTCCAGTCTGTGACAGCAAAACAGTCCTGTAGTTTAGCATCTGCTTCCTCTGACCACTTTTTCATAGACCGAGTCACTGGTGCTTCCTGCGTTAATTTTTTGCTTATAAGCAGGAATCAGGAGGATAGAGTTATGGTCGGATTTACGAAATGGAGGGCGACGGAGAGCTTTGTACGCATCTCTCTGTTCCCCTCTGGTTGCACATTTAACATGTTGATAGAAATTTGGTAGAACTGATTTAAGTTTCCCTGCATAAACGTCTCAGGCCACTAGGAGCGCCGCCTCTGGGTGAGCGGTTTCCTGTTTGCTTATTTCCTTATACAGCTGACTGAGTGTGGTCTTAGTGCCCATATCTGTTTGTGATGGTAAATAAACAGCCACGAAAAGTGTAGCTGAGAACTCTCTAGGCAAGTAGTGTGGCCTGCAATTTATCACAATATACTCTACTTCAGGCGAGCAAAATCTAGAGACTTCCTTAGACTTTACAAATATGCACAGACCTCCCCCTCGTCTTACCGAAGTGTGCTGTTCTATTCTGCCGGTGCAGCGTATATCCCTAGCTAGCTGAATATCCATGTCATCATTCAGCCACGATTCCGTGAAACATAGGATATTACAGTTTCTGATGTTCCGTTGGTAGGATATTCGTGATCGTACCTCGTCTAGTTTATTGTCCAATGATTGCACGTTGGCGAGTAATATTGACGGTAAACGGCAGCTTTCCTACTCGCCTTCTGCAGGTCCGGACGAGGCATCCGGCTCTTAGTCCTCTGCGTCGCTCCCTTTCGCAAATAATTGGGATGTCTGCCCTGTGGGGTTCCTGCTTGTTGTTGAAAAAATCTTTGTCTAATCCGAGGTGAGTGATCGCTGTCCTGATATCCAGAAGCTCTTTTCTGCCGTAAAATACGGTTGCAGAAACATTATGTACAAAATTATTTACAAACAACGCGGAAAAACCTACATAATAGCATAATTGGTTAGGAGACGGTAAAACGGCAGCCACCTACTCCGGTGCCATCTTGAGCCAACAGTCTCTTAGGCAGTGCAATTAATTTTCCACATGCAGTTTTTTCATATACATTTTATATACTATAGCTACATTCACTCTATATACTACAACAATACACACTCCACTGTATAAATCCTGTGTTAAACCTGTGTATTGTGTATGTGTTGAAATCAGCCACGGTCCTTTACTTTTTCCCCAGTTCCACCAGAATCAGAGGCTTCTAGCTGTAAACCCAAATCTGCCAATGGTCCATGTACAGGGTACGGTAGTAGTTTGGAACACCAGGCACTACTATCCCACTGGATGTTGAGACAATATGAGCGGGAATAAGTGGATGTGGTGAGTCGAGGAGACAGACACGGCTATGTAGTAACCAGAACCCTCAATTGACATGATCGCCTCACTTCCTCCCAGCCAACTCAGCTTCACCACACTTTTTGTGAAAGTGCATTGGTGCCGGATACCAAATGCACACACACCACACGTGATTCCAAGAGCATGACCACATCGACCACACCATCTTCTCCACCATTATGGCCTTCTACATCCCAATGGCCTCATCTTCATTTTCAACTACAGGATCTTCATCGCGGCCTGGACCTTGTACCACAAGCGAAGCTCCTCAGGGACCCTGTGCAACCTCAGTTGTTGCCGTGTCACACCAATGTTTCTCTAGGACTGCTTTCAATGGCTATGTCTGGACTGATTGTTAATCGGGCTGTAAACAATATATTAAAGATGCTATGCTATACCATTGAAAATGTAAAAATTTTGGGGGAATAAAAGCGAGTTTCATTTGTACTGAGAAAATTGTAGATTGCCTTTATCCCGAGCGGTTTTAGAGAAAGATAAATAACAGATAATTTACAGAATGTTACCAGTAGTGTAGTGGAGGGTAAACGCACACAAATGCTGTTCATGCACATTTTTTCAAATCAAATCAAATTTTGTTGGTCACATACACGTGATTAGCAGATGTTATTGCGGGTGTAGTGTAATGCTTGTTTTGCATAAGCGTTTACCCACCTTTTGTAGAAAAATGCATTGAAAGTAAAGGGAGTGCTACTTTACTCACACTGGCAATCAGTGTCGACCCACATAATTATTTACCACTACATCATTGAATGTTACAATAACAAAAAATTTACTGTGCTATGCATTTAGCTGGTTTTCATCTTTCGTCTTGTTAATGAAAACATCAATAATAAAACACCTTAGCAATTAGTCTTAATGTTTTACAGTAGGCTATACAATTACCGTTTTGAGTGGAGAAATACAATGACAGTAAGAGTGCAGGATTGAAGAACAGTTATGGCTCATGACATGGTTGCACCATAAGCCTTTAAGTCTCTGTGATTTCATGTGCCACCCTCCATGCATATTGAGTTACATCTGCCAGGGCCTAGTCTCCAATGCAACCAAGGTCAGGAAATTTTAAAACACAGGTGAACGGAAGGATGAAAAGATACTATGTTGTAGCTGTTCTTACACTGAACAAAAATATAAACGCAACATGTATTTGTATTTCGGATTTATATTTATTAAGGATCCCCATTAGCTGCTGCCAAGGCGGCAGCTACTCTTTCTGGGGTCCAGCAACATTAAGTTATATGCAGTTTAAAATCTTACATGACATTACATTTCATAACACTTTACCCAATACATTTAGTGTGTTCCCTCAGGCCACATATTTACATATTTACAATACAACATCCATGTGTACGTGTGTGTAGAGTGTGTCCCTTATCATGTATAAAGTGTTGGTCCCATGTTTATGAGCTAAAATAAAAGATCCCATACGCACAAAAAACGTATTTTTCAAATATTTGGTGCTCACATTTTCCAAGATAATCCATCCACCTGTAGCATATCAAGATGCCGATTTAATAGCGATAGTGGCAGCTTAAGCTGGGGTCAATAAACGGCCACTCTAAAATGTGCAGTTTTGTCACACAACAACACCACAGATGTCTCAAGTTTTGTGGGAGCGTGCAATTGGCATGCTGACTGCAGGAATGTCCACCAGAGCTGTTGCCAGATAATTTAATGATCATTCCTCTACTATAAGCTGCCCCCAACACTGTTTTAGAGAATTTGACAGTATGTCCAACCGGCCTCACAGGCCCAGACCATTATTCCTTCTACACCAAACTTTACACTTGGCACTATGCATTGGGGCAGGTAGTGTTCTCCTGGCATTCGCCAAACCCATATTCGTCTGGGACCAGCTACCCGGACAGCTGATGAAACTGTGAGTTTGCACAATCAAAGATTTTCTGCACAAACTGTCAGCTCATCTGCAAACTCGCCGTCCTCACCATGGTCCTGACCTGACTGCAGTTCGGCATCGTAACCAACTTCATTGGACAAATGCTCACTTTAAATTGCCCCTGGCATGCTGGAGAAGTGTGCTTTTCACAGATGAATCCCAATTTCAACTGTACCGGGTAAATGGTATAATTCTCTACACTGTACTTGCTTGTTTTGTCACATAAACTGAAATTAGGCCAACTGTAAGAATCTTAGCAAACAGAAAATGGCGGAGCGATTTCCACATGGTGCACATTTAATTTAGAGTACACATTCATTAGCATACATCTAATTTAATTGAAGATACACTGACTCATTAATGTTATTACATTAACATAAACATATCATTGAAACGCATCTCTGAGGTAAATACAGTACCTGGACACCTGCTCATCAGACTTCTCATTCTAAAATCATGATCATTAGTATGGAGTTGGTTCTCCTTTGATGATAAAACAGCCTCCACTCTTCTGCAAAAGCTTTCTACTAGATGTTGGAACATTGCTGCGCTAACTTTCTTCCATTCAGCCATAAGAGCATTAGTGAGGTCGGTCACTGATGTTGGGCAATTAGACCTGGTTCGCAGTCGGTGTTCCAATTCACCCCAAAGGTGATCGATGGGGCTGAGGTCAGGGCTCTGTCTAGGCCAGTCAAGATCTTCCACACCGATCTCAACAAACCATTTCTGTATGGACCTCACTTTGTGCACAGAGGCACTGTCATGCTGAAACAGGAAACTATTCCCACAAAGTTGGAAGCACAGAATTGTCTAGAATGTCATTGTATGCAGTAGCTTAAAGATTTCCCTTCGCAGGAAATAAGGGGCCAAGCCCGAACTATGAAAAACAGCCCCAGACCATTATTCCTTCTCCACCAAACTTTACACTTGGCACTATGCATTGGGGCAGGTAGCGTTCTCCTGGAATTCACCAAACCAGACGGTGAAGCGTGATTCATCACTCCAGAGAACGTGTTTCCACTGCTCCAGAGTCCAATAGCGTTAAACTTTACACTGCTCCAGACGACGCTTGACATTGTGTGAGGCAGCTCGGCCATGGAAACCCATTTCATGAAGCTCCCAACGAACAGTTTTTGTATTAACGTTGCTTCCAGGGGCAGTTTGGAACATGGTAGTGAGTGTTGCAACTGAGGACAGATGATTTTTACGCGCTACTCGCTTCATCGCTCGTCGGTCCTGTTCTGTGAGCTCCTAGACAATTCCACTTCACAATAACAGCACTTACAGTTGACCGGAGCAGCTCTAGCAGGGTAGAAATTTGACAAACTGACTTTTTGGAAAGGTGGCATCCTATGATGGTGCCATGTTGAAAGTCACTGAGTTCTTCAGTAAGGTCATTCTACTGCCAATGTTTGTCTATGGAGATTGCATGGAGGTGTGCTCGATTTTATACTCCTGTCAGCAACGGGTGTGGCTAAAGTAGCCGATTCCACTAATTTGAAGGGGTGTCCACATACTTTTGGCTATCTGTTTGGTTCTCTGAGAGGATAGCATTATTTCATGTACCGTATTCTTTGCTTTCACTGATCTTAGCACTGCCCCAGATGATAATAAAGCATGGCTAGGGACTAGTCCCCCTGGTTTATATAAGAAACACCATTTATTTAATGGAAAATCTTTAACTTTTTTGTGTAGTTTACATTTTTACTTATTTTGGGGGGGTTATAATCCAGCATGGAAAGATGAATCAGATATTCAACGTTTTAAAAATGTCTTTAGATGTATTGATTTACAAGGCAAAGGACCATGAGCATAAGTTAAACTAATGAACTAATGATCCTGCCTCGTCTTCCGCACGACAGAACAGCAGTTACCTAGCAACATCGCACCTGTTTAAGGGGTTAGAAGCTTCCATCCATTGTCAGGATGGAAGTGTGTTTTGACTTTCGACTGCGTGTGCAGTTCCTTTTTTCATTTAAAAGATTAGAGCAGGTAGCCAAGTGGCCAATGCTCACAGATATCACTGATAAGGTTGTAGGGGTTTACCTAATCCCGGTCAAGCACATGGGCAGAGAGACAGCGGTATAAAAGTTCATGGAGGAAGAAGTAGGGTCTACACTGAACACTGAACAGGCTTCCACCAAGAGGAACATACACAGTTAATGCTTTTTCCATTCACTATGTTGTGTTTCCAATGTAGTGTTTCACTGCTGTCTTTTGTGTTCATTAGTTTTCAACTTTTAAGATGAATAAGGCTGGTTTTGAATGATTTTGTTCATGTTTCCTGTCAGGATATTGCCACCTGTCACTAAAATGTGCTTGTTGAAATCCACTGGAGTATCCCTCATCCTGTCCATACTTCTATTCATCGCAGACTCTTACCCAAGCAGCGACAAGACAAACAGTAAGTTTTACGTTACAAGAACTCTTTTTGTTGATGGTTTATGTGTTCTGGAAACACAATGACCAGTGAGTTGTTCTGTTGTCATTATAGCGAGAGAATATAAATTGCTATATTACCTCCTTCTTCCCAAACTGTGGAAGAGAGCCACAAGGAAGAGATTGGTGATGCATGGTGCAGCTTAAAATCATACTATTCAATAGATTCTCAATTAATTTATGTCTTCATTATCTTCACAGTGGGTTGTGAGGAATGCACACTGAAACCGAACACAATATTCCCCAACATCATGCAGTGTACAGGTTGCTGCTTCTCCAGAGTTTATCCAACCCCACTACGGTCAAAGCAAACCATGCTGGTCCCCAAGAACATCACCTCTGAAGCCACATGCTGCGTTGCAAAAGAAGGGGAAAGGGTAAGACAATATTTAGCTAGTAGGTAGTTGGGATTGATATTCTCTGCTACCCAGTTTGATCATCTGACACGACAACATTCCTAGTATAATGCACATGATATCTAAACGTATAATTTAACAACAACTCAAATTATCCTGAATGTTTTTATTTTAAACCATCTATCTTTCACTTGATTCTTTCTCTCGTTCTCCTCTCTCAGGTCACCACTAAGGATGGCTAACCTGTGACGAATCACACAGAGTGTCACTGCAGCACCTGTTATTACCATAAATCATAAACTGTCTGTAAGGGCTGGAAATCTCCTTGTCGTAGAAGTAAAAGGTTGGCAACAGATTATATATTTTGCCCTACTTATTACTGAAGTTCCTTGTGTTTTAAGAGAAATCCCATATTAGGAAATCATTGTGATCCACAAAAGGTAATATTTTGCGGATAATATTTATAGTGCTCTTATGGTTGCAATGATATAAAGCTGTATTCCTGTACTGTGTTAATTAAATGTAGAATTTATTGTATGAATTGAATACGGATTAAAATGCCAATTAACATGATTGCTTCACTTCCTTCCAGGCAACTCGCTTCATGTATTGGTGCCGGATGCTGAATACACACACACACACACACACACACACACACACACACACACACACACACACACACACACACACACACACACACACACACACACACACACACACACACACACACATAAACACACACACGCAGGCACGTACACAGTCTTTCTTCTTCTTCCTCCTTCCCCTTACAGACTCGAGTCATCTTCCTCCTCCCCCTTACATACTTGAGTCAATATAATTTAGGATGCTAAACTATAGGGTGTGTAGCCTCTTGTAAAAACAAGCGTGCCCACTCCAGGTACGGGAGATGGAAGGTCAAATAAGAACATATCTCCTTCCTGTGAAACTTTTACATTTCTTCAAAGAAATACAGTAAATACACATTGAACATGCACAGATCATCATTCCAGCCATGAGCCTGTCCTCCTCATTTCTCCCACCACTGGCCTCCATTGGTTGTGAGTGGCAAATCGGGCTGTTGGCACACAGAAAACAAAATGGCTCAGAATTTTTTATGCTTTTGGTATCCTTGTCTTAACAAAAAATATGAATGTATGAACGACTGAAAGGTCGGGGGGGGGGACAGTTATCTTATTGTAAGAATTAATTGCACAAAACGAATTGCTTAATTAAATGAAATGGGATGTAAAGGAAACTTTCTTAGCTGACCACTTATTTTTGGGGTGACTGAGAAACTTGATACAGATGGACATCTAGTGGTGCAAAGTGGCAACATCAACACTTCATCCTTTGCTAAACGAGCCATGTTATAATTCCCTGCTGTAGGGTGTTTGCCTTTCACGTCAGTTTACGTGGTTTGCTTTCCTACCCTGCTGTTTGCTACTTTGGTGTCAGAGTGGGATGCGCCTTTTCTGTTCGGAGGGGTCAGTTTAGGAATGTTTGCTATATGAGCCACATTACAATTCACACAAAGTGAGTAAACCCTATTCGCGTGAGTTAACCCTATTGGCGTGATGCATAGGCTGTTTGCCTTTCCCGCCAGCCACCTGTGTGCACTTCCCTCCTCCGCTGTTGATTGCAGTAAATCAAATCAAATCAAATGTATTTGTCACTTACACATGGTTAGCAGATGTTAATGCGAGTGTAGCGAAATGCTTGTGCTTCTAGTTCCGACAATGCAGTAATAACCAACAAGTAATCTAACTAACAATTCCAAAACTACTACCTTATACACACAAGTGTAAAGGGATAAAGAATATGTACATAAAGATATATGAATGAGTGATGGTACAGAGCGGCATAGGCAAGATGCAGTACAGTATATACATATGAGATGAGTAATGTAGGGTATGTAAACAAAGTGGCATAGTTTAAAGTGGCTAGTGATACATGTATTACATAAAAATACAGTAGATGATATAGAGTACAGTATATATGTATACATATGATATGAATAATGTAGGGTATGTAAACATTATATTAAGTAGCATTGTTTAAAGTGGCTAGTGATATATTTTACATCAATTCCCATTATTAAAGTGGCTGGAGTTGAGTCACTGTTTTGGAAGCAGCCACTCAATGTTAGTGGTGGCTGTTTAACAGTCTGATGGCCTTGAGATAGAAGCTGTTTTTCAGTCTCTCGGTCCCAGCTTTGATGCACCTGTACTGACCTCGCCTTCTGGATGATAGCGGGGTGAACAGGCAGTGGCTCGGGTGGTTGTTGTTTTTTATGATCTTTATGGCCTTCCTGTGACATCGGGTGGTGTAGGTGTCCTGAAGGGCAGGTAGTTTGCCCCCGGTGATGCGTTGTGCAGACCTCACTACCCTCTGGAGAGCCATACGGTTGTGGGCGGAGCAGTTGCCGTACCAGGCGGTGATACAGCCCGACAGGATGCTCTCGATTGTGCATCTGTAGAAGTTTGTGAGTGCTTTTGGTGACAAGCAGAATTACTTCAGCCTCCTGAGGTTGAAGAGGCGCTGCTGCGCCTTCTTCACGATGCTGTCTGTGTGGGTGGACCAATTCAGTTTGTCTGTGATGTGGATAGGGTGGTGTTCCCTCTGCTGTTTCCTGAAGTCCACAATCATCTCCTTAGTTTTGTTGACATTGAGTGTGAGGTTATTTTCCTGACACCACACTCCGAGGGCCCTCACCTCCTCCCTGTAGGCCGTCTCGTCGTTGTTGGTAATCAAGCCTACCACTGTAGTGTCGTCCGCAAACTTGATGATTGAGTTGGAGGCGTGCGTGGCCACGCAGTCGTGGGTGAACAGGGAGTACAGGAGAGGGCTCAGAACGCACCCTTGTGGGGCCCCAGTGTTGAGGATCAGCGGGGTGGAGATGTTGTTACCTACCCTCACCACCTGGGGGCGGCCCGTCAGGAAGTCCAGTACCCAGTTGCACAGGGCGTGTTCGAGACCCAGGGTCTCGAGCTTGATGACGAGTTTGGAGGGTACTATGGTGTTAAATGCTGAGCTGTAGTCGATGAACAGCATTCTCACATAGGTATTCCTCTTGTCCAGATGGGTTAGGGCAGTGTGCAGTGTGGTTGAGATTGCATCGTCTGTGGACCTATTTGGGCGGTAAGCAAATTGGAGTGGGTCTAGGGTGTCAGGTAGGGTGGAGGTGATATGGTCCTTGACTAGTCTCTCAAAGCACTACATGGTGGTCGTTTAGCTCAGTTACCTTAGCTTTCTTGGGAACAGGAACAATGGTGGCCCTCTTGAAGCATGTGGGAACAGCAGACTGGGATAAGGATTGATTGAATATGTCCGTAAACACACCAGCCAGCTGGTCTGCGCATGCTCTGAGGTTGCGGCTGGGGATGCCGTCTGGGCCTGCAGCCTTGCGAGGGTTAACAAGTTTAAATGTTTTACTCACCTTGGCTGCAGTGAAGGAGAGTCCGCATGTTTTGCTTGCGGGCCTTGTCAGTGGCACTGTATTGTCCTCAAAGCGTGCAAAAAAGTTATTTAGTCTGCCTGGGAGCAAGACATCCTGGTCCGTGACGGGGCTGGTTTTCTTTTTGTAATCCGTGATTGACTGTAGACCCTGCCACATACCTCTTGTGTCTGAGCCGTTGAATTGCGATTCTACTTTGTCTCTATACTGACTCTTAGCTTGTTTGATTGCCTTGCGGAGGGAATAGCTACACTGTTTGTATTCGGTCATGTTTCCGCTCACCTTGCCCTGATTAAAAGCAGTGGTTTGTGCTTTCAGTTTCACGCGAATGCTGCCATCAATCCATGGCTTCTCGATTGGGAATGTTTTAATCGTTGCTATGGGAACGACATCTTCAACTCACGTTCTAATGAACTCGGTCACCGAATCAGCGTATTCGTCAATGTTGTTGTTTGATGCAATACGAAACATATCCCAGTCCACGTGATGGAAGCAGTCTTGGAGCGTGGAATCAGATTGGTCGGACCAGCGTTGAACAGACCTCAGCGCGGAAGCTTCTTGTTTTAGCTTCTGTCTGTAGGCAGGGAGCAACAAAATGGAATCGTGGTCAGCTTTTCTGAAAGGAGGGCAGTTGGAGGGCCTTATATGCGTTGCGGAAGTTAGAATAGCAATGCTCCAATTTTTACCAGCCCTGGTTGCGCAATCGATATGCTGATACAGTTTAGGGAGTAGGTATAGGTAGGTATAATACATGAGTTTAATACAACATGAGTTGAAACAAGGGGACAACAATCAGCATAGAGCAGAACTCCAGTTGTTCCATTGTAAACCTCCAATAGAATGGCGTAATACAATTGTTATGGAATCAACTAGAACAGTGGTTCCCTAATGTTTTATTGTCCTGTAACCCTTCAAACATTCAGCCTCCAGCTGCGTACCTCCTCTAGTACCAGGGTCAGCACACTCTCAAATGTTGTTTTTTGGCATCAATGTAATCCTGCCAAACACACACTATACGATACATTTATCAAACATAAGAATGAGTGTGAGTTTTTGTCTCAACCTGACTCTTTATTTAACCATATTACATATAAAACCTTATTTGTTCATCGAAAATTGTGAATAATAACCACAGGTTAATAAGGAGTGTGTGCTTGAAAGGATGTACATAATTCTGCAATGTTGGGTTGTATTGGAGAGAGTCTCAGGCTTAAATAATTTTCCACACGCAGTCTGTGCCTGTATTTAGTTTTCATGCTAGTGAGGGCCGAGAATCCACTCTCACATAGGTATGTGGTTGCAAAGGGCATCAGTGTCAGCCCAATTTGCCAACAGCCCAATTTGCCAAGGCAGGATACTCTGAGCGCAGCCCAATCCAGAAATCTAGCAGTGGCTTCTGAATAAATTCAATTTTCACAGAACCGCTTGTTGCAATTTTGATGAGGCTTATATCCTGTTCAGATATACAGTGCCTTGCGAAAGTATTCGGCCCCCTTGAACTTTGCGACCTTTTGCCACATTTCAGGCTTCAAACATAAAGATATAAAACTGTATTTTTTTGTGAAGAATCAACAACAAGTGGGACACAATCATGAAGTGGAACGACATTTATTGGATATTTCAAACTTTTTTAACAAATCAAAAACTGAAAAATTGGGTGTGCAAAATTATTCAGCCCCCTTAAGTTAATACGTTGTAGCGCCACCTTTTGCTGCGATTACAGCTGTAAGTCGCTTGGGGTATGTCTCTATCAGTTTTGCATATCGAGAGACTGAAATGTTTTCCCATTCCTCCTTGCAAAACAGCTCGAGCTCAGTGAGGTTGGATGGAGAGCATTTGTGAACAGCAGTTTTCAGTTCTTTCCACAGATTCTCGATTGGATTCAGGTCTGGACTTTGACTTGGCCATTCTAACACATGGATATGTTTATTTTTGAACCATTCCATTGTAGATTTTGCTTTATGTTTTGGATCATTGTCTTGTTGGAAGACAAATCTCCGTCCCAGTCGGAGGTCTTTTGCAGACTCCATCAGGTTTTCTTCCAGAATGGTCCTGTATTTGGCTCCATCCATCTTCCCATCAATTTTAACCATCTTCCCTGTCCCTGCTGAAGAAAAGCAGGCCCAAACCATGATGCTGCCACCACCATGTTTGACAGTAGGGATGGTGTGCTTAGCTGTGTTGCTTTTACGCCAAACATAACGTTTTGCATTGTTGCCAAAAAGTTAAATTTTGGTTTCATCTGACCAGAGCACCTTCTTCCACATGTTTGGTGTGTCTCCCAGGTGGCTTGTGGCAAACTTTAAACAACACGTTTTATGGATATCTTTAAGAAATGGCTTTCTTCTTGCCACTCTTCCATAAAGGCCAGATTTGTGCAATATACAACTGATTGTTGTCCTATGGACAGAGTCTCCCACCTCAGCTGTAGATCTCTGCAGTTCATCCAGAGTGATCATGGGCCTCTTGGCTGCATCTCTGATCAGTCTTCTCCTTGTATGAGCTGAAAGTTTAGAGGGACGGCCAGGTCTTGGTAGATTTGCAGTGGTCTGATACTCCTTCCATTTCAATATTATCGCTTGCACAGTGCTCCTTGGGATGTTTAAAGCTTGGGAAATCTTTTTGTATCCAAATCCGGCTTTAAACTTCTTCACAACAGTATCTCGGACCTGCCTGGTGTGTTCCTTGTTCTTCATGATGCTCTCTGCGCTTTTAACGGACCTCTGAGACTATCACAGTGCAGGTGCATTTATACGGAGACTTGATTACACACAGGTGGATTGTATTTATCATCATTAGTCATTTAGGTCAACATTGGATCATTCAGAGATCCTCACTGAACTTCTGGAGAGAGTTTGCTGCACTGAAAGTAAAGGGGCTGAATAATTTTGCACGCCCAATTTTTCAGTTTTTGATTTGTTAAAAACGTTTTAAATATCCAATAAATGTCGTTCCACTTCATGATTGTGTCCCACTTGTTGTTGATTCTTCACAAAAAAAGACAGTTTTATATCTTTATGTTTGAAGCCTGAAATGTGGCAAAAGGTCGCAAAGTTCAAGGGGGCCGAATACTTTCGCAAGGCACTGTAAGTGGAGTAAGTGGAGTAAGTGGATTGGAGGCAGGGAATGAAAGAGATAACGAATCCAATTGTTTGTGTCATTCATTTCGGGAAAGTACCTGCGTAATTGCGCACCCAACTCACTCAGGTGCTTCGCTATATCACATTTGACATTGTCCTTTAGCTTGAGTTCATTTGTTAATGCAGACAGAGAAGAGCTCCAACTTCTTAATCTAAGCCTCAATTTTGTCCCACACATTGAATATAGTTGTGGAGAGTCCCTGTAATCCTAGATTCAGATCATTCAGGTGAGAGAAAAAAAATCACCCAGATAGGTCAGTCTTTTGAGAATATCGTCATCATGCAAGCAGTCAGACAAGTGAAAATTAGGGTCAGTAAAGAAAACTTTAAGCTTGTCTCTCAATTCCAAAAAACGTGTCAATACTATGCCCCTTCATAACCAGCGCACTTCTGTATGTTGTAAAAGTGTTACATGGTCGCTGCCCATATCATTGCATAGTGCAGAAAATACACGAGAGTTCAGGGGCCTTGCTTTAACAAAGTTAACCATTTTCGCTGTAGTGTCCAAAACGTCTTTCAAGGTGTCAGGCATTACATTGGCAGCAAGAGCCTCTCGGTGGATGCTGCAGTCTACCCAAATGGCGTCTGGAGCAACTGCTTGCATGTGCTTTACCACTCCACTATGTCTCCCTGTCATGGCTTTTGCGCCATCAGTACAGATACCAACACATCTTGACCACCAAAGTCCATTTGATGTCACAAAGCTGTCCAGTGCTTAAAAAATATCCTATCTTGTTGTCCGGTGGTTTGCAGAAGAGGATGTCTTCCTTAATTGACCCCTATAAACGTAACGGACATATACCAGAAGCTGTGCTAAGCCCGCCACATCTGTTGACTCATCCAGCTGTAACGCATAGAATTCACTGGCTTGTATGCGAAGCAGGAATTGTTTCAAAACAGCTCCTGCCATGTCACTGATGCATCGTGAAAAAGTGTTGCTTGATGAAGGCATTGTCTGTACAGTTTTTTTGGCGTTTTGCCCCAGCATTGTCCCAGCCATATCCACGGCAGCAGGAATAATTAAGTCCTCCACAATAGTAATGGGCTTGCCTGTCCTAGCCACTCGGTAGCTCACCATATAAGACATTTCTAGTGTCTTCTTAGTAATGGAATCTCTTGCTGTGATACATGTCTTACTACTTGAAAGTCAAAGTGAATGTTTCATCGAGTTGTGAGATAGTACTTTTGCACGTATAACACACTATGGCTGAGGAAAGGCACTACTCCCAATATAAGTGAACCCCAAATCAATTAAGTTCTCATCATATTTGTGCCTATTCGATGGTCCAACGTCCCTGTCTGTTGTTCGGTGCTTTCCCGGGTTAGTGGGCAGTAGCTCTTCGGCTACATCAGATTCACAACTGTCAGTGTCCATGCTAGCTGGGCTAACAACAAATGTAGAATTACTGATGCTAGCATTGGATATGCTCGTGGAAGCAGAACAACTTGTGTCATCAACAGGTGTGGGTGTAGTACTGTTGGTAGTAGCAGTACTACCAGTAAAGCTGGTATGTGTCACTATGGACCCGGGCCTTTTTAAAATAATGTATCCATTTTCGAGCAAACGGAATGAGCAGCAGCTATGTTTGGCTACATACCAACCGTTAGTGGAATTCCGGCGAGAGCGTAACCGTTAATGTGATTGGATGTTAATTATTTGACTAGGCTACCTGTATTTGAAATTGTGTTGTTATTTTGCTGAACACTAGATGGTTTAATTTGATTTTTGGCAGTGAAACGAGTCTACTCAGGTGATAATAAAACCTCACCCAAATGTATAGCCCCGTTGGAAGATATAAATGTATTTCTTAAAAAAAAAAATTGAATCACATTATTATTTGGCATACCCCCAACGGCATTGCGCATTCCCAGGTATGGGAATACCTGGACTAGACAAACCTACTATTACACCATACTCGTGAAGTCTATGGTCTCTACACTCTAAAAATTAGGGGTCCAGCAAGGGTTATTTTAAGATCCTAAAAGTTCCTTGAAGAACCTTGACATCAAAAGGTTCTCCAAGAAGCCCAAAGGAGGTGGGGTTGATCGAGGAACCTCCTTAGTTGGTGCGGGTTCTTGTAGGAACCTAACTGCCCAACTGAAACATTTGGACAGCAGGTGCAGGTACTTAACTGAAAAATGGAAACATTGCCTCAATGTAAGGTAAGGTTTCTCCCCTGTATGATCTAAATTGATATTGTTTTAGGATGATACCATCTATATTTGTGTATTTGTACAAATGGTAGTGTTGTTTTTTTCTAAAACAGAAAATGGACACAATTCAATAGATATCAATCAACAAAGAGGTAAGAATATGTTAAAGGCTATGGGTGCAGATGACCAAACTGCTCACTTGTGTGTGTGTCTGAGTCTGCAGGTATACTGACTAGGAGGCACACAAAGGTATGCACAATTTGTATTGGTATGTTGTGCAGATCATATGTATCATCTACAGTTAATTTTGGTTTCTCCAAAACCTTATAGGACCCAGTCACAGCAGCCTCCTTATGGACAAGGTATTTGTATAAAAAACATGATCACATTTTTATTTTTTTCATTGTCACAACTTCTGCCGAAGTTGGTCCCTCTCCTTGTTCGGCGGTTGAAGTCGCCAACCTTCTAGCCATCGCTGATCCTCTTTTCATTTTCCTTTGGTTTTGTCTTTGTCTTGTATCACACCTGGTTCCAATCCCATTCATTACATGTTGTGTAATTAACCCTCTGTTCCCCCTCGTTGTCCTTGTTGGTGATTGTTTTGTTTGTAAGCATTGTGCAAGATATGTTCTGGTGTGCGACGGGTTTTGTACCCACTTGTAATATTTTGTATATTTTGGTTTTCTGAGTTTTTGAGCACTTATTTTGTTTCAAACATTTTTTATTAAACACACACAAGAATGGTGTATACAAGACAGGTATACAATTCTTATCTAAACATAAAAGAGCATATAGGAACAACAAGACCCAGAGTTCTGGGTGCAGAACAAATAATACAAAACACGACATACAAAACAAGGACACGTAGAAAGAAAGAGGGAAGATGTCCCCCCCCCCCCCCCCAACCCCCGACCGTACGAGATTAGTTGTTTTTGGGGGTTGGTTAATCCGTTTAGGGACTCAGATACTCCCAGGATTATCAGAAGCGGGTCTGAATCTATTGAAGTCTCCAAAACTTCAGAGAGGATCCCAAAAATTCCACCCCAATAACCATGCAAGCTAGAGCATAGGGCAAAGCAGTGGAGTAGTGTACCCTGCGTAGCCTGACATTTATCACATGTAGGGGATGTGTCAGGAAATATCCTGTGCAGTTTAGTTTTGGAATATTGTAATCTGTGTAATACCTTGAATTGTATGAGACGAGGTCTGGAATTAATGGAGCATGTGTGGATATACTCCAAGCTCTCTTCCCAGTCTGCCACCGAGATGCCAGTCCCTAGTTCTTCCTCCCATTTTGCCTTGATGGCATCAGTAGAAGGTGTGCTAACAGATTGAAAAGCATCATATAGACGCGATATCAGTTTATCGGAGGTGGGGCATATTTTTATGCATCCGTCAAACATGGAAGGTTTAGCATTCCCAAATGTTGGGAGGTGTTTTCTAACGTAGTCTCTAATTTGTAGGTATCTGAAAAAATTACTTCTGGGAAGATTATAAGTTTCCCTCAGCAACTCAAAGGAAGCAAAGGTCCCTTCTATGTATAAATCCCCTATGGTACTTATCCCCAACTCTCCCCATCGCTCAAAGGTGTTATCAAAGTTAGAAGGGGCAAAGGAGGGATTCCTGGCGACAGGGAGCATGAATGACATTGGTCTAAGCTCAAAGTGGACTTTAATTGGCTTCCAGATTCGGACTGTGCTATGTATAATAGGATTGTTACAATAAAGTGACATCTCCAAATGGACAGGCGACAAAATCACAGCGCCAATAGAGAAGGGGTGACACTCCTCACGCTCCATACTAAGCCAGCTGGATGCCGGAAGTACGTCATCCAGCAGAAACGTAACAATGCGGAGGTTAGCGGCCCAGTAATAAAATATCAAATTTGGGAGAGACAATCCTCCTTCCATCTTGGATTTACAGAGGTGTTTTTTTACCTATCCTGTGTGTTTTATAATCCCAGATGAAAGGATTGATAATTGAGTCCAGTTGTTTATGAAAGGATTTAGGTATGAATACTGGGATGTTCTGATATAGGTAGAGCAGTTGTGGGAGGAAGACCATTTTAATGGCATTAATTCTTCCGAGCAGAGAAATTGGGAGAGTTCTCCAAAATAGTATGTTTGCTTTGAGTTTTTGTATCAGAGAGGGAAAATTCTCTTTAAATAGTAAGGGGTATTGTTTGGTAACTACAATTCCTAGGTAGGTAAATTTTTCTGAAGATAACTTAAATGGGAGATGTTCTAGCCAGGAGGTATTTTGCGACCGTATGGGCATTAATTCACTCTTGTTCCAATTTATTCTGTATCCCGAGAAGGTACCAAACAAATTGATCACATCAAGAATAGCTGGGATACTAGCCTGGGGTTCTGTTACATAGAGGAGGATGTCATCTGCGTATAGGGAGATCTTATTTAGAGTATCTTTAGTATTATAGCCGTGTATTGCTGCATGAGATCTAATCGTCTGAGCGAGCGGTTCGATAATTAGGGCGAAGAGCATAGGCGACAGCGCACAACCCTGCCTTGTCCCCCTGTTGAGGTTAAATCGGGGCGACAATGATTGGTTAGTGAGTATTCTGGCACAGGGGTTCCTATATAAAAGCTGGATCCAATTTATGAACCTATCTCCAATATTAAATTTCTGTAGGACCTTGAATAGATAGGGCCACTCAACTTGGTCAAAGGCCTTTTCGGCGTCAAGAGATATGACGGCAAGGTCCACGTTGGGTAACCTCTGAGAATACATAATATTGAAGAGGCGACTGAGATTGAAGAATGAGTTTCTGTTAGGGATAAAGCCGGTCTGATCCGAATGGACCAATTTGCCAATTAAAGTGCTAAGCCTGTTAGCCAGAGTTTTTGCTAAAATCTTTTGGTCTGTATTAAGGAGAGATATTGGTCTGTATGACCCTACCTCTTCTGGATCTTTACCCTTCTTATGTATAACTGTAATGAACGCTTCGTCCAAAGTAGAAGGGAGAGCTCCATCCTCATTAGGATCCGCTTTAGATGTATATAGAGTCTCATAAAACTGCCGGAATCTGTCATTGATGTCTTTGGGGGAAGAGAGTAATTCCCCAGATACAGATTTAACCCTGTGAATAATTCGGTCACTCACATTTTTTCGAAGTTGTCTGGCGAGTAATTTGTGTGGTTTGTCACCAAACTCAAAATATTTTTGCTTGGCATAGAGAAAAGATTTAGCAATTTTAGCTGAGAGAATCTGATTATATTCAAATTTTAAAGAGGTAATTTTTTTATGTTTCTCCATAGATGGGTGGCTAGCATTCTCCCTATCTAGTAAGTGAATTTGTCCCTCCAGTTCTTCCAGTTTTCCTCTGTTTTGGGATCAAAAAGTCAATTCGGGTGTAAACCTTGTGAACATGAGAGTAAAAGGAGTATTCCCTACCCGTAGAGTTAGCGATCCTCCATATATCAAATAAGTTCGAATTTTTTATGTAGGTATTCAAGAATTTGCTTGAATAGGAGGTAGGGGTTCGCCGGGTAGAGGATCTATCCAAATATTGGTCTAGCACACAGTTAAGGTCCCCTCCAATGACCAGGTTAGTATGGGAGATATCTGGAATCAGGGCAAGGACTCTTTTGAAAAAAGAAGGGTTGTCAATGTTTGGCCCATAGATATTTAGTAGAGTTACTGAGGTAGAGTGGATTTCTCTTATTGCGATCACATACCGACCCTCTTTATCCGCAATAGTGGTTTTATGTAGAAAGGGAATTCCTTTCCGTACCAGAATCACTGTGCCTCTCGTTTTGGCAGAGAAGTTAGAGTGATACACTTGCCCCACCCACCTACACTTAAGTCTGCTATGAGAGTTATTCTTCAGATGGGTTTCTTGCAAAAATATAATATCAGATGAGAGTGCTTTCAAGTGGGCTAGGACCTTGCCCCTCTTAATTGGTTCGTTTAAACCCTTGACATTCCAGGAAGTGAATGTAAGCCCCGCCCTCCTCTCGTTTGTAGTTCCTATGGTTGCCTGCATACCATGTAACTTGATAAAAAGGTAAGAAAGCGCACCAAACCATCACAATCAGCATATGTAGCACCTACACCCGAGCAGTATCCAACCCACCCCTCCCCCCCTGCAAGCACCTTTACTTCCCACCCTGTTCCCCTAATTTCCCCAACACTTACCCCCCCATCAACCCACATTTAACAGGCATGTACAAACAGGAGAGAAAAAAAAGGAAAAATAAAAATAATAAACACATTGTCTGGCCGATGCCAAAAAAGCACGGCGCGCCCTCGAACAAGAGGTAAAACAAAAATAAAATCCCAACTATACGTTCACCTCTCACTATCCTAGAACTTCTACTAACATATGAACTGAGGAGGCTCCCGCGAGTTAAGTGTTCAGTTAGCATCTAATAAACCTAAACCAAATAAGTTGCAACTTAAACATATTGCGCATTTAAGCGTCATCCTGGGTCAATCCCAGAGATAAGCAAGATATAGCCTCAAGATTATATTGCTAAGCACTGCCGGTCAAAAAATAAACCATCCGCAACCGACATAGTCAGCCGTACCTTTACATACTGTGGGTCAGGAGATCGGAACAAGGATTTGTTAAATTAAACGTTCCCCCCATAAACAAAATATGTTTAATAAAAAATAAATTAAAAAAAATACATTATATATATATATATATATATATATATATATATACATACACACACATACATACATACACATACACACATATACACACATACATACATAAATACATACATACATACATATACACACATATACATACACACATATACACACACACATACATACACACACATACATACACACATATACATACACATACTTATATATACATACATATACATACACACATACACACACACACACACACACACACATATACATACATGTATGTATACATACCCACACAAAAAAATCATATATAAAAATATATATTTAAAGAATATGTATATACATCCATATGCACATATACACATACAAACATTCATCTTAAATCAATCTACACTGATTTAAAATATACACATACATAATACTAAAATGCTAAGAGAAAATAGTAATAAAGTACAAATAGTAATTATATGTACGCACACCTACACAGACATAAGCACTACAGAGGGCTGGTGGGACTCTAGTCGGGAGAGAGGCCCACGACCAGACAAAGGCAGAACGGCACAAAACATCAACTTGTGTCTGCCCCCTCCCAACCATCACCCCCAATCCCCTGCAAGCAATAAATAAATGGTATGGTAGTAAGAATAATGTAAGGATTGTAAAATAAACAACGAAACAAAACAAAAGTGGGGGAATATAAGTATATCCGTCCGAAGGTGTCAGTGATCAAACCTGGAAGTAAAAAATATGCATCGTTGAGCACAGCCGGGATGAAAGTGAATGTAACGTTAAATGAGAGCTCTGACCGCCATCCATTGGTCTGCTCAGCGTTTTACATGTTCGGTAGCCCTTGTTGAGCCCGTTTAATACGTTTTCACCCAATATGGTATAGTATGGATTCGAGTCCATGAGCAGACCCTAACACGCAATAACAAGGCACTCTAACCTGTACGGGGGATTGGTACTGTATATATCCCCGGATAAACTTCTCTGCGTCCAAAACGAGGAGAGCCAAATCTTCTCACCGGAAGGCGGGGTAATTCTTAGTCTTGCAGGGAAGAGTAAGGCTGGGCGAAGATGGAGTTTGTAGAGTTTGGTCATGACATCTCTGTAGTCGGCGCGATGCTTTGCCACATCGGGCGTATAATCCTCATAGACACGGAATGGATGCCCTTTATGTGACAGGTTGCCCCTCATTCGAGCTTCACGCAGGATAAGATCCTTGGTCTTGAAACTGTGACAACAGATGATTACTGGGCGAGGACGTTTGCCCGGTCCAGGCACTGGGACAAGGGAGCGATGTGCGCGGTCCATCTGGGGATCCGAATCCAAAACATCCGATCCCATTGCATCCTTCAATAGCTTGGCGAAGAAGTCGGTGGGGCGAGAGCCCGCCTCTACCCCCTCTGCCAGACCAACAACGCGAAGGTTATTACGTCTGGATCGGCCCTCCAGGTCCACCAGTTTCACAGAAAGCCTCTGCACAGTATCCTGCAATGACGTGCATAGCTTCTCTAACTCGTCGATCCTACCAGCATTTAATTCAGAAGCTTTCTCAAGGTCCACAACACTCTGGCCATGCAAAGCGACCGTTCGAATGATGCTCTCGATTTTGGTGTCCAGTTCAGCAATAGTGGATCCTCAGCTATAGCAACACGTAGCTCCCCCAAAGCCCGGGTAAGTTCTGTAAGTGTCACGTTGTTGCATGTGCCTCCCGCCATGTCTGTCTCGTTGTTTAGTGGGGAGTAGGCCTCCGCTGTGGATTTATTGTCCTTTGGTCGCTTATTACTCTGCATTTTCATATAAAAAGTTACAATCTTGTATTAGAAAGAAACGTTTGTTGTAAAAAGTGCCATAAAGTAGGTTCAATTAGATTATTTCGCAAAAAAGTTGCAGGACCCTCTCACGCACAGCCGTTCACTCCAACATGCTAGCTCCGCCCCCATTTTTGAGCACTTATTAAACTGCTCCGTTTTATAAGTTCGATCTCCTGCACCTGACTTCCCTGTCACCAGCACACACCCAACCACCAGCATGCACCCTTACATTCATTCACATTTGTACATCTGTATAATTGCAGTTTTTTGATTCACACACTTCCCCCTCCCTACACCTCAGGAAACCTGCTAGATCACCATGCACTGCAAAATCATTCTGGTTATGGATACGGGGAACATCAACACATTAACATGAACAAGCAAAAGGATATATCCATTGGACTTGGGCCTCGGCTGGGAGATTACCTCATGTTTGGATTTTTACATTTTGCTTTGCCACTAATATCATAATAAACACTGACAACTGAAATATTGTGACATTGTTGTTATTGTTATGAATATTATTAATAATAAGGCAGGGGGGAGTTAAAAAATGTACCCAAAAAGGTTATTCTAAAGGTTCTTCGAGGATCCATTAAAAGGGGTTCTTTGAATAACCATTTTAAACGTTTTTTTTCCAAAGAACTTATAGAGAATACCCCACAGTTTAAATTTGAAGAACCCCTGAAGCATACTCCAGTGTAGGCTTGCCTAGTTGTCCGGTAACCTGACTAAGTGTGTGCATTGACGTGAAAGTATTAATGGGAGGTCGGTGTTGGATGTGGGTGTACCTGGGGGACAGCGTGTTTGCTTCCCGGAGATTCAGGTGGACAGCTCCGGCGTGACATGTAACCCACGTACTCTCCCTTCATATTGCCCACAGTAAGCCTCAGTCATCAGGCAGTATTGGTTTTGGTTACGTTCAGTACGCTTCTCCTGTTTTGTATTATCTTCATGATTATTATTATTAAACTCAGCTTCTGCACTTGTTTCCTGACTCCCTGCGTATGTGGTAAAGAACACTGCCTCTTCAAAAGAGTAGAAGCAGCAGAAGATAAGGACATCTCTCAGATGGTCGCCGAACAAGGACACCTAATCCGCCAACATCACGATCAGCTGGCGTAACTGGGTGCGGCTATGGATGAGGTCCTCCACCTCCATACCATCTCAATATCACCCGAGAAGATTCACCTACAACTAGCCTTCTACCACGAGTCATCCTAGTGAGCCAGTACCCCAGCCTACCAGTCCGTCCAGGTCAGTGATTCCCAACTGTCCCTACCGGACAAGTATGACGGGACTCTTTCCAAATGCCGTGGCTTCCTACTCCAGTGCTCCCTCTATTTCGCTCATCAGACAGGAGCCCACCACTGAGAGGTCCATGGTTGCACAATCATTTCCCTGCTGACTGGGCGGGCGTTGAAGTGGGCTATGGCTCTCTGGGAGAGAGGAGAGGAAGAGCTAGGTTCCAACGAGGGGTTCATGGCTCTCTTCAGGGCACTGTTCGACCATCCTCTGTAGTGCAGAGAGGGAGGTGAGCGACTACTCCAACTCGGGCAGGGTGCCCAGACCGCTGCGGAGTATGCCCTCACTTCCGGACCATGGCAGCCTCCAGTGGATGGAATGAACTGGCGCTACACACCCTATTCCGAAAGAGGACTGTGCGAGGAGTTGGAGAGACGACAACCTTTCCCTGAACGCGCTCATCGCGATGA
Source organism: Oncorhynchus clarkii lewisi (assembly GCF_045791955.1). Lineage (NCBI taxonomy): Eukaryota > Metazoa > Chordata > Actinopteri > Salmoniformes > Salmonidae > Oncorhynchus > Oncorhynchus clarkii. The sequence goes on along the minus strand of NC_092165.1, from coordinate 22,301,384 downwards.
CCATCTGTTTGGAAAACCTTCTTTGGGAGCCGGCGCTCTCCTCACCCTCCTCCGTTGTCCATCCTGGGGCAGAGTTGAACCCATGGAGATAAGGGTCACACACCTCCCTGTGGCAGAGCAACGTTGCTAGAGACAGATGGAGCTGTGTCCCTATTGCGACCAGGAGGGACACCGTCTCCAGCTCTAATGGACTCTGGTGCAGCGAGGAAATTCTTATTTACAATGAGGGCCTACCAGGGAACAGTGGGTTAACTGCCTTGTTCAGGGGCGGAACAACAGATTTGACCTTGTCAGCTCGGGGATTCATTACAGCAACCTTTCGGTTACTTCAGTATGCCCAACGCTCTAACCACTAGGCTACCTGCCGCTCCAAAACTGCTTCTGTCAGAGCTTCCAAGGGAGGGTTCTTCTTCCAATACTGTAGCGTATCCAACTGCCAGAGCATCTCTACATGGCTGAAGAGCTCTGCAGATGGAGATACGAGGAACTTTGAAGTGTCCATTCGAGTCTTGATCGAAGCAGGTCCGCCAGGAGGACTCAAATGCACTGGATCTGTATGGGTGATTAGATGGGGATAGTCTGATCTGATGAGCAGTAGCGGCTGCGCCTTATCCAGCGATTGAAGGGGAAGGCCCTCGAGGTACCGATACCTTTTCTGAAGGGCTTCGACAGGGTAGGTATGCGGTAGGTATGCGGTGCAAGGCCCAACTCTTCAGCTGTGAAGGGTCTGTGGATGTCAATGGACATGTTTGGTTGAGTAACAGGGGCCACAGAGAATGACACATAAGCTCCATGGATGACTTGTATATCTTGACCCACTGTACGAAGTGCCAAGTCCTCGGGATTGCCTTGGACTGCCTGCTGTGAAGCAGTGCCCTAGACCACTGCACCACCCGGGAGGCCGCCTCAAGATACTTCTTCTCGAACTTCTTAGCCGTGAGAGTACACTGAGCTGCTTGGCGCTCGCATCCACAGGAGCTGAAACCTGGTTCATTGATTCATGTAATGCTGCATGGTGTTGCAGAACGGAAAATGCTTCTTTGGCATCTCCCCTGATCTTTCCTCCGGAAGCTGGTTCTGCGCAGAGACTTTGGCTTTGTCCTTTCTCTGCTCACCTCCGTGGAGGATGGTGGTGGTCTTGGGGAAGAATTTGTCTTCACGCTGATCGCGGCGTGAGCTAGGGTGGTCCCTGCTTTGGTTGCTACTGAACAGCGTGTCATCTATTTGCACTCTCACCTCATACTCGAGCCACTTTGCCAGCTGAAGGAGGGTTGGAATGGGTGTCTTGATGGGGTTCACACATCTTTTGAAGCTGACTTTTAGATTGTGTGGTAACTTAGCTACAAGGCGGATGACATGTGAGCCACACCTCAGTTCTGTCTGTCCATCTCTCCCTAGCTGATCCAACATGCCAACCAAGGCACGCACTCTCAGTGTGAATTTTCAGAATGCCTTGGTGTCACCACTCTTGGTGTTGCGGCCATCCATTAACCCTGCGATGTGTTGGAAGGTAAGCTGGTGGGGCTGGCCATACAGTTCTGTGAGGGACTCCATGGTGTCACTGTATGGGTACCTGCTGTTGCTGTAGGAGTCAGAAATTAGCAAAGCCTCTTCCAACTTCAGGTGGTCCACCAATATCTGAAACTTGAAGCACTCTGCATCTACAGGCAGCACATTGTCAAGGGCCACCTTCAGCCTTGCAAGCTCTAGTGGATCTTCATTGATGAAGTTGGGGATGGTACGGGTTGGGCCACGGTAGGCGCGCTCCCGGCTGGGTGGAGAAGGTGTGCAGTAGCGGGCAGGTGAGTGCCGACAACAATCAGGTGAGCAGACCCACTGGCGATGGTCAGGCAAGTAGTCGCAACGGCGATGGTCAGGTAAGGGCTGACGACAACGGTCAGGTGAGTGGTCACAGCGGCGACAGTCAGGTGTGGGCTGACAATGGCAATCTGGTGTAGGCTGACTGCAGCCGTCAGGTGAGTAATCGCTACGGTCAGGTGAGTAGTTGTGACTGCCAGGAGGCGGCAGTCAGGTGTGAGCCGATAATGCTGATCAGGTGTAGGCTGGCCGTTACAGTCAGGTGAGTAGTTGTGACTGCCAGGTTTGGGCTTACGACAGCGATCAGGTGTAGGCTGACAGCAGTGGTTAGGTGAGGGCTGATGTTGGCGATCATGTGAAGTCAGCCCTTTAGGTGGTGCTGTAGGGCTACGAGTCCTGCAATGAGATGACGACCGGTCTCGCTGGTGCGATGGCTCTCGACGGCGAGGAGTTGACTAAGTAGATGATGACGATGACTGGCCTGAGAAGGAGAGCCCTCTGATCCCAAGGTTTTCAATGACCTGCTCTATCTACCTTTGTGACTGCAGTTTATCATCTCTGGTTGTCACCAGCTGTGACCGCTCAAGCTGACTTTGATGATGATAATCTCTTTGATGATGATAATCTCTAGGTGCGCGGAGGGCCAGTGAGTTGGCAACCGATGAAGGTGAGGCTCCATCCTCACTGTTGCGGGTCAGCCTGGGTAGTGACTGTTAGGGATCCATTGAAGCGGTTGAATTAAGCTCTTCCGATAGCTCCCGTATCTCCCGTGTCAACTCCTCAGTTTCCTTTCCTATCAGCTTCAGGCACGTTATGACTATTTTGGAAGAAGAACAGGTTTCTCTCTCATCATGTACAGGAGGGTAGCTGCTACTGGTCATGCACCCTCTGCTTGTGGTCCCTTGTTGGAGTGGTGTGTTATTGTGTGTGTGTGGGGTTGTCTGCCTTGACTCGAAGCTTACCTCATAGCCGACCAGAAATTGTGGGGAGCGAGTCTGAGGCGGCGACGAACCACAACTTGTGGAGTATCTTCTCTGGTGACTGGCATCCTTGGACTCTGGCAGACACTGCATCCGGCCTGTAAGGACCATGAAAATATAAAATAAAATAAAATGTTATTGGTCACATGCAGATGTTAATGCAAGTGTAGTGAAATGCTTGTGCTTCTAGTTCTGACCAATCAGTAATATCTAACAAGTAATCTAACAATTTCACAACAACTACCTTTTACACACAAGTGTACAGATAAGAATATGTACATATAAATATATGGATGAGCGATGGCCGAACGGCATAAGCAAGATGCAGTAGATGGTATAGAGTATAGTATATACATACGAGATGAGTAATGTAAGGTATGTAAACATTATATTTAAGTGGCATTGTTTAAAGTGACTAGTGATGCATTTATTACATCCAATTTTTTATTCATAAAGTGGCTAGAGATTTGAGTCAGTATGTTGGCAGCAGCCACTCAATGTTAGTGATGGCTGTTTAACAGTCTGATGCCCTTGAGATAGAAGCTGTTTTTCAGTCTCTCGGTCCCAGCTTTGATGCACCTGTACTGACCTCGCCTTCTGGATGATAGCGGGGGGAACAGGCAGTGGCTCGGGTGGTTGTTGCCCTTGATTAACTTTTTGGCCTTCCTGTAACATCGGGTGGTGTAGGTGTCCTGGGGGGCAGGTAGTTTGCCCCCGGTGATGCGTTGTGCAGACCTCACTACCCTCTGGAGAGCCTTACGCTTGTGGGCGGAGCAGTTGCCATACCAGGCGGTGATACAGCACAACAGGATGCTCTGGGTTATTTATGAATTAGAAGGACCAATAAAAAGGGATAAAAACATAGGTGCTGGATTTTACTGCTTCAATGCCAAACTCCAGCGGAACAAGGTTTGAGATTGTTCATCTCAAACCTTTCTCCAAGAACGTGAGTTGATTATGATCTGTATATACAACCAAGTCCCCGCCTGCCCAGGACGCATACACTTTATAGTGCCTAGCGACCTATACCAGAACCAAAGCCTCTTTTTCGATCGATGTGTGAGGCTGTTGATGCTTATAAAGTTTCTTTGAAAAGTATGCTATGGGCCAGTGGTCACCAACCTTTTCTGAGCCAAGATCTCTTTCAAAATACAGGCCGAGATCTGCCGTTCAGATAAAAAATAAACGTAAGCCTATGCAACATTAACTTATTAAAAACAGTGCTGCAACAATGAGGTTTATGCATTAGGCTATAGGCTCAATACATTATCACTGCATATTGGCTATTATTGATGTTGTTGCTCTCTTTTTTTATATATATTTACAAACGTGAAGTATATGATCACACTGGTAATTGATCATTTGTTGTATTACTTGTGAAGAAATACATTGAAATCATCGGATGGTCAGTCTCAGGAGAGAGAGAGAGAGAGAGAGAGAGAGAGAGAGAGAGAGAGAGAGAGAGAGAGAGAGAGAGAGAGAGAGAGAGAGAGAGAGAGAGAGAGAGAGAGATTTGTTTTAAATACTCCTTGATATTAGAAAGATACAAGTTGTTAATAACAATGCAAGTCAATCGATACACTTTGTAGCATGAGTGGAGAGGGAGAGGGCTTTTTATGGCAAAAAATTTGAATAAAGTGTTGACAGTACTGATTTAATCTTAAACATTAACCGACTCATTATAACAGCAGCACTTTGCTGTATTCGTTTACAGTCTCTCTCTAGTCTCTCGAGTCAACTTCGCTGTGTGCTCGTAGAAGCACCAGACACAGTGATCTGAGCAATCTGATTGGCCACTGGTAGGCCTATAGGTGTACTTGATTTGCTTTCCAGGCCAACTGAGTATGCAGAGTTTGTACTAGTTCAAAATGGTTAAAATGGGAACACTTTGACTACCCAGCGCGCAGGGCTGCTGAATCAAATGCTCCTACAGCAAACAGCCAGAAACAAATACAAAAATAGGAACACAAGGCTTTATTGTTGGACTTTTTACAGAAATGTTTGGCGATCGACTAGGAAAGCCGACCAGTCGATTGCACTCGACTGATTGGTAACCACTGCTAATAACCTTTTAGAATCCAGACGAGTCCTTCTTCAGCAACACATCCCCTACCCCCACATCACATGCAACAGCAAACAGCTTGAATGGTACTGTGAAATTTGGCGCCCCATACACCGGCTCCCATGATAAGATGGCCATGACCTGTTCCAGTGCCTGCTAACACTGCTCTGTCCAGCAAAGCCTGGCCCCTTTTTTCAATTTGTCAGGTGTTCAGTCACCGCTGCAAAGTTGGGAAAACATCTCTGATAGAACCCACTCATTCTCAGAACTCTCAACAACTGCTTCCGTGTCCGTTGCATCGGCAAGTCAATTATGGCCTGGATCTTGGCTGCCCTTGGCTTCACCTTCTGCAACCCCACCACATGACACAAAAAGGTCACCTTGGGCCTGTGCAATTTCACACTTGGATAAGTTTACCACCAACACTGCCCCCTCCAAACACTGGAACAATCCACATATATGGTCCACATGCTCTGCTCATGAGTCGCTGTAAACTAGCACTTTGTCAATGTAAGTGACCACATTGCTCAACTCTGCCGTCACAGTATTCATCAAACGTTAGAATGTGGCTGGGGCATTTTTCATCCCAAACGGAAGAACCAGACACCGATGCAAACCCTCTTGGTGTCACAAAGGCAGATACCTCCTTAGCATGTTCTGACAGGGACACCTGCCAGTATCCCTTCAGCAAATAAGACTTTGAGACATACTGAGCTTTCCCAAACCGATCAATGTAATCCTCCAGCCGGGGAATTGGATACAAATCGTTTAGTGTTTTTCTAAGAAGTATTGACATGCTGAATGCACCGAGCTGTCTTTTAAAAATATATATATATATATTTTTGCATTTTCCAGTTAAGAACATTCAAAACAAAATTGAAAAGATATTAGACAACGATAGGACAAAGTAACAGTAACAGACGAGCATAACAAAAAATAATTATAATTATAATTATATATACAAACATACAATAAGAAAAAAAATAATAATAATGAGACTTTGGATCACTTGCCGTAGGCTACATATTATACATTACGTGTGAAATATTATGTGAGGATTATATAGAGATTCAATCAATGAGATGTGGGGGGAGATTCTCCATATAGTCAATAAAAGGTTGCCAAATTCTGTAAAATGCCTTTAACTTATTCCTCAAGCAGTAAGTGATTTTCTCCAAAGGGATACAACTATTAACTTCCGATAGCCACATTGCAACTGGCAGGGAGGAATCCAATTTCCATTTCAAGGCAATACATTTCTTGGCAATCGCTAGCAATATTTCTGTCAGCTTTATAGTATGGCTTTGCATAAGATTGGTGTTAGTAAAGTTGCCCAGTTGACAGACCTCCGGGTCTAAAGGGAATGCAACCCCGTGAATTGAGGATATGGTATGGCATACCGTGTAGTTTTGAACACTGCCAAGTGGAATGGAGGAATGTTCCTTCATCTGAGCCACATCTAAAACATAGGGAGGAGATATCAGGGTTGAACTTGTGCAGTCTAGATGGGGTGATATAGAGCTGATGGAGGAAATTCAACTGGATCAGTCTGTATCTGGAGTTCAATGTGGATGTAACACCATCCCTGCATAGGTCACTCCATAGATCCTCATCAAGATCAATACCCAGACCTTTTTCCCATCTAAGTCGGGGTTTATCTAGCTCATGCAGTGTTAGTCCTGACATAAGAGCATCGTATACACGGGAAATGGTCTTGAACAGTCATTGGTCTGTGTGGCAGAGTTGTTCAATAGGTGACATCTTAGGTAGGTTCCATTGTCCCTTGAGAGTCACCCTAATAAAGTTTCGTAGTTGTAGGTAGCTAAAGAAGTCCCTGTTAGGCAAGTGGTATTTCTGTTTCAGCTGATCAAAAGACATAAGAACTCCCTCCTCATAACAATGTTCCAGAAGAGTGATCCCCTTATCAGACCATGGTCTAAAGTTACTATTCTGGAAAAACATAGGAATCAATCTATTGTTCCATAAAGGGGTTTTAGGGGAAAGGAATCCCCCTTTTCCGAACAGCTCATGTAGTTTGCACCATGCCAGGACAGAATGTATGATTAAAGGGTTGTTTGTGATGGTTTTTATAGATTTTCTGTCCAATTTGTAAAACAATTCTGCCCCAGTGTCATCATTTACCTCAAGCTTTTCAATGTTTAACCATGAGGGAGAGGGACCATTGTCAAACCTCTGAGCCAGAAACCTAGACTGTGCAGCCCAGTAGTACATTCTAAAATTGGGGAGGTTTAAGCCCCCTTGACCGTAATCAAGGGTCAGTTTATCCAGGCCAACCCTAGGGGTATTGCTGTGCCAGATAAACCGTCTGGTCAGCTTGTCGAGAGAGGAATAAAATGCTACGGGAACAGGGATAGGGAGAGATTGAAACAGATATAGAAATCTGGGCAGGACATTCATTTTAATTACATTGATTCTACCCAGTAGAGTGAGAGGTAAGTCCATACATTTACAAAGGTCACCCTCCACCTTTTGCAACAAACTGGCCAATTGAGTTTATAGAGGTTGTTCAGATTACCATCCATCATTATGCCCAAATATGTGAAGCCCATAGGCGACCATCTAAAAGGAAACTTGTGCTTGATGGCATGATGGTCAAAGACAGACAACGGTAAGATTTCGCTTTTATCAAAATGGACTTTATATCCAGAGAAATAACTATAACACTGTAGTAGGATCTGCAAGTGAGAGAGGGAGTGTTCTGGGTTTGTTAGAAATAAGATAAGGTCATTCGCAAAGAGTGATAATTTATGGGTATGGGGGCCCACCCGAGCTGTCTTTTTAAACTACTAACACACAGCTTGGATACCCATGCATACCCCACAAGACCTGCCACCAGGTGTCTCTTCATTATCCCCAAATCCAGAACAGACTATGGGAGGCGCAGATTACTAGATAGAGCTATGGCTACATGGAACTCTATTACACATCAGGTAACTGATGCAAGCAGTAGAATCAGATCTAAAATCCACCTTACGGAATGGCAGGGACTGCGAAGAGACACACAGGCACAGACACACACATACAGTGGGGAGAACAAGTATATGATACACTGGCGATTTTGCAGGTTTTCCTACTTACAAAGCATGTAGAGGTCTGTAATTTTTATCATAGGTACACTTCAACTGTGAGAGACGGAATCTAAAAAAAATCCAGAATATCACATTGTATGATTTTTAAGTAATTAATTTGCATTTTCTTGCATGACATAAGTATTTGATCACCTTCCAACCAGTAAGAATTCCGTCTCTCACAGACCTGTTAGTTTTTCTTTAAGAATCCCCCCTGTTCTCCACTCATTACCTGTATTAACTGCACCTGTTTGAAATCGTTACCTGTATAAAAGACACCTGTCCACACAATCAAACAGACTCCAACCTCTCCACTACGGCTCTGGCAGCTCCTGACTGACGGGCGGCTCTGGCAGCTCAGGACAGACGGGCGGCTCTGGCAGCTCAGGACAGACGGGCAGCTCTGGCAGCTCAGGACAGACGGGCGGCTCTGGCAGGTCAGGACAGACGGGATACTCCGGCAGCTCAGGACAGACGGGAGACTCTGGCAGCTCAGGACAGACGGGAGACTCTGGCAGCTCAGGACAGACGAGAGACTCTGGCAGCGCTGGGCAGGAGGAAGACTCTGGCAGCACTGGACAAGCGGATAACATGTAGGGAGGAGACGGAGAGACAGCCTGATGCGGGGGGCTGCCACCGGAGGGCTGGTGCGTGGAGGTTGCACCGGATAGACCGTACCGTGTAGGCGCACTGGAGGTCTTGAGCACCGAGCCTGCCAAACCTTACCTGGCTGAATGCTCCCCGTAGCCAGGCCAGTGCGGCGAGGTGGAATAGCCCGCACTGGGCTGTGTTGGCACACCATGGACACCATGCGTAGGGCTGTGTACCCCGGCCCGAGGAGACACACTGGAGACCAGATGCGCTGAGCCGGCTTCATTGCACCTGGCTCGATGCCCACGCTAGCCCGGCCGATACGAGGCGCTGCTATGTACCGCACCGGGCTATGCCTGCGCATAACACAGTGCATGCCCGGTCCACCTCTCTCTACGGTAAGCACGGGGAGTTGGCGCAGGTCTCCTACCTGACTTAGCCACACTCCCCGTGCCACCCCCCCAATACATTTTTGGGGCTGCCTCTCGGGCTTCCAGCCACGCTGCTGTGCAGCCTCCTCATACCACCACCTCTCGGCTTTCTCTGCCTCCAGCTCTGCCTTGGGGCGGCGATATTCTCCCGCCTGTGCCCAGGGTCCTTTGCCATCCAGAATCTCCTCCCATGTCCCGGAGTCTGGAGATCGCTGCTGCTGCCCGTTACCACGCTGCTTGGTTCTTTGGTGGTGGGTGATTCTGTAACGATTGTCCTCTTCTTCTGACGAGGAGTAAGAGAGGTCAGACCAATGTGCAGCGTGGTAAGTGTCCATTTTAATATATAAAACTGAACACTACAAAAATACAAAACAACAACGTGAATGAACAAACGAAAATCGAAACAGTCCCGTATGGTACAAACACAGACACAGGAAACAATCACCCACAACTCAAAAGTGAAACCAGGCTACCTAAGTATGGTTCTCAATCAGGGACAACGAATGACAGCTGCCTCTGATTGAGAACCACACTAGGCCAAACACAGAAATCTCAAATCATAGAAAAAGGAACATAGACAACCCACCCAACTCACGCCCTGACCATACTAAAACAAAGACATAACAAAAGCACTAAGGTCATAACGTGACATGTTCTCCCCACTGTACACATACACATACACAAAGACCCCAGCCACCCCAGTCATAGACTGTTCTCTCTACTACCGCATGGCAAGCGGTACCGGAGTGCCAAGTCAAAGACAAAAAGGCTTCTCAACAGTTTTTACCCCCAAGCCATAATACTCCTCAACAGGTAATCAAATGGCTACCCGGACTATTTGCATTGTGTGTTCCCTCCCCACCCCGACCCCTCCATACATTCATGTACTACCTCAATTGGGCCGACCAACCAGTGCTCCCGCACAGTGGCTAACCGGGCTATCTGCATTGTGTCCCACCCACCACCCGCCAACCCCTCTTTTATGCTACTACTACTCTCTGTTCATTATATATGCATAGTCACTTTAACCATATCTACATGTACATACTACCTCAATCAGTCTGACTGACTGGTGTCAGTATGTAGCCTCGCACGTGACAAATAAACTTTTATTTGATTTGATATTTGATGCTAACACACGCACTCTACACACATGGATTTTGTATTGTAGATATGTGGTGGTAGAGTAGTGGCACACACTTAATGTGTTGTAAAAAGTGTTTTGAAATGTAATGTCATGTAATATTTTTTATTGTACATAACTGTAACTGGATAGAAAACCAGGTGTCTGCTAACTGGGTTGCTGGGTCCTCTCAATCCTTTGAGGGGTTTGCCGGTACTTGCTTGGCCTACTTTTGAGACCGAATCACTACACAGGCTGGGAGTATTCCTTTTGCCTCAAAGCTATCAAACTGATCCATTCCGGAGCCCAGCAACAAAACATCCTGAGACCACCAAATGAACAGCGTTCGAGAAGTCCAGTTGGACTGCCTGAAGTGAAATGCTTGTATTCTTAAAATGTTGGAGTATTGTGTTCCACAAGTTACACTGAAAAGTAATCTCAAGTTTATCCATTTGGCTATAGTGCATTAGAGCCTTGTTATGGATGACCAGAGTGCGATTATCTTCCTCAGACACTTCTAAACTCAGCAAAAAAAGAAACATCCCTTTTTCAGGACCCTGTCTTTCAAAGATAATTCGTAAAAATCCAAATAACTTCACAGATCTTCATTGTAAACGGTTTAAACAGTGTTTCCCATGCTCGTTCAATGAACCCTAAACAATTAATGAACATGCACCAGTGGAACGGTCGAATACATTAACAGCTTACAGACGGTAGGCAATTGAGGTCACACTTATGAAAACTTAGGCCTTTCTACTGACTCTGAAAAACACCAAAAGAAAGATAATCAGGGTTCCTGCTCATCTGTGTGAACGTGTTTTAGGCATGCTGCAAGGAGGCATGAGGACTGCAGATGTGGCCAGGGCAATAAATTGCAATGTCCGTACTGTGAGACGCCTAAGACAGCACTACAAGGAGACAGGACGGACAGCTGATTGTCCTCGCAGTGGCAGACCACATGTAACAACACCTGCACAGGATCGGTACATCCGAACATCACACCTGCGGGACAGGTACAGGATGGCAACAAGAACTGGCCGAGTTACACCAGGAATGAACAATCCCTCCATCAGTGCTCAGACTGTCCGCAAGAGGCTGAGAAAGGCTGGACTGAGGGCTTGTAGGCCTGTTGTAAGGCAGGTCCTCATCAGGAATCACCGTAACAACAGTGCCTATGGGCACAAACCCACTGTTGCTAGACCAGACAGGACTGGCAAAAAGTGCTCTTCACTGACTAGTCACAGTTTTTTCTCACTAGGGGCGATGGTCAGATTCGAGTTTATCGTCAAAGAAATTAGCGTTACACCGAGGCCTGTAATCGATTTGGAGGGTCCGTCATGGTCTGGGGTAGTGTATTACAGCATCATCAGACTGAGCTTTGAGCACGTCTGTGACCTGTTGGATCGGAGGGTGAGGGCTAGGGCCATTCCCCACAGAAATGTCCGGGAACTTGCAGGTGCCTTGGAGGAAGAGTGGGGTAACATTTCACAGCAAGAACGGGCAAATCTGGTGCAGTCTATGCGGAGGAGATCCACTGCAGTACTTAATGCAGCTGGTGGCCACACCAGATAGTGACTGTTACTTTTGATTTGGACCCCCCACCCTCCCCACCCTTTGTTCAGGGACACATTATTCAATTTATGTTAGTCACATGTCTGTGGAACTTGTTCAGTTTATGTCTCAGTTGTTGAATCTTGTTATGCTCATACAAATATGTACACGTTAAGTTTGCTGAAAATAAACGCAGTTGACAGTGAGAAAACGTTTATTTTTTTGCTGAGTTTAGTAGAGACTGACTAACATTGGCATAATTGAGCCATAATGCTTTTTTGGCTTGTGCATGGGCCAGACCACATCTTACCAGAAAGAGTTTTGTGGGTTTCAATTAAACTATTTTCATTTGGTTGTAAACCTGATGTAAACAATCTGCCATTGCCAAGTGGATTTGGAGCAAGTTAAATATTGACTGCACAAGCGTGAATCTGTCTCAAGGCAGCAGTTTACAGTATTTACCCCAACCAAATTCAAAGTATGTGCAGCTCAAGGCACCCACTCCGCCAATGGGTTGATCTTTCATATGCTTGATTGCAGGCATTTTGGTTGTCGTGCCTTTGTGTTGAGCAGAAAAATAACCAGTCAGTTCGAGTATTGTTTGTTTCAGTTGTTGCTCGTGCTGTTGTTTTATTTTATGCTTTCTGATTGGATTATGAATGACACATGACTCACACAATTGACCAGTCACATGTACTTATTTTGCAGTTATTTTTAAAACTTTTTATTGATAAGTTACCCAATCAAGATAGGGGCCCCAGTTACCCACGTGGGCCCCCTAACTCCTCTCCTTCCCCCATCTGATGACTCGCAGAGCAGCAGCAGGCAGCAACAGGCTGTCAACACTCATTGAGAGTGGGCTCCTGAGTTCTTCTGTGGTTGGCAGTTGCAGTACATATATAATATATACTGTGTATATATATTTGTTGCTGTTTCCTGGGCAGAGGGGCTTCAGTCCCGGTAAACCCCTACATTAACTTGGTCCTGACTGTGGCCTTCCCCTCTTACCCACCTACTACATAACACAATGCTTATGCGTGTTCACACCACAGGAGGCTTCTGAGGGGAGGATGACTCATAATAATAGCTGGAATGGAGTGAATGGAAATGTACACTATATATAGCAAAGTATCTGGCTCCCCTTTCAAATCAGTGGATTTGGCTATTTCAGCCATACCAGTTGCAGACAGGTTATAAAAGTGAGCACACAGCCATGAAAACTCCGTAGACAAACATTGACAGTAGAATTGCCTTACTGATGAGCTCAATAACTTTCAACCTGGCACTGTCATAGGAGGCCTCCTTTCCAAGAAGTCAGTTGGTCAAGTTTCTTCTCTGCTAGAGCTGCCCAGGTCAAATATAAGTGCTGTTATTGTGGAAGTGGAAACGTCTAGGGGCAATAACAGCTCAGCCACGAAGTAGTAGGTCACACAAGCTTACAGAGCAGGACTGCGGAGTGCTGAAGCGATTAGTACGTAAAAATTGTCTGTCCTATGTTGCAACACTCACTACTGAGTTCCAAACACCTCTGGAAGCAACATCAGCACAATAACTGTTAGTCGGGAGCTTCATGAAATGGGTTTCCATGGCAGAGCAGCAGCACTTCAGCATATGGCAGTCCAACGGAAAAATCTGGGTTTGGCAGATGCCAGGAGAATGCTACCTGCCCCAATGCATGGTGTCAACTGTAAAGTTTAGTGGAGGAGGAATAATGGTATGGGGCTGTTTTTCATGATTTGGGCTAGGCCCCTTAGTTCCAGTGAAGGGACATCTTAACGCTACAGTATACAATGACATTCTAGATGATTCCATCGACCACCTTTGGGATGAATTGGAACACCAACTGTGAGCCAGGCCTAATCGCCCAACATCAGTGCCCGGCCTCACTAATGCTCTAGTGGCTAAATGGAAGCAAATCCCCATAGCAATGTTCCAACATCTAGTGGAAAGCCTTCCCAGAAGAGCTGTTATAGCAGCAATCGGGGGATCAACTCCATATTAATGCTGATTATTTTGGAATGAGATGTTCGACGAGCAGGTGTCCACATACTTTTGGTTAAGTTGTGGATCAAACACATGGGAACCATCTGTTTGATGTGTCCAATACCATTCCATTGATTCCATTCCAGACATTACTATGAGCCTGTCTCCCCTTTTAAGGTGCCACCGGCCTCTTGTGTTTCACACGTCAGTGTATCATCCATTCTTGTGATTGTAAACCATTTTGGGTGATTTTAGTTGACCATAGGAAATAAGAACTTGCGCGTAATATTCTGCCATACGGGTTTGATTGAATAAGCTCTCTCTCTCGCTTCCCTGCTTGGCTATACTCAGTTGAACGTCTCCTTTGCTGTGGTCCACTGTCCACTGTTTCCTTTGACATAGAAGGCTCGAAAGACGAGGTGTGTTGCTGGACTACACGCCAGTGTGCACTGTGTGCACTGTCTTGGGTGAGATAGTACATTGTGTGTGTATGTGTGTTTGCATCTGTGTGACCCAGTCTCAGACCTCTCCTTGCAGCTGCCAACATCAGGTAACAACTTTATCTTCTTCTCTCTTAGCTACATCCACTTGAAATTATCATTTTAAATTCCTTGAAGACACATTTTGTTGTCGCAAAAACTAAACCCTCTAAATGTATTTATTGTCTTACTGAGGAAATTGATACTGGGGATGTGGTGGTTATGTATTGTAATGAGAAGAGTGATTTTGTGTTATGTTAACTGCTCAGTCAATCTGCTCATATCTGCAGGATTGTATTAGGTGTTATGGATGTTTCAGACGTCTACAACTCCGTTTTTTCCTTTATGATTTTACATTAGCATGCATGCTTTAGAGAGCATTTCATTAAGTTACTGGGTAAAACATTTTTTTTTTTAACTCTACAAAATTTGACCAAAAAGTAATCCCATTACCTTATGTAGCTAGTAAAACCGACAAAGACAACATTCACGTGATATTTATACCATTAGGCTAAAACAGAATCATCCCTTTTCAATCTTTTCCAAGTGATTTATCATTTTTAGCATGCAATACCCCCTCATGCTTTAGAGAGCATTTCATGTAATTACTGGGTAAAAAAAAAACGTTAAAATCTCCACAAAGTTTGACCAAAGAGTAATCCCATTACTTTATGTAGCTAGTAAAACCAACAAAGACAACATTCACGTGATATTTATATTACACTGGATATTTTATATTTAATGGCTAAAACAGAATCATCCCGTTTCAATCTTTTCCAAGTGATTTTTCATTTTTGTCATTCCGCCCCAAACTCTCCAAACCCAGAGACAAAAAAGTTTGTGGACTTAGTCGACTCTATTTCCTATCTAGTAGCTTCTGGTGTTTGCTTTAGCGTCTGCTGAACTCTCAATGTGGCTTTTGAGAGACTGGGGCATCTCTGAAGGGAGAGCTTCACACAATGGCAACTGAGAGGAGGCGTGGGAGGGGGGTCAAGATTTAAATGTTCTCGAGTTGGGGAAAATGGTTTGTCCAAGTTGTTTTTCAACCACTCCACAAATTTCTTCTTAACAAACTATAGTTTTGGCAAGTCGGTAAGGACATCTACTTTGTGCATGACAAATCATTTTTCCAACAATTGCTTACACACAGATTATTTCACTCATAATTCACTGTATCACAATTCCAGTGGGTCAGAAGTTGACATACACTAAGTTGACTGTGCCTTTTAAAACAGCTTGGAAAATTCTAGAAAATGATGTAATGGCTTCTGAGTAAATTGGAGGTGTACCTGTGGATGTATTTCAAAGCCTACCTTCAAACTCAGTGCTCTTTGCTTGAAATCATGGGAAAATCAAAAGAAATCAGCGAGGACCTCAGAAAAAAATTGTAGACCTCCACAAGTCTGGTTCATCCTTGGGAGCAATTTCCAAACGCCTGAAGGTACCACGTTCTTCTATACAAACAATAGTGCGCAAGTATAAACACCATGGGACCACGCAGCCATCATACCGCTCAGGTAGGAGAAGCGTTCTGTCTCCTAGAGATGAACGTGCTTTGGTGCGAAAAGTGCAAATCAATCCCAGAACCATAGCAAAGGACCTTGTGAAGATACTGGAGGAAACAGGTACAAAAGTTACTATATCCACAGTAAAATAAGTCCTATATCGACATAACCTGAAAGGCCGCTCAGCAAGGCAGAAGCCACTGCTCCAAAACCACCATAAAAAAGCCTGACTACGGTTTGCAAATGCACATGGGGACAAAGATTATACTTTTTAGAGAAATGTCCTCTGGTCTGATGAAACAAAAATAGAACTGTTTGGCCATAATGACCATCGTTATGTTTGGAGAAAAAAGGGGGAGGCTTCTATGCCGAAGAACACCATCCCAACCGTGAAGCACAGGGGTGGCAGCATCATGTTGTGGTGGTGCTTTTGCTGCAGGAGGGACTGGTGCACTTCACAAAATAGATGGCATCATGAGGATAGAAAAATATGTGGATATACTGAAGCAAGATCTCAAGACATCAGTCAGGAAGTTAATGCATGGTCGCAAATGGGTCTTCCAAATGGACAATGACCCCAAGCATACTTCCAAAGTTGTGGCAAAATGGCTTAAGGACCACAAAGTCAAGGTATTGGAGTGGCCATCACAAAGCCCTGACCTCAAGCCTATAGAAAATGTGTGGGCAGAACTGAAAAAGCGTGTGTGAGCATGGAGGCCTACAAACTTGACTCAGTTACACCATCTCTGTCAGGAGGAATTCACCCAACTTATTGTGGGAAGCATGTGGAAGGCTACCTGAAACATTTGGCTTTTTAAAGGCAATGCTACCAAATACTAATTGAGTGCATGTAAACTTCTGACCCACTAGGAATGTGATGAAAGAAATAAAAGCTGAAATAAATCATTCTCTCTACTATTATTCTAACATTTCACATTCTTAAAATAAAGTGGTGATCCTAACTGACCTAAAACTGAATTTTTACTAGGATTAAATGTCAGGAATTGTGAAAGACTGAGTTTGAATGTACTTGGCTAAGGTGTATGTAAACTTCCGCCTTCAACTGTATGTACTAATTGCACTTTGCCTCTTTAAAGGCCCAATACATCTGTTTTTATCTCATTATCAAAACATTTCTTGGTAAATATGAAGTACCTTACTGTAATAGTTTCCCATAAAAAATAACAAAAAAATGATTTCTCAAGCAAGAATTTTGCTAGGAATGTGTCGGGAGAGGAAGGGTTCCCTTTCAGTCTGCACTCTTGGTACAACACAACTCACTTTCGCGACTTTGATTGAAGAACTGGAATCATGCCTGACAAGGCTAATGAAATCTGTGCCTTTCTGAAAACGATAACCTTCCACAGGTGATAACGATAACCCTGAGGCCACGAATTCATTCCTGCAATTCTTTCACTCTTCACCTCGATGTGAGCAGGAACAATTCACGCTTCTGCAAAAAAATTAAATACCGGAACATGAGATTATCTGACTTTGTGCCAACTAAACTGTCGTGTTCACTCGTTGTGTGCTGGGGTTTGTATTTGTTCTCAGAGTTTTCTTGTCACAAAAAAATTGTTATTCTTCAATATGCTTCAGCAATATTTTTTGGGACCGAGACGATGAAGGCTAAGCTGGGTTCAGGTTCGCGACCATGTCTCCAGTCATGCGGTTGTACTATTTCTCCCATAGATACTCATGATTTCTTTTGTTCGGCTTGGAACACGCTCAGGGGGCACTCTTTCAAAACCAGTTCAGCGGCTGCATGCAAACTCCTTAGATAGACATATAGCATTCTTGAGAAAGCTTGGGGTTAACATTGGCAACCTTCCTCTGCTGGATGCCGGTACCTGCCAAGTTGCAGGACGTGGGGAGGGATTTGGGGCTGTGGTCAAAGCAAATAGAACTAGCCTCCCAGCAGGGCAATAGTGAACTGGCTGATTCGGTCTCCCACAGAGATTCACTGGGCCCAAGTTCGGATGACGACATGTTGTCTCTGGCGGGCTCAGGGGGGTTCTTGGTTGAGGACTTAATTCCGGGGCAGCTACCTCTTAACGCTAGTGATCGTCCTTCCCCGCAGAAGTGACTGTCCTTCCCGCTGAATAAATCTTCCACGTACTTGCCCCCTATGATTGCCGCCGTCAAGCACCACCTGCCTCTTTTTCCGGTTTTCAGCAAGGAAGTGGCAACAACCTGGTCCAAGCCACATTCCCTTTCGTCCGTCACTATTCTACAGTTCTACCAGACCGAGCTGCTAGCAGAGTAGGACGCAACTTTGACTGCCAGGTAGCCCCACACATTTCATTCTACTTATGTCCTGGTGCACTGTTCTGTTGCTCAGGGAAAGTATGGGAGCTACTGTGGTGGGAAATGTCATCTTTAGCTGACTCTCTCGGAGGTGCCAGAGAGGGACAGATAGATGTACTTTGATGAGAAGATTTCTCCGGCCCAGTTTGAGGCTAAAAAGAAGCAGGAAGAGGCGCTGCGTGGTTTTCTCACTCTGAGGTCTTTCGGGGCTGACTGTGGAGAACCTTCCCGAAAGGAGACAGGCGGAGCCCTACCAGCTAAGCGGGCTGACCCGCTTAGACACACAGTTGTCGAGAGTGGTGGAAATAAAAAATAACCAATTCATCCCAGTCCATGAGAGGGCATTATGCCCCCTCAGATGACACTTTACGGGAGACTCACTGCCTGCTGCGACCAACGTGCGCAGTGTTACCCTAGATCATGTGAGGATGCAGGCAGGCTGCAAGATGCTGCCGACAGATAGGGCAGCTCTGCTTCTAGCTCCTAAGCAACTTTGCAGTATTTATTTTTGTGTGTGTTATTTCTTACGTTATTAAATCAGGACATTTTTTGTGTTATTACATACAGCCGGAAATAACTTTTGGATATCAGAGCGGCGGTAACTCAACAGTCTTACGACCGGGAATACGACTTTCCCGAATTGGATCCTTGGTTCGTACCCACCAGGGCAATTGAACCGATTCCAGAGGCTGATCCAAATCACAGCCGGCAGAGAAGAAGGATTCGGAGTGAACTTCTAGTCCGACTCAGGAGGTCCTCACACCATTCACCACATCCAAGTATATTACTCATTAATGTTCAGTCTCTGGATAATAAAGTAGACGAGCTCAGGGCAAGAATCTCCATCCAGAGAGACATCAGGGATTGTAACATACTCTCTCGGTATATACTGTCTTTGTCCATACAGCCAGCTGGGTTCTCAGTATATTGCGCAAACAGGAATAAATAACTCTCTGGGAAGATGAAAGGCGGGGGTGTATGTTTCATGATTAACCACTCATGGTGTGATTGTGATAACATACAGAAACTCACGTCCTTTTGTTCACCTGACGTAGAATACCTCACAATCAAATGACCGTATTACATCCAAAGAGAATTTTCTTCGGTTATAATCACAGCCGTGTATATTCCCCCTCAAGCCGATACCACGACGGCCCTCAAAAAACTTCGCTGGACTTTATGTAAACTAGGAACGACATATCATGAGGCCACATTTATTGTAGCTGGGGATTTTAACCAAGCAAATTTGAGGAAAACACTACCGAAGTTCTACCAACACATTGACTGTAGCACTTGCTCTGGGAAAATATTAGACCACTGCTACTCAGCTTTGAAATGCCTACAAGGCCCTTCCCTGCCCTCCCTTCGGCAAACCTGATCACGACTCCATTTTGCGCCTCCCTTCCTATAGGCAGAAACT
Organism: Oncorhynchus clarkii lewisi; assembly: GCF_045791955.1. NCBI lineage: Eukaryota > Metazoa > Chordata > Actinopteri > Salmoniformes > Salmonidae > Oncorhynchus > Oncorhynchus clarkii. Next base: position 22,282,045 of record NC_092165.1, on the reverse strand, counting down.
CAAACAGGAAGTACTTGTGCTAAGGACTATTCAAGCTGATCTGACCAATCGCAATCCAATCTTCAAGATTGTTTTGATCATGTGGACTGGGATATGTTACGGGTAGCCTCTGAGAATAACATTGACGAATACACGGATATATTGACCGTGACTATTAGAACCTATGACTATTAAAACCTACCCCAATCAGAAACTGTGGATTGATGGCAGCATTCACGCAAAACTGAAAGTGTGAACCACCGCATTCAACAATGGCAAGGTGATTGGGAATATGTCCGAATACAAACAGTGTAGATATTACCTCCATAAGGCAATCAAACAGGAAAAACATCAGTATAGAGACAAAGTGGAGTCGCAATTTAACGGCTCAGACATGAGATGTATGTGTCAGGATCTACAGACAATCGCGGACTACAAAGGGAAAACCAGCCACGTCTTGCTTCCGGACAAGCTAAACACCTTCTTTGCCTGCTTTGAGGATAACACAGTGCCACCGACGAGGCCTGCTACCAAGGACTGTGGGCTCTCCTTCTCCATGGCCAATGTGAGTAAGACATGTAAGAGTGTTAACCCTTGCAAGGCTGCCGGCCCAGATGACATCCCTAGCCGCGTCTTCAGAGCATGCGCAGACCATCTGGCTGGAGTGTTAACGGACATATTCAATCTCTTACTATCACAGTCTGCTCTCCCCACTTGCCACCATTGGCCACCATTGTTCCTGTACCCAAGAAAGCAAAGGTAGCTGAACTAAATGACCATCACTCCAAGCACTCACTTCTGTCATCCTGATGTGCTTTGAGAGGCTAGTTAAGGATAATATCACCTCTACCTTACCTTACCTTACCTGACATCCTAGACCTACTTCAATTTGCTTACCGCCCCAATAGATTCACCGATGATGCAATCACCATCGCACTGCACACTGCACTATCACATCTGGACAAGAGGAATACCTACAGTGGGGTGAACAAGTATTTGATACACTGACGATTTTGCAGGTTTTCCTACTTACAAAGCATGTAGAGGTCTGTCATTTTTATCATAGGTACACTTCAACTGTGAGAGACGGAATCTAAAACAAAAATCCAGAAAATCACATTGTATGATTTTAAGTAATTAATTAGCATTTTCTTGCATTACAAAAGTATTTGATCACCTACCAACCAGTAAGAATTCCGGCTCTCACAGACCTGTTAGTTTTTCTTTAAGAAGCCCTCATGTTCTCCACTCATTACCTGTATTAACTGCACCTGTTTGAACTCGTTACCTGTATAAAAGACACCTGTCCACACACTCAATCAAACAGACTCCAACCTCTCCACAATGGGCAAGACCAGAGAGCTGTGTAAGGACATCAGGGGTAAAATTGTAGACCTGCACAAGGCTGGGATGGGCTACAGGACAACAAGCAAGCAGCTTGGTGAGAAGGCAACAACTGTTGGCGCAGTAATTAGAAAATTGAATAAGTTCAAGGTAACGGTCAATCACCCTCAGTCTGGGGCTCCATGCAAGATCTCACCTCGTGGGCCATCAATGATCATGAGGAAGGTGAGGGATCTGCCCAGAACTACACGGCAGGACCTGGAATATGACCTGAAGAGAGCTGGAACCACAGTCTCAAAGAAAACCATTAGTAACACACTACGCCGTCATGGATTAAAATCCTGCAGCGCACGCAAGGTCCCCCTGCTCAAGACAGCGCATGTCCAGGACCGTCTGAAGTTTGCCAATGACCATCTGGATGATCCAGAGGAGGAATGGGAGAAGGTCATGTGGTCTGATGAGACAAAAATAGAGCTTTTTGATCTAAACTCCACTCGTCGTGTTTGGAGGAAGAAGAAGGATGAGTACAACCCCAAGAACACCATCCCAACCGTGAAGCATGGAGGTGGAAACATCATTCTTTGGGGATGCTTTTCTGTAAAGGGGACAGGATGACTGCAACGTATTGAGGGGAGGATGGATGGGGCCATGTTTCGCGAGATCTTGGCCAACAACCTCCTTCCCTCAGTAAGAGCATTGAAGTTGGGTCGTGGCTGGGTCTTCCAGCATGACAACGACCCGAAACACACAGCCAGGGCAACTAAGGAGTGGCTCCGTAAAAGCATCTCAAGGTCGTGGAGTGGCCTAGCCAGTCTCCAGACCTGAACCCAATAGAAAATCTTTGGAGGGAGCTGAAAGTCCGTAATGCCCAGCGATAGCCCCGAAACCTGAAGGATCTGGAGAAGGTCTGTATGGAGGAGTAGGCCAAAATCCCTGCTGCAATGTGTGCAAGCCTGGTCAAGAACTACAGGAAACGTATGATCTCTGTAATTGCAAACAAAGGTGTCTGTACCAAATATTAAGTTCTGCTTTTCTGATGTATCAAATACTTATGTCATGCTGTAAAATGCAAATTAATTACTTAAAAATCATACAATGTGATTTTCTGGATTTTTGTTTTAGATTCCATCTCTCACAGTTGAAGTGTACCTATGATAAAAATTACAGACTTTGTAAGTAGGAAAACTTGCAAAATCGGCAGTGTATCAAATACTTGTTCTCCCCACTGTATGTAAGAATGGTGTTCATTGACTATAGCTCAGCATTCAACACCATAGTACGCTCCAAGCTCGTCATTAAGCTCAGGGCCCTGGGTCTGAACAATGCCCTGTGCACCTGGGTCCTGGACTTCCTGACGGGCCGCCCCCAGGTGGTGAATGTAGGAAACAACACTTCCACTTCGCTGATGCTAAACACAGGGGCCCCACAAGGGTGCGTGCACAGCCCCTTCCTGTACCCCCTGTTCACCCATGAATGTGTGGCCACGCACACCTCTAACTCAATCATCAAGTTGCAGATGACACAACAGTAGTAGGCCTGATTACCAACAATGATGAGACAGCCTACAGAGAGGAGGCGAGGGCCCTGGGAGTGTGGTGCCAGTGAAATAATCTCTCACTCAATCTCAACTGATTGCACATCGTTGTCTTATTTAATTTAACATTTCTAGGCTAGATGGGACGCTACCATCCCACCTGACCAACATCCAGTGAAAGGGCAGGGTGCCAAATTCAAACTACAGAATTGTAAATATAAAGCTATACTTCTTGCTAATCCAGCCACGGTGTCAGATTTCAAAAAGTCTGTACGGCAAAAGCAAACCATGCGATTATCTGAGGACAGCACCTCATCAAACAAACACAGATAATCATATTTCATCCCGCCAGGTGCGACACAAAATTCAGAAATAACGATATAATTCATGCCTTACCTTTGAAGAGCTTCTTCTGTTAGCGCTCCAATATGTCCCATAAACATCACAAATGGTCCTTTTGTTCGATTAAGTCTGTCTTTATATTTCCAAAATGTCCATTTATTTGGCGCGTTTGATCCAGAAAAACACCGGTTCCAACTCGCGCAACATGACTACAAAATATCTGATAAATTACCTGTAATCTTTGTCCAAACATTTCAAACAACTTTCCTAATACAACTTTAGGTAATTTTTAACGTAAATAATCAATCAAATTTAAGACGGGATAAACTGAATTCAATAGCGGCAAAAAACTAAGTGGAGCAAGCTTTCAGGTCGCGCGCCCCAACCACAACAGTACACTAGACTCGACCCTCGTTCTGAACAGCCCTACTGCTTCATTTTGCAAAGGAAAAACATCAACCAATTTCTAAAGACTGTTGACATCCAGGGGGAAAAAAATCCTGGATGGTTTGTCCTCGGGGTTTCGCCTGCCAAATAAGTTCTGTTATACTCACAGACATCATTAACTTTTTATGGCTGCAGGGGCAGTATTGAGTAGCTTGGATGAAAAGGTGCCCATATCAAACGGCCTGCTCCTCAGTCATAGTTGCTAATATTAGTATATTATTAGTAGTATTGGATAGAAAACACTTTGAAGTTTCTAAAACTGTTTGAATTATGTCTGTGAGTATAACAGAACTCATATTCGCAGGCAAAATCCTGAGTTTAAATCAAAACAGGAAGTCAGAAATCTGAGCTTGTATGTATTCACCAGAGTCCCCAATGAAATCCCCTTGAGATATGAATGATGTTGCACTGCCTCGGGGTTCCACTAGATGTCAACCATCAATAGAAATTATAATGAGGCTTCGATGTTGTTGTGGGAGTGAATGAGAGCAGAATATATCAGCTGTCCATCAAGCGAAGTGATCCCACTTTTTCCTCATGGTAGTCACTTGCGTTTCATGGCTCACGAAGACAAGAAGGAATACTCTGGTCGGAACTTTATTGACGCTATATGTTAAAAACATCCTAATGATTGATTCTGTACTTAGTTTCAAATGTTTCTTTGACCGGTAATATCACTTTTTGAAGTTTTTGTCCGATATAACGCTGACCAGAATTAGCGTTTGGATATGTATACCAAACGCTCTAACAAAAGAAGGTATAAACATAAATAACGGACATTTTCGAACAAAACAAACATTTATTGTGGACCTGGGATTCCTGGAGTGCTTTCTGATGTAGATCATCAAAGGTAAGGGAATATTTATCATGTAATTTCTTGTTTATGTTGACGCCATCTTTGCGGCTGTGGTGTTTTTAAATTGAGCGCCGTCTCAGATTATTGCATGCATTTCTTTTTCCGTAAAATTTAAAAAAAATCTGACACATTGGTTGCATTAAGGAGAGGTATATCTAGAATTCCATGTGTATAACTATATTATCATCTACATTCAAGATGAGTATTTCTGTTGAATGATGTGGCTATGCAAAATCACTTGATGTTTTTGGAACTAGTGAATCTAACGCTCCAATGTAAACTCAGATTTCTTTGATATAAATATGAACTTTATCAAACAAAACATGCATGTATTGTGTAACATGAAGTCCTATGAGTGTCATCTGATGAAGATAATTCAAGGTTAGTAATTAGATCTTTATTTCTGTTTTTTGTGAAGGCTATATTTTGCTGGAAAATGGCTGGGCTTATTGTGGTTTGTAATGCTTTCGCTGAAAAGCCTATTTGAAATTGGACACTTTGCTGGGATTAACAACGAAAATAGATTTAAAATGATATGACACGTATGTTTTAGGAATTGTAATTATGAGATTTCTGTGGTTTGAATTTTGGCGCCCTCTATTTTATTTTTTTTATTTTTTTATTTTACCCCTTTTTTTCCCCAATTTCATAGTATCCAATTGTTGTAGTAGCTACTATCTTGTCTCATCGCTACAACTCCCGTACGGGCTCGGGAGAGACGAAGGTTGAAAGTCATGCGTCCTCCGATACACAACCAACCAAGCCGCTGCTTCTTTAACACAGCGCACATCCAACCCGGAAGCCAGCCGCACCAATCCACCTTGGCTAGCGTACACTGCGCCCAGCCCGCCACAGGAGTCGCTGGTGCGCGATGAGACAAGGACACCCCTACCGACCAAGCCCTCCCTAACCCGGGCGATGCTAGGCCAATTGTGCGTCGCCCCACGGACCTCCCGGTCGCGGCCGGTTACGACAGAGCCTGGGCGCGAACCCAGGACTCTGATGGCACAGCTGGCGCTGCAGTACAGCGCCCTTAACCACTGCGCCACCCGGGAGGCCCCAGTGCCCTCTATTTTCACTGGTAGTTGTCATATCGATCCCGGTATCGGGATTGCAGCCATAACAGGTTAAAACAGTTTTAGAAACTTCAGAGTGTTTTCTATCCAAATCTACTAATAATATGCATATCCTAGCTTCTGTACCTGAGTAGCAGGCAGTTTACTTTGGGCACACTTTTCATCTGGACGTGAAAATACCGCCCCCTAGCCTAGAGAGGATAACTAAGAGCTAAAGTTGCCAGACTTACTGTTCGTATAATTTTATTATTCCAATATGTTTTCATTAATTCAATTCACCTAGTCTATTTTATGAGAATTTGTAAGATTCTTATTTGCATAAAATAGACAGACCAGTCTTATCAAAAATAGATAAGAGTATTTATTCTCAGAGCGCGCTGCCATGTAACCACGAACAACAGTTTATATACAAAATATGATGTCATAGGTTATAAAATATTATTTCTCCCAACAGTTCAAAAGTTCATTCGAGATAAACTTTCTGAAGTTTTCATCCATCACCATTCAGCAGACAGTTCCAGCTAATGGAAAACCTAAGTAAACACACACTGCCTTATCTAAACATCCCAGAGCTAAGTTGAGTCCGTTCAACCATAGGTTATCGACCCTTTCTCCTTACTTAAAAAAACCCACTTCCAGTCTTCTCCAACCTGGCTGGAATGGTATTTATTTTATTTTATTACCCCCTGTTTCTGGCTCAACAATCCCTCACTTATGAATTCAAATTGTTAATCAGATATAATAAAACAGAGTATAAGTTTACTTAGTTACAGTTCTATTTAAAATGGGGATATTGTTTAGTCATTATTCATAAAATTCCTAACTTATCTTTTTCAAATGGACATTTTGAATAATATCCAAATTGATTGGTTACTACAAATGAGACAATTTAAACTTTTCTGCGTTAACCTTGATACAGCTACGCTTTCAGGTTAATTAAAGTTTAATTCCCAAATAGCCTATACAGGTTTTATTAGTCATTATCATTGACTAATCAATTCAATTTGCTTTTACAAGCTAATTGGAACCAAACCCCCAGTTCTGATCCAATATTGACAGAACTCCCGTCTTCGCGGGAATCCCATGTGGTTTCAGCCCTAGGGATAAGTGACCCTGGTGTTGAATGTACCATCACTTTCGAACTACTGGTTACACTTATGATAATCCAGCCAATCTCAATTGATTGAATATTATTGTCTCATTCAATGTAATAGGTTAATTTGTCGAACATACCTTTTCAGGTTCTTCCAATTAAATTAGACATTTTAAACTTTTCCATATTAACCTAGATGAACCAACTTCTCAGGTTAATTCAAGTTTAATTCCCTGATAGCCTATCCTATCCATCATTATCATTGATTAATCAATTCAATTTGCTTTTGCAAATTCATTCACATTCAACACCCACATTGCAGATGCAGTATTGATGGTTCATTAACGTCCATATATAGATTAACATCGTTTTGCCGCTCTCCAACGACTCAAAACCCAAACTTTAAAAAAGAGTACTCACTCCTACCAGTGAGCCTGTGTTTTTTAAAGGTCAAGAGGACACGAAATGACCAATAGTCCCACAATACAGACAACTCTTTGTGTCGATCATGTATTGCCGTTCCGCTGGCGACAGCCCTGCTCTGCCTAGTGCCATAGGCTCAGGAAGCAGTGACTTGGCCATCTTCGGCAGCCCTTGGGGCAGGTCGGGAAGCTTTGTGTTCTCTCGGAAATGAGACCGTCGGGAGCTTTCAGGATGACTCGGAGGCAAGGTGGGAGCCCTGGGCATGCGAGCGAAATCCAATTTCCTCTCCCTCCATCGTTCCATAATCGGCCATCGATACAAATGGTGGTCAAAGCAATGAGGGAATCTAGCTCCATAGGTAACTCCCATGCTGCAAGCTCGTCCTTGACCTCCTCCGAGACACCGTGCAGGAACATATCGAACAGTGCCTCTTGATTCCAAGAGGTGCAGAAATTCACTGCATAATCAGCTACACTGTGGGAGTCCTGCCGAAGCTGGATTGGCTTCGGGGCGGCTTCTCGCCCGGCGAACGGGGTATCAAAAACCTTCCTCACGAACCCCTCCAGACTAGCGCATATGCTGTTGTTTCCACATGGCAGTAGCCCACGTGAGAACCCTCCCGAACATCAGCGTGATGAGGTAGGCTATCTTCAAGCGATCCGAGGGGAAGGAAGAGGGCTGGAGCTCGAAGACAAGGGCACACTGAGCTAGGAACGACAGGTGCTCAGCTCTCCATTGAAGTGTTCTGGAGGAGTTAACCGAGAAGGTGGAGTGAACAATGAGACGGCGCTGCTAGCAGCTGAGTCACTGAGGAGCTGTGGGGTTACCACCATGGTAGGCAGGTTCCCAGACAACCCGTGGAATTGCTCCAGCGAACTGTCCAATGACTGGTCATGGCATTCAGCCAACATTTGGACCCCCTCCACAAGGCCACGAAGCAATTCCTAGTGCCTACCGATGGCATAGGTCGAGATGGCATTGCGCAGCTGGACCAGGTCTGCTGGGTCAGTCAGGGCGAGAAGAGAGATTGGGAAAAGCAGGAGCTGAGAACAAAAACGCTGGTTGACTTGACAAACAAGACGAACTGGCAATGGACAAACAGAGAACACAGGTATAAATACACAGGGGATAATGGAGAAGATGGGCGACACCTGGAGGGGGGTGGAGACAATCACAAGGACAAGTCAAACAAATATTCCATAAACAATCTGCCGTTTCCAGCTACAATAGTCATTAACAATGTCTATACAGTATTTCTGATCAATTTCACGTAATTTTAATGGACAATTTATTTTTCAAAAACAAGGACATTTCTAAGTGACCCCAAACTTTTGAAAGGTAGTGTACATTTTACAGACACAGTGTATTTTACATTTGTTATCTTGTTGTTATTAGTCCCACCCTTCAGCTCCATTCAACTCCTCCCATCTATCTCTTATTCTCATAGTTTCTACAGATTGTAAATTAAAGAAACATTTTTACAAAAAGTATTATTATATTATTGATCGATTGGCAATTACTTTTCAAATCACCCAGCATTGCTATATGCAGCGTTAGCTCCAGGTAATTCTTCAGCCATTCCTGGACCTGTGACCAAAAACAAGCTACCAATGGACTGTACCAAAATAAATGAGCTAATGACTGTTTATTCGCAGTAAATTCTCCAGAGCTGGGAAGGTTGTATCCCCCATATATATAACATTATTTTGGTTGCAAGAATATTGTATAATAATTTTTAATTTAAAAATTCTAAGTTTTGAATCTGGCGTCGTTTTGCCATTCCGTTCATGAACCATGTGCTATGGAATCGGTACATCGAAAATCTCTTCCCAACTATTTTGAAATATACACTACCGGTCAAAAGTTTTAGAACACCTACTCATTCAAGGGGGTTTCTTTATTTTTACTATTTTCTACATTGTATAATAATAGTGAAAACATTAAAACTATGAAATAACACATGGAATCATGTAGTAACCAAAAAAGTTTTAAACAAAAAATATATATTTTATATTTGAGATTCTTCAAATAGCCACCCTTTGCCTTGATGACAGCTTTGCACACTCTTGGCATTCTCTCAACCAGCTTCACCTGGAAAGCTTTTCCAACAGTCTTGAAGGAGTTCCCACATATGCTGAGCACTTGTTGGCTGCTTTTCCTTCACTCTGCGGTCCGACTCATCCCAACCATCTCAATTTGGTTGAGGTCGGGGGTTTGTGGAGGCCAGGTCATCTGATGCAGCACTCCATCACTCTCCTTCTTGGTCAAATAGCCCTTTCTCAGCCTGGAGGTGTGTTGGGTCATTGTCCTGTTGAAAACAAATGATTGTCGCACTAAGCCCAAACTAGATGGGATGGCATATTGCTGCAGAACGCTGTGGTAGCCATGCTGGTTAAGTTTGCCTTGAATTCTAAATAAAATGAATCATTCAAAGTTCTTGAAATGTTCCATATTGACATATCTTAAAGTAATGATGGACTGTTGTTTCTCTTTGCTTATTTCAGCTTTTCTTGCATAATATAGACTTGGTAAATAGGGCTATCTTCTGCCACCTTAACCGGTCACTCCGGTTGTCCCCGGCATGCCTGCAGGCACTGGCCCAATGGGGTACTGTTGCAAGGGGTGCTCATGGGACAGGTGTTATTCCGCAAGGTGGTCATAATAGACGTGTAGAAGTGTGGGGCACACTGTGTGATAGCTACTCAAATCGGGGGTATGGATGGTGGACAGAGTGCCCGACATTTAAATTACCTGGAGCTTCAGAGGATGTAATTGGAGTTGCATGCACCTCCTCCCACGTTTGATGGGCTGGTATGTGCTGGTCAGTGGAGGCTGCCCAGATATGGGGGAGGTTAGGCAGGGCCGATGTAGATCTTTACGCAACGCAAGAAAACAAAAGTTATTGCGCACCAGTGGTCTTGGACCCTGCTGTACCTTTTGGGCCCACATGGGATTTAGCTCTGGTTTTGGAGGCATTGTGTGCTGCCCCCTTTGAGCCTCTGGAGTTGGTGGATCTGAAGATCATCTCCTGCAAGAGATCTCTGCTCATGGCTTTAGCCTCGGCTAAATGTGTTGGGGGCCTCCACGCCTTTTCCGTACAGCGTTCCTGTTCACCCCTGGCGACTCTAAGATGACGTTGTATCCTAATGTGGCCTTCATGGTTATGACTTACATGTCTTTAGCCTTTGAGCTTATTTTCCTTTTCACCTCCTCCTTTTGCTTCTGTAGAGCAACAGAGGTTTCATGCCCTGTCCAGTACTAGCTTTATGCACGCACTTTGAGCGGACTCGAGATAACCGGTTATGTGACCAGCTTTTTGTCTGTTTAGCTAATCCAGCCTGTAGCAGGGCGCTCTTTAAGCAACGTCTCGCCTACTGGCTTGTGAAGGCTATCCCCCTGGCATACAGCAGCAAGTGGTAAGGGTTATTTAGCGGTGTACCTGCCCACTCGACCATGGGTTTGGCAGCGTCTTGGGCATTTTTTAAAGGATTGACTGTAGGGGATATTTGCGCTGCGGCAAGTTGGGCATCACCACACACATTTGTGAGGTTTTATAGCTTGGATGTCACTTCTCCCAGTGTAGCCCACAGTGTGCTTACAGCTGGGACAGGAGAGGGTCATTAGGCAGCGCACAGTGTGCATAATACCCAGACTACCTTGCGGGTGGAGGTCTGGGTGGTCTGCCATGGGCCATTTCAGTCGGTATCCATTGGGGTCGGCTTGGGGCGGGATTTGAATTCTCCATAGTTGTGTTGAACCGACAGGGTTTGATAGGTTACTTTCTAAATAGAAATCATTAAAGTTACTAGTTACCTGCCCAAACTTGTATCAGTAATGTCATTTTTGGATTACCCAAACTCAGTAACATAATCTGATTACTTTCCTATTAAGAGGCATTAGTAGAAGACACAAAGGAATATTACCAATTGAACAACATCTATTGCAGGATCAATCAATGTTAGAGTTTAGCTGGCCAATAATGGATGTTGCATTTTACTTTATGGGTTAGGTATATTTCTAACCCATTGCTTTCTACTTCAATACAAATAATAATACGATTGGGCTATATCTTTATGTTAAACAACATCTGTCAGATTTCTAGTCATTTCAGTTGATTAAATACATACCCCTTGATCTTCAAGAATATGACTTGGAAATATTGATTAGAAAATATTTTTAACTGAACATGACCCAAAATGAAGGACTTATTAGCCTTATTAGCCTACTCTGTGTATATTTGTGCTGTAAAGGACTGATAATTGCTTCAAAGCATTGTTGAAAAATAAATGCTGTTGTCATGGAATGGCAAGCCTTGAGCACTTCCCGAAAATGTCTATTTGCATGTGAAAAAAGATCACCTGGCCTGTTGTTAAATTATTTTGTTTGTGACACTTTATCTCAATAATTTCAGTCAATTAAAAGTGCACAAGTTTGAGCATGCGTCCGTTAGGCCTATTGAAAATATTAAATCAGCTCAAATTAGATTGAGCAATAAAAAGTCCCACTCGTATGATACAAAACAAAGGGAAAATGTATTTTGACTGCACTGGTCCTTTAAACTTTATACTCAATTATAAATACTAATAAATAATATATTCCATTTAATTTGATGTCGTCATAGGTATGAAGACCCGTTTAATATCCCTTTGGCTATTGGCCTCAGCATTTGCTGTGTCTGTAAGTACTGATAAATCCACTCTTACTTTATGAACAGCTTTTTAATAATAGTGTATGATGCCAATCATTGTAGCCCTGTTGAACAACCACAAGTCTAATGATGTTTTATAAAGAATTATTTGCTATTCCCAAGGTCAAAGGCAAACCTCACGACAAACATGAAGCTTTGTCCAAGTCCTCACACATAGCTAAACAGAAGGTAAAGTGCATCCAACTCCTGTATTTTAAATAGGTTCCATACTGTAAATAAACCCCATCTCTATAAAAACAGAACACATTGACAAGGATTCTCCAGAAAATGTACCTTTCATTATATGAATGGCAAAAGTTTGTCCAGAAGCTATATCTTTTGTTATATTTACAAAATGTTTTTCCAGAAACTTTTCATTTTGTTTTCCAAGGACATTGTTCCAGATGATGTCAATGAGGGGGAAGTCCTGCCGACCTTCATGACCTTTGAGTCTAGCAGTCAGGAGCAGGAGGACGAGGACATAAGCTATGAGGACAATGCTAATGTTAATGTGGGTCCCTCCAATGAGGGAGGGGTGTTTGAGGTGTCCGACAGTGGTAAGAGGAGCACCCCCGTCCTGCTGAGAGATAAGGCACTGGTGGACCTCCTCCAGGGGGAGTCAGAGGAAGAAGAGGTGGAGGAGGAGGAAGAAGAGGAGGAGGGAAAGATCGAGTCTGAGGAGACACAGTCTGAAGAGGAGGAGGAGGAGGAGGGAGAAGAAGAGGTGGGAGACTTGGAAAAGGAGGAGGAAGATGAGGAGGTGGTAGAGGTGGATGTGGAGGCAGAGAAAGAGGCGGAAAAGGTGAAGGCGATGGAGGATGAGGAGGAGTCAGTTGAGGATGAGGAGAAGAGGGAGAAAGAGGACGAGGAGGAACATGTGGTCGGGGACAGAGGAGTAGAGGAAGAGGTTCAAGTTGAAGAGACGGACAGCAACACCAAGCCTGAGATTCTAGAGGATCTGGACTACGCCAGCGACAGCGACAACACAGAGCCTCTTGAAACTGAGCTTGAGGAAGGGAAACCCCTCGCTCCCCAGTTCCTTTCAAATAAGAAAGTGGAGGCCGAGGTGGAGGAGAAAGAAGAACAAGCTAGCAAGGATGACGAAATCCCCACTGCCACTGATGACTATGAGTCCCAGCCAGACATACAAGACGCCGAGTTCACTGAGAGCCAGGAAGTGCTCGGCCAGTACAAGTACGATTCCCAAGAAAAGGGGACCAATAAAGACGCAGACACAGACACTGAACTCCAAGAGACAAAGAACAGTGTGGATCTTGATGAGACACATCTTTCTGTAGAAGGGGGAGAAGAGAAGGAGGAGAAGAACATAAACAAGAGTGCCAGTCACACCAGAGGCAAAGCCAGGAAGCAGAAGAAGAACCAGAGAGTGAGGAAGCACCCCCTACAGAGGGATGAGGCCCCACCAGGAGAGGGAGTCCCAGACCACCAGGGAGATGAGGGCGTGAAGGAGCACTACCGTACCACCGACAGTGCTGTATACAAGCCCAAGAGGAGAAGAGCAGGGAAATGGGTAACACTCATCACATATCGCCCATTAGCTATAATGCAATGTCATCCTAAAACTTCAACCTACATTGAACCATGTAACCCCTATATAAAGCTAGGCCCTTTTCTGCAGGTGACCTATTTGAAATTAAATCCATGGATGGATCTACTCTATTCCCAGAGATTCCCAAAATGTGTGTACTATACAATATAGGAAATAGGGTGTAATTTAAAATGCAGCCCACATCTTATCTATTAACATCTGTGGGTGGTTTGTTGACCTCTATTGAGATTTCACCTTCCGTTTCCTACCCAGGCTCCTCTGGTGGGAATGAACCCGGTCCAGATCAGGGCGACAGTGGACCTCTACCCCAGCACCAGGCCCTCTTTGGCGGCCAGCCTATACAGACCCCAAGCGTCCGCTGCCGGTAAGTGTAAATCTCAGCAAGGCACGCACACACACACACATACACACCAGGAATCTGCTGACTGGGCCTTTTCACTAACACTCCCAGAAGAATAGTGCCACGCTACCAAAACAAACTCCCTCTCGTCTCCGCTGGATTAAGGGGTCAATGAGCGAGCTCATGTTGAATTCGAGCACAGTACAAACTCAAATGGCAATGGAATGCAGGGGGTAATGGCTGTGGTGGTAGTGCTGGGGTTTCCATTGACATCTATAACCAATGTACATTCTTGTGAATCATAATTAAGACATGATTAAAACATTAATAACACATGGACAAAGTATAAATACAATGCCTTAGTGAATCTAGCAGAAAATAAACAATGTTCACATCAATGTTCCACTGTTACAAAATTATAGGGCATGAGTGTTATTAGGTATTTTTTTTCTCTTTTAGACCCCTGTGAGAACTTCCGTTGTAAACATGGAAAGACCTGTAAACTCAACAAGGAGAAGAAGCCTGTGTGTGTGTGTCATGAGCCTTCTGCCTGCCCACAGAGTGTCACTGACTATGATCATGTGAGTATGAACAGTGGTCCTTGGGGTGGCCAGGTGCGTTTCAGAGTTTTAAATTGCCTCTGAATCAAATATACTGTAATGATCAGGCATGGAGCAGGTCTCAAACCCTCGACCTTCTAGCCCGAAGTCCAGCACGCTATCGACTGTGCCCCAAAAGCATGCTTGAGCCGCAGAGTCGATATCCCCACTTATAAACCCAATACTATACAGTATGTTACAAAACTATACAGTATGTTACAATACTATACAGTATGTACTGCTGCGAGCATGGGTTGAACCTGACCCACTGCTCTAGCACGTTCTCTCTATCCTGTCGAATAAACATAAACAATACGAAAGGAGTTCCTTTCAAAACATTTGGGAAAAGTTGCTATTAGGTTCAGACCATGGAAATTGATGTTACGTTGGTATGAAGAGATTCGGGAGACAGGCTCAGGAATGCAAATTACAGCGTGTGGTGTAAAGGCACGGGGACGAAGACCAAACAAACACGTGACAAAAACACAGGGTTGAAACCCCCCTAAAAGAGCGAGGAGTACCTAAAATAAATAACACTAACGCACAATGATTATCACACGGGACTAGACCCGTAATCATCTGCACAATCCACAAGGGCACGAAAGCCCAAAACACACAGCACAGGTACTCACACGCACCAACGGACATTATAACAATAATCGACCCCACTATGGTGAACAAAGGACACATATATACAAATACAATCAGTGGGAACAGGGGACAGGTGTGCACAATGAAAGTTCCAGAGATAACTCTGGCAATTGATAAGATCGGTACCACAGAACTATGCCTCTATAAAAGTTCAGATTTGGATAAGTATTCTGATCCTACATCTGTATTTCGAGGAAACTTGAAGGAAAAATGCCACGAATCTGGCAATGGTAGGTACAACCCTGACATGATATTCTAGCAACATTGGGGAGCTGTTGGTTCTGTCTAGAATTGTATCTGCAGACCTCTGTTCCTAAGACAGGTGCACTAGCCTCAGTCCCGATAGAGTTGACTATATTGGAAATATGTGATGCTTAGTTGCTTACCAAGAGCAGGATCACTACAATATCTTTATCTGAAGCATGTTCTTTGTTAAATCCATAACTCATGAACTCATTTATCTTTCATGCAGGTATGTGGAACTGACAATGTCACCTACACACCCTGTGAGTTCTTTGCCACTAAGTGCAACCTGGAAGGCACCAAGAGAGGCCATAGACTTCACCTGGACTACACTGGAGTCTGCAAATGTAAGACAACTATAGTCAGACCACCTCTACAGTTTCTGACCAATAAAGTAACTAACATGAAATAACTACATAAAGTATAACACATTTTTGTCAATTTCTTCTGCTCCATATATTTTTATTTCTCTCTCTCGTTTGTTTCTCACACTCTATATAATTCCCTCATCTTACCTTGTCTCTTCCTCTCCTCTCTTTCTCACTCTCTCTCTTTCTTCCCCTACCTTACTCTCTCTGTTAGTCATAGCACCGTGTATGACTGGCGAACTGGTCCAGTTTCCTCTGCGTATGCGCGACTGGCTGAAGAACGTCTTGCTGCATCTCTATGAACATGACTCCATGTCCCCTGGCTTCCTCACCCCCAAGCAACGCATCAGAGTGAGTAAACATATTTTTTTATTTGGATTTCATTTTTATACATTTTTATTTAATTGAATATCATTGGATCCATAGATTTGAAAAAAAAAACTCTCTTATGGACACACTTAACTATAAGCTTAAAATATGAGGGTAACACTTTACATTAGACATACCATCTATAAAGGGGTTATAGTAGTTTAAAACCTCTTACTTCTACCCCCTCCTTTTTCGAACATTCTGTTAAAAATCGCGCAACTTTTCAGCGTCCTGCTACTCATGCCAGGAATATAGTATATGCATATGATTAGTATGTGTGGATAGAAAACACTCTGAAGTTTATAAAACTGGTTAAATCACGGCTGTGACTATAACAGATCGTGTGTTTCATTGAAAAACGCAAGAAAAACTGCTCTCTGAAAGCTAAAAATAATTTCCATAAGTCACTTCCACGAGTTGTTAAAAGAGAACAGAATTTAATATCGACCTGCCTGCAATTCATACAAATTCCACACGATGTCGCCATTGTCCTCATTTTCAATTGAATTAATTGTTGGAAAATCCATCTATCTGGCATCCATTTTCCCAGTCTTCACCCGGATGTAGTTGATGAAGACATTAGCAGCCATTGATTTGCAAGCGAAGACCTATTGAAAATACATCGCCCTGTAATCATTTTGATAGATTATAAACGTTTACTAATACCTAAAGTTGGATTACAAAAGGATTTCGAAGTGTTTTGTGAAAGTTTATCGTTGACTTTTTTAATTTTAAAAAATTACGCAGCGTTTAAAAACAATGTTTTTTTCTGAATGACACAGCTTCCATACAAAGCTATTTTGGGTATATATGGACCGATTTAAACGGAAAAAAAGACCCAATAGTGATGTTTATGGGGCATATAGGAGTGCCAAGAAAGAAGCTCGTCAAAGGTAATGAATGTTTTATATTTTATTTCTGCGTTTTGGGTAGCGCCGGCTACCGCAAAATCTGTTGTTTACGTGTCGTGCTGGCATTTTGGGGGGTGCATGCTATCAGATAATAGCTTCTCATGCTTTCGCCGAAAAGCATTTTAAAAATCTGACTTGCTGGCTAGGTTCACAACGAGTGTAGCTTTAATTCAATACCCTGCTTGTGAATTTTGATCAAAGATTGAGTTGTAACGAGTACATTTAGCATTTAGCGTAGCGCATTTGCATTTCCAGGGGCATACTTGAGACGTCTGCGTCTCAAGTATGGTCAAGAAGTTAATTATTTATGTTTTCAAAATAATTTATATTCATATAAAGGGGCTTTATGAAGTTTAACCAACTGCATTCTTAGTGATTGATAGTATACATCTCAAAGACATAAAATCACCAGCACCTCACAACTGATTTTCTTGTTAGCACATATTCATATTCAATTCAATACAACTTTTATATTCATGTGTGACCATAAATGATGATGTCAATCTCCCAGGTGAGAAAGATCCACGAGAGTGAGAGGCGCCTCCATGCCGGCGACCACCCCATTGAGTTGCTGGCCCAGGACTTTGAGAAGAACTACAACATGTACATCTATCCCGTGCACTGGCAGTTTGCTCAGATGGACCAGCACCCTTCTGACAGGTACAGTACTTCAGGAGAAAGATGCATTTGTTTGTTGATGTCATAATCATGAAAAAGAACCAGAACGTAATTTTACACTGAGAAGCAAGATCCTCTTGCTTACGCCAAGCTTTCATTGAAATTAATATGAGCGTCTGTAAAAAGTTACACGCCTAGTGCAGCAGGCCAATATTAAAGAAGTGTAGCTATATGTCTTTGACATGATTCAAGAGTGAATAGCTTCACTTGTAGCTGTTCATCTACACAAGACATTACGGTTCGGTTCTCTGATTACGGTTCTCATTGTGAATCAGATACATGGTGGGTCTGAATCTAATATGAGATTATTAGAGTATACCTTAAAGCCCCATAGAGTGGGTGACACAAGTGGAAGCACAGCTGGGATATTACTGGAATTAGTCCCTTTGGGTAAATCCAGTTCAGACTGTGTGTGAATCGGTTCCAGTTTTGGGGTCAGACTCCCCCATATGCAATCCCCAATGGAATAAAATGGAGTGAAACAGGTAAGCACGATTTCAAAATCAAATCAAAGTGTATTTGTCACATGCGACTAATACATCAGGTACAGTGAAATGCTTACCTACAAGCCCTTAAACAACAATGCAGTTATAAGAAAAAATAAAGAAAGTAAGAGATAAGAATACCAAATAATTAAAGAGCAGCAGTAAATAACAATAGCGGGGACATATACAGGGGGTACCGGTACAGAGTCAATGTGCAGGGGCACCGATGTTGAGGTAATTGAGATAATCTGTACATGTAGGTAGAGTTATTAAAGTGACTATGCATAGATAATAACAGAGAGTAGCAGCAGCGTAGAAGGAGGGGGTAATGCAAATAGTCTGGGTTGCCATTTGATTAGCTATTCAGGAGTCTTATGGCTTGGGGGTAGAAGCTGTTAAGAAGCCTCTTGGACCTAGACTTGGCACTCCGGTACCGCTTGCCGTGCGGAAGGAGAGAGAACAGTCTATGACTAGGGTGGCTGGAGTCTTTGACAATTTTTAGGGCCTTCCTCTGACACCACCTGGTATAGAGGTGCTGGATGGCAGGAAGCTTGGCCCCAGTCATGTACTGGGCCATACGCACTACCCTCTGTAGTGCATTGCGGTCGGATGCCGAACAGTTGCCATACCAGGCAGTGATGCAACTCGTCAGGATGCTCTCAATGGTGCAGCTGTAAAACCCTTGAGGATCTGAGGACCCATGCCAGTCCTCTTAGGGGGAATAGGATTTGTCGTGCCCTCTTCGTGACTGTCTTGTTGTGCTTGGACCATGTTAGTTTGTTGGTGATCTATGTGCCAGTAATGCACAATTAGAGACACATTTTTGTTTTCTGTTGCAAAATGTTTAAAAACGTTCTCCATTGCATAGGCTTATGAACATGACACTGGTGTTCCTATCCAGGTTCCTGTCCCACTCTGAGCTGGCCCCCTTGAGGGTCTCGTTAGTCCCCATGGAGCATTGTACCTCCCGCTTCTTCCAGGAGTGTGACGCAGACAAAGACAAACATGTGTCCTTCAGGGAGTGGACCCACTGCTTCGGCATCAAGGATGGTAAGAGTGGCAGTCTTATACAAAGTGAAAGCAATTCATTGACCAAAGAATGAGGCTTGCGTGACATTGGCAATGTTGTAGTAGTTACATGTGAGTGAATGAATGAATGCTGCATTACTGTAGCTTACAGAAGGACCATGGTCATGTGCTTTCACACATTTGATAGTATGACCCTGCATTGTGAACTCTTGTAAAGATGTCATCTCTTGTGATTTCCCATTTTCCCCCTTTGCAGAGGACATGGATGTCAACCTGCTCTTCTGAGTCCAATCAGTACCTCATCAAGCAACCAGCTTAAATAAGCATTTAACAAAATAACCTTCAATTATGGCAGAACCACCTACCTTAATTGGAGAGTCACTTGTGTTGATTTCAACTGTATGTTTTTGGGATGTTCTGTAAAGTTAGCCTGGTGGAACCAGTCTGATCTCTGTGTTCACCATTCTATTTAACTTCACATATCAGTCTGGCATTGCTCCTTATTGAAACTGTAATGAGAGGCATTATTCAAAACTAACTTGTCAGTGATGAGATCACCTTTAACCAATCAAAGGACGACCTATTTCAAAGCACAGGATTTTGGGGGTGGGTTTTCTGAGAGGATGCTGATTTGACCAGTAATTTCTTGGTTTGTCCAAAACTCCCATCCATTGGAGAAAGCCCAGATGTATATGTGCAGTAATCAGGTCGGTTCCACCATGCTACTGCAAAGTACAATTGACTAAAAAGTAAAAGTGAGGATGGACCACTGTCCTTCCATGTCTTATGTCAGATGGAAGAGGAGGATAGTTCATGTTGTCTTATTACAGTTGTGGTGGTTAATTTCTTTCCTATCAAATGAGTAGAGACAAACTTATCACACAAGTCAGAGTTATACTTAAACTAAATCTTTAGTAATAAGAGCTTTGCAATAGCAATGACCTTCAACGATTCACCATTTCTAATGATCCGTTGAGAGTAGCAACACAATGGCTACTGAGATTTTTTATAGCAAAGTTCCACCCCCTAGTTGACATAACAAACCACAGATATTAGGAACAGTTCACAAAGTGAGACTTTATAAATGAGAAAGGAGTATCCCGTAGCCAGATAACATTCGCTATAAATTATTGTTCAGTTTGGCACCTAAGACGAGGTTGCTATCTTGTTCCTGTTACTCCTAGTACAAAAACACCAACTCATCCAATGGCATAAATCAATTGTCAACTCTAGACACTACCACACACATCCCCCAAGGCCAAAGGAGGGAGTGACTGGTGCACAGACATTGTGGAAACCAGTAATTGGTTCCCCATTAATCACACCATCCCTTCACATGGTTTAACAGATACATTCACATATGAAGACAATGTTCCCTCCTGTCCTCTTCCCTTTCTGATATTCTGCATAGCACCAGGGACATGTGAAAGACAAGCCTGACCTCTCCCCTCTCTGGGCCCCAGTTGTCTGAACCCCAGCTGAGGGAAGAAGTGCAACTGCCAACACCAGAGTCCGAAGGGAAACATTCTAATAACAAGTAAGCATATTATGCAGATAAGACATCTTTATTATCTGTTACCCAACTAATTCTGATTCATCCACCACACAGTGTAGCTATTACAGTGAAATACTACCATGCTATTGTTTGAGGAGAGTGCAGAGTCATGAACTAGAAAATGTAAACCAATTAGGCACATTTGGGCAGACTTGATACAACATTTTGAATTGAAATTAAACGGTTCTTTGGATCAGTCTAAAACATTGCACATACACTGCTGCAATTTAGTGGCCAACATCTAAATTGCGCCTAAATTGGAATAATACATTGTGGCCTTGCTCTTGCAAGGTAAAGCACATTTGGATCTATAAATATGTGGATGTTCTGTGATACTGTATAGCTGATAGTGGTATTAGTAGAGTAGGTGATGAGATTGTATTTTTTAAACAATTACAATGATATCAGTGTTATGAACACATTCCAAGAGGGGGAAAGTTTACGAGTGCTTTTTGTAGATGACAATAAACAAAACAAAAATGGACTTCTATGCAGGTGAAACAAATCACTTGACTTTTTGGCCAAAATATTACAGTATTTATTTTAAACATAAAAAAGCTATAGTTTTATGCAGGTGCATTTTTTGTATGGAAACCATTTATAATTGACTCTCACAATAAATTGAGCTTGAATATAGTATTTATTTCTATGTCAAAAAGATACATTTTAATGGCAGTAAATGTAGTAGAACATATGATGTTGACAGAATTACTAAGAGTTGAATGCTGTAACTGTTTTTTATGTCTTGCCTGATGTAGCTACTTCACTAACGATTTTAATAAAAGTAATGTTGACCTCATCGGATCTCATCACATTCCTGTTTGATTGTTTTACTTCATGCACAATTGAATTGAATGTAACTTTATTGATCCCTCCCACGAGGAAAATGTAATCAATAAAGTTATTTCATGCACTATGATACTATGATACATTTATACAATGAAGAGAAACTACTCCAGTATTTAGTTTTTAGGTTACACTGAATTACACTTAAGCCTTCTTTATATTCTTATTTGATAATTTGTACTGTACAATGACATAATAGGGAAGTCATTGTAATAAGTTGTGGTTGGTGATGTCACTTTCACGTCAGTGGTGATGCTTTGTCTCTTTTAATTTAAATGAAAATAATAACCGGCATCTATTTTACACAGCCACCACAGGTGAACAGTTGACTCATCCAACAAAGGCTTATAATAAGGACATAATCGTAATATGATAATATGGTTCAGATTCCTGGTCTGGGTTTGCAATCCATGTGATTTTGAATAAGGCCCTCTTTGGGTCAGCAAGCCACAATTGTGAGATCAACATTTAGAGCTGTATTCTGATTGGACTGTTACCAGTGGACATGGAGGAAGTGGCTCTTTATAAGAGCAAAACTAGAAACAACATGTCATCTTCAGAAGTGTCTTTGTGAGTTGAAAAACTGCCATCATTCACAGAGGTATGACAGATGACAACTTAACCATTTTCATGGAACAGCCTTCATGCAATTTAATCACATTTCAAGTATTGATTTTGTATTGATTGAAAATTTATGACACAGGGTTATTGCTCCTATCGGTTATATGTTTCCAACAATGAGATGCTTTTCTGACTTTCTTTTTTTGTTTGGTAAAGCAGAGCAACATGTTTTGTATGCTGTGGATCATCTTTCAGACAATGCCTCTCCTGGTAAGACACATTTAAATATTTATTCAATACTGTAGCTACCATAGCCTGGGTTCAAATACTTGGAAATCCTTTCGAATACATTGAGCATTTGCTTGAGTTTGCTAGTAGTGCCAGATTTGGCACATTCAGATTCAGGGTTTCCAGTTTTGGGACTTTTTAAAGTTAATTTAACTACATGTAGGCAAGCTCAAACAGGCACAAAGTATTTGAAATTATTTTTCAAGAATTTGAGACCCAGGTCTGATAGCGTCCACTGTGCTTTCCTGGTTTCATTTGTAGGTGGCGGCTGGAGGACAGTCTTCAGGTAGTGGTGAGGTATTGTGTGTTTCTTAAACATCTTAACAATAAGATATTGTTGATAAAATTGTCTTAATATACATTTACTTTCTGAGCTTCTTTACAATCACTGAGAGTATTTTTTACAATAATGTTATACATAAATACAATATAATACACAAATGTATCAATACAGTATAAAGAAATAGTGTGGACAGTATGACTCAGTGAGAGAAGTTAAGGCATTATGAGCTAAGTAATAGGATAATGTGCATTACTCCCCAGGGTGGTGGTGGTGGCAATGGAGGAGTTGTGAATGTAGGCATGGTCGGTAATGCTGTTAACCCAGGGGTTATGAATGGGCTTGCCTTAAATGGGCGACCCTTTCTGGCACAGGTACGTATACAGTGTGGGTGGTTAAAAAGTGTCCCTGCGCTGCAGCACAGGTTTAAAAAAACTGCAAAGTGAATATAACTACACCATCAGTGGCATATTTCAGAAATATAACTTATATATTTAATTACATAGATTTTTGTTAGATGATTGCAAGCAAACTTACTAGAGAATCATATAGACGATGCACTGGTGCTGCAGTACAGGCATTTTAAAAAGTAACTTTTGAACCAGCATCTGTACTATGGGCTACCTCTCTAACATGTCATATTTCTAATATAAACTGTTTCTCCTGGTCTAAACTATTCCCCAGCTGGTCCCCATTGGTGCTCTTCAGCAGAGTGGGGCACTTCCTGTAGAACAGGTGGGAGCAGCCAATGGCATGCCACTACAACAGGGACAGCTTCCTCAACTAGCCAATGGGGTTTGTCTCCTTTGTCCAACTTCACTTCTCTAACATTTACCAGAAGCCTAGAGATATCAGGAGTTTCTATTGAAAATAATCTGTGTTACAGTGTGACTGTTTAAACATATCTTTACAGGTTGTACCATTATTTGCAGTTCTGCCACAGGCAAATGGCATCGGAGGCCCCCAGGCTTCAATGTTGATGCAGGTATATCATTGCTGTTGTATCAGTAGTATGTCTTATAGTGTCGTACACCTAGATATCTCAATGCACCAAATACATCCCATTTAACAGTGTTCACACCTTGATGTCAATGACCCATGATGGTGATTTAGGCTCTCTCATCCTCTCCTCATAATCTCTCCTGTCAGATTATTCCTGTGGGTGGAGGAAACAATATCCAGCAGCCAGCTGCTGGAGGGAAGGCAGGCAAAGCTAGAGTCAAGGTAACATGATGGGCCACCTCTACTCATTAGTCATACAGTTGAGGGCACTAAAAAGTTCCCCAGGTTGACTGTGCTAAGCGGAGATGGCTTAAGTATCCGGTGAATGAGATTGGGTTGTTCTGTGGTATTAGTAGAACAATTGCCACAATGCAAGTGTGTGCAACACGGCCTTAACATATCCTAACAATACATCAATATAAAATCCTGTGCACAGGAGTGCGCCTAGATCCAGGTGCTGGCTTTGGCAGGAACAACTACTGTAGTATCCAATAATATACAGTAGTTTGGCATAAGTATAGTAATAGTTTGTCACAAAAACATGTACTGTGGCACCAGATTATAAAAAGGTTTTAGTGCTCACAACTGTAGATTGCACAGACTACATCGCAGTCACAAATAAATGTATTATGGACCTTGATATACTTTTGCAAGTGTTTCACCTGCTCTCTCATTTTAAATCCCTTTCACAGCATTCTGTCCCTTTCCATGGAATGGCCACATCAACAAGAACAAATACTCCACTGGTATATTCTCACAGTTATTCCTCCTCTTAACTTCATTTCTGACAGTGTGATTGCCCTTATAACCCTCATCATGTATTTGAATGAATTGCCCTCAAATAAAGATGACTCATTTCCAAATTACCAAGGCATCTCTCAAATTAACCTTTATCCATTGTTCACGTTTTAATGACGTTTTCTCATGAAACATGAGGCAACTCAGTGGCCTTGTGGTTAGAGCACAGAGTTT
Source organism: Oncorhynchus clarkii lewisi (assembly GCF_045791955.1). Taxonomy (NCBI): domain Eukaryota; kingdom Metazoa; phylum Chordata; class Actinopteri; order Salmoniformes; family Salmonidae; genus Oncorhynchus; species Oncorhynchus clarkii. The sequence goes on along the minus strand of NC_092165.1, from coordinate 22,257,517 downwards.
CTAAATCCAGAGGCGCAACATCGCGTGTCATCCGGGAACGCTTGCGAAACAGACCAAGCAGACCAGAGCGGGGTTTGGGGTTTGAGAAGTCAATGAGAGAAGTTTAAAAAAATGTTTCCATTGCTAATTTTCTCTTAATAATGTAAAGGACAACCTAGATTTGAGCCAATTTCTTAAGTAGTTGAACATGTTATTACTCCAACCTAGTGGAAGTGACAAATAGACACTTTTTCATTTTCATAAAAAATAACTTTATATCGAAGGAGTGCCTTTGATTTGATGGCCTGGACATGCACAGTTCGACTGCAGAAGGCTGTTAGACCCGATTACCTGTTTCTGAACATGAGTTTAGCTAGCCAAAGTCGCCATGACATTGCCTATTGGAAAAACTGTCTCTGCCTATCTGTAATCTGTACTGTCTTCGATTAGAGTGTCCACTCTGAGATTGGAAGGGTGGGGGTTCAACCCACAGTCAAGTCATACCAAATACTCTAAAAATGGGAACTTATGCCTCTCTTCTTGGCACTCAGCATTAAGGAGATGTATTGCGGGTAAGGCCTTGCGACAACTAGTGTCTTGTACATGCAAAAGACTAGCGTCTTGTACATCAAGCTGCCTCATGCTACAGAATCAAGACATACTGTAGTCTCCTGCCCCTATGGGCTGTTACGGCTCAGACAAGGCTTACTTGTCCAAGGTGTACTTCAAGAAAAATGTATTTTCATGAAACATGCATTTAAATACGTCACTAATAAACTAAGGTTGTAGCAATACATTTGTTGTTAATATAACACTTGAGGAAACAATAACAAATGTACAAAGTAGCTAATAATGCTTCTATCATGTTCCATTCTGCCCATCAGACGAAGGTGACTACTGGAGAGGTGGAAGAATCCTCTGGCTCAGACTCACCAGTGAATGCTGAAGTGAGGCTGAGCATCTCAAACCTGAACAGCATTCTAGCTATGGTTGCAAAATTCTGGTAACTGGGATGTGTGGAAAGTGGGAAAGTTAACAGAATTGTGCAACCCAAAATTAACTATATAACCTGTAATATCAAGTACCAGAATCTCGTCAAGCTGCCAATTCCAGATGACAAATGACCTCCACAGTTCAATTCCTGGGTGCGCTACTATAACTTGCTGTGTTGCCTTCTTGTTTGCCCCCCCCCCCTTACTTCAAAATATATCTCTGAATAAACTTGATGAAAGAAAAGTGTTATTCCAGTCTCCTTTGACAGAAACTAAAACTAGATTAACAGACTGTCTGACTGTATCTCGACTGTGTCCATATACATGTTTTGTAACGGCGTTCCCAATATTTTGAAAATGATTTTATCACAGCTGATGTCTTTGAATAAATTTATTCAATGGATGTCAATCTTTGCAGGTTCTATCTCTTCATGTCCTGCAATCTAATTGCTATTCATTCCCTATTATTATTATTGACCATTGACCAGAAGAAATTGCTTTCTTGGGAATATGGGAGAGATCTAGATAGGTATTGTTAATTTGGTGTTGGAGAGGAAATTCCCTAAGACTCATTGATAGCTGAATGAAACACCACTTTTTAAACCCTACAAATTCTCACTAAATGCCAACACAACAGCGGGGGCAACACAAGACTGGCATCATAGATGCCTGGTTGATGAGGGTAACAACTTTACAGAACATTCAGATGGATAGAAATATATTCTATAGGTAGAAATATATTGTATAGATCAGAATGACTCAGTTATTTTGAGAAGAGTATTAAAATGTCAGGTGGACCCTGATACAAATATTTCTCCCTTTTTTGGAACATCTACACTGCCGTTCAAAAGTTTGGGGTCACTTGGAAATGTCCTTGTATTTGAAAGAAAAGCAAAAAAAATGGTCCATTTAAAAAAAAAATCAAATTGATCTGAAATACAGTGTAGACATGTTAATGTTGTAAATGACAATTGTAGCTGGAAACGGCAAATGTTTTATGGAATATCTATATAGGCGTACAGAGGCCATTATCAGCAACCATCACTCCTGTGTTCCAATGGCACATTGGGTTAGCTAATCCAAGTTTATAATTTTAAAAGGCTAATTGATCATTAGAAAACACTTTTGCGATTATGTTAGCACAGCTGAAAACTGTTTTTCTGATTAAAGAAGCAATCTTCTTTAGAAGAACATCTCCAATCTAGTCGGCTTTCTATTCCGCAACAAAGGTTCCTTCACTCACGCCGCCAAACTTACCCTAGTAAAACTGACTATACTACCGATCTTCGACTTCGGCGATGTCATCTACAAAATAGCTTCCAACACTCTACTCCGCAAACTGGATGTAGTTTATCACAGTGCCATCCGTTTTGTTACTAAAGCACCTTATACCACCCACCACTGCGACCTGTATGCTCTAGTCGGCTGGCCCTCGCTACATATTCGTCGCCAGACCCACTGGCTCCAGGTCATCTACAAGTCCATGCTAGGTAAAGCTCCGCCTTATCTCAGATCACTGGTCACGATGGCAACACCCACCCGTAGCACGCACTCCAGCAGGTGTATCTCACTGATCATCCCTAAAGCCAACACCTCATTTGGCCGCCTTTCGTTCCAGTTCTCCGCTGCCTGTGACTGGAACGAATTTCAAAAATCGCTGAAGTTGGAGACTTTTATCTCCCTCACCAACTTCAAACATCTGCTATCTGAGCAGCTAACCGATCGCTGCAGCTATTCATAGTGTATCGGTAAATAGCCCACCCAATTTTACCTACCTCATCCCCATACTGTTTTTATTTATTTACTTTTCTGCTCTTTTGCACACCAATATCTCTACCTATACATGACCATCTGATCATTTATCACTCCAGTGTTAATCTGCAAAATTGTAACTATTCGCCTACCTCCTCATGCCTTTTGCACACAATGTATATAGACTCTCTTTTTTTTCTGTGTTATTGACTTGTTAATTGTTTACTCCATGTGTAACTCTGTGTTGTCTGTTCACACTGCTATGCTTTATCTTGGCCAGGTCGTTGCAAATGAGAACTTGTTCTCAACTAGCCTACCTGGTTAAATAAAGGTGAAATAAAATAAAAGATTAGTTGAGTATCTGGAGCATCAGCATTTGTGGGTTCGATTACAGGCTCAAAATGGCCAGAAACAAAGACCTTTCTTCTGAAACTCGTAAGTCTATTCTTGTTCTGAGAAATGAAGTCTATTCCATGTGAGAAATTGCCAAGAAACTGAAGATCTCGTACAATGCTGTGTCCTACTCCCTTCACAGAACAGCACAAACTGGCTCTAACCAGAATAGAAAGAGTGGGAGGCCCCAGTTCACAACTGAGCAAGAGGACAAGTACATTACAGTGTCTAGTTTGAAAAACAGACGCCTCACAAGTCCTCAACTGGCAGCTTCATTAAATAGTACCCGCAAAACACCAGTCTCAACGTCAACAGTGAAGAGGCGACTCCGGGATGTTGGCCATATAGGCAGAGTTGCAAAGAAAAAGCCATATCTCAGACTGGCCAATAAAAAGAAAAGATTAGGATTGGCAAAAGAACACCAGCATCCCGGAGTCACCTCTTCACTGTTGAAGTTGAGACTGGTGTTTTACGGGTACTATTTAATGAAGCTGCCATTTGAGGACTTGTGAAGCGTTTGTTTTTCAAACTAGACACTTTAATGTACTTCTCCTCTTGCTCAGTTGTGAACCGGGGCCTCCCACTCTTTCTATTCTGGTTATAGCCAGCCTTAATTTCTCTGAGCTAGGCAAGATCGAACACGGTTGATCACAGTATGGCAGAGAGATAATAAAACATAAAAACAAAGAAGATCAACATCTATCTCATCATTGCAGTTACTTCGTACCCTGATCAGCTTATTCTGGGCTATATGGAGCTTCCCCTTCAAAAGCTTAGATAAGCCCTCAAACCAGGAAGTACTAGTGTAGTCAAAATGGAGTCATTATCAAGCAGCTTGGACTTTCTAGCAAAAAATATGGTCCTGGCATTAACCTTCCCTAACACTTTAGTGACCATGCCCCAAAGCTTCCATCAAGGATGCATCCCAGATAGCTAACACAGGTTCTGGTAGTCAGCACCTCACCCGCTATATCCACTCTGTCTCCAGAGGACATTCACAATTTAGGTCTGGACCAAAAAATAATTGCCTCAGTTTTACTTAAGTGCAGAGATAGTAAGTAAAGCAGACATGAGTATGTTTTTCTAAACCCTTACTGAAAATCAAAGGTTAACCATAAACAAACATAAAACGACCGTGAAAGCCGTAGTGCTAAACACACTAACACAAACAATATCCCACAACCCAGGTGTGAACAATGGAGAACTTAAGTATGAGACAACAAACATCAGCTGCCTCTTATTGGGAACCATACCAAGAGCACCAACATAGAAATGAAAAGTATAGAACACCCCCTTGTCACGCCCTGACCTACAACACAATAGAGAACCAAGGGCTCTCTATGGTCAGGGCGTGACATTATCCTCTTCTTATACAGAGGTATTGTTCAAGAGAGAGATTAGTGATATGCCTAATACAAGGGCAATTTGCTCAGCAGAATCTCTAAGAATCCTTGCAGGAATATTATCCAGGCCTGTGGCTTTGGAGCATTCAAGCTCTGCTAGCATACTGGCTACCTTGGCTGTTGCTACCTTTGCAAAAGAAAAAGAGTTTGGCTGAGAATTTCAATAAGCATTTTTCTACGGCTGGCCATGCTTTCCACCTGGCTACCCCTACCCCGGTCAACAGCACTGCACCCCCCACATCAACTCGCCAAAGCCTTCCCCATTTCTCCTTCTCCCAAATCCAGTCAGCTGATGTTCTGAAATCTGGACCCCTACAAATCAGCCGGGCTAGACAATCTGGACCCTTTCCTTCTAAAATTATCTGCAGAAATTGTTGCAACCCCTATTACTAGCCTGTTCAACCTCTCTTTCGTGTCGTCTGAGATTCCCAAAGATTGGAAAGCAGCTGCGGTCATCCCCCTCTTCAAAGGGGGGGGACACTCTTGACCCAAACTGCTACAGACCTATATCTATCCTACCCTGCCTTTCTAAGGTCTTCGAAGCTAAGTCAACAAACAGATTACCGACCATTTCGAATCCCACCATACCTTCTCCGCTATGCAGTCTGGTTTCAGAGCTGGTCATGGGTGCACCTCAGCCACGCTCAAGGTCCTAAACGATATCTTAACCACCATCGATAAGAAACAATATTGTGCAGCTGTATTCATTGACCTGGCCAAGGCTTTCGACTCTGTCAATCACCACATCCTCATCGGCAGACTCGATAGCCTTGGTTTCTCAAATGATTGACCCATGTAAAGCTGACCATCCTACCGATCCTCGACTTCGGCGATGTCATTTTACAAAATAGCCTCCAATACCCTACTCACTAAATTGAATGCAGTCTATCACAGTGCCATCTGTTTTGTCACCAAAGCCCCATATACTACCCACCACTGCGACCTGTACGCTCTCGTTGGCTGGCCCTCGCTTCATACTCGTCGTCAAACCCACTGGCTCCAGGTCATCTACAAGACCCTGCTAGATAAAGTCCCCCCTTATCGCAGCTCGCTGGTCACCATAGCAGCACCCACCTGTAGCACGCGCTCCAGCAGGTATATCTCTCTGGTCACCCCCAAAACCAATTCTTCCTTTGGCCACCTCTCCTTCCAGTTCTCTGCTGCCAATGACTGGAACGAACTACAAAAATCTCTGAAACTGGAAACACTTATCTCCCTCACTAGCTTTAAGCCCCAGCTGTCAGAGCAGCTCATTGATTACTGCACCTGTACATAGCCCATCTATAATTTAGCCCAAACAACTACCTATCCCCCTACTCTATTTATTTATTTATTTATTTATTTAGCTCCTTTGCACCCCATTATTTCTCTCTACTTTGCACATTCTTCCACTGCAAATCTACCATTCCAGTGTTTTAATTGCTATATTTTATTTACTTCGCAACCATGGCCTTTTTTTTGCCTTTACCTCGCTTATCTCCCCTCATTTGCTCACATTGTATATAGACTTATTTTTCTACTGTATTATTGACTGTATGTTTGTTTTACTCCATGTGTAACTCTGTGTCGTTGTATGTGTCGAACTGCTTTGCTTTATCTTGGCCAGGTCGCAATTGTAAATGAGAACTTGTTCTCAACTTGCCTACCTGGTTAAATAAAGGTGAAATAAATAAAGAACCCCTAACTCGACATAATATTTCTTGACTTGGTCGTTTCCATACAAACCAGAACTGGTGGGCAGCTTGCTAACCACCATGCTGGCAACAGAAGGAAAAAAAATAGTTGAATTAATTGGCAACCTCTGCTTTTTCATATATCACCTCCCCCCTGATGTTCAGTCCAATACTTTTTAGTTTGTTTTTGGTAGTACTACTACAGCCTAGTTCCTTAAATGATTTCCAAAGCTTTTTAGGGTCATTTTTGTTCTCAATGATTTTATGAGCAAAGTAACCCTTTTGCTTCATTCATCCTGCTTTGTGCCTCATTTATGTGACCTTTATATAGGAGAAAATCAGACTGCTCTTGAGAGTTTTTAGATTTCTTAAAGGCCTTGCTTGAATAGATTCTAGAATCTCATGATTAAACCAAGGGCTAGATCTGTGCTTTACTCTGACCTGTCCAATGGGAGCCATCACATTCACCACATCAAGGAATCTATATTCAAAGGCTTCACAGGCACTGTCTGTCCGTATACTATCCAGCACAAGTGACCAGTCAATTTTACCCTCTTGCTTCCTAAGCATTTTCTCACATTATGTTTTGAGTGCTCTAATTCGAACAGTTCCGTGGCACTTAAATAGTGTATATCTTTAAAAACTCTCCTTGTGCAAAATGTTTAAAAATGATCACTGATTCCATAGAATATTACTCCTATGCAATGAACAAGCTGCACATGCTTTCGTACGACAGTGAAGTTCACATACTGCATTATGAACTTTCCCTGCCCAGTCATTCAAGAACCCACAAATATGTCACTAAAATGTTTCACATTTTCAGTAAGATGTTCATGACAAACACAAGCCATTGTGGATTGAACCATACTATGGGAAATTTTTTAAACAAAAAACATATTATATTCTATAATATTTTGGAGAATAGTCTAACTGTTTTTCAATGTGTGTGTATAACCAAAAAGGATGAGTCATTAGTCGTAACATATAATTAAAAAACAAAGTGGGGGCATTTGGTCTCATACTTCACAAATAACATGAAATTCTATTACCACAATACAGCCGCAGACTCACCTAGGTGGTATTTACCTATAATACTGTAGTCGGATACACCAATCTCAGACAACCTATGAGCTGCATGACACCCTTCCTATCCAACCACTATGGAGAAGTGTCGTAACTAAGCATGGGTCCTGTGAACATGTGCATAAGTGTATGGCTGTTACAGCATGTGAAAGAAAATAAGCAGTTTAAGGTTTAACAATGTCACAAGTCCGTTCACAATCTCTTTAGGAAGCAATAAGTACAGTATGCATTTACCCTGCTTAAGGGTGTACATAAGTACATGAGTACATTATTTGTTAAAACCACAACAATTGTCATAGTACATATAGTTAAATGTTTACAGAATCAATCTACAAACATATTATGTTGATTTGCATTCTTAGATTCTTTACCCATATGGATTTCATGCTTTACTTAGGTCACGGGGCTCCAGGATTACAACCTGGTTGTTTAATCTGTTTGTGATCTTTCACGGTCCTACTGCGGTCACTAGTGGTCACTTAGTAATATTTGGAACAATGGACAATGATCTAATTTTGGGGACCAGGTATTGGTGTCATTGAAGATTAAAACCACACAATGTCTTTGGCTTTATTTTAATTTGGTCCCTTCTGTTATTATGTGCATTAGGTGACCAACATGAAGATTTCTCATTTCTGGGCTCTGTTCTAATTGGTTACTTTAGAAGATCAAACGTCAATAAAAGGCTATGTTCAAATGTCAGAGGGCAACTGAGAATACTGCTTGGAGGACAGCACCTGAAACAAAACCATTTTCAACACCTTAAGGTCTGTATTTTTGCCTTCATATTCAAACATTATATATGATTCGATAATTTTGTTAGCAGCAAATAATCTATATAATGTATATAGTACAGTAGCCCCAGTAGCTTAGCAACAGTAATCACATTTGCGGTCTGTCTGTCAAGATTCCAGATTGCAAAATGAAGCTTCTTCTTTTTGTAGCCTTCATGGCCACCAACTTCAATGTGAGTATATCACATGATCATCACACAACAATGTACAACATCTAATGTTAGCGTTCAAAATGACTCAGCCAATATTTTTTTTCTCAATGATCTCTTTTTAGGTCAATGCTGGCAAGGTAGGATGCTGGACACTAAAAACATATTTATCCTTCACCAATCCAATGCTATTAGGTTGATGGGAAGTATTGAATGAGAGCACACTTCAGAAGAAGCTGTTGATAGAATTAAAGGTCACATCATATCTATCTTTGCCGTTTCTCAGAAGCTGAGGCTGCTGGGAGGTCTAAATGGTGGAGTTGTGTCTGGGGTTAACCCTGGACTGGTGGTGGGGGGCCTGAACCCTGGCCTCACTGGTGGCACTGGTTTGATTGGGCAGCCTATGTTTGCCCAGGTCAGTCATCAATATCTCTGTTTGCATTTTCATTCTATTTCGAGAAATGTATTATACAGTAACTGTTCACTACAGGTGGATAAACAAATCAGTAACTGTTTTTAAACTACTTATACACCTTTTTATAAATAATTTCACATAACAGTTTATGCAACAGACAGTCAATTGTGTATTAGGGAGAGATGAGGGAAAACAATATTTTTATCTAAGTGCTCAATAATTTGGCACGACTTTCTCCCCTCACTCATACAGATGGTTCCAGGTGTCCCCACGTATGTCATGCAGCCCCAAGCTGTCCCCGCTGGTCCCTATGGATTCCCAAATGTCGGGATGCAGCAGCCTCAACCGTTCCCTAACTTCCCTGGGCAGTACCAGTATCCTGGCACACCAGCTAATGGGGTATGACCCAAAATAAATACACTTTCATACTCTTATTCTGCTACATATATTATTTTCTGATATTTTAACATTTTATGAGTTCTAAAAATGGGAAATACATTGTACACATTTTTGACCTGCATGTTTATATTGCACATTATGCTTTTGTTTTTTGGTGTTATTATAGTATTATATGAGAAGAAACAATGGGAAAGGCTTTGCAGTAATTAATATGCCAATTCTCCCTTAAACAGCTGCCTTACTACATGGGCGTCCCTCAAATGACAGGAATGAATCCTACACAACAGCAAGTCATGGTATAGTCGACGCTATGTATTCAAACTTATGCTGTGTTCATTTGATGTCGGAAACTGGGAAACGCTGACATTTCAAATTTGCTAACCTAGGCGGAAGAGTTGGAATGTGAGTTTCCTACTTGGGAGGTATAAGAATTATCCAATAGGAAGCTCTTTACGCAAATAACTTATGTTAATTTTAACTCTGAGGTCCTGAGTTTCCGACTTGACGTGAATGCGACATGATCACCGGAGGGCGACATACCAGGAAAATACATGAATATATATTTTTTGAACATTTTGAGCATTCCATCATTTACAATTTATAATAAATGTATAATAATAACTCTTCCTTCTGGTTAGGGAGTCCAAGGTGCAGGTGGGATTCCCTTGATGCAGCAGCCACAGCAGGGTCCTCCACAAGCAGAACCAGTGAGAAGATTCAAGGTACAGTAATGGTCACTGACTGTACAGTACACGTGCCTCATGGTCAATAGTGTATCTCAATATGTAATTAACTCTGTGTAAGGAAAGGAATCTAGCTAATATGCGTATGTTCATATACGATTTTCACCTTTAGCGCTTTCTGATAAGGAGGGCTCACACCATGAAACCTGATTTGGACATTCAGGTACAGAATGATGTACATTTAATCTGATACATACATTAGTTATGAAATGCTTAACTACTGCTCATGAATGTGTTATGTATGGGTTATGAATGTGTTATGAACTTATAAACGACAAGATAGCTCCTGTAATCAGAAGGGTTCTAATGATTTGTATTTATACTTGTTGGCTATCTTTTCTCATTCAGATTTCAACTGAGACAACCACAACTCCATCCTCAACTACTTGTTTAGACAATATTCAAGTTTAGAGTGGACAAATTGGATTGGAACAAGGTATACATCAAAATACAAACAGTCTGCTTACATTTGTGGTATTGTGCAATATCTCATTATTGAAAAAAATGATAAACAAGAACTATCTTTGGTCATTTATTTACAGGTGTCTGCTCTAGAACATGGACACGGGAATTTCACCAAATTGTCCACAGCGCTTTAAGTTAATCATATCAGATAACATAGCGGTTAAGAACCGAACGGTTCCTGGTTCGAATTCCTGAGCTAACTAGGTGAAAAATCGGTCGATGTGCCCTTGAGCAAGACACTTAACCCTAGTTTCTCCTGTTAATCGCTCTGGATAAGAGCATCTGCTAAATGACAACGTATAATGTCTTCTAACATTGTATACATGCAGATCTTATGCCAGTTAGTTAAGAACAAGTTCTTATTTACAATGACGACTTAGGAACAGTGGGTTAATTGCCTTGTTCAGGGGCAGAACGCTAGATTTTTTAACCTTATCAGCTCAGGGTTTCGATCTAGAAACCTTTCGGTTACTGGCCCAACACTCTAACCACTAGGCTACCTGCCTCTGACCATGTATCTTTGTTAAAATATCAATAAACATGACTATTAGCCTTCATAAAAGTTGTTTGCTTGTTTGGTTTGAAATGGTTTTCCACCCCATGAAAGGGGTTGATTTTCGTCCCTTCCATGTGTATCATGCAAATGTATGGCATGTTGGCAGGATTTCTGGAATCTAATTTTGGCCTATATTGTCATCTAGTGGCAGAATGAAATTAATTTGAGTATCTAAAATATTATGAGCCCAGTTTACCGGACTCAGATTAAGTTTACTCCGTAAGAAGCACTTTCAATGGAGAATCTCCACTGAGCATGCCTTTTAGTCCAGGACTAGGTTGAATTTCTGTCCAGGAAACCAGATGTTTAATAATTTGTGAGGACCGGAGAAAGTGCAGAAACTTTTGGTGAAGAAGTACATAGACAGGCTACAAGTGACTCCAGGGCTCTATGAAGAACAGACGCAGTGCCATGAAAAAGTGACTAAGGGGGCAGTTGAAATCGGGGAGGAGGCACAATTTTGGGGGGTTCTTGCAATGGAATTATATTGAATTCTGCTTATATCACGCTATACCACAATAAAAATAAAGTTCAAATGCTAAGACTCCGAGACCATTGATTGAGTTCTTTTGAAGTGACAGGAAGGTGCAAAATCTGTAGCCTATCCTAACGGCACTGTATCAGCACAATGGACAGCTCCCTACACACTAAAGCAATTACACTTTGGAAATGAATATAGGCTACACGATAGATAGGGTCATTCACCTATTACAAACAACCTGTGTGTGTGAATTCAGCCATACACACAGCTGTCTTACCAAGATAATGCAAGCCAAATGCTGAAAGTAGTAGCCTAGTTATTCATGCATGCAAACAAAAATACTTAATAACAGTTTGGCTTAGAATACTGCTAAACTGCAAATACGAACAAATGAATGAGAGCAGAACAAAACAACTGTACCAAGTAGGCCTGGTAGAGAAAATATCAGATGGATAAAGACATGACACAATCTATATTTAGACTAGTTACATTAACAGTAACCAAACTATCAGATGGATAAAGACATGAAACAATCTATATTTAGACTAGTTACATTAACAGTAACCAAACTATCAGATGGATAAAGACATGACACAATCTATATTTAGACTAGTTACATTAACAGTAACCAAACTATCAGATGGATAAAGACATGAAACAATCTATATTTAGACTAGTTACATTAACAGTAACCAAACTATCAGATGGATAAAGACATGAAACAATCTATATTTAGACTAGTTACATTAACAGTAACCAAACTATCAGATGGATAAAGACATGAAACAATCTATATTTAGACTAGTTACATTAACAGTAACCAAACTATCAGATGAATAAAAACATGACAATACCGATCTGTAACTATACCCATGGGCATCATTTGGGTTCTTGCATTGGATTTACATTGAATTCTGCAGTAACCCAGTATTCCAGAAACTCTTCCTATGAACCAAATGCTATTTAATGAGAGTTTTTGGACAGAACCTGCGGATAGGGTTGTATTCTAGATTAACCGGGGCTGGCTCCTCTGTTCCAAGATTGTCAGGAACAGTCAGAGGTGGAGGGGGCTGTGGAGCCAATATCCTGGCAGTGCTTGTGGAAGGGTGGGTAGGCTCTGCCTGCGAAGCTAGCTGGAGATTGGCTGCATCATCGCTGCTGGGCTTGACGGTGGCCTCGTTGGTTTGATGCTACAGCTGCTGCTCATCACTCCCCCCCCCCCCACACACACACACATACACACATCCCATGCTCTCTGTCCGCTCTGCTGACACAGAACAGTGGAGATACAGATTTTGCACCAACCTGTCACTTAATCATTTGAACTTTTTTGGCTATTTTTATATAGGGACATAGAACTAAAACTGAGGGGAACTAGGCCTGATGAAGAACAAGGGCAAGTGTTCTACTGTAGATGGCACGTCTCACACTTCCTCAATCTCTTTTAGAGATTGGTTTTATCCTAACCAAATGATGGCGGTTAGGATCTAAAACCAGCAGCCCTCCTGTTGCCAGTTCAGCAGCCTTACAGCTACCTGCCCATAATACCTTATTTACAGGACACAATCAACACTGAAAATGTCAATCAAAATACTTCCATTTACACATATCAACCCCACACCAGTCCATAGACAAATCATCTGTCTGAAAACTCTTAACCACCTGCAGCAAACTCTCTTTCAATGATACATTATCATCACAGGTCTCTATGAAAGGTTTACAAAAAAAATGCAGATTCATGGTCATAATAGGCATTGAGTTCAAGGGTCTTTTGGCTAATATAGGGAAAGTGAAGTATAATAGGAGATGATGTATATATTGTGAACATGCTGTAGGGGCAGAATACCCATTGAAATAATGGGAGAAGAGTTGACTGTTATCCACCTAGTATGTGTCACATACTGTAGAGTCAACATATTAGACAACAACATGAGAAATGGAGTATGACACCCCTGATAGATAATGTCCAGCCATGAGATTCATTTTGACTTATGGTCAGTCCATAATGATACAGCTGCACCGTAACTGTCTGAGTCTGAGAGTGATGTCATCTCAAAGAGCCTATGCGTCATATTGACCATAGTCTGTGTGTGTCTGGGACATGACAGCTCAAATGGGAAGATAGAGATAGTTTAAAAGTAGGAGAGACACAGTAGGCTGCACAGAGATATAAAGAACACACAGGAAAAAAGGAAGACGGACTGAAGCTGGCGTTCTCTGATAAGGTAACACTGTCATGGACTATCACTTGCTTTTGTGTCAACAAAAACAGTTAAAAATAAGTATGTATCACATACAATATGCTCAAGATGGTAACATGTATTGAAATGTCAGATATCAACATCTGTTCTGTCTTCATTGTAGGATATCATGAAGCTGCAGACTGTAACTGTTTTGGTCTGCCTTTTTGGTGCTAGCCTTTCACTTCCTGTGAGTTTCACACGCTACTTGAATATTCCGTCATTTATAGCACTACACTTCAAAATGAATCATAACAATCTGTTTTTGTTTCTTTTTTAAAGTTATATCAACAGCAAATTGGAATCCTAGCAAGTAACAGCAATGAGGTACATTGAATTGCCCCATATGTTTTTGTCTGCAACTCTTGACATTGCATTTGTAGTTCATGATTTTTCCTTTTAAATTTATGTTTAGTAAAATACAATGCAATGTAGAGTAATGTTTGTTAGAAACATTTTCTGACTGCTCACCCATCCTTTACAGATCTTGCGATTCAATGGACTGACCCTGACAGGTGTAGGCTTTGGGCAAACACAAATGCAGGTACTGAACCAATCCAATAGAACTCAATCGAGATAGAAATAATTAGCCATGATAATGCTAAAGACATACTGTAGAACAAAAAGATTGATATCATTAGCCACATTTGTAGACAGCATAATAGTTCAAAATGGTCTCCAGTAATGTATTTCAGGAGCAGCTTCCATTCCCACTACACCTTGAACTACACTAATTTTCAGCTTTGGCACATCAGCTGAATTGTTAATTCAATTGCTCATCACCACTTGAACAACTTCGGTCAGCAAAGCTTTGAAATGATCTTAGGTCAGAGACAGATTTTTTTACCCAACCTTGTTTGCTCAGGCGTCTCCGTTCATGCCCCAGTACGTGATCCAGCAGCAACCTGAACTGGGACTCCCCCAGATGGTGAACTTTAACCCCCAGGTGGGAGGCCCTTTCGGCCCCCAGAAGATGTTCCCTACACAGGGGAACCAGCTGCCCCCCGTGCTGTACACCAATGCCCAACAGGAGCATCCTGGGGCCCCCCAGGACCCCAACAACCACAATACCCAAATTAACCCCCAGCAACCTCAAAACCCTGCACAGGTAGATCAGTCAGTTAGTCTATGTATGTTTATACACAAATGCATTGAAATATCAATGTATTCGATGGATACCAATGACAAAAGGCTTCCCAGCTTTTACTAATGTTTATTTCCTGAAGTCAGTTTGTCTATGTTTTTTATACAAATTCTATGTAATTCAATGAAATACCATGTGTCAGGTAATTTCCAGTATTGATTGAAGTTGTATTTCTTTGATATTTTCCTGAAGGGGGTTCCCCAGTTTCCTCAGTACTACCCATCCTTTTCATTTCCCCAGCAACCAAGAATGCAGGTACAGTGGAGTTTTACTCTTTCGATGTGATTTGATCCTCAATGTGCATCTGGTATTCACTGTAAGAAATGATATATACTCTTTATTCATATTAAAGGATAGCTTTACCACCCATTTTGTGTCGAATTGTGTTAATTAGTCCACTGTTGATATGGTCCCCACAAAGTGTGTATGTCAAGTTTTCAAGATAAAGCACTTAAAAAGCTAAATGTGTGATCATGATGCGTTTTGAATAACATGATGCAAAACATATCATCATCACACTTTTTGACTCTTAACTTTCACAAGTGTATCTTCCCTAGGGATACCCCTACTACACGTCTTATGGTTACCCCAACTACCCCCAGCCTAACCAGAACAACCAGGTGAACAGGCAGAACCAGCAGAACTCGGAGAAGACCCCTCAGAAACCACAGCTCCCACTACAGGTGAGGAGTGGTCATTACATCGGTGTGCTCTCCCTTCCCCTGATACTGGCCTGCTACACTAGATGCATGACTTTTGCAGAGTGTGAGACGCTCCAATTAATTTCAATGAATCTATGCATAAGCGGTACGGTTCCAGGATAATACAAAAGTTGACTGTGGCAGTTTGAAGTGTGATGAAATATTCTCAAAAGAAAGGAAATTAGAGACAATGAACCGATAGTATGTCGTCATTTCATGATTTTGGTTTCATTTGAAACTAACAATCATTTTATAGGCCAGACAGAGTATCTTAATTATTATTATTTTCCCTTTCAAAATTGCCCAACCTCAGGCACCAGGAAACGTAAGTCATCTCTTACTACTGTGTTTGAATCATGTACGGACGGGTAACATTAATGTGGCCTCTATGTGAGGGCTGCTGATGGAGGCTGTGCTGTATGATATCCAACTGTATTTTTGTGTTGATAGACATGGCCTAAAAGATTCCAGACAGAGGCTGCCAACCCTCCACCAGATCACCGTGGAGACACAGTTGACCCTGGCATAGACGAGGTATGACCTCTACTTCTTATACTATGACTATAACAATACTAATATAATATATTATAGTATGTATACATTGTCTATATAGATTTTTAACATATTATGAAACATATGTTGTTCTTGTTATCATGTCATCATGCTAAACATTTTTTACAGGGTCGTCCCAACTTCTCATTCCTGTTTGAGCCATAGAATTGTATGTGGGGGCAAGGAAAATTGAGGTAGGGTAACATTAGGGCCATTTCCAGGATTTTAATATGGGAAGGAGACATATTTTCAACTGAAAATCTGAAATGTATTCATATCAGGAATATACTGTACTTCCATTTAAGTGTTTCTTTTTTTGTTTAATTTTCAGGGATCGGCACATCAATATTTAAGATCTGTTTTCAGTTACAATATGATACATTTTCTATTGTCAAATAAATCCATTATCAAGCAAAATCCCAGTTGTCAATTGTACTTTGTATGCACACAAAAACAAGAGCTCTTAGTTTGCATGGTGGACGTTTAATTGAATGTTAGATAGCAATTGATTGAGAAGGTGTCCAATTACATCACAGAAGTAACCTCCACCAACACCTGCCATGTACTGTATAGATATAAAGAGGATCTAAAGAGGTCACACATAACTTGCCACTGGTGTGCTCTTAAGCCAAAAGGGGTCCCCTGAATAGACAGAAGTATCGTCCTGAAATGACCTCACTGCATACCCATACCAATGAGTAAAATCATATATTGTTAGCCTAAAACTAAGGCTTGTGTGGTCTCATGAGTTAAGAAATTGATTGGTATTTAGGAAAAATATTAGGAACTAAAAATCCATTGTTCATCTTTAAAGTTTCATGTACTCCAGGAAGATATGTAAATTTGTCATCTCAATCCAATCAACGAATCCAATCCAGATGCAAGCCTTGGGCTTCTTCTCCCTGTAAACAGGGAGAAGTGCTTGAAGCCAAAGTGCTTGACAAGTCAGGATAGCCTCACCTTCCACACCTTGTATCCACCATATCATTTTCCTTTCCCCTCCCAAGTCTCTGTCTCCTCAGCCTGCAGATATATCAGTCATAAAATGGTTCAAGTAGGAAATATACTGTAAGAATACAGATACAACACATCATATTAGGAAGAATATAGCAATGTTATTAGTAATTTCTTACCTTCATGAATGATGGGAGCTTTGGGTATAGGTTGAAAGATTAAAATAATGCATGTTTTAGATGGTATTGTGAGTGACATTTGATTGAAAAATAAGCAATATTGTTAAATTTGACAATATTTATTCATGACGACACTAAAGCTGAAAGGAAAAATTTAAATCTGAATAAGATACTTACAAGTGTTGTTATCCCATATTAAAATGAGATTTTTGTCTGCAGGGAAAATAACAGATAAACATTTAAACATTTGTAAATGTAATTATAAAAACGCTCACAAAATATTTTCTGTTAACATTGTGATATTTTGATCACGTTAAAACATAAATGTTTACATACTGTAGCTGAGGGGTTGTAGATGAGCTTCAGGTAGGCTGGAATTGAGACAAATAACACAATTTTTTGTTATTAGTCTAATTTTAAAATCAACTTGTTCTCTGTTTGTTCAGCATTGTAAATATATAACAAATATTTTCACCTCTTAAGGATCCGCCCCTTTTTTTAAATTTTGGCCTAAAATGACATACCCAAATCCAAATCCTGAAGCAAGCATATGCATATTCTTGGTACCATTTGAAAGGAAACACTTTGCAGTTTTTGGAAATGTGAAAGGAATGTAGAAGAATAAACACAGTAGATCTGGTAAAAGATAATACAAAGAAAAAAACAACTGTTCTTTTGTATTTTTCTTGTACCATAATCTTTGAAATGCAAGAGAAAGGCCATAATGTATATTATTCCAGCCCAGGTGCAATTTCAATTCTGGCCACTAGATGGGAGCAGTGTATGTGCAAAGTTTTAAACTGATCCAATGAACCATTGCATTTCAGTCAAAATGTTGTATCAAGACTGCCCATATGTGCCTAATTTGTTCATTTATAACTGTTCATGTTCAAAATTGTGCACTCTCCTCAAACAATATCATGGTATTCTTTCATTGTAATAGCTACTGTAAATTGGACAGTGCAGTTAGATTAACAAGAATTGAAGATTTCTGCCAATATCAGATATGTCTATGTCCTGGGAAATGTTCTTGTTACTTACAACCTCATGCTAATCGCATTAGCCTACGTTAGCACAACCATCCTGTGGACGGGACACCAATCCCATAATATCAAAACAGGGGACACATAAAAAATATTGACTGCTTTTCAAGTTCTTTCAAGAAATTCATACTTAACCAAAATGTAGTGAATTTGATTTAAAATGTCTGTCCCAGACCTGCTGTTTTCAACTATCTAGAGACAGCAGGAGCAGTAGAGATATGAAAAGACAACTGAAATTTACTCCTGTGGTGCTGACTTGCTGCACCCTCAACAACTACTGTGATTATTATTATTATTTGACCATGCTGGTCATTTATGAACATTTGAACATCTTTGCCATGTTCTGTTATAATCTCCACCCGGCACAGCCTGAAGAGGACTGGCCACCCCCTATAGCCTGGTTCCTCTCTAGGTTTCTTCCTAGGTTCTGGCCTTTCTAGAGAGTTTTTCCTAGCCACCGTGTTTCTACACCTGCATTGCTTGCTGTTTTAGGCTGGGTTTCTTTACAGCACTTTGAGATATCAGCTGACGTAAGAAGGGCTATATAAATCAATTTGATTTGATTTGATATGTTCGTACCCCTAATTCTTGAGGTCGTTTACGTACATTCAGTAAAACATATTAAAGCCACTTTAGTAGATTCCAGTTTTCGCATCTGTTATATACAGTACAATGGCATACTTCCTGTTATTTTGCCTACAATTACTTCAGAGTAATAGAATTAAGCTAAAATGGAAAGTGACACCAGGCTAATCCATACCATTGGTGGGGGTGTTCCTCTTCCTCTCTGATAGTAAAGAAAATACAGTATTTTTTGTACAGAATTCAATCATGGAGTACTGCAGCCATCAAAATACTAAAATAAATAATTTTGTGTGTGAATTCCTTACCTTTGGCAGCAGGAAAATGTTCTCACCCTACAAGGGAAAACGTGTTTGCCACATGAACAGATATAGAAGACATAGACTATGAGACTGTGACTTAACACATTGATACCATGATAACAATGCAATAGCCTGATTTAATCTTAGATCATTCAGGTAAATTCATTATTTACCTCTTTCAGGGGCAGACCGCTAGCATTCTGGGAAGGAAAAAAAGCATTTTGTTTCAATATGAGTTTCAGCAATATTGGTTTTAATGTAAATACACTTAGTTTTCGATAGTAAAAGTCACATCGTCAGCCTGTAAAAGAATCATAACATGAAAACTAATATTATTTCTAATTTCTCAAACATTTCTAAATTAATAAACAAGGAATAACTAATTAACATAATATGTAATTACATGTATTACATTATATGTAATTATCAATGTCTGTATTCTCAAAGCAATGTTCTTCATGACATACATTAATTACCAATGACCAAAGAACTGTACCTGAAAAAAGGGGATGAATTCTCTGTTGCCCTTAAACATTTAAAAAAATTGACGTTAGTACATATTGCCTACATTAAACTTTATGCCGGGTAATGACATAACCAGGATCTTTTAACAACCATCTCAGGTTGCAATGGTCTTCCTACAAAGAAGGTGTCATCAAATGGAGGCCGTCCACCTGCTCCAGATGGAACAGCTGAGTGGCGAAGGGGGTTCCTGTCAGGCTGGGGAGATACAGAGAAACCAGACCCTTCATTATCAAGGGCTAATTAGTTCTGTAGTCTCCTAGCCCGTGTCCCATAACTCTTAATGAAGAAAGACAGAGAGGGATAAGTTGGCTAAAACACTAACAAACTGGACCGCCAGGCCAGTACTTTCCAATATGGTCTGACATAAAAGTAAATATTTTCTTACCCTTGCATCAAGGTTTCTCATGTTGGGTCTCCATCCTCCTGTGCGCCCTGCAGATCTACCCCATCGGCCCTCTGGCCCGCGAGGGAGGCGCTGGCCAGGGTGCAGTCCAGGTCCATTGGGAGGATACCCAAAGTCAGATCCCTGTAGAGAGAGAGAAACATCAAAGTCTAGTTCTACAATCAGGTAAGCATCTTAAGTGGGATTGGTGATTGTATTCATAGCAGGTTGAATGGAGGTTGCCATTACACCGGCAGGGGATGATGATCCTTGTCTCCTCTCATGGTTCCCTGGTTCCACCATGGACCTTCATCCTCTCCCTTGACCAGCAGCGGACATCATATTTTAGATTTTCAATTGATCGCTGACAGCTTTTATATTTGTATCCTTTATTTATTCAGGAGATCATATTGAGAGTATATATTTATTTTCCAAATTGAGACCTGAGTATATCACGGCAATAAAAATATCACAAAAACAACATATGACAAGTAAAAACATCCTAAAAAGCAATACATTACAGCAATAAGAAAAAAACATATTTGAAAATAGAATTGAAAATAACCAGACTCTACATGCCCTTTTATAACCCCGATCAGGGTAGTCAGGGGGTCCTCCAGACTCGGGTGTCCCCCCGTTCGATCCTCCAGATTGGGGGGTCTCCCCGTTAGGCCCTCCCATTAGTCGCTGAGTGTCCCCACTTCCTGGGCCTCCAGAGGGTCTGTTTGGGTACCAAGGGGGCATTTGATCCTCGTTGGGCTGCACAAAATACATTATCAAAAGTACTATTTCATGACTATTAGTGGATACAATGAATTCATAGTTTGGGAATATCACATTTGTTAATCAAATTAGGCCATCATACCCATCCTGGGCTGTCAGTTTGACGCATATTCCATCCTTGCCACATAGGTCCTCCCTCGATTGTTCTAGAGTTCTCTCCTCCTCCATTGGGGCTGGTCCCAAAATGGAGGGAGGGAACCATCCTGCATCCAGGGATCTCTACCATCTCTACCATTGAGCTTGACAAAGTAAAGGAAAATAATATGAGCTTCAATTATTACCATTAAGTAAGAAAACAACTTTATCAAATCTAGAATGGTCTGTTTTTCTCTATATCTTGATTGACTTTGATTAGGCCTCTTGGATCTCTCGGAAGTCTCTTTGATATTTTTCTCTTACTCTCGTAGGGTGTCTGTCTGGACTTTGTTGGGGTCTGCCAAAGGGGGGAAATTGAGTGTCTCCCTGTTGCCATTGTCTCCATGGGTAAGCCTGGGGAAAGTAAATCACAATTTAATAATATACATGATCTGCCGTGCTGAAAATTAATCAACTGAATGCATTGCACCAACATATATTTTTACAGATCATTCTCCATTCTCTATTGACTATTTACTCACATGTGCAGCCACAGCGGAGAGAAGTAAAACGACAGCACAGAGGTACTCCATTGCTTCCTATTAGCCTGTAAGACAATAATTAATATTTAAACACTGAAAACACAAAGTTGTTTAACACTGATTTTGTTAACACTGAAAACAACGTTGTGTAACAGCGATGTTTTTTAAAAATGAAAACACAAAGTTGTTCAACACTGATGTTGTTTAAAACTGTAAACACAAAGTTGTTTTACACTGAAAACACATTCCTGGAAACAGTAGTTTTAACACTGAAAACACCAAGTCGTATTTGCCACCAGATTGCTTGAAAACAATCTGTCTATTCTAAACCAAGTGTTTCTCCCTAGCACTTACCTTCTCCTCGCCAGTCTCTTTGTGTTCTAAGCTTCCATGGACACTTGTATTAGACGTGCAGTGTTGAACAATCTCTATACAGTTTGAGAAAACACGGTTTCTGACTCATGCTTTGATGTGTGCAATAGGGCAATTATCAGACATGCTTTGCTAAAGGGTATTTAATTGACATGGAGTCCCACAATGGCAGTTTTCCAACAGAAAGAGCAGTCTGACAGTAGATCATTATAAGTGTACTTAAATTGTATTATGTATTATTATGTATTTAATATTTATTTCACCTTTATTTAACTAGGCAAGCTAGTTGAGAACAAGTTCTCATTTGCAACTGCGACCTGGCCAAGATAAAGCATAGCAGTTCGACACATACAACAACACAGAGTTACACATGGAATAAACAAAACATACAATCAATAATACAGTAAGAAAAAAAAGAAAAAAAGTCTATATACAGTGAGTGCAAATAAGGTCAAATAAGGGAGTTAAGTAAATAAATAGGCCATGGTGGCGAAGTAGGCCATGGTGGCGAAATAGGCCATGGTGGCGAAGTAATTACAATATGGCAATTAAACACTGGAATGGTAGATGTGAAAAGATGGATGTGCATGTAGAGATACTGTGGTGCAAAAGGAGCAAAATAAATAAATACAGTATGGGAATGAGGTAGATAGATGGGCTGCATACAGATGGGCTATAAACAGGTGCAGTGATCTGTGAGCTGCTCTGACAGCTGGATCTTAAAGCTAGTGAGGGAGATGGGAATCTCCAGCTTCAGTGATTTTTGCAGTTCGTTCCAGTCAGTGGCAGCAGAGAACTGGAAGGAAAGGCGACCAAAGTAGGAATTGGCTTTGGGGGTGACCAGTGAGATATTCCTGCTGGAGCGTGTGCTACGAGTGGGCGCTGCTATGGTGACCAGCGAGCTGAGATAGGGTGAGGCTTTACCTAGCAGAGACTTGTAGATAACCTGTAGCCAGTGGATTTGGTGACGAGTATGAAGCGAGGGCCAGCCAACGAGAGCGTACAGGTCGCAGTGGTGGGTAGTATATGGGGCTTTGGTGACAAAACGGATGGCACTGTGATAGACTACATCCAGTTTGCTGAGTAGAGTGTTGGAGGCTATTTTATAGATGACATCGCCGAAGTCAAGGATCGGTAGGATGGTCAGTTTTACGAGGGTATATTTGGCAGCATGAGTGAAGTAAGCTTTGTTGCGAAATAGGAAGCTGATTCTAGATTAAATTTTTGATTGGAGATGCTTGATGTGAGTCTGGAAGGAGAGTTAAAGTGGGCCACCAGTACCTGCCAGCAAGGCAGCGCACCGTCCGACTGATGCCAGGATGACCAGAGGAGGGTGATGTGTGAGCCCAACAGATCAAACGATCGCGGACATCAAACGGAACGTACAGACGCCCAACTGGACACTCAGGGGGAGTAGGCTCTGCGCGTGACGCCCGCTCAATGTCCGCATCCACCTCCCATACCACCGTTGCCACCAGGCGAGAAGCTGGAATTATGGGAGTGGGATCCGTGGACCGCTCCTCTGTATCATACAGCCGGGACAGTGTGTCTGCCTTAACGTTCTGGGAACCTGGTTTGTAGGAAAGGGTGAAAACAAAACGGGTGAAAAACATGGCTCACCTTGCCTGGCGAAGGTTCAGTCTCCTCGCTGCTCGAATGTACTCCAGATTGCGGTGGTCAGTCCAAATGAGAAAAGGATGTCTAGCCCCCTCAAGCCAATGTCTCCACGCTTTCAGAGCCTTGACAACAACCAACAACTCCCTGTCCACCACATCATAGTTTCGCTCCGCCGGGCTGAGCTTCTTCGAAAAGAATGCACAGGGGCGGAGCTTTAGTGGCGTACCCGAGCGCTGAGACAGCACAGCCACTATCTCTTTCTCGGACGCGTCCACCTCAACTTTGAACGCTAAGGAGGGATCAGGATGAGCCAACACGGGAGTCGAGGTAAACAGAGCCTTCAGGTGACCAAAAGCCCTGTCCGCCCCAGCTGTCCACTGCAGTCGCACCGGTCCCCCCTTCAGCAGTGAGGTAATGGGAGCCGCTACCTGACCAAAACCCCTGATAAATCTCCGGTAGTAGTTGGCAAACCCTAAAAACCGCTGCACCTCGTTTACCGTGGTTGGAGTCTGCCAATTACTCACGGCTGAAATGCGGTCATTCTCTATCTCTACCCCTGACGCTGAAAAGTGGTACCCTAGGAAGGAGAACAGACATTTCTCAGCCTTGACGCATAGGTCATGTTCCAACAGTCTACAAAGCACCCTGCGTACCAGGGACACATGCTTGGCGCATGTAGCGGAGTATATTAGAATGTCATCTATATACACCACTACATCCTGCCCGTGCAGGTCCCTGAAAATCTCATCAACAAAGGATTGGAAGACTGATGGAGCATTCATTAACCCGTACGGCATGACGAGGTACTCATAATGCCCAGAAGTGGTGCTAAATGCTGTCTTCCACTCATCTCCCGCCCGGATATGCACCAGGTTGTAAGCACTCCTGAGGTCCAATTTTGTGAAGAAGCGTGCCCCGTGTAATGACTCGGTCATACTGGCTATGAGCGGTAGCGGGTAACTGTATTTTACCATGATCTTATTTAAACCTCGATAATCAATACACGGGCGCAAACCTCCATCCTTCTTCTTCACAAAAAAGAAACTCGAGGAGACAGGTGAGATGGAAGGTTGTATGTATCCCTGTCCCAGAGATTCGGTGACATATGTCTCCATAGCCACCGTCTCCTCCTGTGACAGAGGATACACGTTACTCCTGGGAAGTGCAGATTCTACCAAGAGATCTATCGCACAATCCCCCTGTCGATAATTGAGTCGCCTTCTTTTTACAGAAGGCGAGTGCCAAATCGGCATATTCGGGGGGAATGTGCATGGTGGAAGCCTGGTTTGGACGTTCCACCGTAATGGCACCTAAGGAAACACCTACACCCCTCCCTGAACACTGACAGGACCATCCCTTGAGAGCCCTCTGTTGCCACAAAATAATAGGATCATAAGAGGCCAACCAAGGAAGACCCAATACAACAGGAAACGCAGGAGAGTCGATCAGGAAGAGACTAATTCTCGTCCCAGCCGCGCTGCCGGATAGACAAGTCCACCAGCTGGTTAGGTTGAGAGTAGTGTCCCTGCAGGCTAGCTCCTTACAAACGTCCTCTCGTAAACTACACCTGTAGTGGTCGATCAGGGCCCGCTCATTCCATCCCGCACCAGCTGCCAGAGTTATGAAGTCCAGTGCGAACTCTTGAACGCTCCTCATCTCCTGTCACAGATGGAACAATCGCTCTCCCGCCACGTATTTATGCTGCAGTAGTTTGTGTCGGGGGGCTAGGGTCAGTTTGTTATATCTGGAGTACTTCTCCTGTCTTATCCGGTGTCCTGTGTGAATTTAAGTATGCTCTCTCTGATTCTCTTTTTCTCTCTTTCTTTCTCTCTCTCGGAGGACCTGAGCTGTAGGACCATGCCTCAGAACTACCTGGCATGATGACTCCTTGCTGTCCCCAGTCCACCTGGCCGTGCTGCTGCTCCAGTTTCAACTGTTCTGCTTGACCTGTTCACCGGACGTGCTACCTGTCCCAGACCTATTATTTGACCATGCTGGTCATTTATGAACATTTGAACATCTTGGCCATGTTCTGTTATAATCTCCACCTGGTACAGCCAGAAGAGGACTGGCCACCCCTCATAGCCTGTAACGGTTGTCGGGAGGGAGACTCTGTTTGCTCAGGACAGATGGGAGACTCTGACAGCGCTGAGCAGGCGGGAGCACCTGTAGGGAGGAGACGGAGAGACAGCCTGGTGCGGGGGGGCTGCCACCGGAGGCCTGGTGTGTGGAGGAGGCACCTGATAGACCGGACCGTGGAGGCGCACTGGAGACCAGATCCGCTGAGCCGGCTTCATGGTACCTTGCTCGATGCCCACTTTAGTCCGGCCGATACGAGGTGCTGCTATGTAGTGCACCGGGCTATTCCTGTGCACTGGGGACACCGTGCGCCTCACGGCATAACACGTTGCCTGCCCGGTCCACCTCTCTCCACGGTAAGCACGGGGAGTTGGCGCAGGTCTCCTACCTGACTTAGCCACACTCCCCGTGTGCCCCCCTCATTAAATTTTGGGGGCTGCCGTTGCTGCCTCCTCATACCACCGCCTCTCGGCTTTCGCTGCCTCCAGCTCTGCCTTGGGGCGGCGATATTCCCCAGCCTGTGCCCAGGGTCCTTTGCAGCCCAAAATCTCCTCCCATGTCCAGGAGTCTGACGAGGAGGAGTAGTAGGAAGGATCGGAGGACCAATGCGCAGCGTGTTAAGTGTTCATGATATTTATTATAACTCAGAACACTAAAGAATAAAACAACAAAGCAAACGAAATGAAACCGAAACAGTTCTGTCTGGTGCAGACACAAAACAGAAAACACAAAACAGAAAACGTGGGAAAAGGCTACCTAAGTATGATTCTCAATCAGAGACAAGTAACGACACCTGCCTCTGATTGAGAACCATACCAGGCCGACGCAAAACACAACATAGAAAAAGGAACATAGACAACCCACCCAACTCACGCCCTGACCATACTAAAACAAGGACATGACAAAATAACTAAGGTCAGAACGTGACAGCCTGGTTTCTCTCTAGATTTCTTCCTAGGTTTTGGCCTTACTAGGGAGTTTTTCCTAGCCAACGTGCTTCAACACCTGCATTGCTTGCTGTTTGGGGTTTTAGCCTGGGTTTCTGTACAGCACTTTGAGATATCAGCTGATGTACGAAGGGCTATATAAATACATTTGATTTGATATGGTATCAGTATCTGCATGGCTCTTGCTATACACAGTTATAAAAACGTATGATTAACTACTCAAATAAACTATGTATAGTTATTGTGTACACTGTACACAATTGAGACTCCAGTAACTACATTCGTTTTGATTATCCTTCTTTTTGCCTCCTTCTTCTAGCGTGGCGGTGTCTGTGGCTTTCCGAACTTTCTCCAGCAGTACAACTACCTTCTGCTCCTGCAAAGACTTGGTCTTGTCCCAAACCTTGCAGCTCCGGCCCCTGCAGCACTGGCCCCAGCCCCAGCTCCAGCTGGTCGCCGAGAAAGGACATGAATCAGAACCTTCAACCCGACAAGAGCAAACTACGGTTGCTGAAATGACCAGAACATTAACTGACAATATGTACTGTAATAGCTGTTTTCAAGATTTTGCTGGAGTTTCCCTTTAATGTACCTGCTGTGATATGTCTATCTGAAATGCAACAAAGAGGATTCGAAGTGTCATATGTCCCCTCCTGCACGTTTTCTTTTGCCTGAGAAATATGATTTTGAATTCAAACGTGTACACAGTTTGGGCGTTTGTTTAGTCAGAGCTGGATGTATGAAATAATGTTGGAACCTTTTGCAAATAAGAATGTTCTTAATTGACTTACCTTTATAAATAAAGCTTACATTAATTAAACGACCTATGCAGTTGAAGTCGGAAGTCTACATACATTTTAGCCAAATACATTTAAACTCAGTTTTTCACAATTCCTGACATTTAATCCCAGTAAAAATTCCCTGTCTTAGGTCAGTTAGCATCACCACTTTATTTTAAGAATGTGAAATGTCAGAATAATAGTAGAGATAATTATTTAGTTCAGCTTTAATTTCTTTCATCACATTCCCAGTGGGTCAGAAGTTTACATACACTCAATTAGTATTTGGTAGCATTGCCTTTAAAAAGTTTAATTTGGGTCAAATGTTTCGGGTAGCCTTCCACAAGCTTCCCACAATAAGTTGGGTGAATTTTGGGCCAATTATCCTGACAGAGCTGGTGTAACTGTGTCAGGTTTGTAGGCCTCCTTGCTCGCACAAGCTTTTTCAGTTGTGTCAAGTAATGTTCTATGGGACTGAGGTCAGGGCTTTGGCCACTCCAATACCTTGACTTTGTTGTCCTTAAGCCATTTTGCCACAACTTTGAAAGTATGCTTGAGGTCATTGTCCATTTGGAAGACCCATTTGCGACCAAGCTTGTCTTGAGATGTTGCTTCAATATATCCACATAATTTCCCTACCTCATGATGCCATCTATTTTGTGAAGTGCACAAGTCCCTCCTGCAGCAAAGCACCCCCACAACATGATGCTGCCACCCCTGTGCATCACGGTTTGGATGGTTTTCTTCAGCTTGCAAGCTTCCCCTTTTTCCTCCAAACGTTATGTTGGTAATGATGATGGTGTTGGTAATAATGATGGTCATTATGGCCAAACAGTTCTATTTTTGTTTTATCAGACCAGAGGATAATTTTCCAAAAAGTACCATGCAGTTGCAAACCGTAGTCAGGCTTTTTTATGGCGGTTTTGGAGCAGTGGCTTCTTCCTTGCGGAGCGGCCTAGATATAGATACTTTTGTACCTGTTTCCTCCAGCATTTTCACAAGGTCCTTTGCTGTTGTTCTGGGATTGATTTGCACTTTTCGCACCAAAGTACATTCATCTCTAGGAGAGAGAATGTGTCTCCTTCCTGAGCGGTTTGACAGCTGCGTGGTCCCATGGTGTTTATACTTGTGTACTATTATTTGTACAGATGAACGTGGTACCTTCAGGCATTGGGAAATTGCTCCCAAGGATGAACCAGACTTGTGGAGGTCTACAATTGGCTGATTTATTGTGATTTTCCCATGATGTCAAGCCAGGAGGCACTGAGTTTGAAGGTAGGCCTTGAAATACATCCACAGGTACACCTCCAATTGACTCAACTGATGTCAATTAGCATATCAGAAGCTTCTAAAGCCATGACATAATTTTGGGAAATTACCGACTTGCCAAAACTATAGTTTGTTAATTAACAAGACATTTGTGGAGTGTTTGAAAAACAACTCCAACCAACTTCAAGTATATATGCATCACTGGACATCTAGCTAAAGAGAGGAGAAAATAAGAGGGGTAGTGCGTGTGAGAGAGAAAATGATTAACACATTACTTAAATCTGAGGATTAGCATCTTGTTTTGTCCGTTGATATTTCTTTATATATTTAGAGGGAGGCTATATTGGTTGCGAACTATATTTGAGTTTAAATATGTTTTAAATCATATTCACATTAGGATGAGTAAAGTAGGATAAAGGTAGTCAAGAAGCCAAATTAAATGGTCAAACATTTAAATCACGGCCTCCCGGGTGGCGTAGTGGTCTAAGGCACTGCATCACAGTGCTAGCTGTGCCACCAGAGACTCTGGGTTTGAGCCCAGGCTCTGTCAAAGCCGGCTGTGACTGGGAGGCCCATGGGGCGGTGCACAATTGGCCTAGCGCTGTCCGTGTTAGGGAGTGTTTGGCCGGCAGGGATATCCTTGTCTCATCGTGCACTAGCGACTCCTGTGGCGGGCCAGGCACAGTGCACACTGACCAGGTTGCTAGGTGTATGGTGTTTCTTCTGACACATTGGTGTGGCTGGCTTCTGGGTTGGATGTGCACTGTGTTAAGAAGCAGTGTGTCTTGGTTGGGTTGTGTTTCGGAGGACACATGGCTCTTGACCTTTGCCTCTCCTGAGTCCGTGAGGGAGTTGTAGTATTGAGACAAGACATTAACTACTAACAATTGGGGAGAAAAAGGGGGTAACATTTATTTTTAAATAAAACTATCCTAAATATTTTCACGTCAGTATATAATTGATTAAAACACACTGTTTAGCAATGAAGGTCTACAGTAGTCTCAACAGCCCTCTGTAGGGTAGCACCATGGTGTAGCCAGCCAGTGGACAGCTAGCTTCTGTTCTCCTCTTGGTACATTGACTACAAAACCTATGAGGCACTTGGTTCTCACCCCCTTCCATAAACTTACACAGTAGTTATGACAACTCTGGAGGACGTCCTACAACCTATCAGAGCTCTTGCAGCATGAACTGACATGTTGTTCACCCAATCAAAGAATCAGATAATTAATTTTTGTATTTATGTTTTTATTTAACCTTTATTTAAGTCAGAGAATGAATCTAGTACTAAGCAACAGATAGCTAGCACCGCAGTGCATAAAATGTGGTGAGTAGTTGACTCAAAGAGAGAGAAAGACAATAGTTGAACAGTTTCCAACAAATAAATTTCTTCAAAAATAAAGTAAAGGAGAAGCGAGAGAGAGAGAGAGAGAGAGAGAGAGAGAGAGAGAGAGATTTCGTTATTTTTTCCCCATCTTTCAGTTTCACTTACTTAGCTAGTAAATGCAGCTGGATAGTTTTGTTACTCAAACACCCGGCTCAAACAGATGGATGCTGGCTATGATTACCCAACACTGGAACTCTTCCAAGTCAAGGTAAGCTTTGGGTTGTATTAATGTATTGCCACCGGACACCGATGTAACTGCTTACTGACTATACGCTGTAACGTTACTGCATGATTCTAGCGGGTTTCTAACACATTAGTTCTATTAGCTATGTTGACTAGGACGTTAGTTTAGCTAATATGGGAACAACAATGTAGGCTGTGTGTCGTGGTTATGACATGGTTTGGCTTGGAAAGGTTATTTCACCTGGTCACATACAGCTGATGTGTTGTTCATTGAAGTCCACAAACAAAGACAAAAGGTGAGCGGAAGAGAGTGCATAAAGGCGAGAAGGAACACAACTTGCTTGCTATGAAAGTGAACTGTGTTTATGCGTGATCAGGAGTGTATTCATTCCGCCGATTCTGTTGAAAAATGTTTCTTAAACGGAAGCAAACGAAACTGGGATAAAAATACTCTCGTTTACAACTGTTGGACTAATGATTACCTCCTAGATAAGCCAGATGCAGGCAAGAGTGTGCAAGGCGGTATTGAATGTGTCACTGTCTGTACATTTTTCTCTCGACCTGTGTGCACCTACGTTGTAAACTTTCATTCATAGGCTAGGTTGTAGCAACCTCATGATGGGTTTAGTGAAAATTTGAGTATCATGTAGTGGCCTAAACCTATCTATGTTATATTGAACTGGGTGAATGGAATAAGAATGACAGTCATCCAACATGCTGTACTAAAAATAAGGCCATGCTCAAGAAAAAAATAATTGTCCTCCCTCATCATAAACAGCACTGACAGCCACAGTGTTACATATATTTAATTATTCAACCTATTCCCACTCCACTGCTTATTTTACCAGGCTGCTTATGATGATAAAGTAAATAAGTCACTGGGTTACAGTTACTGTATCTAGAAACATGTGCACATTCATAAAAGGACAAGGCAAGTCCAGAACAAGTGGCAATACTAGTTCTGGACTTATTCTCACAGGAGGTGCTTTGCTATACTGAGAGTAAGATAGTTGTACTTTCGGAAGACTTACTCTCAAAGTTACCATCACATCAACAAAGAAAAAACTGATTTAAAGATAAAGAAAAGAATCAAGGCACTACTGTAGTGATGAATCGTTATGGAAACAATTTCAATGTCATGCCATTAGTGACACCATGTGGTCAAAGGTCAAATACCTCACCTGATGTGTGTTTTTCTGGTGCGTGTGAGTGTGAGTGTAAAGACTTTTTGACAGAAAATGACCGTGTGCCATCGAGTCATTATTTATTCATTCAGAGCCCATTATAATGGATTAAGCAGATTATGCCAGAGTAACAATATTGAGACAGTGAAATTGGAGAAAATTTGTATGACAATCTCGACACAGAATTAACCCTCTCAGTCGCTGCAAGATTAACAAAAAGCTAATATTGTCAAATGAGTCTAATAAGTAGATAGTAATAGTTTTCATTGCTAATTAACGTATTTATTTAGAGGTTGCTATGGGACAAACCACATCGGAAAATAGTCTCGCCAGTCTCTTCACCTGGCCAGAATTTTTGTGCTCTAAGCTTCTACTTTTGGACACTTACATTAGACATGAAGTGTTATGCAATCTCTATACGGTTTGAGAAAACACAGACTCTGTGTGATGTGTGCAAGAGTGCAATTATCCCTCAGGCTTTGCTTATGGGTGTACCCTCTAGAGTAGATCTCCGAGACCCCACGGAAGTCTAATTAGCATAATACAAATTTCCCTAGAAGAATGTGTCAGTTTAAGCTAGAGATATCTGTTTTGTTTTTGCATTGGAAGCGTCTCAAGCCACTGCTTCCTCCAAGGTTGCATTTACGCATCTGCGGTGGAAGGTGACAGAGCTAGAGCGATGTTTGTCAGACTATGAGACGTCCCAAAACATTGTCTTTTCACAAAATTGGCTGTAGCGTTTCAACGGATTGGTCTGCATGACCCCGCTATGGGGTCATGCAGACCACTGAGACATGCAACTACTGAGACTCTCTTTTTTGCTCTATGACCTGCACAAGCGTCTTGGGTCTCGTCTGTAGTACTGCCAACTTCTAAATTGTAGCATCCGAACAGTTTGGGCTACACACTAATATGACCCCTCTGTGGAAAGGTGAGACACTCACTAGCACGTACATGTTGGTTTGCTCTAGGATGCCCACAGCCCTCACAAGACTTGTCTGTATGTCACCCGGTACCAGTTGAAAAATTAATGGAAATACTGTATATATTGTATGGAGACTGTTTATTGCAAAAATAGAACATAAAATACAATTAAATATAAATGTTTTCTGATCTTTCTTATATCACTCAGATATAGGACAGACACTTTAGAACAAACATTTTTGGGGGGAGTATCTATTTTTCCATGTAGGGAATCTGTTATTCAATGCGTTTGTATGGGCTAATAGTAGTAAGGCCACTCGGTTATTTCATGTATTGTTTATAAACGTTCTCTAGCTGCCCTCAGTGGTGCCATAGTGGCGCCCTAAAGTGGTGATAAATCCAGTCATTCTGAATGTAGGCTAAATACAGTTTAGTCTAAATTATACAATAGTGTCTAGAAATATGATCACATTGCTAAAGTAGTCAAATATTTAGTAGGAAACAACTTTGCCAATGTTATCATCTCATCATATTTACTTTAGACAGATAGCAATGTTGTCATTAGCCAGCAAAGTTCAACAACAATAGCTAGCAATGCTAACATTAGCTAGCTATAATCCAGTGGCTTCCCATCCATTTTAGCTAGCTCGCTAAAGTTATACTGCATCTAAAGTGAACCTGGTGACATAAAAATTATGAGAAAAGGTTTTCCTACTAATTACTTGCCTACTTTGAATGCCATTGTATTTCCAAGCCACGGTAATGCATTTTTTATGAAATCTTCATCAGTGCTCAATTTCGATGCATTGAGTAGAATGCTCAGTAGGGCATCAGTCCAAAACGAATGTTCAAAACAATATTGTGATGAAACATGCAACACATGAGTAGAACCCACCTCCCGGCTTAGGCAGGGCTTAGACTGTAATGTGTTAACTGACCCAAAGTCCCACAATGCCAGTTTGCCAACAGAAAGAGCTCTGTGATTGCAATGGTATTCTGTGGCAGTTTGACAGTGGCTCGGATAAGTGTCCGAAAGATGAGGAATATATATTTTATAATGTATATTAGTTTACTTTTCTACAAAAATAGATACCTTTAAAATGTGTGAACTTGTAAAATGTATCTGAAATTAAACTTTTTGCTTGGGGCCAAATATACATTCAAGAAAGAAAAAAAGTTGGACATTTGTGGTGGCAAGGTGGGGATTGGGTTTCATATTATACTTTTTAAGCTGGTGACTCAGTTTAACTTGTAATCATAAGCCTACTTAATTCTATAATCAAGTACTTCCCATGGTGATTTGGCAACAGAGCGGGGAGCGAAGTGGATTTGTTCAAAACTACCTTGTCATAACACATCTGGCAGTCTCAAATGCATTAAGAAGGAAAGAAATTTCACAAATCAACTTTTAACAAGGTACGCCTGTTAATTAAAATGCATTCCAGGTGCATTCCAGCTTCACCTCATGAAGCTGGTTAAGAGAATGCCAAAAGTGTGCAAAGCTGTCATCAAGGCAAAGGGTAAAACTAACCTGTCTCACGACGGTCTAATCCCAGCTCACGTTCCCTATTAGTGGGTGAACAATCCAACGCTTGGTGAATTCTGCTTCACAATGATAGGAAGAGCCGACATCGAAGGAGAATCAAGTGTTTAACACTTTTTTGATTACTACATGATTCCATATGTGCTATTTCATAGTTTTGATGTCTTCACTATTATTCTACAATGTAGAAAATAGTAAAAATAAAGAAAAACCCTTGAATGAGTAGGTGTGTCCAAACTTTTGACTGGTACTGTACATATTAAACCTCTATCCTCTTGGGCCAGGGGCTCAACGTATGCATTTATGGTTGGATCAGAATCGCCACTATAATCCTTGTAGAATGGAGAATTAAGTAAAACCACAAGTCCAAACCTAACTAGCCACCAGAAGACAACAACACAATGCAACAATAAAAATACAAATCTGTGAATAATGATATTTGGTTTGTGATGTGATAGGTCTGAAGCCAAATCCAAACTGGCTTCCCTTGACACTTGACACTTTTTGGTTTGCCAGGACCATTCAAAGCTGAGCTCATTCAGTTTAGGTCAACGCTGATATTGGCTATTATTATTTTTATTTTTTCAAGGGAGGCTTGCATTCATTGCTATGGGTGGCAACAATGTCATATCCTTTCTTACCAGACAGCAACAAATAGATAGTCAGAGGGGCGCTGTTTCTTTCACTCTGAAGCTTTTTCCGGTGAGATACATTCAGCCTCTTGCAAATTGAAGGAAATGTATGATCAAATTATTTATATATATTTTTAGTTCATTTTTGGGGAAGCCTGGCTTTCCCTGGCATCCATGAATACACACCACTGATGGGTATGCTTGTAATCTTTAATCCAGGCTCTATCACATCTGGCCGTGATTTGGAGACCCATAGGTCATAGGACAATTGGCCCATTGTAAATAAGAATTTGTTCTTAATTAACTGACTTGCCTATTTAAATGAAGGTTAATTAAATACAAACATATTTTTAAAAGGACTGGGGAGTTTTTCAGGATGAAAAATAAACAGAATAGAGCTAAGCACAGGCAAAATCCTTGAGAAAAACATGGTTCAGTCTGCTTTCCACCAGAAACTGGGAGATAAATTCACCTTTCAGAAAGACAATAACATAAAACACAAGGGCAAAACTACACTGGAGTTGCTTACCAAGATGAGATGAATGTTGTTGAGTGGCTGAGTTAAAGTTTTGACTTAAATCTACTTGAATGGTTAATGAGTTACTATCTTCTGACTTAAACTCTAAAGATGTATACAGATATATGTTACATCAATAACAGTCAATTATTAACTACTACGTCTCATAATTCTTGGATATCTGCACAAACACTAATTGATAAATCAGCAATACACAAATTGGCTTAATAATTTTTAAAATAACTACCTAAATAATCACACAGAAATACATGCTCGGAAAAGAAATGCAATGTATATATTTATGTGTGGATGTCTTTGTTGTCTCTCTGTTGAACTCAATGAGTCCTATGGAGAAGTTATTGAGGGATGTAAGACTCTGGTTTGTCCACAAGAGGTCACAATGTTCTTTGTAGTACAGATTTTCTGGCCTTGGAGTGTTTGTTAAACTAGATACTTCAGGTGTACCACACGGTGGTCAGACTGATTTGTTCTTCCCCCTCGTCTTTGGTCAAATGTCCTTAACTACTTTACATGCACAGCTAAATACTGTGAATGTTCTGGTCTAGTCTTTCATAGGTTCCCACCATTTCGTAACGTTCAGCTCACACTGTCTGTCACGCTGGTCTAATGTACATTTCGTTAGCGAGTCCTTTTAAGCCCTCTGACCAAAGAGGGTGCTCCGTCATGTTGAAACGAACTCTGAGCTCACTTGGGCGTGTCTACTGTATGGGCACAAGGTTCCATGAAAAACAATTCTCATTTAGAAGGCTAATATCTCATTGCTATCTTCAGAAAAGTATTCTCATATTTAATAATATAATTTGTACTACATTTAAATCTAAACCTGATATACACAGTGTACAAGCTCTTCAAGTTACAATGTTTCCTTTATAACGTCTTTATATCAAATTTAATGACATCACAAAATAGACATTACTTTTCCATATTCTATCTCTCATCATTCCCAACATTTGGAAGTTGAAATATATTGTCCCAGTGTTCATTGTTTGATGTTGAAGTTTTGGATGGCCACTTTTCTGTAACAAAGGGATTTATTTCCCTTCTCATACTAAAGAGCCAAAGGGAGAGTTTCTGCAAGATATTTATGACCGGCTGTTGAATCATAAAACCGTCCGGGAGCGGGGGGGCGGGAGAGGGGGGGGCTATCTGTCAGCCATGTTCCAAGCTGATCTGGCTAGAGGCGAAAGAAACGCACACCTATTTAGGCGAGGTGCTGGCTAGCTGAGTGGAACACTTGAAGCTGATCTGGCACCTTTGATCCTCACCAAGGAGAGAGAGTCATGACACTGTAAACTAAAATGGTCTATAAAAAGTACATTCTAACTACTCAGTTGCAATACAGCATCAGTGTCTCATCTTTAGAACCAACATTTTAAGCATTTTACATCTTTACATGAACAGGTAAAAGGTTAAAAGAATACTGTCATGGAATTTAGGCATTGAATTCACTATACATCTTTTTAATTTCAAGAATTCCATGGCGACCATGAAACTACTATTCCTAGTGATGTGCCTTGGACTTTGTTCTTCCATTCCTGTAAGAATTCTTGAAATACAACATCAACCCTGCAATTTACAGATCAATAAATCAAGAAATTGCTGGTTCCACAGATTGCATTGCATTGGAATACGAAAATATTTTAATTATTTCAATATGATGGACTTAAGTTCACACTTTGAGTGGTGATTCCTTTATACTGTTTGTGTGTGCAGGAGATTTCGGCTAGTGATGAGGTGCAGTACGATCTATTGTTATCTATTAGGCATTCTATCTATTAGAGTACTGCAGTATGGGCTACTATTTGCATATGATTACTAGTATGTTTGAATTCCGAACTTCCCTCTCTCTCTCTCTCTCTCTCTCTCTCTCTCTCTCTCTCTTCTCTCTTCTCACCTTTCTCTCTCTCTCTCTCTCTCTCTCTCTCTCTCTCTCTCTCTCTCTCTCTCTCTGTGTGTGTGTGTGGAGGCACCGCAGAGGATTAAGGGGAGGACCATGACATTTCATAAAAATAGTGAAACTATTTATATTTTTTTTAAACAAAACTATACTAAATATATTCATATTTCACCAAACAATTGGTTGTAATACACTTTTTCAATTAAGGTATACAGTAACTTCAACAGCAATGTCTGGACTAGCATCATGGTGTAGCCGGAGGACAGCTATCTTCCGTCCTCGTCTGGCTACATTGACTTCAATACAAAACCTAGGAGGCTGGTAGGCCTCACCCCCTTCCAAAGACATACAGTTGAAGTCAGAAGTTTACATACACTTTGGACCACTCCACACATTTCTTGTTAACAAACTAAAGTTTTGGCAAGTCGGCTAGGACATCTACTTTGCGCATGACACAAGTAATTTTTCCAACAATTGTTTACAGACTATTATTATAGTTATTATATGTTATTATTATATGTAATATATTATTATTATTATATTACAGATTATTTCACTTATAATTCACTTACAATTCCAGTGGGTCAGAAGTACACATACACTAAGTTGAATGTGCCTTTAAACAGCAAAAAAATATCCAGAAAATGACGTCATGGCTTTAGAAGCTTCTGATAGGCTAATTGACATAATTTGAGTCAATTGGAGGGGTACCTGTGGATGTATTTCAGTGCCTTTGCTTGATATCATGGGAAAATCACAAGAAATCAGCCAAGACCTCAAAATGTCCTCTGGTCTGATGAAACAAAAATAGAACTGTTTGTCCATATAAACTGGTAATATCATCAACCATGTGTAGTAACTAGTGATTATGATGGCCTTTACCATCATTATGTTTGGAGGAAAAAGGGGGAGGCTTGCAAGGCGAAGAACACCATCCCAACCGTGAAGCACAGGGGTGGCAGCGTCATGTTGTGGGGGTGCTCTGCTGCAGGAGGGATTGGTGCACTTCACAAAATAGATGGCATCATGAGGATAGAAAATTATGTGGATATATTGAAGTAACATCTCAAGACGTCAGCCAGGAAGTTAAAGCTTGGTCGCAAATGGGTCTTCCAAATGGACAATGACCCCAAGCATACTTCCAAAGTTGTGGCAAAATGGCTTAAGGAAAACAAAGTCAAGGTATTGGAGTGGCCACCACAAAGCCCTGACCTCAATCCTATAGATAATTTGTGGGGCAGAATTGAAAAAGCGTGTGCGAGCAAGGAGGCCTACAAACCTGACTCAGTTACACCAGCTCTGTCAGGAGGAATGGGCCAGAATTCACCCAACTTATTGTGGGAAGCTTGTGGAAGGAAATGTGATGAAAGGAATTATTAAATGTCAGGAATTGTGGAAAACGGCGTTTAAATGTATTTGGCTAAGGTGTACAGTATGTAAACTTCTGACTTCAACTGTATGTGGATGATCAAGGCTTTATTCAGGAACGTTTCTTGGGTTACTTTGATGTGTCAAGTGGGCGAGATTCACAGTCGGAGTTTACCTGATATTTTATTTAACTAGTCAAATCAGTTAACAACAAATTCTTATTTACAATGATGGCCTACCCTAGCCAACGCTGGGCCCAATCATGGCCAAATGTGATGCAGCCTTGATTTGAAGCAGGTACTGCAGTGATACCTCTTGCACTGAGATGCAGTGTCTTAATCCAGTACGCCACACGGGAGCCCCTAGAGAAACTCTTCATCCAAACTAGAGGTCGACCGATTAATCGGAATGGCCGATGAATTAGGGTCGATTTCAAGTTTTCATAACAATTGGAAATCTGTATTTTTGGACACCAATTTGGCCGATTATTATTATTATTATTTTTTTTTTTTTACACCTTTATTTAACTAGGCAAGTCAGTTAAGAACACGTTCTTATTTTCAATGACGGCCTAGGAATGGTGGGTTAACTGCCTTGTTCAGGGGCAGAACGACAGATTTTTACCTTGTCAGCTCGGAGATTCAATCTTGCAACCTTACAGTTAACTAGTCCAACGCTCTAACCACCTGCCTCTCATTGCACTCCACGAGGAGCCTGCTTGATATGCGAATGCAGTAAGAAGCAAAGGTAAGTTGCTAGCTAGCATTAAACTTATCTTATTAAAAACAATCAATCAATCATAATCACTAGTTAACTATACATGGTTGATGATATTACTAGTTTATCTAGCGTGTCCTGCATTGCATATAATCGATGCTGTGCGCATTTACGGAAAAGGACGTCGTTGCTCCAACGTGTACCTAACCATAAACATACACAAGTATATATTTTTAAACCTGCATATTTAGTTAATATTGCCTTCTAACATGAATTTCTTTAAACTAGGTAATTTGTGTCACTTCTCTTGCAACAGAGTCAGGGTATATGCAGCAGTTTGGGACGCCTGGCTCATTGCGAACTGTGTGAAGACTATTTCTTCCTAACAAAGACAGCCAACTTCTTAAAATTAATACACAGAAGTATATATTATTAAACCTGCATATTTAGCTAAAAGAAATTCAGGTTAGCAGGCAATATTAACCAGGTGAAATTGTGTCACTTCTCTTGCGTTCATTACACGCAGAGTCAGGGTATATGAAACAGGCCGCCTGGCTCGTTGCGAACTAATTTGGCAGAATTTTACGACATGACATAACATTGAAGGTTGTACAATGTAACAGCAATATTTAGACTTAGGGATGCCACCCGTTAGATAAAATACGGAAAGGTTCCGTATTTCACTGAAATAATAAACTTTTGTTTTCGAAATGATAGTTTCCGGATTCGACCATATTAATGACCAAAGGCTCGTATTTCTGTGTGTTATTATGTTATAATTAAGTCTATGATTTGATATTTGATAGAGCAGTCAGAGCGGTGGTAGGCAGCAGCAGGCTCGTAAGCATTCATTCAAACAGCACTTTTGTGAGTTTGCCAGCAGCTCTTCGCTGTGCTTCAAGCATTGAGCTGTTTATGACTTCAAGACTATCAACTCCCGAGATTAGGCTAGTGTAACCGATGTGAAATGGCTAGCTAGTTAGCGGGGAGCGGACTAATAGCGTTTCAAACGTCGCTCGCTCTGAGACTTGTAGTAGTTGTTCCCCTTGCTCTGCAAGGGCCACGGCTTTTGTGGAGCGATGGGTAACGATGCTTCGAGGGTGGCTGTTGTCGATGTGTTGCTGGTTCGAAAGGTATATGAAATACAAATGGTATAAAGAGAAATAGTCCTATAAATACTATATTAACTTCAACCTAAAACCTCTTACCTTGGAATATTGAAATCTCATGTTAAAAGGAACCACCAGCTTTCATATGTTCTCAAGTTCTGAGCAAGGAACTTAAACGTTAGCTTTTTTACATGGCACATATTGCACTTCTACTTTCTTCTCCAACACTTTGTTTTTGCATAATTTTTTGGGGTCCTCCAATAATCGGTATCGGTATCGGCGTTGAAAAATCATAATTGGTCGACCTCTAATACAAACCTACGATGGCGCAGCTGTAATGTAATATATCTGCTATTTGTATTTACAGCTACAGTAAGTCCCCTCATGTTCCCTGATTAAGAAGTCATGACTATTCCACTCCACTACCATTGTCAACTTTCTCCTGACATGAACTGAAGCAACAACGTCTCATGGGCCCGCTCATCCACTGGCACATTGACTGTTCCAAGCACTGTGAGTACAGTACCCCTATCAATTTTCTCCCATTACCATATGTAGACTCAATCACATACACAATCACATTATTATTACACATCAAAGATTTTACTCCATGCTTGGACTAACTTATTCTTAGCTCTTTTGTCTAACTGTGTAGTGTCGTGTTGTTTTTTCCTGTCTTCCCTGTAAAATCCTGTCCCACACTGGTCAAGCCTCTGAACACCACAACTCATGTCTCATACCCTCATTCAATCACTGCTGTGATACCATTCCAACACTGTGTAAGTAGCCCTCTCATTCCCCTTCCCCATAATATTGTACTATAAATATCAATATTAAATGCTTTAGGTTAAAATAATTAGTCTTTGATGATTTTTGAAACACACTTTTTGGTGTCTGTGAGTTCCGCGCCTATACCGTGGGTCTCCCATCCTCCTCATTTTCTAACCCCACCTGCTTCCACTGCTCTATTTCTCTTTCACTCTTTCTCTCTCTCTCTCTCTCTCTCTCTCTCTCTCTCTCTCTCTCTCTCTCTCTCTCTCTCTCTCTCTCTCTCGACAGGTTCAGGGGTTTTGGGGGTGATTTTTGGGTGTTTTACCCCTATCAGCAGCCTCAGTACCCATCATGCTTCCCTTACTCCTAGCCTCCCCAAAGTAACTCCGCCCTGACTGCCACTCCTGCTGCAGCTCCCGCCACCCCAGCTGCCACCTCCCCAGCTGCCATCACCCCAGCTGCCATCACCCCAGCCTCGGAAGCGGGTGGGAAATGAGATGGCCGTCGCCAGAGGAAGCAGAGAGAAAACTCTGACTCCCATTCCTCCACCTTGTTTACTTCAAAGTCCTAACACAAGTATGAAATCAACAAAACGTCTGAAATCCTTATAAATTCCAGGGTATTTGGTGTTTACAAAAAGGGGTCAAGACCCACTACCAGTTCCTCTTGGGTTGCAGATAACAACATATGTTGTTGTCTATTTGGACCGTGTTGACAGACACTTTGAAAATGGGTTATAACATAAAACGTTTGTGAACCTCTACTCTATAACTTCAGTATGAAGTCAGGTACTGTAGATATCTTTCCCTAGCACTGAGAAAGT
The DNA here is from genome assembly GCF_045791955.1 of Oncorhynchus clarkii lewisi. Lineage (NCBI taxonomy): Eukaryota > Metazoa > Chordata > Actinopteri > Salmoniformes > Salmonidae > Oncorhynchus > Oncorhynchus clarkii. Next base: position 22,216,097 of record NC_092165.1, on the reverse strand, counting down.
AACAACACTTAATAGTAGCCAAGTATACAATTTCCCTGTTTAATATGCTTTAACATGTTGATTTTTGTATGGTTCTTGATGCGAATTCAATCAATATCCGACGTTCTACAGTAAATTCCTCAAATATTGTGATTTGAAATAAAAACTCTTAACTGTCTTGCAATATTAATAGAAAATCAAACTTGGTTGCATGCTGACTGACAGTTGCTTTTGAACACTTGAATCTTTTATGCTAGAGGACTGTATATACGGTGCATTCGGAAAGTATTCAGACCCCTTGACCTTTTCCACATGTTGTTACGTTACAGCCTTATTCTAAAATGTATTTGTTTTTAACATCCCCCCTCATCAATCTACACACAATAACCCATAATGCCAAAGCAAAAACCAGTTAATAGGATTTTTTGCAAATGTATAATAAAAAAAAACTGAAATATTACATTTATATAAGTATTCAGACCCTTTATTCAGTACTTTGTTGAAGCACCTTTGGCAGTGATTACAGCCTCAAGTCTTCTTGGGTATGACGCCACAATCTTGGCACACCTATATTTAATAGTTTCTCCCATTCTTCTCTGCAGATCCTCTCAAGCCCTGTCAGGTTGGTTGGGGAGCGTTGCTGCACAGCAATTTTCAGGTCTCTTAAGATATGTTAGATTGGGTTCAAGTCCGGGCTTTGGCTGGGCCACTCAAGGACATTCAGAGACTTGTCCTGAAGCCACTCCTGCGTTGTCTTGTGTGTGTGCTTAGGGTTGTTGTCTTGTTGGAAGGTGAACCTTCGCCCCAGTGTGAGGTCCTGAGTGCTCTGGAGCAGGTTTTCATCAAGAAACTCTTTGTACTTTGCTCCATTCATCTTTCACTCGATCCTGACTAGTCTCCCAGTCCCTGCCACTGAAAAACTTACCCACAACATGACTCTGCCACCACCATGCTTCACTGTATGGATGGTGCCTGGTTTCCTACAGACATGATGCTTGGCATTCATGCCAAAGAGTTCAGTATTGGTTTCATCAGAACAGAGAATCTTGTTTCTCATGGTCAGAGTACTTTAGGTGATTTTTGGCCAAGCGGGATGTCATGTGCCTTTTACTGAGGAGTGGCTTCCGTCTGGCCTCTCTACCATAAAGGCCTGATTGGTGGAGTGCTGCAGAGATGGTTGTCCTCCTGGAAGGTTATCCCATCTCCACAGAGGAACTCTGCAGCTCTGTCAGAGTGACCAGCTTTTTCTTGGTCACCTCCCTGACCAAGGCACTTCTCCCTCGATTGCTCAGTTTGGCCGGGCGTCCAGCTCTAGGAAGAGTCTTGGTGGTTCCAAACTTATTCCATTTAAGAATGATGGAGGCCACTGTGTTCTTGGGGACCTTCAATGCTGCATAAATGTTTTGGTACTCCTCCCCCAATCTGTGCCTCTACACAACCCTGTCTCGGAGCTCTACGGACAATTCCTTCAACCTCATGGCCTGGTTTTGCTCTGACATACACTGTCAACTGTGGGACAGGTGTGTGTCTTTCAAAATCATAGCCAGTCAATTTAATTTACCACAGGTGGACTCCAATCAATTTGTAGAAACATCCCAAGGATGATTAATGGAAACAGGATGCACCTGAGCTCAATTTCGAGTCTCATAGCAAATGGTCTAAATACTTATGTAAATAAGCTAGCTCTCTTTTTTTTGTAATAAATTTGCAAACATTTCTAAAAAACTGTTTTTACTTTGTCATTATGGAGTACTGTGTGTAGATTTTCCTGGGAGACCCCTATTTGCTGCTCTATGACTCACTGACACTTCCCGGTCAGAGGTAATAAGGTTACACACGGAGATTGTTATTGCCAAAAATGTAGATGTGGAATATACACTGCTCAAAAAAATAAAGGGAACACTAAAAAAACACATCCTAGATCTGAATGAATGAAATATTCTTATTAAATACTTTTTTCTTTACATAGTTGAATGTGCTGACAACAAAATCACACAAAAATTATCAATAGAAATCAAATTTATCAACCCATGGAGGTCTGGATTTGGAGTCACACTCAAAATTAAAGTGGAAAACCACACTACAGGCTGATCCAACTTTGATGTCATGTCCTTAAAACAAGTCAAAATGAGGCTCAGTAGTGTGTGTGGCCTCCACGTGCCTGTATGACCTACCTACAACGCATGGGCATGCTCCTGATGAGGTGGCGGATGGTCTCCTGAGGGATCTCCTCCCAGACCTTGACTAAAGCATCCGCCAACTCCTGGACAGTCTGTGGTGCAACGTGGCGTTGGTGGATGGAGCGAGACATGATGTCCCAGATGTGCTCAATTGGATTCAGGTCTGGGGAACGGGCAGGCCAGTCCATAGCAGCAATGCCTTCCTCTTGCAGGAACTGCTGACACACTCCAGCCACATGAGGTCTAGCATTGTCTTGCATTAGGAGGAACCCAGGGCCAACCGCACCAGCATATGGTCTCACAAGGGGTCTGAGGATCTTATCTCGGTACCTAATGGCAGTCAGGCTACCTCTGGCGAGCACATGGAGCGCTGTGCGGCCCCCCAAAGAAATGCCACCCCACACCATAACTGACCCTCCGCCAAACCGGTCATGCTGGAGGATGTTGCAGGCAGCAGAACGTTCTCCACTGCGTCTCCAGACTGTCACGTCTGTCACATGTGCTCAGTGTGAACCTGCTTTCATCTGTGAAGAGCACAGGGCGCAAGTGGCGAATTTGCCAATCTTGGTGTTCTCTGGCAAATGAAAAATGTCCTGCACGGTGTTGGGCTGTAAGCACAACCCCCACCTGTGGACATCGGGCCCTCATACCACCCTCATGGAGTTTGTTTCTGACCGTTTGAGCAGACACATGCACATTTGTGGCCTGCTGGAGGTCATTTTGCAGTGCCCTGGCAGTGCTCCTCCTGCTACTCCTTGCACAAAGGCGGAGGTAGCAGTCCTGCTGCTGGGTTGTTGCCCTCCTACGGCCTCCTCCACGTCTCCTGATGTACTGGCCTGTCTCCTGGTAGCGCCTCCATGCTCTGGACACTACGCTGACAGACACAGCAAACCTTCTTGCCACAGCTCGCATTGATGTACCATCCTGGATGAGCTGCACTACCTGAGCCACTTGTGTGGGTTGTAGACTCCGTCTCATGCTACCACGAGAGTGAAAGCACCGCCAGCATTCAAAAGTGACCAAAACATCAGCCAGGAAGCATAGGAACTGAGAAGTGGTCTGTGGTCCCCACCTGCAGAACCACTCCTTTATTGGGGGTGTCTTGCTAATTGCCTATAATTTCCACCTGTTGTCTATTCCATTTGCACAACAGCATGTGAAATTTATTGTCAATCAGTGTTGCTTCCTAAGTGGACAGTTTGATTTCAAAGAAGTGTGATTGACTTGGAGTTACATTGTGTTGTTTAAGTGTTCCCTTTATTTTTTTGAGCAGTGTATATTGTTCTGGAATTAACAGCAGACGGGACATAATTTCCTGATTTGATACATAGCAGTGGCAAGAGGCTAATTTGTTTGCCCAACATTGCATGGAACAGCCAGACAACATATAACATCCTTCATTGCAACACATGTAGGCTTCATTAGGTATTTGTGATTGGCTGAGAAACACTGTATATTGTCTGTGTATTGATGAGTGTGCTAGCACATACAGAGGCACTGAGAAGGTTTTTAACCCTGACATGGACATACTAACAATTCTAACACTTTGTTCAGATTAAAGTCATTGTTATACACTCGCTAAATGTGTAGTAGATTATACATACAACATAATCTGTTATTTGTTGGGAATAGATGGATTGATAAAGTAATACAGTTTATGTTTATACTCTACTCATTTTCTACTTGGATTTGTGATGTTTCTCTATTGCTTTGGTAAACCATGCTTATGAAATGCTGGTGCAAATACTATTTTAGACTTAAAGTTAGTATATTACATCGATATGTACATACATTTGTTGTCTTATTGTTTGCTTTTGAAGGCTGAGTATGAGCACGGCCATCAGCATATCATTGGGAAGCGCTCTTCAAGTGAGGAGGTGAGTAGTGTGTATAATACATTTCTTTAAAAAATGTATTGTTCTTTATTGGGGGATAAAAACATTGAGAGAAAGACAGGAAAGGCCAAGTTTGTACAAGAAGAGCGTGGGCTGCATTCAAACCCACGCTGACACAGTGTATGTGTACGCTAAAGGTAGCAGCCTTAACCGCTAGACCACCCCATCCCACATTTACACATAAAAAGTTGCCAAAGACAATATCAACACTGACAGAAACTTCACTGTAAATGGTATCATGATTTTACCTTAAAATAACTTGACATACAAAGCAATTACCTATAGTATCATTATCTGCATGGCCCTTTCTATACACAGTTACTCAATCAAAATGATTAACAGCTCAAATAAACAATGTACAGTTATTGTGTACATTGTACACAATTGATATTCCAGTGACTACATTAGTTTCAACTTCCTTTTTGCCTCCTTGGCTGTGGCTTTCCAAACTTTCTCCAGATTTACCACCACCTTCTGCTTCTTTAAAAACTTGGTCTGGTCCCAGCCTTGCAGCCCCGGTCCCTGCAGCACCGAGGCTGCATAAAGATTAAGCTTTTTTTTTTTAAGTATTACATTTTATTGTGGCATAAATGCAACCAACAGGTCATGATGTTTTCATCTGACTGTCAAACACAGGAGGCTGCTGAGGGGAGAACGGCTCCGAATAATGGCTGGAACAGAGCAATAGGAATGGCATCAAACACCTGGAAACCATGAGTTTGATGTATTTACCATTCCACTAATTCCACCCCAGTCATTACCATGAACCTGTTCTCCCCAGCATAATTCTAGAGATTCTATTGCTAAGTCAAGGTAAATTCAACCGGTCTAGGGCACTGCATCTCAGTGCATGAGGCATCACAGACACGCTGGTTTGAATCCAGGCTGTATCACAACCAGCTGTGATTGGGAGTCCCATAGGGCAGTGCACAACTGGCCCAGTGTCGTCCGGGTTTGGCCGGTGTAGGATGTCATACAGTTTGTGCTTTCACCTTATGATAGCTATGTGGGACAACCACACATTACTGTCATGGTATATACATTTTTCCTTAATAAAGTTAATAAAGTTGTTAGTTCACGAAAGGCTTTTTTTTCATGTCAAACTGAAATGATTTATGAAAATATAAAGAATACAGTATATAAAAACATACATCAACAGTATAAGGTTATATGTTAACAAGACAATGAAATAAAGACGATGAATTTATGAATACGTTTAAAAATATACATATTTATAGGTCTGGAAGTCTGCTTTCATGATGAAATTTGCTGTATTTGCCATAATGCTGTGCCTGAAACTGTAAGTGCAAAATTAACTCGTCAAAACATCCAGTATATTTTTGTAATTTCAAAGTACATAAACATTTTGTTCAGAACCATTTCAGTGGTATGATAAATTTAAGCAATTACAAATGTGAGTTTCAACCTGAATAATTAATTGATACATTGACATCAATGTTGATGAGTTTGATGCAAGTTGTTAAGGTGTTACCAACCAATCAAATCCTTTTTACAGCACTCTGGCCATCACTATCACGAAAGTAAAAAAAAAAATGTATTTCACCTTTATTTAACCAGGTAGGCAAGTTGAGAACAAGTTCTCATTTACAATTGCGACCTGGCCAAGATAAAGCAAAGCAGTTCGACAGATACAACGACACAGAGTTACACATGGAGTAAAACAAACATACAGTCAATAATACAGTATAAACAAGTCTATATACGATGTGAGCAAATGAGGTGGGAAGGGAGGTAAAGGCAAAAAAGGCCATGGTGACAAAGTAAATACAATATAGCAAGTAAAACACTGGAATGGTAGTTTTGCAATGGAAGAATGTGCAAAGTAGAAATAAAAATAATGGGGTGCAAAGGAGCAAAATAAACAAATAAATAAAATAGATACCGTAGGGAAAGAGGTAGTTGTTTGGGCTAAATTATAGGTGGGCTATGTACAGGTGCAGTAATCTGTGAGCTGCTCTGACAGTTGGTGCTTAAAGCTAGTGAGGGAGATAAGTGTTTCCAGTTTCAGAGATTTTTGTAGTTCGTTCCAGTCATTGGCAGCAGAGAACTGGAAGGAGAGGCGGCCAAAGAAATAATTGGTTTTGGGGGTGACTAGAGAGATATACCTGCTGGAGCGTGTGCTACAGGTGGGAGATGCTATGGTGACCAGCGAGCTGAGATAAGGGGGGACTTTACCTAGCAGGGTCTTGTAGATGACATGGAGCCAGTGGGTTTGGGGACAAGTATGAAGTGAGGGCCAGCCAACGAGAGCGTACAGGTCGCAATGGTGGGTAGTATATGGGGCTTTGGTGACAAAACGGATTGCACTGTAATAGACTGCATCCAATTTGTTGAGTAGGGTATTGGAGGCTATTTTGTAAATGACATCACCAAAGTCGAGGATTGGTAGGATGGTCAGTTTTACAAGGTTATGTTTGGCAGCATGAGTGAAGGATGCTTTGTTGCGAAATAGGAAGCCAATTCTAGATTTAACTTTGGATTGGAGATGTTTGATATGGATCTGGAAGGAGAGTTTACAGTCTAACCAGACACCTAAGTATTTGTAGTTGTCCACGTATTCTCAGTCAGAGCCGTCCAGAGTAGTGGTGTTGGACAGGCGGGTAGGTGCAGGCAGCGATCGGTTGAAGAGCATGCATTTAGTTTTACTTGTATTTAAGAGCAATTGGAGGCCACGGAAGGAGAGTTTGTATGGCATAGAAGCTTTTCTGGAGGGTTGTTAACACATTGTCCAAAGAAGGGCCAGAAGTATACAGAATGGTGTCGTCTGCGTAGAGGTGGATCAGAAACTCACCAGCAGCAAGAGCATCATCATTGATGCATACAGAGCAGAGAGTCGGTCCAAGAATTGAACCCTGTGGCACCCCCATAGAGACTGCCAGAGGCCCGGACAACAGGCCCTCCGATTTGACACACTGAACTTTATCAGAAAAGTAGTTGGTGAACCAGGCGAGGCAATCATTTGAGAAACCAAGGCTATCGAGTCTGCCGATGAGGATGTGGAGATTGACACAGTTGAATGCCTTGGCCTGGTCAATGAATACAGCTGCACAGTATTGTTTCTTATCGATGGCGGTTAAGATATCGTTTAGGACCTTGAGCGTGGCTGAGGTGCACCCATGACCAGCTCTGAAACCATATTGCATAACGCAGAAGGTATGGTGGGATTCGTAATCTGTTTGTTGACTTGGCTTTCGAAGACCTTAGAAAGGCAAGGTAGGATAGATATAGGTCTGTAGCAGTTTGGCAAATTTCTGCTTGAAAAAGCTATCCTTGGCTTTTCTAACTGCCTGTGTATATTGGTTTCTAGCTTCCCTGAAAAGTTGCATATCACGGGGGCTTTTCAATGCTAATGCAGAACGCCATAGGATGAGGCAGTGATCGCTGAGATCTTGGTTGAAAACAGCAGAGGTGTATTTAGAGGGCAAGTTGGTTAGGATGATATATATGAGGGTGCCCATGTTTGCGGCTTTGGGATGGTACCTGTTAGGTTCATTGATCATTTGTGTGAGATTGAGGGCATCAAGCTTAGATTGTAGGATGGCTGGGGTGTTAAGCATGTTCCAGTTAGGTCGCCTAGCAGCACGAGCTCTGAAGATAGATGGGGGGCAATCAGTTCACATATGGTGTCCAGAGCACGGCTGGGGGCAGAGGGTGGTCTATAGCAGGTGGCAACGGCGAGAGACTTGTTTTTAGAGAGGTGGATTTTTAAAAGTAGAAGTTCAAATTGTTTGGGCACAGACCTGGATAGTATGACAGAACTCTGCAGGCTATCTTTGCAGTAGATTGCAACATCGCCCCCTTTGGCCGTTCTATCTTGTCTGAAAATATTGTAGTTAGGGATGTAGATTTCAGAATTTTTGGTGGTCTTCCTATGCCAGGATTCAGACACGGCTAGAACATCCGTGTTGGCAGAGTGTGCTAAAGCAGTGAATAAAACAAACTTAGGGAGGAGGCTTCTAATGTTAACATGCATGAAACCATGGCTATTACGGTTACAGAAGTCATCAAAAGAGAGCGCCTGGGGAATAGGAGTGGAGCTAGGCACTGCAGGGCCTGGATTCACCTCTACATCACCAGAGGAACAGAGGAGTAGGATAAGGGTACGGCTAAAAGCTATGAGAATTGGTCGTCTAGAACGTCCGGAACAGAGAGTAAAAGGAGGTTTCTGGGGGCGATAAAATAGCTTCAAGGTATAATATACAGACAAAGGTATGGTAGAATGTGAATACAGTGGAGGTTAACCTAGGTATTGAGTGATGATAAGAGAGATATTGTCTCTAGAAACATCATTGAAACCATCATTGAAATCATTGTAGTGAGGTTGGTTGGGGTAACGGCGATGCAGACAGCTAGCCAGGCCATTGGTAGCAAGCTAGCATAGGATGGAGGTCTGTTTTTAGCCACCTTATGCGTTTCCGTCGGTAGATTAGTGGGGTTCCGTGTGGTAGAGGGGATCAATCCAATTTTCAATATAGTGACCCAAGAAAAATTGTCCGATAGACCTATTCAAATAGCAGCCGATAAGACAGCTAACGATTAGCGGGCTGCAGATGGGCGTTCAGGTAACGTCGCGACGGAGGGGCCAGTTGGATAACTCCCTCGGGCAGATAACGTTGGTATTCCAGTCGTGAAGGCCCGGTGGGGCTCCGCATCGGCAGTAAAACGGGTCCGGATAGGTGATTGTAGCCCAGGAGTGGCTGATGGAACTCTTCAGCTGGCTAGCTCCGGAATAATTGATGTTTGCTCCGGGATCGACGTAAGCCAATAGTCACACAGATAGCAGCTAGCTAGCTGCGAGATCCAGGTGTAAATGTCCAGAGCTTGCGGTTGAAATCCGGGAATATTGAGAAAAAAATAGGTCCAGTATGTTCTGGTCTGAGTCGCGTTGTACAAAACTGGCGATAGCTTTTCGAGCTAAAGGATTGCTGATGACCACAAACCGTGGTTAGCTGAATACTAAAGTTAGCCAGTAAAATGGCTAGCTTCTGGCTGGCTTCTGGTTGGCTTCAGGCTAGCTTCAGGTTGGCTTCTGGCTTGAACACTTAAATATCAAAGCATGGCTGTGAAGAGTAAGCACTTCTTAGGAAATACAAAAATATGCTTTATTTCAAAGTACCAGCGTTGAGGGGTGACTCATCTCTTGTGGACAGGTTCACATGTAGGAAGTGACAATTTTACGGATATTTCACTTATTGGTAACCAAGATTAATTAAGAGGTGACTGACTAGCTTTGGAGACCTTAAAATAGAGTCTGTTAGTCCCAGTTAATGCGATATAGTACAACATATCTTAAAGAAGAGTCCACATCTCCGGCCATATGTCATGTATATCCAAATGTCTTAAATGCAAATTAGTGGAAAATATAAGCACATCTGCAAATTATATGGTACTTATATTTACCATTAATTTTGGATTTTGGCATAAAAGTCGGAAGTTTACATACAGCTTAGCCAAATACATTTTAACTCAGTTTTTCACAATTCCTGACATTTAATCCTAGTAACAATGCCCTGTCTTAGGTCAGTTAGGATCACCACTTTAGTTTAAGAATGTGAAATGTCAGAATAATAGTAGAGAGAATGATTTATTTCAGCTTTAAATGTCTTTCATCACATTCCCAGTGGGTCAGAAGTACACTCAATTAGTATTTGGTATTTGCCTTTAAATAGTTTAACTTGGGTCAAACGTTTCAGGTAGCCTTCCACAAGCTTCCCACAATAAGTTGGGTGAATGTTGGCCCATTCCTCCTGACGGAGCTGGTGTAACTGAGTCAGGTTTGTAGGCCTCCTTGCTCGCACATGCTTTTTCAGTTACGCACACAAATCTTCTATAGAATTGAGGTCAGGGCTTTGTGCTGACCACTCCAATACCTTGACTTTGTTGTCTTTAAGCCATTTTGGCACAAATTTGGAAGTAAGCTTAGGGTCATTGTCCATTTGGAAGACCCATTTGCCACCAAGCTTTAACTTCCTGACTGATGTCTTGAGATGTTGCTTCAATATATCCACATAATTTTCTATCCTCGTGATGCCATCTATTTTGTGAAGTGCACCAGTCCCTCCTGCAGCATGGTCATTATGGCCAAACAGTTTTATTTTTGTTTCATCAGACCAGAAGACATTTCTCCAAAAAGTATGATCAATGTCCTCATGTGCAGTTGAAAACCGCAGTCTGGCTTTTTTATGGCGGTTTTGGATTAGTGGCTTCTTCCTTGCTGAGCGGCCTTTCAGGTTATGTCGACATAGGACTCGTTTTACTGTGGATATAGATACTTTTGTACCTGTTTCCTCCAGCATCTTCACAAGGTCTTTTGCTGTTGTTCTGGGATTGATTTGCACTTTTATGCTCATATCAAGGAGACAGAATTGCATCTCCTTCCTGAGCGGGATGACAGCTGCGCGGTCCCATGGTGTTTATACTTGCGTACTATTGTTCGTACAGATGAACGTGGTACCGTCATCCGAAGGATGAACCAGACTTGTGGAGGTCTACAAATTTTTTCTGAGGTCTTTGCTGATTGCTTTTGATTTTGCCATGATGTCAAGCAAAGAGGCACTGAGTTTGAACGTAAGCCTTGAAATACAGCTACACCTCCAATTGACACAATTGACACAAATAATGTCATTTAGCCTATCAGAAGCTTCTAAAACCATTACATAATTTTCTGGTATTTCCCAAGCTGTTTAAAGGCACAATCATCTTAGTGTATTTAATGTTCTGACCCACTGGAATTGTGATACAGTGAATTATAAGTGAAATAATCTGTCTGTAAACAATTGTTGGAAAAATTACTTGCGTCATGCACAAAGTAAATGTCCTAACCGACTTGCCAAAACTATATTTTGTTATCAATAAATTTGTGGAGTGGTTGAAAAACGAGTTTTAATGACTCCAACCTAAGTGTATGTAAACTTCTGACGTCAACTCTATAACTGGACATGGATTAATTTTGACATTAGACTACTTTTGAGTTCTGAAAACATTGGACTAAATTAGATTTTGGAGCAAAATGTCCCTTTAACCTCTGTTAAATTCTGAATAAGAAGTGAATTTCATGCTCTAGATAGAGAGCTCACTCAATGTGTTTTTGAATCAGAATCTATGGCAACCTGGTGGAAAAAGTATCCAATTGTCATAGAAAATGACTCAAGTAAAAGTGAAAGTCACCCAATAAAATTCTACTTGAGTAAAGATCTAAAAGTATTTGGTGCTAAATAAGTATCAAAAGTAAATGTAATTGTTCAAATATACTTAAGTAGGTTCTACTATTTTAAGTAGGTCCTACTACTACTATTTACCCCAAATTACCACAGCTAACTCCAAACAACCCCATACCAGACACTACTCAAAACAGCTACCACAAAACTATGCAAAAAAATAACACAGCATACCCCAAAACATCCAAAAGAGCTTGGAGTAGCTGGTATTTTTGGGATGTTTGAGGTAGTCTGGGGTGTCTGTTACCTTTGGTTTCTAGTATTTTGGGGTCTTCTCTGGTATTGAAGTTGTTTGCAGTAACTGTTTTGGGTAGTTTCTAACATGTAGGGGTTGTTTTGAGGTAATTTGTTGTATAGCTGTTTAGGGAAGTGTTTTGTGTTTTCGGGTTATGGGAAATTAGAAGCGTTATTTGCACATGCATTTCTTACATATGACACTTTTACTGTGCCATTTTACTGTGCCGCATTATGAAAGAAAGAGTTCCCTTAATAAAACATAAAAAAGAAAGAGCTTCCTTAGCATCAGTACTGTCAGATAAAGTGCTACCCTTAACTGTAATTAAGTAGCAGTGGCTCTGTTTCTAGTTGACTTTGAGAGTTCTCTTTGGCAACGTTTAATCAAACACATCTAGGATTGAGTTCTTAAATGGAAATGCCAGCACTCCAGATCCGCAGAGCCGAGTGATATGTTTGTATAGAGGAGGGGGAAAAAACTATCTTTGTATAAATCATAGCTTGGAAAACAGCCTTGGATGTGAATGCTGTTTCCAGTGTGATATTGCATACCATTCCATTTAGAGTGGTGGCAGTGCAGAAGAAATTGCTGATGCAAGCCACTGCGACTTCCTATTGGGGATAAGGAATGCATTGATCACGCAGTAGCTGGATTGCAAACTTGTGAAATATGTGAAAATATTCCTTGTGAAATATGTGGCTAAACCGGCTGCAACTGTATAACTGTAGTTGTTGTTATTTGGTGTCATTAGCTACCTGATTATCGCCAAATTGAATTGAAACATAAAATATTAACTTGACAGCTTGATATAGTTAAAGAAATACAGGCACTGCTCTCTCATCAGAATTGACAATAATGATGATGTGTGTGTGTGTGTGTTACGTGCATGTGTGCATGTACGTGCATGCATGCTCATGTACGTGGATGCATGTGCATGTGTGCATGTGTCTGTGTGCGTGTTCAAATTGTATCACATTGCTTTGCTGCTTTGTGTTTACAACTGCAAGGTGATTTTGTTGACAATGATACTGAATACTTAATAATGTATTCATGATCAATTTCTTAGTGGAATTTCCCTTTCTTCTTATTTATCATGCTCTCTTGTCTCCTGTCTTGTTCTAAATGTTGCATTTGTCACTTCCAGGACCCTATCTGTGTCTGTAACATACAAGACATGGAGTCAGAAACAGAGGATCAGGAGATCATTGTCATGGGCGCTTGGTCAGTCTCTGAGTACTGCCACTCCTCTGAAGACGTTTACATCTCAGAGTCCCGGGATGGATCCTACAATGAAGAAAGGAAGAGTGATACAGAGCTCCCCGTAGATCTCCAGCACACCCACATTAGACAGGCTGAGTCCCCCCATTCTGTAGAGCCCTGAACCACACACCAAGAAAGCCATGGTGGAACATCAGAGACCACCCTCCAACTACAGCCCGGAAGAATGTAGCCCGGTCAGGGGACTGAGCCCCAGCAGAAGCCAAGAGATAGACACTTTATCACAGGGGCCATATAGCATCAACCCGGCAGAATCCGAGGTCTCCTATGCCGAATTCTACTCAAGCACCCCTTCACCGACTCCCCCAAAGATCCCACAAGCCCCCGCCCCGAACCCCAACTTGTGTCAAATATCATTCCAACGGTCCACCTCCTCTTCCTCCGTTGGCCGGAGTTAGATGACCCTAACTCTTACCCATGGGCAACCCAGGGGGGACGGCAAGAGGCTGGGCTCTGGGACCGGGGCCAGGGGGAATGGGAGTGTTGAGTCTCCGGAAGAAGGAGGGCACAGCGAAACACCTCCTGCTTATCTATCCTTTAGAATTTCAGCGCAGGGTGCTGAGCAGGCAGAGGAGTGAGATCTCCCCAGTCCCAGCAGACACAGGGTGAGGCACGCACGTAAGTAGCCACCCTCCTCCTCCCTCCACCCCCTCATTCATTTACTGTAGATCGAGTACCAATGTAAATCTGTGCAACTCAAAACTATGTGGTAATTTTCTCTGTGTTGCATTTGGCTTAAAATGAAATAAAACAATGTTAGAAATGTTATTTTAATACAACAATTTGAAAAAAAAAGGCATGTCAAATATAATTGGCTTGTTGTCACTTAAATCATGTTATTTGTATTGTAAAGGAACTACTGTTATTGCTGCTACAAAGTACAGTGACGTTTATAAAGCAAAATAGATAATGATGCAATGTTTGAATTTGGACTAAAGGGCATGACTGCTGGGATGTGTGCTTATTGGAAGTGGGCATACAGGCTGGCTCTCCTGTGCATTTAATAGTCTGAGTGGATCATAATAAAATACGACCATCCATGCCTCTGATGAGACTGGCAGAAGGGAATTTGATGGACACCACCATGTGTCATCCTGGCTTGACACCCGATCCCTTTTCAAACCATTAGCCTTGACTGTGTAATGGAAAGTTAGCTCCTCACTTTTCTTGCCTCAGAGACCCCCCTAAGTTAGCTCTAAAATGAGACTAGTGCTTTTATTGCATCTTGCAATGTGGACCTAAAAATAAAAGTACACAGTTGCAGAGTCTGCAGGTCCAGGCGATACTGAAATTAAAGCACATTAAAAGTAGCTGTCCGACTTTGGTGAATGTTTACCCTCATTGGATTTGCTGTCAATGTATGTTATATGCACAAAGCAAACAGTTTGTTGCAAAGACCATGCAAACTCTATATTTATTATTAAATTTGGGGTCAGATGTTTTGCTAAATATTATTTTAAATGAACACAAAGTGTAATTATGTGTTTATACATTGTTATTCTTTTTAATTTAATCCTCCAAGTAAAGCCTCAACTATATCAAATGCAATAAATAATTTGAGTTCATTCATTCTACAACACCGTCAGATGGACAATAACAGAAAAACATGGATAAATCAGATTGACCAACCATAAATAGTTTGAAGAGTTAAAGGAGAAGTATTTTAAAATGTAACGTTAGATGGTTCCTCATCCTGAAAGTAGTCTATAGCCCAGGAAAAAAACATTAATCCATGGTTCGGTTTTCTTTAAACGTCAGCTAACTTTAGCCACCGCTAGCTGAAAACAATGGGAGTGATGGGGGCTTGTGGTGCATGTTAAAAAAACTGGATCACCTTTAAGTAACTTTAAACCAAATAACTACATTGATTAAAGTTGATTTGGCTGTGAACATTTTAACAGGCCCTGCATGCATGCTCCCTACTTCCATAGATTTTTAGTTATTGTATAGTATAATACTGAACATCCCTTTTAACATGTAAAGTATTAACAATGTAGGAGTATAGTAAGTAACATATTATTTTAATGTAAAGATGAAAGTTGTAATATTAACAGGTTGTGTCTGTTGTCTAATGTTGCAAATCCTAATATGTAAATTGGATATATCTGTCGGCAAAAATACATATATTAACATCCTCTAGTGGACACTAAAAACTTTACAGCTCTTCGGATAAAATAAAATAAATTCTAAATGTCAACGGACTAAAATCGAACTTAAAAAGTATCATATTTCTATTATTTGTATTAGTTTTTTACTTATAATATGACTATTTAAAAGTATTACTAGACTGCACAGGGTCTTTATATAAGCCACGGGTAATTGGCTAGGTAGCTAAAATGGGTTTTTCTTCAACTGTGTAGTCAGTTTACATGACATCCATCACATCAATAGACGACAGTGTTCTGTAGACCTTAGGGTGGAAGCTTCAAGTAAATTGAAGTGTTTGCTATAATACAATACGAGCCATTTGTCAGGAGCCATCGTGACAAGATAATAAATAGGTCTGGAATTAAACTTCAAATCTCTGGCTCTCTATTTCTTCCTTTATTTTGGAGTTAAGTCTAAATATTATGAAGAAAAAGGTTATTCTAAAATATTGGCCATTAATGTTTGAATGATTTGTAATACATAATGAAATAATGGAGCTCGTTGTTTGGAAAGTGACTTCCAAAGTTGTCTGTCTCCAAGCCTTCTATTTATAATGTAGTAAACTAAGGTACTGTACATGATAAATTCCTTTTCTCATGAATCATGTAGGCTGTCATGATATTAGCATGATATTCATGAACACTAACTGTTTTGCAGAACGGCAAAGGATGATATGTGAACCATACTAATTCAATTCAATTCAAGACAAAAAAGGCTAGATTTACCATAGGTGCTGAGATCATCAAGTCAGAAGCAACTAAGTTGAATAGATATTTCTATTCGATATCCATTATATTCTGCAGCTAACCCCATGTACAATGTATTCGTAAAGTATTCAGACCCCTTCACTTTGTTACGTTACAGCCTTATTATAAAATTGATTAAATTATTGTTTTTCCTCATCAATCTACACACAATCCACCATAATGACAAAGCGAAAACAGGTTTTTAGACATTTTTGCATAAGTATTCAGACCGTTTGCTGTTTCCATTGATCATCCTTGAGATGTTTCTACAACTTGATTGGAGTCCAACAGTGGTAAATTGATTGGACATGATTTGGAAAGGCACGCACCTGTCTATATAAGGTCCCAAAGTTGACAGTGCATGTCAGAGCAAAAACCTAGACATGAGGTCGAAAGAATTGTCCGTAGAGCTCCGAGACAGGATTGTGTCGAGGAACAGATCGGGGGAAGGGTACCAAAAAATGTCTGCAGCATTGAAGGTCCCCAAGAAAACAGTGACCTCCATCATTCTTAAATGGAAGAAGTTTGGAACCACAAAGACTTTTCCTAGACCTGGCAGCACAGCCAAACTGAACAATCAGGGGAGAAGGGCCTTGGTCAGGGAGGTGACCAAGAACCCGATGGTCACTCTGACAGAGCTCCTCTGTGGAGATGGGAGAACCTTCATGAAGGACAACCATCTCTGCAGCTCTGCCAGACGGATGCCACTCCCAAGTAAAAGGCACATGAAAGCCTGCTTGGAGTTTGCCAAAAGGCATCTAAAGGACTCTCAGACCATGAGAAACAAGATTCTCTGGTCTGATGAAATCAAGATTGAACTCTTTGGCCTGAATGCCAATTGTCACATCCAACATCTCTGGAGACACCTGAAAATAGCTGTTCAGCGACGTTCCCCATCCAACCTGACAGAGCTTGAGAGGATCAGCAGAGAAGAAAGTGTGCCAAGCTTGTAGCATTATACCTAAGAAGACTCAAGGCTGCAAAAGGTGCTTCAACAAAGTACTGAGTACTTCATATGTTTAAATGTGATATTCAGTATTTTATTTTTAATAGATTTGCAAAAATGTCTAAAACACAGTTTTTGTTTTGTCGTTATGGGGTGTTATGTGAATAAGGCTGTAACGTAACAAAATGTGGAAAAAGTGAAGGGGTCTGAATACATTCCGAATGTACTATAACTTAAATGGCAATTGAGAAAGCTACACCCTAAAAGTAATCGGTTGATGACATTCTCCGGACACAGATCATTTGAAATGGGTAGACATTGCTCTTGTAATGTCCTTTATGTGGGGTACTTCATGTGATACCTCCTGACATTACATATGCATCATTCTGAGGTAGCAAAAAATCATAGTTTATGTATTTACATTGCATTGATAAAATCTCTTTCTTTTTATCTCTGGCCTCTCTCCTCATATCTCCCCTCCAGGGCCCAGACAGAGCAAGAGCCAGTCAGACAAGCAGGTGAAGGAAGCCAAGTCTAAATGTAAAAGCATTGCTTTGCTGTTGACCGATGCACCAAATCCCAGAAACAGAGGGGTGTTGATGTTCAAGAAGCAGCGGTAAAGGGTTAAGAATTATACACTTGTCAGCTACAGGACAGGTCAGCACCAGTTTGAAAAGCGGCGAAGACATAGAAAGTGAAGACGGCAAAACGGTCAGGTTTACTTTGACCACTAAAGATTATTCAGAACTTGAAGAAGACTATTCAATGAATGTACAAGAACGAGACATCAATTTAAACTAGGAGAACCTTGGAATAGCCAACATATTTCTGCACCTGGAAGAGATGGAGCGACTGCCAGAGACAAGAGGCAAGGGCGTGGCAATGTTTGCGCAGCGCCGCCAGAGGATGGATGAGATTGCCTTAGAGCACGAGGAAATGAGGTGCAAAGGCTTACCAGGCGAAGGTATTGTAGAGCTTGAAGACACAGAACTGCACAAGTCTTACAAAATGGATGAAACTTACGTGCAATCCAATCATGCTCATGGCAATCAACAACTGCAGTGCAAAGAAAACCAACAGGAGGTGCAACAATGTACTCACATGATGAACAGAATACCCAACCACCTATCTAGTGCCATACCAAAGCCTCTTGTGCCCAACAGAACAGCGAAGCCCTTCTTGGGATCCCAAAACAGAGTGCCTATCCCATTCTCTCCTCTTAGTGGTGTCACTAGTCCAGTGAAGCATCATGAACTCAAATTCAAGGTATCAGTCCCTATACACACAGTTCCACAGGTCTGGTCCCCAACTGGGGACTTCATAGCATCGCGTGATGAACGCATATCTGTACCAGCAATCAAGAATGGCATCCTACTAGACTCAAAAAGAAGAGGTGCTAATAGAGCATCCTCTGATCAAGCATCCAATGCCTATATTCAAAACAGAGTGGAAAGAAGATCATACATTGAGTCAGGAGAAGAGGAAGACTACTTTAGTCTTGGTGCTGAGGCATGCAACTTTATGCAACCCCGAACAGTCAAGCACAAGTATCCCCCACCTGTTGCACCAAAACCTAGCATCAACCCAGCCTGTCCACCATGGCTGAAGGAGAGTTCTTCAAATGTGCTACTTCACCCGGCAAGGAGTCCAATCCCAGCATCTTTCCCAAGTCCAGTGGGGGCTCCTCCTCAGCAATACTTCAAACAACAAGACTGGCTTTTGCCTCAGCAAATGGTGAACCCCCGTGAACCACCCCAAACTCAGGCACGACCACAGCCACCAATGAGCACCGGGGCACCAGCCAACTCAACATCACCCTCTCAACTTCAGCCAACCATGAATAGCTGGAGTCCACAACCATCGCGGTCCCCAGTGAGTATTCAGGCCCCAAACCCAAATCACACGGCACCTCGCCAACTCACAGTCTCAAAGAATAAGTCCCCAAATCCTTCGGTGGAATCTTGCCCACCTCAACAAGAGATCTCTTACAGCCACGCAGCCAAGGCACCGTCTACATCTCCAATGGGTATCATCTCTGAGGGCCATGTTAGTCCAGCCATAAATGGTCCAACTCTGAGGGGAAGAGGTGCCGAACTCTTTGCCAAGAGGAAGACCCGTATGGAGAATTATGTGGTGGACGCCGAAACAGTTCAGGCCAACAAAGCAAAGTCTCCTTCCCCCACCACCTCCCTTCCAGGTGCTTGGAGATACTCATCCAACGTCCGAGCCCCATCTCCTTTGTCATACAATCCCAGTCATGCTCCTTGCTATCCCCCTGCAGGAGCTAAGCAGCCACCTTCAACAAGTCCAAAAATCAAGCCAAAGACCAAGGCGAAAACAAAACCACCACCCCACAAGCACATCGATGCCCTAGATGTCTTGAAACATCAGCCTTACCAGCTGGACTCATCACTCTTTAGATATAACGTAGGCACTGAGGCTGAAGACCTTAGCCCTAGCCTCAAAATGGCGCCCATCCCAACCCCTGAGTCAAATCCACCATTGAGCCCTAAACCTGCCCCTGTTGTCAGCCCTAGACCTGCCTTTGGCATTTCTCTTTACCCTGCCCATGATCTTCCCCCAGCAAACCAACCATGCAAGCCCATAGCTCCTGCTAAGTCTACTAGATCGGTGAGTGTCCTATACCCTTTCGGCTGTCAATCTACACAGTCAAGTGAACCACTCCCATTTAGCAAGCAACTGTACTGGAAGCATAATGCTTCACCTGCTCTGCATGATATCCCCAAAAAAGCTACCCAAGCTCCAAGCACCCACTGCCCTATACCCACAAGCACTCCCCATCAGCTATCTCTCAGTGTCAACTCAGAATCTATGTCTTCTATACCCTTTGATGCTGATGTCCTCTCTAGAGGTACCATTCAAATGGCTCCTCGGCCTACATTTTCTGCCAAAAAGCAAGCAGTAACAACCAAACAGTGGAGGCATGTCATTCTGCAACATTAGTCCCAACCCACTGCCCCATTTTGATGTTGCAGAAGATGCAGAGATTATACACTATTTCTTACCATTTCTAAAGCACCATTTATTTAAAATGGTTTAAATTAAATTAGATGTGTCCTGCCAAGTATTTCAAATAACATACTTATTTTTGGTAATATCTCTGCATTGTTGCGGTGTCAAACTGTCAACCTATATCTTCTTACTTTCTACTACACATACGGTAGTATGCAAACCTATCACAAAACATTTTACATGACAACTTAGAACAATAAAACTAAACAATAAATTCAATATTTAAAGAATATACATTATGCATGACAGGTCAACAAGGGAAACCAATGAATGCATTTTCATTATGTTCCTCTCTCTAGCTTTACACATTTTTTTTTACAAATTGCAGAACATTTAGATGTATAGTAAATTAACATGAGAAAACAAATGCCTCTGTCTTTGTCTTATGGAAGTCATTTTCCACACCAACAACCTGTGTTATACCAGTGCTTTTATACAGATAAAATATGTCAGTAGGTATCACTGCGTATGGTTGTTATCATTAATTGGCCACTCTGCCACCCTGCCTCGATCTACCTCTTTTGCTTGAGTTAACGCCCCACTTCAACTTCATAATGCTATCTGTTTGCTTCATAGCTTGTAAAACAATGAAATTAGAGACTAGCTGTACATGAGTGTTTCAGAATGAGAAACTATTGAGAATGAGAGACTATTGTAGGTGTTGTTAATGAAGTTGTGAATGAAGCTAATGTTAGCTACTGCTAATACCAATGTAGTGTTTGCCAATGAAGCTAGTTAGCTATTTTTGCTATCTATTGATACACAGTTTAGAAAGTCAGGGTAGCTGCTATATTGTTGTCTGCAGCGCTAGATCATTAGTGAAGATACAGATACTAGCAGGGGAAAGTTCTATACCCATTAGGCATAAGAGGAAGAATTCAACAAAAAAGTCCCCTCCTTGGCTGAAGTTTTGGTCCCACTAGGGATACGTCGTGTTGAGTATTCTCAGGAAATTGTGATCAGTTGTGTGTGCAGCTGAAAAGAGGAAACATTTCTAGTTTGTCTATGGTGCCTTGCCTCGCCTTTTTTTTGTGTAAATTAATTTATGTTTAGGGTAGCCTGTATTCACCAGTGGTGTCATGACCACATGACACCACCATTATCATTATTGCAACATTCATACCCATAGGAAATGTTAAACAGTGTGGGTAGGTTGGATGCTAGTCAAAATGTATGCAAAATGATAGCAACGATAGTGCCTAACATAAAAACAGGGGGGTTTGTTCATACTTTTATGATGACTATGATTAGAAGAGATATAATAATAACAATAATAGGCACTATATTTGGATGCAGACCTCTTACAATTCCTTCAGTCTCATTCCAAACTATATTTAATAGTGTGATACAGCTCAAAGCTTTTCCTAATTGTGTTTGTAAAGCCCCCACTACATCTTTGTGTTGTTGACAATGTGGAATTTTGTATTTTATTGTCAATTATGGCCAGTCACTTAGTGGTTTTTATCAACATATTCATTTTAACACTTAATAAAACATGTTTTATGTTCAGGTTAATTGATATATATGTTACAAATAATCCTTTTGTAATTTCCAATCAGATTGCTGACTTGACCTTTTCTGTCCTTTGTTACGTTTATTGTTCCTCTTTTATGTGTTCCATTGTATATTGCACGTTTCGTAGCACAATCTTGCTATTAAATATCTCCCTTTCCCTGTGTATGTTTTTATATTTCATTACTACTGCATGGACTCTTGCAACGTTTTCTTTTATGAATGCATCACGCTTGAATTATTGTACCACACACTCATATTGTAGTACCTCTTCTATTTTAATGTTGCCTATGTATTTGCTAATGATGCCAATTCATGGTACCTTAAGCAATGTCTGGTTAAAAACAATCATGATAAAACGATGATTTCCTCATTGTGTATAATGCAGGTCAGTTCACATTTTCTACTTTACAGCAAATTAAACTATATTTGAGTCCTTTCCTCCTGTTTAAGACACTTTTGTAGGTTTATGTTTTCAATGACTTGTTAGGGCAATGTGTTACTAAGGCAATGTGTTACTGTCCACTAAAACAAGTATTTGCTGAAACCCAAAGTTTGCATGGAGACCTGCTATGAGCAAAGGGCTCACCGTTTCCAAATATAGCTCAGACTCACCATCTTTAAAACATGCTATCCCTTTCGAAAAGTTAGCTCTGCTAAGCAGAGACCCGATAAGATCAAACCTTGCCAAAGGTAAGTGCTGAAAACAAACCCTCTTCCCAGCCATTGGTCTTAATTAGCCAAGGGGACTCGTGTATTTTAAGGAGAAACGACCCCATTACGTCACCCAGCTATGTTTGGAACATGAACACTGAACAAAATGTGCAGTGATAATGCTGAACAAAATGTGCAGTGATAATGCATCATCAGGTTTGAGGGCCTGTTCACTACTGTGATTATTTATAGGCATTCATCTCCAGGCCACAATGCTACTGTATGAGAGAGTGATATGTTGTGAAAAAAATAGCAATAATCATGGGGAAAGGTCATGTATGGTGATGAACACCCAGTTTAGTAGAATTGGCCTGTGTCCATATGAAGAGATTGAAAGTGGATATCCTGCTCTTTCATGGGAGGCAATGCCCTCTGACACTGTGTGTGTGTGTGTGTGTGTGTGTGTGTGTGTGTGTGTGTGTGTGTGTGTGTGTGTGTGTGTGTGTGTGTGTGTGTGTGTGTGTGTGTGTGTGTGTGTGTGTGTGTGTGTGTGTGTGTGTGTGTGTGTGTTTTATTGGACCGCAAAATGAATCACCTTACTGCACTGGATGAGGAATCTTCTCTCCTTTCTGCTCAAGCATTCCATGCCAAAGCAAGTTGTATAGAACTACTGTTCGTTGGAAACAGAGGGGTACAGTGTCATGAACACGTTTATTTAGTGCCTCATGATTACATGTGCATTACATTACTTTTGGTATTTTATATTTTGACCCTGAGCCCCAGTGTGTACAGTATGCTTTAAAATAGCAGATTCACATCAATCAAGTACAATGTCCTTTTCTCCCAGGGTCTTGGCAGAAGCTACTCTCTGTCCCTACCCAGACGGATGTGCTCCATGTCCTACATGCCCTCACAGTCATCTATGTCCCCTGTGACCACCCCTGTGTTCCATCCATCTCTCGGGAGACAGACCTCCTGGCAGGAAAAAGTCACCCTCAAGCCCCCCAGCCCTTGGGAGGCTGCCTCCCGGAGCCCCCTGGGTCTGATGGACGATGCCTTCCAATTCCAGAACTTCCCTCAGTCCATCTCCACTAACGTCAACTCTGCCGCCAACCAACGATCTCTTCCGGAACCTCCGGACGAACGGAAGCGCAAGGTGTCATTGGACGCACCCAGTGTCAGTGGTGGTTACTATCATGCTCCACCCCCAGCAATGCATACTAGGTCTATGAGTTTGACCTCTGCCCCTGTTTATGGGCCTCCCTTCAGACAGGCCCAGCCTCTGTGGTCATGGGTGAGTGCTACCGTTGGACATATGGGTCGAGGCCCAGGCCACCCGTGTCAGTCCCTCTACGCTACCTTGCCATGCACAACTATGAGAAGGTAATCTCGCACAGCTATTTGTACATCCTCAGCTAGATGACATAAACAAAAAAACACTGCACTGCAAAAGAAACACTGTAAGAACAAATGTAGAAAATGTAATTGGATGTACATATGTAATCAATAGGGCCAGCATATTATAATTAACAATTGAATCAATGTAGTGTTTCCTTTTTTTAAGAGGGGTATAGTGTCATGAACGCAAAAATAGTGTTAATGTAGTTGTTGCAATATTGCAAACGGACGTGGCAGTTTCACCACTATGGATTCTAGCTTTAAAGGTTTTCATTTCTGGAAAAAAGTACTGTCCCGTGGCCACAGGGGGCAAATAATTAGTATCTCATTCTCTACTATAATTCTGATCAGTGAAGTGCATTCACACACATTTATAATATGTTCTAATGTATGTTCCATTGGATGTTCTGTAGCAGAAAAGTTCAAATTCAAAACAAGTTTTATGAATTTGTATAAATGGATACATGATAGGCCTATTATTTATTTGCATGTGTTTTACATTGATTTACCTCTAAAAGTAAGAGGTGTGCAAGGTGATGAGTGAGAAAATGACAGATGGCCGGGAAATGAAAGTTAGATGTGTTGAACCTATAACTTACATGTTTTATTTTCCACATAGTATGGAAACTAAATTGAAAAATGTATTGAGTACTGTAACAGTATGTGATGTAAACGGTAACATCTAAAATAGAAATACAGTGAATTGCTAGGGTTCCTTGATGGTTTGTGTAATATGCACAATAGCATGTGTAGTAGGTTAGATAGCAAGTACCAAGTGCACATGCTGATGAAAACAATCAATATTCATGTTCACGTTCAGACAATCCCTGATGTTACTATGACAATTAAGGAAACTTAGAAATGTCTTCAAATAATATTTAAAATGTCTGATTTTATTGCTGAAATATATAAAATGAACAGTGTTTTTTTTCATATAATTCAGTCAGTTTGCAAAACATAGTCACACACCATATTCAAGACCACGCCATTGAAGAGGTTGAAGTTTCTGTGATTGGTTTGGCACTTCTGTGAAAGGCATGTGAAATGTGTTACACTTTCATATGGACTGTGAATGTGTTGAAGATATTGTAACTTTTATCACTTGATTGTGTTGTTAATTTGTTGCAGCACTGAAGATAAATATTGCACTCTTCCAATAAAACGTTCACGTTGTCGAGTACGCCGTGCCTCTGACGTTTTATTTAATGAACATGTATGTTAAGATATGCAGGATTTGTGAAATGTTTCTTACATATTGGAATTTTTTTTATCCATTCAAAATGTTTGGTATGCTGAATTCGTTGAGAAACAAACAATTGCTGAATACCAATAACACATATATTAATATATTAGATACATGTATAGAAATGGAGTGGAATGTGGAGAGTTAGTAGAAAGAGTACTTTTATAAAGTTTACACTCCACTGCAGCTCAAGTGTTTGTTTTGCTAACATGTCAGGTTATTGCTTTGACATCTGTCACAAAGTATCTCCACAGGTCCACCCAGGGACTAGTAAGTGATGTTTACATAATCACAGCAGAGACTAAGCTATTGGGAGATGACTGGTGGGAGAAGAACAGTGGTAGATGATTCATACTAAAATAAAATTGTATGTGAAAACGACTTTACACAATGTGAATGATGTCGAAAAGAGAAAGTTACAATTTTAAATATGAGAAAAAGCTAAAAACTGAGTCTCACTGTCATACATTTTTTTAGGTGTGAAGAGAGCCAAATGACACCCTAACCATTTCATTCTATAGTGATAAAACATATAAACGCAACATGCATCAATTTCAAAGATTTTTCAGGGACAGTTCACATAAGGAAATGTGTCTATTTAAATAAATAAATTAGGCCCTAATCTATGGATTTCACGTGACTGGCCAATCAGAATGAGTTTTTCACCACAAAAGGGCTTTATTACAGACAGAAAGACCAACGTTGGAGGCAGCTTATGGTAGAGAAATAAACATATAATTCTCTGGCAACAGCTCTGGTGGACATTCCTGCAGTCAGCATGCCAATTGCACGCTCCCCCAAAACTTGAGAGATCTGTGGCATTGTGTTGTGTGACAAAACTGCACATTTTAGAGTGGCCTTTTATTGTCCCCAGCACAAGGTGAACCTGCGTAATGATCATGTTGTTTAATCAGCTTTTTGATATGCCACACCTGTGGATGGATTATTTTGACAAAGGCTAAAATGCTCACTCACAGCAATGTAAACAAATTAGTGCACAAAATTTGAGATCAATATGATTTTTGTACGTACGGAACATTTCTGGGATCTTTTATTTCAGCTCATGAAACATGGAACCAGCACTTTACATGTTGCGTTTATATTTTTGTTCAGTGTACTTTTGTAGTTTCATTTTTACACTGAATGTTTTAATATTAAAATCTATTGACACAAATCCCCCCGATAGCTGACAACAAGTCTGTATTAGGATTGAATAACATGAGAAGAACCAATCATTTCAGAAGTAGTTAGACAATTCAAGCAGTAAGTTTGTTTCTTGGCAGCACTATGAAGATAAATGATTAAGTATCTTGACTAGAGGTCGACCGATTAATCAGAATGGCCGATTAATTAGGGCCGATTTCAAGTCTTCATAAAAATAAAAATAAATATCTATAATTTTTTTTTACACCTTTATTTAACTAGGCAAGTCAGTTAAGAACACGTTCTTATTTTCAATGACGGCCTAGGAACGGTGGGTTAACTACCTTGTTCAGGGGCAGAACGACAGATTTTTACCTTGTCAGCTCGGGATTCAATCTTGCAACCTTACAGTTAACTAGTCCAATGCTCTAACCACCTGCTTTACATTGCACTCCACGAGCTGCCTGCCTGTTACGCGAATGCAGTAAGAAGCCAAGGTAAGTTGCTAGCTAGCATTAAACTTATCTTATAAAAACCATCAATCAATCAATCATAATCACTAGTTAACTACACATGGTTGATTATATTACTAGTTTATCTAGCATGTCCTGCATTGCATATAATCGATGCGGTGCGCATTTGTGGAAAAAGGACTGTCATTGCTCCAACGTGTACCTAACCATAAACATCAATGCCTTTCTTAAAATCAATACACAGAAGTATATATTTTTAAACCTGCATATTTAGCTTAAAGAAATCCAGGTTAGCAGGCAATATTGACCAGGTGAAATTGTGTCACTTCTCTTGTGTTCATTGCACGCAGAGTCAGGGTATATGCGATAATAATAAACTTTTTGTTTTCAAAATGATCGTTTCCGGATTCAACCATATTAATGACCAAAGGCTCGTATTTCTGTGTGTTATTATGTTATAGTTAAGTCTATGATTTGATATTTGATAGAGCAGTCTGACTGAGCGGTGGTAGGCAGCAGCAGGCTCGTAAGCATTCATTCAAACAGCACTTCTGTGCATTTTGCCAGCAGCTCTTCGCTGTGCTTCAAGCATTGAGCTGTATATGACTTCAAGCCTATCAACCCCTGAGATTAGGCTGGTGTAACCGATGTGAAATGGCTAGCTAGTTAGTGGGGTGCGCGCTAATAGCGTTTCAAACGTCACTCGCTCTGAGACTTGGAGTAGTTGTTCCCCTTGCTCTGCATTGGTAACACTGCTTCGAGGGTGGCTGTTGTCGATGTGTTCCTGGTTCGAGCCCAGGTAGGGGCGAGGAGAGGGACGGAAGCTATACTGTTACACTGGCAACACTAAAGTGCCTATAAGAATAGTAGTCAAAGGTATATGAAATACAAATGGTATAGAGAAATAGTCCTATAAATACTATATTAACTAGAACCTAAAACCTCTTACCTTGGAATATTGAAGTCTCATGTTATAAAAGGAACCACCAGCTTTCATATGTTCTCATGTTCTGAGAAAGGAACTTAAACATTAGCTTTTTTACATGGCACTTATTGCACTTCTACTTTCTTCTCCAACACTTTGTTTTTGCATTATTTAAACCAAATTGAAAATGTTTCATTATTTATTTTATTTTAAATGGATTTTTATTGTTCACTCAGTATTGTTGTAATTGTAATTATTACAAATACATTTTAAAAATCGTCCAATTAATCTGTATCGGCTTTTTTTGGTCCTCCAATAATCAGTATCGGTATGGCGTTGAAAAATCATAATCGGTCAACCTCTAATCCTGACAGCACTTATCTTAGAAGCCCCATGAACATACAGTCATTTCTGTAACATTACTCCCGCTAAGTTGTTTGCTTGGTTGCTACAATACAGTGTTAAAAATAGGTTTCTCTACAGTGGCGATTTTATGTATGAACTCCCCAATTTTTTTTAGATGCATGCCAGCAAAGCCACTACACAACACAACACTAAACAATACATGAATTGCACTCTAATGGTGACAAATGGTCTACACAAAACTTTAGGACCTACATAAAGCTGTCCCAACAGCAGAGCTTTCTTTTCAACACCTTGGAGTGAATTGTTACAACCTCTACACCTGGCTATCAGCGGAGCCTTGTCTGGCAGCAAAACAGTTCATTCAGCCTCATTTGCTGCCTTTAAAAAAAACATAGCTGATATGGCTGACATGCGTAAACAAATGTGGTTTCTACTGCCAATTGAGATGTTAAAACTATGGCATAAGACATTGGGAGATTTAGGTATAGGCGACATGGGTTTAGGTATAAGTGCCCACACAAAATAATTTGGGATGGTGAAGTTTGTGCGATCAATTTTCTATCGCTCATTTGCACGTCATGTCAATGATATCATGTCATCGTGTGGGACTGTGGGTCAATTAACCTTGTCGGAGTGGGTGCCCTGATTCTAGTTTGTGAGCTAGGCAGGCTACTGCCTGGGCAGGTCTCCCACTCAGAAGTACGAGAGGGGGAGGGGGGCAGGGGGGTAGGTTGACCTCAGGTCTCCCCACTGGAAGCCCGAGGTAGGGGGAGCGGGGGAATCTATCTTTGTACAGTACTAACTTTGTACAGTACTAATGCAATTAGTAAAATAAGCCACACTACGAAATGCTACCAAATAAACCACAATTCTTTCATAATACTGTTGCATTTGTTTCTGTTTTGTGAGAAATCATTAATGATAATATAAAAACCAGTATCCCCAAGGTGAATTGGTTTAGTCTTGACTCTTGGTTCACAGTGTTGGGGGTTGGGTAATGTATTTGTTTCTATTTGTCTTTGTTACTTCTTTAATTTTTCAAATATTTTTATATTTACAGTGGGGCAAAAAAGTATTTAGTCAGCCACCAATTGTGCAAGTTCTCCCACTTAAAAAGATGAGAGAGGTCCAAAAAATCCAGAAAATCACATTGTAGGATTTTTTATGAATTTATTTGCCCTTTATGGTGGAAAATAAGTATTTGGTCAATAACAAAAGTTTATCTTAATACTTTGTTATATACCCTTTGTTGGAAATGACAGAGGTCAAACGTTTTATGTAAGTCTTCACAAGGTTTCCACACACTGTTGCTGGTATTTTGGCCCATTCCTCCATGCAGATCTCCTCTAGAGCAGTGTTGTTTTGGGGCAACACGGACTTTCAACTCCCTCCAAAGATTTTCTATGGGGTTGAGATCTGGAGACTGGCTAGGCCACTCCAGGATCTTGAAATGCATCTTACGAAGCCACTCCTTCGTGGCATCCCATGTTTCTTCCGCGCGCCGGAACCAGTCATCCACGGCAGGAGCCTCGGTCTCACTCTGATGCCAAGGAGCCAGAACCGGCTGATACCCCAATATACACTGGAAGGGAGAAAGGTTAGGGGAGGAGTGGCAGAGCGAGTTCTGGGCCATCTCTGCCCGGTGCACAAACGCCGCCCACTCCCCAGGCCGGTCCTGGCAAAAAACCCTCAGAAACCTACCCACATCCTGGTTCACTCTTTCCACCTGGGGTGAAAACCTGAGTTAAGGCTGACCGAGACCCCCAGACGTTCCATGAACGCCTTCCAGACACTTGACATAAACTGGGGACCCCGATCAGACACTCTATCCTTAGGCACCCCGTAGTGCCGGAAGACGTGTGTAAACAGGGCCTGTTTGTAGGGCCGTAGGGAGACCGGGCAAAGGGAGGAGATGACAGGACTTAGAAAAACAATCCACAATGACCACGATCGTGGTGTTACCCTGTGAAGGTTGAAGATCGGTTAGGAATCCACCGACAGGTGCGACCGCGGCCGTTGTGGAACGGATAAGGGTTGTAACTTACCTCTGGGCAGGTGTCTAGGAGCCTTGCACTGGGCGCAGACCGAGCAGGAGGAAACATAAACCCTCATGTCCTTAGCTAAAATGGGCCACCACTACTTCCCACTAAGACAGCGCACTGTCCGACCGATCCCAGGATAACCAGAGGAGGGTGACGTGTGGGCCCAATAGATCAGCCGGTCGCGGACAGCAGATGGAATGTATAGATGCCCAGCTGGAAACTGAGAGGGAGCGGGCTCTGCATGTGACGCACGCTCAATGTCCGCATCCAGCTCCCACACTACCGGCGCCACCAGGCAGGAGGATGGGAGTATGGGAGTGGGATCCATGGGCTGCTCTTCTGTGTCATACAGCCGGGACAATGTGTCTGCCTTAACGTTCTGGGAGCCTGGTCTGTAAGAAAGGGTGAAAACAAAACGGGGTGAAGAACATGGCCCACCTTGCCTGGCGAGGATTCATTCTCCTCGACGCCTGGATGTACTCCAGATTGCGGTGTTCAGTCCAGATGAGAAAAGGGTGTTTGGCCCCCTCAAGCCACTGTCTCCACACCTTCAAGGCCTTGACGAGAGCCAACAACTCCCGGTCCCCCACGTCATATTTTTGCTATGCCGGGATGAGCTTCCTCGAGAAGAAAGCACAGGGGCGGAGCTTCGGTGGCGTACCCGAGCGCTGAGAGAGCACAGCTCCTTATCCCAGCCTCAGACGCATTCACCTCCACTATGAACGCCAAAGAGGAACCCGGATGAGCCAGCACTGGAGCCGAGGTAAACAGAGCTCTCAGGTGACTAAAATCCCTGTCTGCCTCAGCTGACCACTGCAAGTGCACCGGGCACCCCTTCAGCAGTGAGGTAATGGGAGCCGCTAACTGACCAAAACCTTTACCGTGGTAGGAGTCGGCAAATTACACACGGCTTCAATGCGGTCACTCTCCATCTCCACCCCTGACGTGGAAATGCGATACCCTAGGAAGGAGACGGACTGTTGGAAGAACAGGCATTTCTCAGCCTTGGCGTACAGGTCATGATCCAACAGTCGACCAAGAACCTTGCGCACCAAGGACACATGCTCGGCTCGTGTAGCGGAGTATATCAGAATGTCATCAATATATCAATATATCAAATCAAATGTATTTATATAGCCCTTCTTACATCAGCTGATATCTCAAAGTGCTGTACAGAAACCCAGCCTAAAACCACAAACAGCAAGCAATGCAGGTGTAGAAGCATGGTGGCTAGGAAAAACTCTCTAGGAAGAAACCTAGAGAGGAAGCAGGCTATGAGGGGTGGCCAGTCCTCATCTGGCTGTGCAGGGTGGAGATTATAACAGAACATGGCCAAGATGTTCAAATGTTCATAGATGACCAGCATGGTCAAATAATAATAATCACAGTAGTTGTTGAGGGTGCAGCAAGTCAGCACCTCAGGAGTAAATGTCAGTTGGCTTTTCATAGCCCGATCATTAAGAGTATCTCTACCACTCCTGCTGTTTCTAGAGAGTTGAAAACAGCAGGTCTGGGACAGGTAGCCCGTCCGGTGAAATAGGTCAGGTTTACATAGCTGCAGGCAGAACAGTTGAAACTGGAGCAGCAGCACGGCCAGGTGGACTGGGGACAGCAAGGAATCATCATGCCAGGTAGTCCTGAGGCATGGTCCTAGGGCTCAGGTCCTCCGAGAGAGAGAAAGAAAGAAAGAGAGAAAGAGAGATTTAGATGAGAGCATATTGAAATTCACACAGGACACCGGATAAGACAGGAGAAGTACTCCAGATATAACAAACTGACCCTAGCCCCCGGACACAAACTACTGCAGCATAAATACTGGAGGCTGAGACAGGAGGGGTCAGGAGACACTGTGGCCCCACCCGATGATACCCCCGGACAGGGCCAAACAGGAAGGATATAACCCCACCCACTTTGCCAAAGCACAGCCCCCACACCACTAGAGGGACATCTACAGCCACCAACTTGAGACAAGGCCGAGTATAGCCCACAAAGATCTCCGTCACGGCACAACCCAAGGAGGGGCGCCAACCCAGACAGGAAGATCACGTCAGTGACTCAACTCACTCAAGTGACGCACTCCTCCTAGGGACGGCATGAAAGAGCACCAGTAAGCCAGTGACTCAGCCCCTGTAATAGGGTTAGAGGCAGAGAATCCCAGTGGTGAGAGGGGAACCGGTCAGGCAGAGACAGCAAGGGCGGTTCGTTGCTCCAGAGCCTTTCCGTTCACCTTCACACTCCTGGGCCAGACTACACTCAATCATATGACCCTTCGTGAGTCTTCAGTAAAGACTTAAAGGTTGAGACCGAGTCTGCGTCTCTCACATGGGTAGGCAGACCATTCCATAAAAATGGAGCTCTTTTGGAGAAAGCCCTGCCTCCAGCTGTTTGCTTAGAAATTCTAGGGACAATTAGGAGGCCTGCGTCTTGTGACCGTAGCGTACGTGTAGGTATGTACGGCAGGACTAAATCGAGACCAAATTACCCTTGCCTAATGATTGCGTCTGAAGCTGGGCTTGCAGCACAGCTATCCTCACAGTAAGGCGATCGTTCTCCTGTATATTATGAGTACAGCGACTGCAATTAGAAGGCATCATTTAATGTTACTACTTAGCTTCGGCTGTTGGAAGTCCTGACGAACCATGTCCAGATAAAGTGTCCGGAGTGAAAAAGTTTAATGAAAAAAAGTTGAGTGAGGGAAAAACAAAATATAAACGGTAATTAAAAAGTCAAAACCTTAAGTTGTCAGGTAGCAAAGTAAGGCAACAAAACGCACAGCAACACGTAAACAAGTCTGCAAGTTGTATATACACCACTACACTCTGCCCGTGCAGGTCCCTGAAAATCTCATCTACAAAGGCTTGGAAGACTGATGGAGCATTCTGTCACGCCCTGGCCATAGAGAGGCTTTTTATTCTCTATGTTGGTTAGAATGCCCACCCTAGTGTGACAGACACGGTACATGGCGGTGCCGAGATGGTGAATCAAAGCTGTGTGCTCCTGGACGCGCTCCTCGACTCCGCTACCATAGGTACCTGCTTCTGCAGGTGTGTGGAAAAACAAGACAAGACAAATTAAAAATGGATAGGCGATGGCTTGAAGACCTGTGACGTCGACCGCCGAGCATCGCCCGAACAAGGAGAGGCATTGACTTCGGCAGAAGTCGTGACAAAGACAAAGTCCATATTATGGCAAGAACAGCTCAAATAAGCAAAGACAAAAGACAGTCCATCATTACTTTAAAACATGAAGGTCAGTCAATCCGGAAATTTCAGTCACGAAAACCATCAAGCGCTATAATGAAACTGGCTCTCAAGAGGACTACCACAGGAAGGGAAGACCTCTGCTGCAGAGGATACGCTCATTAGAGTTACCAGCCTCAGATTGCAGCCCAAATAAATGCTTCACAGAGTTCAAGTGACAGACACATCTCAACATCAACTGTTCAGAGGAGACTACGTGAAACAGGCCTTCATAGTCAAATTGCTGAAAAAAACACTACTAAAAGACACCAATAAGAAGAAGAGACTTGCTTGGGCCAAGAAACATGAGCAATGGATATTAGAACTTTGGAAATCTGTCCTTTGCTCTGATGAGTCCAAATTTGAGATTTTTGGTTCCAACCGCCGTGTGTTTGTGAGACGCAGAGTAGGTGAACGGATGATCTCTGCATGTATGGTTCCCACCGTGAAGCATGGTGTGTGGTTGCTTGGTGTGGGGGTGTTTTGCTGGTGACACTGTCAGTGATTTATTTAGAATAAACTTAACCAGCATGGCTACCACAGCATTCCGCAGAGATAGACTAACCCATCTGGTTGGGACAATCATTTGTTTTTCAAGAGGACAATGACCAAACACACCTCCAGGCTGTGTAAGGGCTATTTGACCAAGAAGGAGAGTGATGGAGTGCTGCGTCAGATGATCTCAACCCAATTGAGATGGTTTGGGATGTGTTGGACCGCGGAGTGAAGGAAAAGCAGCCAACAAGTGCTCAGCATATGTGGGAACTCCTTCAAGACTGTTTGAAAAGCATTCCTCATGAAGTTGGTTGAGAGAATGCCAAGAGTGTGCAAAGCTATCATCAAGGCAAAGGATGGTTACTTCAAAGAATCTAAAATATATAATATATATTGATTTGTTTAACACTTTTCTGGATACTACATGATTTCACATGTGTTATTTCATAGTTTTGATGTCTTCACTATTATTCTACACTGTAGAAAATAGAAAGAAATAAAGAAAACCCCTTTTGCCTGGTAGTGTAAATATTTTTTTTAGACCAGAGGAAAGAGTGCCTCCAACCGGCCCTCCAACACCACTTCCAGAGTCATGTCTTCCCTAGACATTCCTAGGCTCCAGGAAACACAAGTGCTCATGAGGGGAGGGCCCTCCCTCGTGTGGGCCCGGTGGCACAGTTCGGGTGCCCTAATCTCTCTCTCTCTCTGATAGCCTCCCCACGTCCCCATTGCTTTGTGAGTGGTTTTGAGTGTTTGGCCTGCTAAATTTAGCCTGTTGATGTAAGCTACATTCCATTGACAACAGACACAGAGACACCCCCCCAACAGATTGGCTTCAGTGGCTGGGAGTGTGAAGTTCAGGTTGGATCGAAACTACCTAGGTCGACCCCTGAGCCTCCTTGCCTTCCAGTCAAGGATCCAGTTTGTTTGAAAGACAAGACAGACAGGACACACACACAGGACAAGTCCCATCAAGGTGTGCAGTTGTGATTCCGAGGTATGGCAAAATAATAGTGTCAATGTTTTGTGCTTTGACCATTCACAACGAGTAACTCTGATTATGCTACTTTCTGATGTATTCAGTCATATTAACTTTGCATTAATCAATATCTCACATCCCTTACTAACAAACTTTTTTATTTTTTTGAGAAAACTTACCAAGAAGCTACAAAATAAATACAACTGTTAGGTTCTACCATAGTCACTCTGAAATAATGTTTCTATGCTTATGTTTTATTAAGAGCAGATTATTCAAAAACGTCTTTCAGGTTCTCATTATATTTCTCATGTTCCAAATGTTATTTTTAATTGTAAACAATTAAAGCACTATAAATGATATACATTTTAGTCATAACATTGAGAGTAAACATTTTTTACAACATGTCTGAAACATGGAAAATGCAAATAAGAAAGGATATGAACATGTTGGGGTAACATTGAAAGCTGTAGTGAAAGTTGGGATGTGAATACAAAAGGGCATTGCTGTTTTGTTTCATTTGTTTGCAAAGAAAAAAAATGTGCACGGCAAAAACATTTTTTACAGTTAATTAAGTTGTGATTTTTTAGGACTTCTGGAATTTGATTTAGGGTAACTAGGCTGTTATATTTGTCACGGAAATATATATATTTTTTTCAAATGCCATCGTGCCAAATATATATATATTTTTTTGTCAAATGCCATCGTGGTTTTGTCAACCCTGGGACGCAATGTTCACCCCTCACCCAACACTGATGATTCACAACGCTGAATGCCATGTGACACCTTAATGCACATAATCTAGCATTTGTTACAAGGTTATTTTAAAGTAAGTGTTGACTTTGCTCTTCAAGCGCAAACAAGGAATTACACCTGCCAATCTGAGTTATATGAGTGAGATGTAATGTTTTGGTTTGGGGTTGACAGAAACCCTGTCCTTGAATTAAATGCCATAACGCCAAGCTAATGCTATCATAAACCTGACATGAAGGCCATCATAATATTTTATGACTGTTTTCTCACAGGACATTAATGGAATATCATAATGCGGTCTAAACAGCATGCAGTAGTTATCCGATAGGTCAACCAGTGTTGCAAGTGCCATGTGAGCGTTACAACTTTACTTCAAACCCTCACTAACAGCAATCTTATTTTATTTATAGAAGTACAGTATGTTGGCTCTCTAATGTTCAGTTCATATCAACACCACAATTTGAAAAGATTTTCCGCTGGGGTAGAACAGAGAGTACATCCTGTGTCCTTTATGTGTTTCCAGTTCCCAGGGGAAAATCGTGTGCCACCCTTCCCAAAGCCAAAATGTCGCAATTCTGTACAATGCCAGCTGGAGAGAGGAAGGTGCATGCAAAGGCTATTTCTCGAGAGGTCCACTGTGCCAATTGTATGATCTGGGCCAGGGCTCAACGACAGCCTCAACAGCAAAGAGAATCAAACTTCTTCTGGTGGAGGGCAGTCATTCATATCCGGGTTGAACATGTCAGGGCCATTTCTCTAGCGGTTGCCATTTAAAGCTAATGGGGATGTTTTACTATCTATGGCAACAAATCCTTCTGTCGTTGTCCTTTTGAAACTGCTATTTTGGGGCGGGTGAGGTGGGGAGTTGTGCAGGGCAGAGTTGGACAACTGTGCGTAGCGATTTAGGGGACTGAGGGTTTGCGCCAGCTGAAGTACATTCTGTCTGGGTATAGCTCATTGAAGCAGCATCATGTTCAGCCTTCAACAAGTAATAGGAACAATAACATAATACAAATTGAATTCAATAAGAAATAATGCATACAAAATTGTAAGACTGCATTTGTCTCAATCGGAGTTGAAAATTCACAAAATGTACCTAGACTTTCTAGAACCCGCAAATAGCAAGTAGCGTTAGCACTGTTGAGTGCAAATTAATGGAAATTCACAAGGCTGTGGTTGCATTGTCCAAAGAGTATACCTAAATCAACTCAACGCACAATTTTGTTTAATAACCATACAATGAAGAATTAACTATTGCAGTATACTGTATATTGAGGCAACCAATTATTATTAAACACGTGCAACCTTTTATCATATTGTGATGCTTACTATACAGCTTGGTTTGAAGCTACGTTCATTTGATTTAGGCATGCTAATTGCTCAGCAGAAAGCATTTTGAAGTTACGCTATGTCATTGATATTATCCCTTCAGATGATATCAGAATAATAATGTTAATGAACCTTTCCTCTGATAAAGGTCTCGCTGTAATCATAAATTATTAAAAATGCATGCTATGTACATTATGTCTTAGGGAGAGTGTCAGAAAAAGTATGTATACTGTATATATTTGGGGATTGCTTTACGGTTGCTTTACTTTTAGAGCAGTAGACTCATGAGATCACCATATATGACATCATTATACAGCTGGAAAACATCCGGTTTACAATGCCCAATAACAAAATCTGACTGCCAATACTGCACTATTAGCTCATCCTAATATGGGTATACAGTATCTCAAAGGATGGCACAAATTGGCGGTTTTGGACAGATTTAAATTCTGTTGTTATTTATGTCTGTAAACAGGAAGTTGCCCTACTGTAGATGATGTCACATTGCTGAGTCTACCTTTAATGTAAAGTCAGTCATGGGCATCTACTGGAACTTGTTTGAATTATTTTTCCAGGGGACACCATGGACCTGGGGATAAAGGTTAGCACTCCCAAAGACATCATGCTGGAGGAGCTGTCACTGCAATCCAACAGAGGCTCTCGTCTTTTCAAAATGCGCCAGCGAAGATCAGAGAAATACACGTTTGAAAGTATCCAAAATGAGGCAAACGTGCAGCTGAGTGTAAGGACTTTTACATGTACATTTGTGTAATTTAGTAATCTAAACGCTCTTATCCCAAAGACCAACAATAAGTGGATGCAAATATGGAGACTTATACAACCACAAAATACAACACACCTCACAACTCACATTCACTACCAATATCATACATCTGGGTTATGCCACACCAGCCATCTTTGATAGACGGGTCATATGGATAGTGTTGCGGGTCGCTTGTTCCACCGCTGTGAGACTGGAGCAGAAAAAGCTGTGACAGGCAGGGTCTTGTTTGTAGAGTTTCAGACTAGAGTTTTACACTCAACTTCAGGACTGGCACTAGGACGAAATCCATGGAGGGCACCTGAAATTAAAGATGTTCACAACTCATATTACTTTATAGCCCTTATAACACAAGGTAGATATTGGTCCCACTACAACATACAACTGTATTCGAAATGCAGCCGTAGGTTACACCTAAACCGTAGCCTATCAAAAATAATGTCACATATATAATAGTAGATGTAAACACAAGATGAAATTGAAAATAGTTTGATGGGTGACAATATTAACATTTGTCAAACAGTGAATGAAGACCAAGAAACAGAGTGCAGCCTATTTACCATGAAGGCACGGAATGGAACGCAATCACGCATATTTTTTTTTTTGCACAAAAAGGCAACCTCAGAACCTCATCATACAGTCCATGATTTTTTTATGTCTATATAGAGTCAAAAAGACGACATCTTATTAAAGGGTGCCGGCACTTCCTGATTTTGCCTCATTTTAGATTTGGTTCATTAAGAAATGTTAACGGCCATGACAGAATTAAAACTTGAGTTGGTTTCGGGGTGTGGTTTGATATCGGTATCTCGGTGTGTGTTTGCAGGTGGGAAGAGTAAGTCAAATTATTTAGCCAATTAGCTTCAGCTGGCTGGCGAGCAACTGTGGCAAAATTAGTTTGACATTGGATAGCCTATCTGGGGTGATAGTTAGAGACCGGCAATAAATGTAAATGAGAAAATATGTTCATGTTTCACACCTTTCAGTTCTCATTAAATGCTTTCAATATTTGTATATTAATTTATACAATGTATTATTGGTCTGAGGTTTTTAAGTCATTTAAATTTGGAGCTATTGGAATTTTAATATATATATTGTCCCATGCTTCTACACCTGCATTGCTTGCTGATTGGAGTTTTAGGCTGGGTTTTTGTACAGCACTTTGAGATATCAGCTGATGTAAGAAGGGCTATATAAATACATTTGATTTGATTTAAATTGTGTAATTTACCGATAGTCCCTAATATCCATAGGGATATCCAAAGTCAACCCACATTTACAACAGGCATTACAATCAGATTGCACTCAGAATTTATTTTTA
Source organism: Oncorhynchus clarkii lewisi (assembly GCF_045791955.1). NCBI lineage: Eukaryota > Metazoa > Chordata > Actinopteri > Salmoniformes > Salmonidae > Oncorhynchus > Oncorhynchus clarkii. The sequence continues at coordinate 22,177,769 of NC_092165.1, read as the reverse complement.
ATTGTGCTGCCAGGTGTGGGCATGTGCGCAGGATTGAAACAAACCCAAACTTAATTTACGTTGTAATGCAGTCCTGACCAGTCTCACAAAACTCAGTTTTGGATGAGACAGACTTTATGAGACTGACTTTATGAACTTAATCCTATTTACACATGCCCGGTTTTGCCAGCCTGTAATGCCGAGTCTGATTATATCAGACACACAGTTATTATTATATCTTGGATATTATGGGTTGAGGGTGTAAGGGTTGAATCCTGGGATCACATTATTGGATCTCTGGACTTTGGGATTTCAAAAGTATTTGTGATTATTTTCATTTACAGTACAGTAACAATGTTTCATTGGATCCAAAAGTGCTTTAATGTAACCATATTCCTGGATTTTAAATATGTTTCTGAGTGACTCATGGTTGCATTAATGATGCGTGCACCCAGACAAAAGTGTTAGAACACATGGGAGATATGGAGAAACATTTCTCTGCACCTACTCTGGCCAGAGGCTCCTGGAGCACTTTGCTCAAGAAATTCTATGTCGCTTATTAGTGCTTGCAGATAGTGTGTGTGTGTGTGTGTGTGTGTGTGTGTGTGTGTATGTGTGTGTGTGTGTGTGTGTGTGTGTGTGTGTGTGTGTGTGTGTGTGTGTGTGTGTGTGTGTGTGTTTGTTACAGAAAGTATTCACACCCCTTGACTTTTTCCACATTTTGTTGTTTTATAGCCTGAATTTGAAATTGATTAAATGTAGATGTTTTTGTCACTGGCCTACTGTCATGACTTGCCCTCCTGGATGGAGATCAAAGGTGCCGGCTAATCAAAGGTTTCAATACCCCCTCTCCTGGGGGAGTTGGCCAGTTATATGACGGTCGTAAATGCCTTGCAGGAACTTTCTCTCCCTTGCCATGCAGTATTGAGGGGAAAGAACCCTTTTGTTACAAAGAGATTCGTCCCGCCAAAACTCCAACATCCAAAAGTAGATAATGAAACAATATTTCTAACACAAAGAATGTGGGAAATGGTCGGGAGGGACATAAAGAACAATCATGTCAGATCACTTTATTTTGTGATGTCATTAAAGATGTTATAATGGAAACATTGTAACTTTAAGAGTTTTCACAATGTATATGTCAGAGTTGTAAAACATATGATTAAATATGAAACTATTTGTGAGAAGATGAAATGTGATTTTAGCCTTCTAAATGAGATAATTGTTTTTCATATTAAGTTTTACCCAGTCGGTAGCCACGCCCACGTGAGCACAGACATTATGCTAAAAGGATGGAACGCCTCTTTTGCCAGAGTGCTTATAAAGGACTCCTAAAGAATTAACATATTAGACCAGTACATTGCCGGGTTGCTACTGGCGTGTAAAATGGTTTAAAATTACTAGACCAGTACATTGCCGGGTTGCTACTGGCGTGTAAAATGACCAAAACATGCCGGGTTGCATATCGGTGTGTAAAGTGGTTCTAGCTGTACCCTGAATAATAAACCATTGACACCAGACAGCATGGAGGGTTGGCTACACGTTGAAATGGTTGCAGTTTAAATATAGTCCAATGTGACCACAGCATGAGCGGAATGATACAAAATGGTAAGACCCTCTGAAACTCAACAGGGAAGAAGAAGACTAAGACATGCATCGCCTGCAGCTCTGCATGTAATGTATTCTAGGAAACTCGACCGAAGAAGAGAAAAGAAGAACATTTCCCTCTCAACACCGTGCGGTATGTCTGATGTATCCATTCTAAAGAACAAAGAAAGCCTACTACAACAACTGAGGACATTGTGACCTCTGGTGAACAACCAGAGACTTACACAACCAGAGACTTCTTTCGAACTGACTCCCCATAGATGGACCGGGCGATTTCAACAGAGAGAGATGACAAAGAAATACAAGTGTAAATATATATACATTGCAATTATTTTTGAATGAGCAATCGTTCATGTGCAAAGTATTCACATTCCCATGAGCATAGTTATCCAACTGTATGTACAATGTTTCCCACTCTATATCTGTCCCCACCCCCTCGCCATTGTGTAACAAGCCGTCATATCAGGTTAGTCCACTAGGGACTTTTCATTGCATTATGTTAGTAATCAACATAAACACAAACACAGGATAGAGTGTATGTAATTCTGTGTGATTATTTAGTTAGTTAGTAAATATTAGTAAAAATATGTGTATCGCTGAATTATCATTTTAGACTAGGGTTCGTGCAGATTTGAAGTCAACGTTGTTCAGAATGAGACTGATATGGGGTAATAATAATAACTAATGGATGACTGGTAGGATAACGATATATTCTGATATATTCTTGAGTTAATTCGGGAAACTGTAACTCATTAAACATACTTTTTCTGTGGTGCTTGCTAATGAGTTAATTATTGCATGATACATTTAATCACGTCATTATTAAACATAGTTAATTGATTTGATAAAATAGCTGTCATCACATGAAAGATAGTCACGACACTACACACAATATCCCATAATGTCAAAGTTGAATTATGTTTTTAGACATTTTTACAAATTAATAAAAAATGAAAAGGTAAAATGTCTTGAGTCAATAATGATTCATCCCCTTCATTATGGCAAGCCTAAATAAGTTTAGCAGTAATGTTTTGCTTAACAAGTCATAATAAGTTGCCTGGACTCACTCTCTGTGTAATAATAGTGTTTAACATGACTTTTGAATGACTACCTCATCTCTGTACCCTACACATACATTATCTGTAAGGTCTCTCAGTCGAGCAGTGAATTTCAACCACAGATTCCATCACAAAGACCAGGGAAGTTTTCCAATGCTTGGCACCATTGGCAGATGGGTAAAAAAAATCTAAAAAGCAGAAAATTACTATCCTTTGAGCATGGTAAAGTTATTAATTTCACTTTGGATGGTGTATCAATACACCCAGTCACTACAAAGATACAGGTGTCCTTCCTACCTCAGTCGCGGAGAGGAAGGTAACTTCTCTGGTATTTCACCATGAGCCAATGGTGACTTTAATTAAAACAGTTACAGAGTTTAGTGGCTGTGATAGGAGAATGGATGGATAAACAACATTGTATTTACTCCACAATGCTAACCTAAATGACAGACTGAAAAGATGAAAGCCTACACAGAATAAAAATATTCCAAAACATGCATTCTGCTTACAATAAGGCGCTTATAAAGTTAATTTCTTAGCCAATTTTTGTTGCAGTTTAACTTATGTCCTGAATACAAAGTATTATGTTTTGAGGAAAATCTAACACAAAACCTCACTGAGTACCACTCTTCATATTTTCAATTATGGTGGTGTCTGCATCATGTTATGTGCATGCTTGTCATCAACATGGACTAGGGAGTTTTTTAAGATAAAATAAACAGAATAGGGCTAAGCACAGGAAAAATCCTAGAGGAAAACCTGGTTTAGTCTGCTTTCCAGCAGACAATGGCAGACAAATTCACCTTTCAGCAGGACAATAACCTAAAACACAAGGTCAAATATACACTGGAGTTGCTTACCAAGACGACATTCGATATTCCTGATTGGCCTAGTTACGGTTCTGACTTTAATTAGCTTGAAGATCTATGGCAAGACTTAAAAATGGTTGTCTAGCAATGATCAACAACTATATTGTACAATCCAGGTATGCAAGGCTCTTAGAGACTTAAAGACTCACAGCTGTAATTGCTGCCAAAGGTACAGTGCCTTGCGAAAGTATTTCAGGCTTCAAACATAAAGATATAAAACTGTATTTTTTTGTGAAGAATAAACAACAAGTGGGACACAATCATGAAGTGGAACGACATTTATTGGATATTTCAAACTTTTTTAACAAATCAAAAACTGAAAAATTGGCTGTGCAAAATTATTGTGGCAAAAGGTCGCAAAGTTCAAGGGGGCCGAATACTTTCGCAAGGCACTGTATATGTATTGACAGTGTTGTGAATACTTATGTTGTCACGAACCTCGCCGAGGATGGTGCCTCTTCCTGTTCGGGCGGTGCTCGGCGGTCGTCGTCGCCGGCCTATTAGCTGCCATCGATTCCCTTTCCGTTTGTTTTGGGTTATTGGTTAATTGGGTACACCTGTTTTGTATTAGGGTTTGTTTGTAGGGTATTTAGGGGCACTAGGCCCGCTGGGTATTTGTGCGGGCTTGTTTTTGTTACTCTGGGTTTTGATGGTGTGATTTGTTCTTGTATTTATTCTCCGGACTGTTTAGTCCTGTTGTTGTTTTGGACTGGCAACTTATTTACGCCCTGTGTGTTGGCGTGACTGTTTTAGTTGCGCTGGGGAATAAATCTGAAAAAACGACTGAACTCTGCTCTCTGTGCCTGATTCCACCCACCACACCTAGTAGATCGTAACAGAAGCCCGCACCATGAAATGGAGTCAGCAGGAGCAGCGACCACTCCTCTCCCCACTATGGAGGAGCGCGTTCATCACCACACAGCTGTCCTCCATCGGATTGGTACCGCGATGGACCAGATGATGGAGAGGATGGAACGATGGGAGAGGAGTGGTCTCCCGACGTCTACCCCAGCTCCCCCACTGCCGACACCTACGTCGTCCTCTGGGTCCGGCGCACTACGTCTCTCCCTCCCGAGGGAGTACGATGGAGCGGCTGCTGGGTGCCAGGGATTTTTGCTCCAGCTGGAGCTCTACCTGGCTACCGTGCGTCCGGCTCCCTCGGGTGAGGAGAGTGTGAGCCTCCTCATCTCCTGTTTAACGGGCAGGGCCCTGGACTGGGCTAACGCAGTCTGGAACTGTCCAGACTCGGCTCGGGACAACTACCTGGAGTTCACCCGCCGTTTCCGAGCAGTGTTCGATCATCCACCAGAGGGTAAAGCGGCGGGTGAACGACTGTTCCACCTCAGACAGGAGACGAGGAGCGCGCAGGACTTTGCGTTGGAGTTTAGGACCCTAGCTGCTGGTGCTGGGTGGAATGACAGGGCCCTGATGGACTATTACCGGTGTAGTCTCCGGGAGGACGTCCGCCGGGAGCTGGCTTGCAGGGACACAACTCTCTCCCTGGATGAACTAATAGACATGTCTATTCGATTGGACAACCTGCTAGCTGCCCGCGGGCGTTCAGAAGGGGTCCTGTTAATTCCACCTTCCAGCTCTCCCACTCCCACTCCGATGGAGTTGGGAGGAGCTGCATCTAGGGGGATCAGAGGGGGCTCCTCCTGCTCCTATTGTGGACGGAGAGGACACACTTCGGACCGGTGTTGGAGGAGTCCCTCTGGGAGTCGAGATGGTCGGCAGAACGCTCCTCGGCCACCCCAGGTGAGTAAGCACCAAACTCATCCAGAGCTCCCTGTTGGTCACATGTTTTTGCTAATTTTTTTCCCTGCATTTTCCCCCTCTCTGCAGCATAAGGCGCTAGTCGATTCAGGCGCAGCTGTGAGTTTTATGGATCGTGGACTCGCCCGTAAATTGGGTATTCCGTTAGTGCAGATAGATCCACCTGTCCCTGTGCACTCCTTAGATAGCCGACCGCTAGGGTCAGGGCTGGTCAGGGAGGCCACGATTCCGCTGGACATGGTAACGCAGGGGAATCATAGGGAGAAGATCAGTTTCTACCTTATTGATTCACCTGGGTTTCCGATGGTGTTGGGGGTTCCCTGGCTGGCTATTCACAATCCCCTTATTTCCTGGAAACAGGGGGCTCTTAAGGGGTGGTCAGACGAGTGTTCAGAGAGGTGTATAGGAGTTTCCATCGGTGCCACGACGGTGGAGAGTCCAGACCAGGTTTCCACCGTGCGCATTCCCCCAGAATATGCCGATTTGGCTATCGCTTTTAGTAAGAAGAAGGCGACCAAATTACCACCCCATCGACGGTGGGATTGCATGATAAACCTCCTGGAGAACGCTGCACTTCCCCGGAGTCATGTGTACCCACTGTCACAGGAGGAGACGCTGGCTATGGAAACTTATGTCACGGAAGCTCTGAGACAGGGGTACATTCGGCCCTCCATGTCACCCGTCTCCTCAAGTTTTTTTTTTGTGAGGAAAAAGGAGGGAGGTCTGCGTCCGTGCATTGATTATCGAGGTCTCAATTCGATCACAGTGGGTTTTAGTTATCCGCTACCTCTCATCGCTACGGCGGTGGAATCATTCCACGGAGCGCGTTTCTTCACAAAACTGGACCTCAGGAGCACATATAATCTGGTGCGTATTCAGGGAGGAGACGAGTGGAAAACAGCGTTTAGTACCACATCAGGCCACTATGAGTACCGCGTCATGCCGTATGGGTTGAAAAATGCTCCAGCCGTCTTTCAATCTTTTGTAGATGAGATTCTCAGGGACTTGCATGGGGGGTGTGGTAGTCTATATTGATGACATCTTGATTTATTCTGCCACACGCGCCGCGCATGTTTCCCTGGTGCGCAAGGTTCTTGGGCGACTGCTGGAGCATGACCTATACGTCAAGGCTGAGAAATGTGTGTTCTCCAAACCAGCCGTTTCCTTCTTGGGTTATCGCATTTCCAGCTCGGGGATGATGATGGAGTGTGACCGCGTTAACGCCATGCGTAATTGGCCGACTCCGACCACGGTAAAGGAGGTGCAGCGGTTTTTAGGGTTTGCCAATTACTACCGGAGGTTTATCCGGGGTTTTGGCCAAGTAGCGGCGCCCATTACCTCACTGCTGAACGGGGGGCCGGTGCGTTTGCGGTGGTCAGCAGAGGCTGATGGAGCCTTCAACCAGTTGAAGGCACTGTTCACTGGGGCTCCCGTGTTGGCGCATCCGGACCCTTCGTTAGCATTCATAGTGGAGGTGGATGCGTCTGAGGCTGGGGTTAGAGCCGTGCTGTCTCAGCGCTCGGGCACGCCACCGAAGCTCCGTCCCTGCGCTTTCTTTTCTAAGAGGCTGGGTCCGGCGGAGCGGAACAATGATGTGGGGGACCGGGAGTTACTAGCTATGGTAAAGGCCCTGAAGGTGTGGAGACACTGGCTAGAGGGGGCTAAACACCCTTTTCTCATCTGGACTGATCACCGTAATCTGGAGTATATTCGAGCAGCGAGGAGACTGAATCCGCGCCAGGCTAGGTGGGCCATGTTCTTTACACGTTTTAGATTTACGATCTCTTACAGACCAGGTTCCCTCAACACTAAGGCCGACGCGCTGTCCCGTCTCTATGACACCGAGGACCGGTCTATCGAACCCACTCCCATCCTTCCAGCTTCTCGGCTGGTGGCCCCAGTGGTATGGGAGGTGGACGCGGACATCGAGCGGGCGTTGAGGGTTGAACCTGCGCCTGCACAGTGTCCGACTGGTAGAAGTTACGTACCGCTTGGTGTTCGTGATAAGTTGATTCGGTGGGCTCACACACTACCGTCTGCGGGTCATCCGGGGATCGATAGGACAGTGCGGGGTCTTAGAGGGAAATACTGGTGGCCCACCTTAGCTAGGGATGTGAGGCTCTTTGTCTCTTCCTGTTCGGTATGCGCCCAGAGTAAGGCTCCTAGGCACCTTCCTAGAGGGAAGTTACAGCCCCTCCCGGTTCCACAACGGCCATGGTCCCATCTCTCGGTAGATTTCTTTACTGATCTTCCCCCATCTCAGGGGAACACTACCGTTCTGGTCGTTGTGGATCGGTTCTCTAAGTCTTGCCGTCTCCTCCCATTGCCTGGTCTCCCTACGGCCCTACAGACTGCAGAGGCTCTTTTTACCCACGTCTTCCGGCACTATGGGGTCCCAGAGGATATTGTCTCCGATCGGGGTCCTCAGTTCACATCTCGGGTTTGGAAGGCGTTTATGGAGCGTCTGGGGATCTCGGTCAGCCTTACCTCTGGTTATCACCCCGAAAGTAATGGGCAGGTGGAGAGAGTAAACCAGGAAGTGGGCAGGTTTCTGAGGTCGTATTGCCAGGACCGGCCAGGAGAATGGGCGAGGTACGACCCGTGGGCAGAGTTAGCCCAGAATTCTCTTCGGCATTCGTCCACGAATATGTCGCCATTCGAATGTGTACTGGGCTACCAGCCGGTCCTGGCTCCGTGGAATCAGAGTCAGACTGAGGCTCCTGCGGTGGAGGAGTGGGTACAGCGCTCTAGAGAGACCTGGCGGGCAGTCCAGGATTCTCTCAGGCAGGCCAGTGAACGGCAGAAGAGAGACGCTGACCGCCACCGCAGTGAGGCCCCGGTGTTCGCACCAGGGGACAGGGTCTGGCTCTCGACCCGAAACCTGTCCCACCGCCTGCCCTGCCGGAAGCTGGGGCCGCAGTGTGTGGGGCCATTTAAAGTCCTGAGGAGGATAAACGAGGTGTGTTATAGATTGCAACTTCCCTCTTATTATCGTATTAACCCCTCGTTTCATGTGTCTCTCCTCAGGCCGGTGGTAGCTGGTCCCCTACAAGACGGTGAGGTACCGGAGGTCCCTCCACCCCCTCTGGATATCGAGGGGTCCCCGGCGTACACAGTACGAGCTATTCTGGACTCGAGACGCCGGGTGAGGGGCCTGCAGTACCTCGTGGACGGGGAGGGGTACGGTCCGGAGGAGAGGTGCTGGGTACCGGGGAGGGACATTTTAGATCCTTCCCTCTTGAGGGATTTCCATCGCCTCCACCCGGATCGCCCTGCGCCTCGTCCTCCGGGTCGTCCTCGAGGCCGGGGTCGGCGCGCTGCGGGAGCCGCGCGTCAGGGGGGGGGGTACTGTCACGAACCTCGCCGAGGATGGTGCCTCTTCCTGTTCGGGCGGTGCTCGGCGGTCGTCGTCGCCGGCCTATTAGCTGCCATCGATTCCCTTTCCGTTTGTTTTGGGTTATTGGTTAATTGGGTACACCTGTTTTGTATTAGGGTTTGTTTGTAGGGTATTTAGGGGCACTAGGCCCGCTGGGTATTTGTGCGGGCTTGTTTTTGTTACTCTGGGTTTTGATGGTGTGATTTGTTCTTGTATTTATTCTCCGGACTGTTTAGTCCTGTTGTTGTTTTGGACTGGCAACTTATTTACGCCCTGTGTGTTGGCGTGACTGTTTTAGTTGCGCTGGGGAATAAATCTGAAGAAACGACTGAACTCTGCTCTCTGCGCCTGATTCCACCCACCACACCTAGTAGATCGTAACATATGTAAGTGAGATATTTCTGAATTTAATTTACAATGAATGTGCCAAAAACTTCTACAACCATATTTTTTGTCATTATAGGATAGTGTGTGTAGATGTGTGAGAAAAAAAAATATTTAATCAACTTTGAATTCAGGCTGTAACACAACAAAATGTGGAATAAGTCAAGGGTATGAATACTTTCTGGATTATATGCATTATATGTTCATGTGTACATTGGTTAGATGCCAGTCCACAGGGGGTATACTGTAGCACTGCTAAATGACAAAAATTATTTGTTACATGTAAATATTTAGTATTGTGATTGTGTATCAACTATGGGGGGGATCTGGTTGCAAATGACTGTTTTTACTTTTGGCAACTGTTCAAATTGAGCAACATTGCACATAAAGTGCCATGTTCTCAACATTGCACATCAATTCTCAACATTGCAAACAAACATGCATTAGTTGCTATTTCAAGTCTTTTGATGGGCATTTTGGTGGTAGCTGATCCTGCTTTGATGTTATGCCCAAGCTTTAGCTCAGTGTGCTAAGTTAACATGGTCGTAAAACCTGCGATCGATCTACCCATTTACCTAGTGGGTCTCATTTACTCAAAGTGAACAATTCGTTGCAGATAATCCCCAAATGAATAAATTAGATCAGAACTGAGCAAAAGGGTAAAGCTTTGCTGATAACAAAATACTTTCCATTTTTTTCCAGAGGGATCTGCTAGCTGAGAATGTAGACAGTGCCGAAAACAAAGAGGGATCAAAAACACTTCCTTACACACCCGCCCCAGGAAACCCTTCAAATCCAGAAAGCATTGCACCAGGTATGTAGCTACCACATCAATATTCTAAATATATGAATGCTTATAAGGCGGAATAATATAGTTTAAGGGAATAATAAGGGCTTATTAAAATATCTTTATTTCATTATTACGTAGTGTTAAGCATGAGTAACGCTTCACTTGAAGGGATCCTACATAAGGACTTCATAAGACATTCATAACTCATGCATACTGCATTCATAAGTAAATGTCGCTTTTCAACAACTAGAAATTGATATGTATGCTATTTCTTGCAATTGTTGACATGAACATTTATGAACTGCTTATGTACTGTTTATGAAGGGGTTGTGAATGCATTTTTAAGGCCCTATTTAGATGTTCATGTTACCTCTAAGGACCAGTCTAATTCCCCATAGTGACTCAGCAGACCTCTGGCCTTTAAGCAGGCTACATGAGAAGCATTTCCTTTCCCTGCATTAAATTGTCAGCAGGAGATAGCAACAGAACACTCTTATAGAATCTGATGTGACCAAGCATGGTGTCAACCCATGTCAACTGGACCAACCCGCTTTTCACACAAAGGATGAACGCACACTTATGGTGTGCACTATTTTAAGACATGAGCTAATGATGGACCAAATTGTCTCAATCTGCCAGTGTTGAGTCTACATCACCTTTTTCACTGCTCTAGTTTATACTGTTATTAGATTATAGTGGCTATTGATAAAACAGCACCGCCACAGTCATTTTGACACCTATTTTGTTTTCCAAGCAATAAAAAACAGGTAATACTAAACAAAAATTGTACTTTTTTTTTTGTGTTATGTCTTGATGAAATTAGCATGGAGGAACAGGTGGTAACAACGGAGTGACTAAAGTGTTGTGTTTGTTACCTTGCTCTGTCTACATCAGGGATCATCAACTAGATTCAGCCGTGAGCTAAAATTTTTCCTGGAGCGGATGGTCGGGGGGCCGGAACAGAATTACAAATAATTTGTGGACTGCAAATTGACTGCACGAACCCCAAACAGATATAATGTTTGACTAAAACATAATCATTCCAGTCTTGCTTATATGATCCCG